>NC_140512.1:8746797-9433463 GCF_964339955.1 Pipistrellus hanaki | reverse complement strand
ATCATAGTATAATACTGCCTTGTATTTTACTTTCTTTTTCTATCTTGAGCATTTTATCCTGATGCTGAATAGGTTTAGAAAGTATGATTTGGATGGCTACCTTGAATCATTCCTCAATAGAGCATTTTGTTTTCAGTTCTACAATATTCTATATAACATTGTTATGAACATATAATTTTTAAAACCTTTGAGGCTACCTCTGATTATTTGTCTGGGATAAGTTTCTACATGTGGAATTTTTTTGAAAAAAATAAGTGAAAAAAACAAAAATCTAAAGCTCTTGATATCTACTGGCAAAATTTTCTCAGAAATTTTTTTTTTTAACTTATGTTCCCTCCCAGTAGAAGTATAGTGAGAATGTCTATTTCTACCTTCATTATTATTTCATAATAACTCTTCATATATTAAGGAAAGTAATTCTTCAGTTGGCAAAGTATGTTGCAATTTCTGCCCTATTTGATGGTCATTGCCTTTTAACTTGGACAGAATGGTCTTTGAAAGTACATCCCATTTTTATTTTACTAGAGATTACCATTAGATTTTTTATTGAATTATGTGTCTATCCATGTAAATATCAAATAGTATGTAGTGATACTCCTTCGCAAATGCTGAGAAATTTATTGAATTTTTACTTATTTTCTCCATATTCACCAACTTTTATTGAAATAATATGAGATTGTCAATCTAGGTGATTATAAATAAATTGTTCATCTATAATGAACTTATCATTTGATATTATTTTATATTTGCATCTAGTTTTATTTCTAGCTAGATAACAGTTACTTTTAAGCACTGAGATTTGCTAGTTTTATGGAACAGATTAATGTATTTCCTTATTAAGTTTTTGACATTGAATTTTTCTGTCAGCTGGAGCACTTCTTTAGGCCAATACTTTCAGAAAGGACCTGTGGGCATGCCTAACTCCTTCGATGTCTAGAAGTGCCTTTCTGTCAATCGAGAGTTGACTGTTCAAAATTCATATGGTATTATTTTTTTCAGTTAGTAATTTCTCTCTCTCTGTTTCTAAGTAGGTTAAGTAGTTATTTAAAAAAAATTATATCGAGCGATAACCAGCCTGATACTATTTTAACCAACTGGCCTATCGTATCCTTATACAGAAAGGCAAATTAAATGAAGAAATCAATGTATTTCTCCAAAACTGCATGGACATTCTGTGTGAGATAGAAGCAGCTCTCTCTCAGGAGGACTGTCATTTACAGATCATGAAACCTCCGCTCTGCTTGCACTCTCTAGCTGCTTGCTTTCGGCCATTTCATAAGGAGTCACCTCACAGATATTCTGAGATGGTTTTGAACGGCACATTTGCTTTCTGCCAGCATAGAAGCCCGGGAGTGCAAAGCATGTCAAATCCAAGACCTGGGAAAGTTAACTCTGTGCACACCTGCCATCATTGCTATCTGTGAACACATTCAGATTGTGCTCTCACCTGCTTTTTCTCACTGTAGAAAAATTTTATGTGCATTAATAATTTCACCCTGAAAATATAAGGGAAGCTGATTACCGTGGAACAGGCCTATCTCCTGTTGATTTAATCTCCTTTTGCTTCTTGATGTGTTTATTTTGAGGGGTGTCACTTTAAGGGCTGAAGTTGAGCATACCGATATCAGAAATAGGAGGAAGAGGTGGTAGCAGAAAGGTGAAGGGCAGTGCAGAGCCACCCACTTGGAGCATGATCGCGCCAGGGAAAGGAATCATATAGCGGGGCCAGCTCGAATCAGAGTTGATTATGATGTTGTAAGAGATGCCATTTGTTAATTTAAATATTAATTGCCTGCTGTCAGCTGTAGTTGAGCAAAAAACAGATTTGTTTCTGAAATGCACCCCCTGCCCAGTTTTCATTTTTGCTGGATTTCCCATAGAAAATTGGTCTGACTCAGTTGTCAAAGGAATTTTTATTGCTCAGATCATCTTTTATGCTGTTTTGTAGTAAACCAGATTTCAACACCTTCAGTTTTAATCAAAATTATTTTTAACGTGGGGATGTTTTAAATGTAGAAAGTTTACCACAGATTCAGTGGGCTTCTGGGAGGGGAGTATACATTATTTTATCTGAAGCCCAAGTCTGAATGAATTCTCTCCTGCCATGCCTCAGTTTCCCTCTCTGCACAATAAGAACAGTGACGTTTGGCTCTTGTCCTCTGGGCACTGCAGATGGACGAGAAGAAGTGGATGAGCATTCTAGCAGGCCTCCTGCGCCCCGCAGTCTATAGAGAATGCCATCTCACCATCTTCTTCTGCAAGGCCGCGTTTTTACTCTTTAGTTGTACTTTTCTGTGGAAGTCAGAAGACATATTATACGATATCCTATAAAATAAAAGGCTAATATGCAAATCGACCAAACAGCGGAATGACCAATTGCTATAACACACACTGACCACCAGGGGGCAGATGCTCAACACAGGCGCTGCCCCCGGTGGTCAGTGAGCTCCCACAGGGGAGTGCTGCTCAGCCAGAAGCCCTGAGCCAGGTTCAGAGCTGGTGAGCGCAGCAGCAGTGGCAGGAGCCTCTCTGGCCTCCAAGGCAGCGCTAAACATGCCTGACTGCCAGCTCTGCCCGCTCCCCGTGAGGGCTCCTGGACTGCAAGAGGGCACAGGCTGGGCTGAGAGATTCCGCCCCCCCCTCAGTGCATGAATTTCATGCACCGGGCCTCTAGTGTGCACATAATTGTGTTATTTTGTAAAGAAACCTTTCTTTACCTTGTCATTGTAAATTATAATGACATCCTGTCAGGAAAGGAGGATGTCATAAAATATTGAATGGCAATCATTTAAACTTTAAAGAAGTGCTTGTTAAATTGTGTATTGGAATCATCCAGAGAGCATTTACAAACCATACTCTCACTCTTCATTTATGTTGTCTGGGGTGAGGCCAGGGCATTGGTTTGGGTGGGGTGGATGGGTATCAATGAAGGGATGAATAAACATCTCATAATGTATCAAGGAGAACATCTGAGCCAAGCAAATGTAAGGGCAGAAAATGTAAAAATAAAGCCGGAGGTTATAGACATCCACAAAGTCCAGTATCACAAAGCCCCAAGAACATGGACACCAGCACCAAATTTGGGATTTGTGCCCTTCAGCAGCTAAAACAAAGGGAAATATAATCACATGCATAACCCACCACTCTGGTGCCTATTAGATTAAAAGTAATCCTGTTGTCCATGAAAGTCAGCTTTTGTGGAAACCAAGATTAACCAAGGGAAATGAAGAGGACCCCTGACAATGAGGTGTAGGACACTGTTAGCACATCTAGAGGGGAAAAAATCAGCAATGTTTTTCATAATGGAGGCTGAAGGCACAGTCGGAGAGGCCTTGTGTGTGAAATAAATGCTAAGTCTCCAGGCCTCTACGGAGGAATGGTCTCTGTTAGGTGCCTTCCATGTATGTTATTTCCTACAACCCAGCTCCACTTGGTGGCCTCCAAGGCCCTGTGTGGTCTCAACCCCTCATGTCCTTGGTTATTTGACCACATCATCTGTCACTAACCCTTCTCTCAATGGGCTTTAGCCATACTGGCTAACTCAGTGTCCCTTGAACATAGCAAACTCATTCCTACTCCATGGCCTTACCTTTTTTATTTCCTTGGCCTAGAAAGCTATTTCCCATGATTATTGCATGGCCAGCAACTCACCTTAATATTCTGTCAAATGCCAGCGTCTTCACTCTTTGGCTGGTCGTGTTCTATCACATTACTTACCATTTTTGCAAAACCCTTTTTGGCATCTGAAATTCTCTGTCTCTTAGTGGTTTGCTCACCTGTTAATGGTCTTCTCTGCTTGCTGCCATGTGAACAGCACCTAAAATGGTGCTTGGCACTGCAGCTGTTCAAGAAATATTAGTTGAATGAATAAGCCTCTTTTCATAAATACGTGACTGATGCAGGTAGGCTATGTTTTTGTTTAAGTACAGAGCCAGAGCCTTTCGCAGTCACCTGAACGGGAAAGCAGGCTGACACCCTCTCAGTTAAGGGGACACAGATAAGGACACCTGGCCCAACTAAGCGCCACCTCTCATCTGTGGACGGTTTGCAGACATGTTTTTGAAGACTTAATGAGCCTCTTCCTACTTTTAACGTTACAGTGACCTGAAACTGTATTATTCTAGTGGTGCGGACTTTTTACTTTGTTTAAACTCCAGGTTCCCAGCAAACCTACGAGAAACTCCATTTTTTTCCTGTGACCGTGGGAGATTTTGTGGCCTCTGAGCCTCAGTTCCACATTGTAAAGTAGCGTTGTTTTGAGAATGAAAGGAAATGATTTTTGGAAAGCATTTAGCATCAAACCTGGCACAGGGGACACACTGATGAGAAGTTATTGATGATAATATTATTATTAGTAATGCCAATCACAATATTGGTTTATTAATTATTATTTTATTACTTTCTCCCTGTCTCTTCTCCTAATCCATTGATTTCAGAAATTGTATAACATGACCTGATTTTATTTATTTCCTGAGTATCCATGCCAATCTCACTTGAATTAACTGAAAATAAACCTAAAACTCTCAGTGGCGCCTTCGGTCACCTGAGTGTATTATTGCCAGTGCCATACCAGGTTTTGTGCAAAGAGGCAACTCCCCTCATGGCGTGACCTCTCTCTCTGTCTTTTCAACGCCTTGCCCACCTTGCCGTGGACACAGAGGAGAAGGCCAAGAAGGAAGCCGAGGAGAAGGCTCGCCTGGCTGCAGAGGAGAAGCAGAAGGAAATGGAAGCCCAAAGCCAGGCAGAAGGTGTGGCCGGCCAGGCGGACAAAAACACACCCGGGGAAGCTCAGAGTCAAGTCAACGGAACACGCCCCAACAAGAGCCACAATGCTCGTGGGAAAAACGCCAGAGAGAAGCCGACAGGAGACAAGCAGCAGAACGGTGAGTGGAATCACCGGGGAAAGGCTCCTCTGGGGTGGGTGACAACATCACTGACATTTAATGAACGCTTACCGTGTGCTGGAAATTGCTGGTGAGATTTCACATTCACAAAACCATTTACAAATCCTAACAACGCTGCGTGGGGCCTACATACATCCCCATTTTGCAGGTGAGGAAACTGAGATTCAGAGAGGTGAGACCGCTGGCTTAGGTCAAGCACCCCTGAGGCAGTAAGTTCAGGTCTGGGTGAGTCCAAATTCTGTAATCCACAGTCTGCAGGTTCCTACTGGCTGGTGCTGTCGGGGGGTGGGAGAGGGAGAGGAAGAAATAGGAGAACTATTGAGACTCAGCCACCGTCCACAAACACCCTGTAGTCAGCTTACTGCAGGCTAACACTCCCCTCTGTGAAGGACCAGGAAGTACATATTTTGGGGTTTGTAGGCCATGTGGGCTCCATCGCAGCCACTCAGGGCTGCTGTTTTGGCGTGAAAGCAACCAAAGGTAATTACATAAGCAGATGAGCATGGCTGAGTTCCCATAAAACGTTATTTATAAAAGTGGAAATTTGAATTCTATATGGTTTTCCCACATCATGGAATAGTCTTCTTTTTCCACCTCAACCATTTAAAACATGTAAAAACTGTTCTTAGTGTGTGGGCCATATGAAACCAGGGCAGGATTGGTGCACAGGCTACAGCTTGCCAACCCCTGGTCTGGCCAGGGAGAGAAGCGAATGAGCACAGGCTTGCTGGTGACCAGGAGAGTTGTGCCATGGGAGGGGTACTCACAAAGGCCCAGAGCGGGCAGAAGTGGCAGCAACTGCTCCGAAGGGGGCAGGGGAGCCTGTGAGAAGCAGAGCAGGAGCCTGAGTGTCCAGCGAGCCTGGTGAGTTTCACAGCTGTGCTGATGTCCCAAAGTAAGCAGTTGTCTTCCATTTCCCCTAAAATCTAGGTGTGAAATGAGAGGTGGAAAAAAGAAATTCGTTTAGAGGGATAATCAGAAAGGCTAATGGAGGTTCGGGACTGAGTCGAAGCAGCCTAATTAAAATGATTTATAACCGCTCACAGCAGCCGTTACTCCATACACAACCCGTGGGAAATTACCCAATGGGTTTCCTTGAGGAACACCATCAAACAAGCGCCACTTTTCCAGCGCCCCTCCTTGTGGCCGCCCAAGGTATTTCGGGGTGAGAACTGGAGGACCCTGGATGAGTGGGGTTCCGGGGGTTGGGGCCCCTAGGAGCAATTTCAGGATCTGCTAAGTGCTGGTCTCCATCCAGGCACTTCCCCCTCAGCCTCCCCAGCCCCGACCGAGGGGAAGGCAGGCTGCCACGGGCTGCTGGTTAGCATCTGGCAAACTGAACTACTCCTGCTGGCTTCTGGAAGGCATCCTGATCTTGCTGCATCTGTGGGAAAAGCTCTGGTCCAGGGCAACCTGAAAGGCTCAGCATAGAGTGCATTAAGGGTGTGAAGGCTCGGTGAGTACCGAAAGGCCATTTTTCTATAGGCAGTTAGTTTGACTACAAGGCTCAAGATCCTTGAGTCATCTCTGCCATCCTTAAAACAGGGACGAGCCAGCATATGGATTATTTCATGGCACCTCCAAAGAAACTCATCAGTTTTGACCATTGGTGATGATAGAGGGTGATGACCACAGTCTTTACTTACACGCCTCCTGCTTGTGGCTGCCCTTCCCCTCCCGCCCTCCAGCCAGTACAACCTATTTCAGAATTAAGAATGGGAAAATTTGGAGAGTTTATTGACTTCTAACATAGTTTAGGATTTGTCACATTTCATTAAAAGTACTTACTTTGTAGAAGATGTCAGGGTAAAAAATGGTCTTGCATTCTTCTTAAAAAGCCATTTATCAGTCTGAAGGTCAAAGGCATTTAGAAGTGGTGCCATCAGTAGGATCTTGAAGTCTAAAACTTGAGCTTCCTAGGAAAGTCCCAAAATACGGTAGTTGAGAGGCTGGCCTCTACAATCAGACCCATCTGTGATTATCATGGTAAGTAACTTCATTTATGGCATAACATGGAGATGATAGGGGTTTCACATCAATTCTTCACAGGTTGATTTAAGCAAACCCTCTTTGTGGAAAGATCAATCGGCCATTTGTTCAAAAACTGTCAGACAGATGGTTAAACCAGGGCTGTGGTGGACAAGAGGGGCAGTTTCAGAGGGAGACCCACATGGAAGGGCAGGGGCAGAGGTGGGGCCCGGTGAATGCATGAAGCCCAGACTAACCAATATGTAGACAGGTAGCTGCAATGAAGGAAAAACTCAAGCTTGGAAAAACCTCCTCAATCATTTGGTGAGTTAGTTGTTCAGCAGATTGGTCATTTAGTGAATTAAACATTGATGAATTTGCCTCCTGCCAGTAACAGCACCTTCATAATGGGTTGTTATAAGAATTTAATGAAGTGATGCACAATGCTTGGCACAAATAAAACAAAAAAGGTCAATATCTCTTGGGCCCGGCTTGCTCCTTCCTGGTTGTATTTATTATTAGGGTCCTTTTGCTTCAATAAGACTAGTATGTTAGTGGTAATGCATTGTTGATTTTACACAGGCTAAAAAAGAAAGCTACTATTAGACACTGGTAAGAAAAAGCATCCAACACTTGAGAATAGTGCTGGGGGAAGAGGTGCCATGTTTTTCAATGTATCACTGGCATATTGTTGAATGAGACTGCATGTGGGGTGGGGAGGTGGGGATGGAGTGGGGGGTGAGGGTAGTTCTCTTAGACAGGTGTCAGCAGCCTCTCTCTCTGAAGGGCTGGATAGTAAACAGTGCTGAATTTGTGCATCTCTGATGCAACTGTTCAACTCTGCCACTGCAGCAAGAAAGCAGCCCTGAAATACATAAATGAAGGCATGGCCATGTTCCAATAAAACTTTATTTACAAAAGCAGATAGCAGACTAGACATGGTCACGGGCCATAATTTGCTGACCCCTCCTCTAGGTGACTTTGTTGACTTTGTCATTTACTATTTGATTCAAGCCCAGGCCTGTGAAGATAGATTTTGACTGGTAGAGGAGATGACCCCAAAGGTTACGGTTTTATTGCCTTGTAGGACATAGTCAGTTTTGTCTCTAACCTAGCAATCTATTTTTAACACATTTTACAAATACCTATAAATATCCAGTTCCTTAAATACTTCTGGAACCATCCTCACTATCTCCCTCATTCCCTCATAAATTTAAATGTGTTTTGACGTTTTCATTCTACATTTGTGTGCTAGCGTTTCTTAACTTTTGCCAATTACATTTCGACAAGCTCCTTAATTAGAATGCTATTTATAGCTCTGTTTTAGAATAATAATAATTGTCATTGAATGATGTGTCAGATACCACATTCAGTACTTGAAATGCATTTGTCCATGCATTCATTATGCCTATAAAAGAGATGTTAATATTCCCATTTCACAGATAAGGACACGGAAGCACCTAAAAGTTAAAAAGCTATTCATTGACATCACTTACATTTAACCCAGGCTCTTCCCCCCTCCACAGCCTAATAATAAAGTTGAACTGCCTTTCTTGAGGATAAACACCATTGCCTTTAGTACAACCCTGTTAAACAGGAACTTTCAATTAAAAAATATATTTATTTAGAGAGAGGAAGGAAGAGGGACAGAGAGAGAGAAACATCATCAATCAGTTGCCTCCTGCCTGCCCCGCAATCCGGGCATAATCCCGGACCAGGAATCGAACCAGTGAATTCTTGTTTCCTGGGTCGATGCTCGCTGAGCAACACTGGCTGGGCAGAAACTTTAATTTTAATTTTCAGATCATAAACCAATATTTAGAACCTAATCTGTGGTCTAAAGGACATTTACATCCGACACGTACCCCCTCATGACTAAAATTATACTGTACCTTTTCTCTTTTTAAAAATCTTGACAGGTTTAAAGTTATTTCTAACTTCCTCCTTAGGTGTCTACATAATCTATTTTTGTTATGTTTATTACTTGCAGGTGACTTGAAAGAGGGTAAAAATAAGGCTGACAAGAAGGATCAATCCACTGTCGGAAATGACTCAAAGAAAGCAGATGGTAAGGGCATAATTCTCATTACATTTTCCATAGATGTGCCATTTAATTCCAGTTTGTTAGAATTGAATAGTGGTTGTTATTAGATCCTTATCTCAGACCCTGAAAAAGCACTTCACCACATTTAAAGAGTACTATTATTCATTTTTCAATAGTTTATAAATTATTGTTGTATCTCTTCTCCTCCACCATCCTTTCTCCATCACACATGCATTCTATACCTTCTTTCACACTGCCATTTTCAATGTAAACTTTATAAAAAGTTGATTCTGGACTTGCTGATTATAATGGAATGGTATGTGGATCTTTGATCATGAACTGTGCAGTGAGAATGGGAAATGTTCCATGTTTTCAGTTTTTGCATTTTTTTGCCTTTAATTAGTTATTACTTTGGTTAAAAACACACACAGAAATCTGTTCCGAGTGATCATTACGCCGGGAGGCCCACACATTGGAGAGCGACGTAGCTGTAGAATCAGGACGACAACCCACCCCAGCTAGAAGCACCTCACAATGTTCTTCATGAGCACACCTTCCGCTTTCCACAACCAACGCCCCACTCTTTCTAAACCCTGAGAATTCACATTATGTCCCCCTCCAGTCTTCGAACTATCAGTTGAGAGACTTACTCTCGCTTTTTACACAAACCTTCTGTTCCAGTGGTAGCCCTTAACTTTACTTGACTACATTAATAGAGATATGTGATAGCCACTGTTTGTGACTCTTAAAAGATTGATTAAATTACCTTTAAATTGATCTATAAATTTCATGTAATCCTAATTAAAATCCTAGCAGACATTTTTTTTGTAGAAATTTACAAGCTGATTCTAAAATTAATATGGAAATGTAAAACACTCACGATAGACAAAGCAACTTGCAAAAGAAAGGAAAAGTTGGCCTGATTTCAAGACTGATACAGCTATAGTAATCAAGACAGTAGGGTATTAGCATGGAGACAGACAAATGGATCAATAGAGAGTCCAGAAATAGATCCACATGTATATGGACATCTTATTTTTGACAAAGGACATTCCATTGAGAAAGTCATCAATGAAGGGTAATGAAGTAGCTAGATATCCATTCACAAAATGATGAACTATCTATAATTCTCATCAGATACAAACATTAATTAATACTTAAACATTAATTAATGAAGTAGATTATTAACTGAAAATGATCATAAAATTTTAAAATGTGAAACTATAAAACTTCTAGTTAGGAACACCAGAGAAACACTCTGTTAGACAAAGATTTCTTATGCAGGACGATGAAACTACAAACCATAAAAGAACAAATTGACAAATCATACTTTATCAAAATTACAGACTTTTACAACTTCAAAAGCATCATTAGGAGAATGAAAAGACAGCCCACAGAGTGAGGGAGAATAACTTCAAAAGAACATTTGATTTCTTCTTAGATTCAGGATGCAGGTCAATCTCAATAGCCAATAAAAAGGAAACAACTCAAGTAAAAACATGCAAGAGATTTAAACAAACAGCGAGCAAGCAGGCACATTAAAAGATCATTGAAATCATCAGGGAAATGCAAATTGAAAGCCAAATTAAAAAACCATATGGAGAGAAAACAAAACAAAACAAAGCTTACATGTAGGGAGAAGGTTTTACACTTGTATATTATATTCATGTAATGATCTCTCAGCTTTCTACTTCACTGTGTCTGTCAGGATACAACTTGATCAGCTCCTCACCTCATTGAGGAAATGGCATTCCTTGCAGCCACTCTTTCTATTTCTTAAGTTGCTTATGTTCTCCTCTTTAAGGTCTCAGTACAGGAGAAATGGAAGAGGCAGTAGAGCCAATATTCTCATTAGCTTGTGTAGAGCAACTAATTGTGATTTAAAAGTTTGTTGTGTACATTAGAGGGTTTTGCCTGTGCTTTGATCCTTCACAAGACTGACGTCTCATGACCTTGACTTGAGGGCTCACAAGAGTCACCTAAAAAATAAGAATGTGTTCTTCCTGTTTTCCTTCTAGCTGATCCCTATCAAGTTAGTTTGAAATGTAATAAATGAATCGAATGAATGACTTGGGAATTTTTTTAGATGTCTTTTGTTCTATATAATGATGTAGTAAGTTATTAATTAAAAAAATAGTGGAAGGATATAGTCTGGACCTTTACACTTGAGTTGTAAAAAATAATGTAATTTTTTAACTAAACTTGAGAAATTTTTGTCCTTTGCCTCAGGGGCAGAGCATCATGACTTGCTCTGCTGTGGAGTTGATGGTGAGAAATAGATGGGACCTGTATAGACCGGGAGGCAGGCCCTGCTCCGCAAATCCAGGGGGAAACAGTCAAGCAGCAAGGTGCAGGAGAACTGAGACACATGTCTCTCTGTACAACAGAGACTCCTCCTGACTTAGGCTCAAGTCCAGATACTTGAGAAGCAACAGATACACATTTACCGTTATTCAGGAGGCACGCATTTGTGGAGGCCACCATCAATTTCTGTATCTACTTAGACACCTGTATACCAGTATTCTCATCTTAGGGAATCATACCTATCTCACTCTTTCTTCCAAATATCTCTCCCCTCCCCCCCATCCTACTCAGGACAGTGGCATCAGGCAGTCCTTTTACACCAGAATAAAGAACTGCCTTATTTAAACCCATCAAAACCTTGGCTTGTAGTTGCTGTCTGCTTTTATCACAGTATTGTTCCAATCAATGCTATCTCTTCCCACAGGACTCCTCGTTATCACTTGTAGCTGATGCTGGCTGTGTACTTGTCCATGTAGAACATAGAAACACTTGAACACACCCATTCTTCTTCAGCACACTCCTATTTGAATCAATCCCATATAGACATGGGGATGTTACAGGGCATTCTTTATTCATTTAACATTTTCCCCAATATTTTGAAAGATTTATTTATAAGCAATTGTCAATATGATTTTAGTCAGATCTATCGGGTTCACAAAATCTTTATAGAGGATAGTGGTCTTATTGACCATCTTTGTTCAAACTTGTTCCCCAATTTATGTTGCATAAGGCATACATAAGACAGAATAGACGAAGTTGTGGAATCTGGAGAATTCTTGACAGGAATTTTGAAGTGAATTCTACTTTGTGGTTTTTCATTTTGTTCTGCATGTAAGAACTATCTTGTCTGGGAAACATGAAATTCCTTCATCTGGGAGCACTCAAAACATATGTGATAATTAATATAAAGAGAGGCCTGCTTAGAAAGTAGGGTGCTACACATTGGCAGACAGAGGAGTTCCACATTGATAGTAAATGGAGAGTTGATTATGTTGCAGAAGACTTGTTGACACAAAAAGGAATACTTATGACCAATGCCTGGCAGTGACTGCCCATTCACTGATGTACAATGTGGCCATGTATACTCTAATACTCATGTCAACTGGCCAGTCAGTGGTTTTTTTCCTCCTGAAGGAAATCCTATCAGAAGGTTGCTTGTCAAACTGAGAATATGAGGGGCATTAGTTGATGAATTTGTTACTTCCCGGTAGAATACCCTGAGACATCTGCCTCCACCATTGGGTTAGACCTGCCGAGAAGGATGGATGGGAACCATCTTGCATGCCCTATATCCTGAGTACAGGTTCCTTCATTGTACCTCTTTTTCTGATCTTATTTACCACAATTTCAGCCGTGAGATTTGTTGATATTTTAGAGTAGATCATCAGTCTTGTTTACTTTTTTAGTCATCTTTGATTGCATTTCTGGACTTCAATCTTGAGAAGACTTACTTGTTTTTAAGGCAGATGATCTCAAAGTATTTCTTTCTTCCCTCACCCCCACCATAACCTACACCCAAACTTTACACCCAGCTTATGGCCAGACCATGAACTTGGTGGGTAAAATAGGCCAAGGATGGTGAACACTGGGACCACCCTGTGTTTTTCTCTCACACCCAAGACAAAGCTACTACAAAAATAATCTTGAATAATTTCTAACTTACTTTTTTAAAAAATCTATGAAACATCAGTGCTTAACTGATTTTAGCAATGATGGATTTACAGTAAATCTCTCTGTTCATCATGCTACTAACATCAACATCTGTTGCCTTAAGGTAGTTTCTACAGATAGTTAATCCCATCCTCTCAGAGGATAACATTATTTCTTAGACCTGGGAAGATACCTTAGTATAGCCTTCTGTGTACTGACAAAAATAGGCCTACTTAACGGAGGAATTGCCCTCCACACGAGAAACCAGCATCCTTTGGGTTATTTTCTAGGAGCGCACAGGAGCCGAACATCTGGAATGCCCCAGGTCCCAATTAAGAGAATTCATCATAAGCACACGTATTCTGATTTATATCGTATTTCCCGTAGCCATTGGTCCACGAAAAATCCGGTGACCTACTTCCTTAACAAATTCATATGGAGCATTAACAGTGCATTAACAATACTGTGGCTTAGCAAGAAGAGCTATAAAATGTTTGTTTATTTTCTCAAGTATGGTGAAAGCCTAAGTGTCTGAACCCTCACTTTGATGCCCATCAAAGGAAAATGGGAAACAGTAAATGGCCTAGGCAGTGTTTCCCAAAGTGTGGTACGCGTACCCCCAGGGGTACTCGGAGAGTTTGGTGGGGTAACGCGTTGCATCGGAGTTTGGTGGGGATATGCACTGCACCGTGCTTAGCTGTGCCTAATTCTACGTTCTCATGAGTACAAGGGGTACTCAGCGTTACGAAAATTATAGAAGGGGTACACATATGTCAAAAGTTTGGGAAACACTGGCCTAGGGAATCGCATCATTACTTTCAGAAGCCTGTTATTCTCACGCCCCTGGGTAAGAGAATTCTAAAAGGTCTTGCTGCTTAAAATTTTTGGTTGATATGCTTCAGTGTCATTTTCTAGATGACCTTAGAAGCTGTGCTGTTGGTTGACCCAACGATAGGAGTTATTGTGAGTGTAGCAATGCTGAAACCTAATATAATAGCTTTTGGGAAATGGATTTGGAGGAAAACTATTAACCAATACTTCAGATGTGGTGGGAAGAGGTCAAACAGAGGTGAATTAAAAAATCTCCTCATTCCTTTTTTCTATGGACTTGTACTCTTGAGAGTTTGGAAGCACAAACCCTGTTGCTTACACATGGTTCTAGCATTGGTGACTCCCAGTGGATCAGAACAGCTAGAAAAACCTTTCGGTTACAAACATCTATTCAAACCAATGCTTCTTTTATATAGTTGTAGGTACAGTGCTTTCCAAGGAAGGTATAAAATAGACATCCTCGTGTTGGTTTATAAAGGAACAAAGTGACATGCAACTACTATTATTCTCCTGTACATTTTTTTTTGTATCAAAACAGCAGCTTTTAAAGTGTGTATGTATGAGATATGTGTGTGTGTGTGTATATATATATATATATATATATATATATATATATATACACACACACACACACACACACACAAATACACATATATAATATGCATGTGTTTGTATGTATATTATATGATGTAAGGTTGATGAGTTTTTTAAAATTAAATTGTGTTATACTAAAGAAAACTGCTAAAGTCAATCCGTTTAACAGAGCTGTTTTAGAATCCAGCCACTTACCAAAAAACTACATAGTAGAAATGTCAAATAAAAGTATGTGCTCTTTCTTAATGACAAAATTAATCTTTTAAAACAATTTCCATTGCAATTACTGGTATATAGCTTTCAGTGGTTCACTCTATCTTCCAGACATTTTGTTACACTCTTAATGTGCAATTGTATTTTTAAAGGAACCAGTTTGACGGAGAGAATTACAATTTGGAACTACTGGGGAGAATGTGATTTTTTTTTCCTTAATATCAATGTTCAGGATTAAAAAATAACTTCTTAGTATTCATGAAATAGGTATCTGTTTTCTCCCTAGAAAAATCACATTTTTTGTCAGATTCTATGCAAGGGATTGGAGAAAACACAAGTAGCAGTACATTTACCAAAAGATGCTCTATGAACATTATGAAAAATTCTTTAAAATAATAGCTGCCCTTGAGATAAAATATGTGGCAGAGCCAGGAGCCATTGATGTCTCCATTGTTAGTGCCATTTCTCATCTCGACACCCACATGCCAGTAGAGCTGTTAAAAATGCAATATCAAGTGGGTAACGAAGCGTCTCCCGCAGTATTTATTCTCCACCCCAGGGCAGCCTGGTCTCCAGTGATGACAGCTGTGTTTTATGAGCATTAGCCCTCTACAATATGCACTATTTTTATTCTACACCCTGGAGCCACAGTGAGAAACATGAGAATAAGGTGTTGTTTTCTTTCATTCATTTTGAATCTTTTATTGCTTTTCCTGAACTAATTCAATTGAATAAACCATGAAGAGAGCAGTCAGAATGTCTCAGGTCTAGAATCCCAGCCTCACCTAACTTCCTCTGAAGGTCGTCCATAGAGTTTCTGGTCTCTGGCTTCTTGTTGGCTCCCCACATGGGGGGTTCAGAGACTGACCAGACACAGAGCTCTGTGCAGACTGCTTTGCCCTCACTTGAGCCAGAGGAGGGGTGGGAGCTGCTGATGCCTGACTTTTCATACCTCTTAAGCGTGGGCCAAGCCTTGGGCCACTGGAAAGTTGAGTGCTGTAATGGTTTCCTTAGGAGTTAAAGCACCAGGTGTTCAATGCAGAGAGTGGTAGCAGTAAAATACTTTGGACAGTGGGGGCACCGAAGAGCAGGGACAGTTATTCACAGATTTTTAAGAATAAATATTTTTATTTTTCAATTATATTTGACGTACAATATTATATTAGTTTCATGCGTACAACCTAGTTATTAGACATTTATATAACTTAGTAGAGGCCTGGTGCATGAAAATTCATGCACTGGAGGGGGGGGTCCCCCTCAGCCTGGCCTGTCCCCTCCCCTCTCATAGACTGTGAGCCCTCAGGGGTGGGAGGTGACCTGGTGATCAGGGGAAGGCGATGCCTCCATCACACCTCTGTTGCTGCCACTGTCAGTAGTGCAAGCCTTTGCTGGCCTTGGTTACCTGAGCCTCAGGTGACTCTGGGTGCCTCGGCAGCTGCCAACTTAGGCTTGCCTGCACCTCAGGAGTTGGCTGAGCAGCCACTATCTGAGGCTTGCCTGTGCCTTGGGCCAGCCCTGGGTGGCTGGGCAGCCACCATCCGAGGCTTGGCTGTGCCTTGGGCTGTCCCTGGGTGGCTGGGGGTCTAAGGGGACTTGGGGACTCCGGAGGCAGGTGCCTGGTACAACTGGACCCACCTGGCAGTGGGCTGGGCCTTGCCATGCACCTGCTGCCACTGTGGGGCTGAGGGGACTGGGCACCACCATCTTGTGACTGTGAGCCCTGCCATCTTTGAGGGCGTACAGTCAATTAGCATATTCCCTTCTTATTGGCTGTAGGGAACCACCATCTTTGTGAGGGTGTGATGGTCAATTAGCATATTCACTCTTTATTAAATAGGAAGATATGATTATCCTGATAAATATAGTGCCCATCTGACAACATATATAGTTATCACAGTTTTATTGACTATGTTCCCTCTGCTGTATTTTACATCCCCATGACTCTTCCGTGACTACCAATTTGTACTTCTTAATCCCTTCACCTTTTTCACCCACTCCTCAAACCCCTCCCATCTGGCAACCGTCAAAATTTTCTCTGTATCTCTGAGTCTGTTTCTGTTCTGCGTGTTCATTTTGTTTTAAATTCCACCTACATATAAATGAAATCATCTGGCATTTGTCTTTCTCTGTCTGACTTATTTCACTTAACAAAATACCATCTAGGCTCATCCCTGTTGTTGCAGACAACAAGATTTCAGTCCTTTTTATGGCTGCCTTATATTCCATTATTTATATACACTACTTCTTAATCCATTCTTCTACTAATGGATAGGTTACTTTCGTATCTTGGCTATTGTAAATGATGCAATGAACATATGGATATATGTCTTTTCAATTTAGTGCTTTGGGTTTCTTCAGATAAATACCCAGAAGTGGAATTGCTGGGTATTCACAAATTTTATTATTATTATTATTTTTAAAATATATTTTATTGATTTTGTACAGAGAGGAAGGGAGAGAGAGATAGAGAGTTAGAAACATCGATGAGAAAGAGTCATCGATCAGCTGCCTCTTGCACACTCCCTACTGGGGATATGCCTGCAACCAAGGTACATGCCCTTGACCGGAATTGAACCCGGGACCCTTTAGTCCCCAAGCCGATGCTCTGTCCATTGAGCCAAACCGGTTTTGGCTATTCACATATTTTAAGTGTGGAAAGAAAGACCATGCTGTGTAAAGGAAGAGAGAAGGCAGAAAAAATTAGAGAATAAAAGGTTGACATCATCATTTTTCTCAGTGATAGCATGCATGCATGGGTCAAAGGAAAGATGAAGAAAGAACACAGGATTGGACTTAAGAATTACCATCCTTTGTACTGTTCTTATTCTGTATGTTTGGACCAAATGAATACGTTTTAGGAGGTGATAGCATAGGCAGGTTTCAGGAAATTATATTCTCACAAATCTATCTATCTATCTATCTATCTATCTATCTGTCTGTCTGTCTGTCTGTCTATCTATCTATCTATCTATCATTTCCATCCATCCATCCATCCATCCATCCATCCATCCCAGTATGGTTGTAGTATTCAATATTATAGGCAATGCAATTAATTTAGAATAATCTTACTATAATCATATCCTCTATCACTTAGGGCAAGGAGTAAGCATGCATTCATACTTTGGGTATTTGGTTACAGCCATTTAAAATAGCTGTTTTACACTTATGACCTAGAATACTGAAATTTATATCTGGCTAAATCCTAATAACTATTTCTAAAATAATGTTTCTTTGTTTTGTGTAGTATTTCCTTATTATTAAAAGCGAAACCAGGACCCATGTATAAGCCCCATGGAAATTCTATTAGACATTTAAAAATGGGTTTGATCTTATCATATTTATTCTTTCTCAGTTTTGTTTTTAAATATCTTTTTATTGACTTCAGAGAGGAAGGAAGAGGAAGAGAGTGAGAGAGAAACATCAGTGATGAAACTCATTGATCACTGCCTCTTGCATGCCCACAACTTGGGCATGTGCCCTGACTGGGATTGAACCCTGACCTCTGGTCATAGGTTGATGCTCAACCACTGAGCCACATTGGCCAGGCTATTATTCCCCAATTTTATTCTTTTTTAATTTTTTTACTTAGCTTTTACCATTCTTTCTGTTGCTTACCATATCACTTTGTTGTTTTTGTATTGTAGAAAGTTGACTTTATAGGGAGGCAGCTGTGGTAGTTTCTGGGACTCAGCCAAATCAGCTTACTTCTTTGAGTATGGGTGATAGTTAGGCATTAAAAAAAAAAATCAAACCCAAGAAAAATGAAAAGTATTTACAGAATTTTTAAGTCTAATACCAATCTCTTATGAGGCCACCTCATAGATGCTCAACTTGTGATCTAGGAATAAACATGATGACCTGTAAACACATTTTAAGAGTCAAGTCATGTTAACTTGAACTTGATGCTTCTTCTTAAGACAATGATCTTTAAACCAAATGGTTTAGATCGTCATCTCCATTTCCCTGCAGCAGGAGGATGGGAGGGGTGAAACCAACAAGGCCAGGTTGATGTCCCATTTCTCTAAATCAAGCTGCTGAAACCTTTTTTGCTCTTCATCCCTCAGAGTAGATACATTTCTGTGAATTTATACAAACACACACTTGAGGCTTCAGAGCCTGGTGGCTGCCCCTTTGTGAGTTATCAGAAGTCTTGTCAAGGGGAGGGATAGGAGATTGATCTTGCTTAGAACCTTTTCTGAATTATTTCAAGTTGGGTGAAAATACTTTCCATTTTGGTTCTTCAGTCCCTCTTAAAAAGGTGGGTGAGTTGAACTACTTTTTGTCGCTTCCAAAAAGCCAACATATATTTACAATTAATAAAAATCAAAGTAGCAATAACAAAAATAGTCAAGTAGCTCAGTTAAACACAAAGTGGCTTCTTATATTGTCTTAAGATACCCATTTTCATATGCATTGTAGTCTCACCCAACTTGAGTTTAAAATGCTTCTGCAATTGTAGTTTAAATTGAAAAAAAAAATACACAAAACGAAAATACAATAAAGCAAGTGTAGGACGTTTGAAGTTCAGGAGAAGAATTGTAGCGTGAGGAGAGGGGCAGGCATGATTTACAAACCCTGGCACAGCTGCCTGCATAGCAGGTGCACCTTCTCTGGGAGATTTACCCCACACAAAGCCACTGGTAGTGAGGATATTTCTTTATAGGGAATAAAATTTTTGACATATCATGCTTTGCAATTGAATAAAATAAAAGTCAGTGTATTTATGATTTTCTTATTAATGTAATAAAAGTCAACATTAGAAAAAAATGGAGAACAATTCCCTACTCATCGTTATGCCTATATCTGTCCCATCTGCCTCATGCGTATTAAATTTACTTCCTTTCAATTAAAAAATATTTGTCGAGCATATGCTATGTGTCAGGCATTGCACTACATGTAAGAAGAGTTATAAAGATAAATGAGGTATCTCCCACCTAGTCAAGGAGTCTGGGGTGGGACTTCTCCCTGCAGATAGCTATGATACTGGTCTCCTTGGAGTAAGTGCCTTAAGAGATCCATAAATAAAAGTTACTTTAGAGAGTGCATGTGTTTGGGGAAGACTAGGGATGGTCACGCAGGCCACAGTCTCAGCTACAAAATATCTGCCTCTTGTTCTTTCACTGTTGGTTGTACTTCCTGACAAGGAACTCAAACATAGCTCAGATATACAAGCTTCCTTTACGTACCCCTTCCCTCTACTTCTTGACCAACTCTTTTCCTCCATCCCTTGATTGGAGGTGGAGGAGGGAGGGTAGACTTCCATAGCAGCCACTCCACCACCTCTCTCATAAGCAATGACTAGAAAGGGAGGGTCACCTTTTCCGAGAGGCCTTTGGGTCCCATTAACACCCCAGATGGCCCTCTTCCCATCTCTGGGACCCAGCAGTCTAGACAGTGGGTCTCTACTAACCCAGGCTGCACGAAGGAGGAGACACACTTTCCTTATTGGATACTTGAGGTGCCCTGGTTAACAGTGGTCCAGGTCAGCCATCTCCAGGTAGCTGCCCCTGGTTTCCTTCCAACCAATTGGTCATATGTTTAAAAATTAAACTAGCCTTATGTCATCATAACAAAATTGGGTTTTACATTAGAGGGCCTTGGGACATCTCTTAAGGTGGTTAGTACTATGATGACCATCTAAAAGGAGTCTTATTACATATAACCTCCAACTGCTGACAGGGCCAGAGAACTGAGGAGTCCTATCTGGCAGATACTATGTGGACCAAGATGCACAAAGAAAATCAGACACAATGGAAATTTTCTAACCCTTGATTTCAGCGTGTGTTTCCTTTTCCCCTCTCTGTCAATTTCCCTCACTGGAAATGCTAGAATCAAAGTGCAGTGATTGGTTGGAAGTTTTTCTTTTTTTTCTGTTATTTCCCCCAGATGGGTGAAGGTGCTAATGGAGGGTAAACACACACAAGACCAGAATGGAGAAAGAGGTCTGGATCAATGGCCCCAGGAAAATTGAGACTCCACTGTAATTAATAGATCAGGAAGGGCTCTTCTGTCCCTCAATGAGTCTGCTGCCTGATTTAGACTAAGTCTTAGTTAGGAGAGTATCTTACACTTTAACGTTGAGCGGGAAACTTTCCTTGTCCTCTAAAGACTCCGATGATGGTGTTATTCTTCTTAAAGTCCCCCATCCCTTTGGAGCCCTGCACTAGAGGAAACCCTCTCGAACTGTGAGATGTGAGGATTTGCAGAGCATGCAGCGTGTATGGGAAGCTGAACATAGTGGTTCTTGTTTGTTTGCTTACTTTTATAAAATTCTGTCCTACGTCCATTGAGGTTACGTGTTATAGAGTAGGCCAGTGAGAAAAATCCAGTATTGTCTATTCCCATTCACTTGGTCCTCTTTCATCTGTGTCTTCTTCCTCTCCCATCTCTCTCTGGGTCCAGTAGTAGAGAATTCAGGGGATTTATCCATCTGCACAATGAATTTAACATCTTGCTTTAAATATTTTGGGAAACTTCTGAGGGTGAGACAAAAATTCTGATAGAGTAGGAGTGGAGAACTTTGCGCGCCCTCCTCCACACACCCCCCACCCAAGGGCCATTTGGATATTTTTAACACCATTTGTGGGCCATACAAAATTATCAACTTGAAAATTAGCCTGCTCTATTTGGTCAAACATTTAATTAACTCACCCCTAACGTCTTGGCAGGGCCAGACCAAATGGTTTTGTGGGCCTTATATAGCCCCAGGGCCAGACATTCTCCACCCCTGTGATAGAGGGACGTTGCTTTTGGCATTGAAATGTCAAGTTAGATGAATCTGATTTTTGACCTCTGGAGCAGATGGACCAGAGTTGGTCATCACTGTCATCTTGATGGCAAAATAAGGTGTCTTAATATCCATACTGCATGAGCCAAATGTTTGGTGATCTCGTTTCAAACGTGATCTGTGCTTACAATTCTCACTGAGATTTTCCCTTTATGAACAGAGCGATTATGTTACAAAGGAGACAGCCATGACTAGCCTTGAAATGTTTAATTGGTGTTCTCCCCCCCACCCTTTTTTTTTTTTTTTTTGCCCTCAGATTTTCTTCTCCTCAGACCTGGTGGGTGGAGAAGGGGGGGAAAGGCAGCATTGACACTCTTCTTTTTCTTTTTCTTTTTTTCAGATTCAGAAGAGTAAAAAACACCTCCCAGACAATAAGAGAGGCTGCCAATGTCTTGCATCATTTTAGCTGAGCTTCTTCATTCTCCTTCTTCTCCTCCTTCCACAAAGCTTGGGATGGCGTGCAACTTTCAAAAACAAGGCCCCCCACCCTTGGCCTTGTCTCATGCCATCTCCTCCCAGATGACTGGCTGGGAGCTGGCTTGGGGGCCTTAGAACTCTGGGGGATGGTCCCTACCCCCAACCCCCAGAAAACAAAACAACTTGAGATTTTGCACAAACAGAACCAAAACATGAAGGACTTCCTCAGAATCCTTTGCTAATGCCCTGGCTTTCAAGGCACTCGTCTGGCCTGATGACAGTGGACATCATGGAGATGCTGAGAAAGGCCTGAAAAGGCCACGCAGACAGCAGTTGCCATTTTATTACTGCCCATGCCGTTACTCTGTGTCGTGATTTTTGCACGGGCTGCCGACGGTGGAGACAGCCGGGCGGGCTTCCCTCCCAGCTTCTGGTTTCCCCTTTCCGGAGCCAGGAACATTCCTTTTTTTTTTTTTTTCTTTTTTTTTCTTTTTTTTTTTCCACCAGGTTCCCTTCAGACTTAAAAAAATTGTTCTTAGTCTTTTCTTTCCATCTATATACTATGAGATTCCTTTTGTTTTATAAAAATGATGTTTCCTATAGCAATCTTTGATGCTTAATTTATCTGTGCTTTCATTCATAAGAACCTGAATGTTTCTGTTGATGACCATGCTGTTCAGTGGTTTCACAGGGTAGCATCGTGGCTACTTGGTTATTGACAATGTGACCACTGGTGGGTTCTCTTCTTTTGGCGATCTGTGCTTTGACTTAATTGCTCTTCTGTCTGTTCCAGCAAGTGCTGGGGGCCTTTGTAGCAGGGAGATGTGGCAGAGAATTCTGTTCATTTCAGTGAGCCTTTAGAGGTACCTAATAGGAGATGATTCACAGCACAAATCAGGAATAAGGCGTAGCCTGGAAAGAGAATCAAGACACAGGCCCCTGAAACCAAGTCAGGCGAGACCCAGTGGAGTGCTGGGAAAGCAATTTTATGGGCCTAAATGGTGTGATTTGGATGAAACTGATTCTAAAGACACGGTTGTGGTTCACAAAGGAGTATGTGAGTCCCTCCCAAGGGGAATCGCATGGATCCGTGTGAACGAGTGGGATTTGTAACGGGAAGAGAGGGCTCTATGCTACACCCGAGGGCGTTGCCCGCACATTTTATTTCTACATTTAGAAAAGCACAAAAACAAACACTTAAAAATCCGCTCACAACTAAGGCAAAACGTTGGCATTTCTTCAGAAGGGAATAGGGAGAGTATGTTTGTCATCTGCAACGCCTTTGCCTCGCTGAGCCCGCCCCTCAAAGGCCTGAAGAACTCCTGCGCATGCCTGTGGCGCACTGATACTGGAACAGGGTTCTTCATTTTGCCCGGGAATCACACACATTTTTTTGAGCCTCCCCCTGCTTTTCCCAACAGTAACCACAGTAAACAAGGTGGTCACAAATTCAACCACAGCCATAGCAGTTCTGGTAAGTGAGAAAAGCAAGCCACAGCTCTCAGAGTTATTGCGATAACTGGCAATTCATAATGGGCTTTGGTGTTTAGGGAGGCAGTGAAGAGTGGCAGGGAGAGGGAGGAGTTAAGAGTCCTGGCTCAAGGGGACAGTTGCTAGTCAGCTATGGGAATGCTTAGGAATCAGAGTCCTTTAAAAGTATGTTGTTATTGATTTTCGAGAGAGGAAGGGAGAGGGATAAAGAGATAGAAATATTGATGAGAGAGAAACATCGATGGGCTGTCTCCTGCACGCCCCCTACAGGGATGGAGCCCACAACCCTGGCATGCGCCCTGACCAGGAACTGAACCAATGATCTTTTGGTTCATGGTTCGATGCTCAACCACTGAGCTACACTAGTGGGCAGGAATAAGGATCTTGATAAATAACAAAGATTTTATAGGAACCCTCTCCAAAATTTTAAACATTGGCTACTAATTCAGAAACTTACAAACACTGTGTTGGTCAGAGAAAATGTGCCTATGACCTGCATTCAATCTGTGGGACATCAGTTTGCAAATAGTGGTCTTAGAGATGTTCTGGTCTGGTACAGGATGGACTACATCCAGTACTTGACTTTGGAACCTGACCTTTTACCTCAAATCGATTCCATATTTTTGTATGCTGGGCTTTGCAGCCAGTCCTAATAGAAAGCCTACAGCTTCCCTTTTATACTCTAACGAGCAAGACTAAACACTATTAAAAAAAAAAAAAAAGACACAGGAATATAGCCATTTCTTTTTTAGCACCAATAGAATGAAAATATACTTCATTTGCTTTAAGTCATTCATTAGCTGAAAAAGGAATGGGAATAGAATTTCATTCAGTATAGACTCTGCTCGGAACTCTCTGTGTGGGAAAATAAAAGCTCCATGTAACTTTTACTTATATATTCTTTTAAAAACTGTTTTTGAAAGGACATTGAGTAAAGATGCAGAATGATCTATTTTTTTTTTTTTTGAAAACATAAAACAATGTGTTATTATGCTATGAATTGATACTGGAGCAGATAAAACATTAAAATAATGATTCCAAGCTCGTATTGACTGGACTAACAACTTCTCTAAAACTCTAGCTCACTTTCTATGGTCTGTTGGTTCTCTTGAAACACCTTCTTCCATATTGAGCAGTGATACAGGACATGCTTCCTTCCATCGCTCGGACTGTGGCATCTTACTGTGTGTTACATTGTCTCATAGAAAGCACGGGCCCACACACTGGAAATAAGACTTGACTGGTGTGCAAGGAAAGTGGTAGGGACATTCCCACCAAAGACAAACCAAGTTCTCCATGTCTTTGAGGGACAAGTGACAACTGGAGTCCAAACAGCTCTTCATCCAAGTGTTGTTGATGTGGCATGTTTCTGTGGCATAATGACTACTGTAAGGAGGTCTTTGTTCCATCTTTTATTCACACCAACCTTTCTTGGTTTATGAGCCTACCAAACAGCTTATGGTAGCACGCAAGGGACTCGTTTCTAACCCATTAAGTTCAAATGGATTTTCTTCCACTGCCCATTTCATTCTTGGGGCTTTTAAAAACCATCGAAAACATCTGATGGGATCCCATTAAGGACCTGGTATACTTAAACAATAAAATGATATCTAAACCTCACAGAGCCAAAGCATAATCTAGTGTACCTGTCTACTTCATTTGCAGACTTAAAGCCATTTTGTTACGTATCCCACCTAGAACCATGCCTTTAGTAAATGTGAGAAGTAGAAAATTAGGAGCAGTGTTATCACAGGATGTGAGACAGAGAGCAGACAAAGGGATGGAGATTAATATTGTGACCCATATTTTAGGAGTAAAGATACTGGTCGTTTAGTGCCACTTCTATTGTGGATCACCTTTCTCTAGATATATAGATGATAGATACAAAGATGATAGATAGATAGATAGATAGATAGATAGATGATAGCTAGATAGAATATATAGGATCTTCCTAAACATATATACATACTCTTGGAATAATTATAAAGGCAATGTTTATTACAATATATTTCATTTTCAAAATTGAGCTATCAGCTGTTAAAGTGTGTATACATTTTTGGGGAATGCCCTGTATAATATATGTTCTTCTATTATTAACCCTTGATCGGAGACTTACATGATAGAAATTACTTGATAACATTCCCATGGAGTATGGGGAAAAACAAAAGAAAAAAAGCACAAAGCTCCTTTTCTGATAATGAGATAGAGAAGACTCTGAGATTAAATCCCATGTACGCAGTATTATGTCCCAAGTAGAGGGGATTTAGGGAATCCAGGAATTTTTTTTTTCTCTCAATTGGAAACTTTGTCCTAATACCAAGATCCCCACACATTCCACCAGGAATCACCACGGGTTCACTATGGTGTCTGGCACTCGCCTCCAGGGGGCACATGGAGAATTGTCCAGCGGAATTCCACTGTCCACCTGAGGGTGCGAACTCACCTGGCGATTTAGTTGATGTCTCCCATAGGCCAAGCATATCGCTAAAGGCTTGTGCTCTAAGTATGCAGAGATAGCTAGTAACACGGCGGCTCTTCATGAGGGATGGGAAACTGCAGGTCATCTGGGGAAAATTGTCAGAGCCAAGTTTATGAAAAGATAAAATTTTTTCTATGGCTTTTGGATTTAAGAAAAACAACAACAAATGCAAAACAAGATTCTTCTGAAAACGCTCTTCCTAAAGGGGTGATGACACCACTCCTGTGGATTTATTTATAAATTCAAGCTGAAGCATTGAAAACCCCAAGTGGACTCTCGCGCCGTGTGGGGGACCGTGGCCAGTGTTGCTCTGCTGATGCCATGGTCGGCGTGGCTCTGAATCACAGCAGCCCTGGACGTTAAAGAACATGATGCTGCACTAATGGTGTGATATTGGATCTCCCGTGTGAATAAGTGGAAAGCCATACTTGCAATTCATCAACACCGATCCGTGAGTAAAAGGCCCCATTATCGTTTAGAAAATGAACTTAATGGAAAAGCTGTAACGAACAGCACACTATTGCTCTGAAATATCCCTCGAGGACCAAGAGACACTTTACCTGCCAAGTACACATTCCAGGCATTAGGGTTTCCTCTCATCAAAGGCCCTGATGGGCACAGAGGTGCTACTAGAATTAGAATGGAAACAACCGTGTAGCACATGAGGCCAAGTTCACCGGAGAAGTGAATTTGGGTCCAGGGAGGTTAGACAAATGGGAGTGATCCCTTTGGATGTTCTCACCGGACATTTGTACAAGCCTGATGCTCCGGAAAAGAACTGCTTCATCAGAAGAACATTTTGTTTTTACCTTAAACAAGAGTGGGGTGCCCGGGGAACCCAGACTGAAACTCACGGAAGTCCCCTTACACAATTTATTCCCGATCATTTGAACCCATGCCCCACACCTCACCCTTTGTTGTTGTTTTTTTAAATACTGGCAGATGTATTTGGAATGAATTTATATTTGTTCTGGCTTCTGTGCCCACGTGGAAATGGATCGAATCCTGACATCTCCAGGGGAACTGGGGGCTGAGGCAGGCCGCTCAGTGCCGTGGTGGAGGCTCTTGGCTTTGCCAGCTTCAGCCACGATTCCTGAACCTCACCCATGAATCGGTGGGAGCTGCAGAAGCATTCCTCAGACATGCCGTGGTGCAGGGGAACTCATTTAAATAAAGTCCATTAGAACCCAATGGCTTTGGAATGGCACGTCGTTATAGTCTTTGCTTCTCTGCCGTGACCTATCTTGGGGTGGGGATTTGTGTACCCGTGTCCTTGTCTTTGGGTGTCTGTGTGATGGCACAGAATCACAGTCACACACCCAGATACATAGATTTCTAGTTAAGACCAGAGGTGTTGCCCAGCAACTGATTCTTGAGGGAGAACTGTAGAGTCTACATTTTCCTTTTTCCTGCTTTGACGATATTTTTATACAATTTTGTATGCTGTAAAAAGTTTTTTAAAGTATTTGCTGTTTTTATTTGTAGAGCTCAGGTAGGATTTTATCAGCTCTGGGGCCCATGGTCCGGCCTGATTTCTCCCCTCACCTGATTGAACAGTCCGCTCTCTTTTTCACACCCTTTCTCTGACCTTTCTCTTCTTTTCTTCTCAATTTTGTACCTTTTTGCAAATCCCTTCTTTTGCTTCTTGACAAGGCACACTGTTCTGCTTGCCGTGTTGTTCTTGTCTGAGCCACATGAGGGCATGTTGGGTAGGAGGAATCAGGGAAGAGGGACCAGATTGGGGAAGGGGAGCAGGAGAAGGGAATCCTCATGGGAACTCAGTTTCCCAAAGCCAGGAGAGTCACGTCGGGCTAATGCGATGCTGTTAGTGTCTTCCTCTGCACAGAGCGCAGATTTTGCTGTTACAGGATTTTTTCCTTGGGGTGGCGGGCCCTCACCCTGGTGTGCACACTCTCCTAATGAGGGCGCTGGCCATACGCGAATGGGTAAATGAGCTCATCTGAGCCTTAGATTCTGCTGTTGTTCAGCTGGATTTGTGGGTGCTGCCTGGATGAATGTCAAAATGCTTGCCAAGATTCAAAAGAGGGAGGCAAGCAGAAAGCAAACCCCAAACCCCAATTCAGATGGTGCCAAGTGAACAGCTCTTTGGAGGGATCAGGAAGGGATCTCTGGGTGTGTTCTCCCAATGCTCCTCTGCACGGAAAGATGGTGAAATGGACGGGCCTCTGCTTTATGGACTTCCACCATGTGAAATATGTTCCAAGCCGATAAAAGGCAGGCTGTAATTCACATTTGTGTATCAAAGGGCAAGAGAGTGGCCATTCATCCTAAACAAGAATGTTTTGATCCCTGTGATACTGGCTTGTACTGAAACTTGTATGTCAAATGTCATGGTGTTACATCTCCAAACACAGAAATAAAACATAGGGGCTTGTGTAAAACAGGGTGTTCTAACTGCTCTCAGTAAATCCCGTGTCTGTTGTAAGTCTTTATTGCAGAGGAGGCTGACGGGTCCTCCGTGCATACTTCCCCCCAGCAACCAGCAGTGAATACATACCTATATGTTCTTCTGGTTACCAAATAAAAACAATGCATTCACCTCTTGATTGGAATTCGAAAAATGAAAAGGCTGTTTGTTCTTTTAATGTTTTTCCTGGTTGTCTGTGTGCTGTCCCAGATGTGGGGCTGTCTGAACTTACTCAACAACCCATCTCCTTCGCATTCCTCCAAACGCCACGTGATGCCCAGATACCTGTGCTTTTGCCTGCACACTGGAAGATACACATGGTGTATCATGTGTCAGATGATCTCTTGTAAGGTGTATGGGTTATCAGAAGCTCCTGGGAGGTATAAGAAATGCCTGCAGTCATGGAATTAGGTTGGCTTCCGTATGTTCAGTTTTCTTCTGGGTACCATGATATTATATTTTATAGTCCTGCGATGTTAGTTTTCAAATTACAAACATTTTTCCTTCTCCTCTTGTGAGGGCTACCTGGCAATATGTTCCCTCTCTCCAGCCATGAAGGTACAGAGTCTGAGCAGGGAATGGTCCTTACCCTTATCTGTGGGCCTACAAGTGGCTTTCCTCCTTCAGACCATCACTAAGAGGGGCTCCCCTAGTGGTGAGGGAGGGCATTACACAAACACCACCCTCTTCCCCAGGCCACCTGCCCTGTTGCTCCTGTGTAGTAATTCCACTGGCTTGTTTTTCTGGACTGTGGTGTTCATCTAAAGCAGCTGTACCTGCCACATATTAAAATGTGTTTTTAATTTTTTTTCTGAAAGAAAAAGCAGTTCTTATTTTGAAACACATCAAGAAGTATGATGCAATTAAAATCATTGGTAATACCCTATCCAGGGATTATCCCCTGTCAGTTCTTCACTGAACTTCCTTCTGGTTTTTGCTATACATTTTTACACAGCTGAGGCCATTCAGTCCAGTACATTTAATTTTGTATTATGGTTTTACCCACATAATATTAGATTGTTAGCATTGTCCCATAAAAAACAAAACACACACACACACACACACAAACACACGCACACACACACACACAAAAAAATACACACACTATATAATACCTCTTTATTAATGTAATTTAAATAGCAACATAATATTTTGTTTTGTGACCCTAGCACCATTTTACTTAACCACCTCTCTGTTGGACAATTAAGTTACACACTTTTATTTTTGAAAGCTGTAACTAACGTAGCAATGGAGCTCTTTGTACATAAGGCTTGGTTGGATTTCTGAGTATCTCCACTGGAAAAATTTCTGAGATGTACAATCACCAGGCCAGAGGTAGTGAATGTTTTTTCAGACTCCTCATTCACATGCCCAACCCCAAAGCATATTCAGGTGTTAAGGCCCCCTTATTTAAGCCTCAGGTAGTGTCACATGTCTGAATAGCTCTTGTGGTCTTGATCATTGTTCTGTGTGATGAACTGAGGTGAAGTCTCACAGAAGCAAGCACAGTACTGATGGTGGTTGCACCGTGGAGGAAAAATGTTACTAAAGACTCTGCACGGGCCGCTCTCATTAATATGCTATCGGAAAACAGCTCTTAGGGAAGCGCAGGCAGGTGGGGACCCTCACACTCTCAGGCCTCCCAGAGCCCCGAGCAGAAGGTGGACTTCTCTGGATGCTGTTTCATCAGGGCCGTGAAAAGGCAAAAGGATGATTTGTTCTCGGGCATCAGGTGACGGACGGCTCGGTGCTGTCCGCCACACCCCTAATGGGACACAGAGAAGAGGTTGGTAGATGTGCTTAGCAATAGCAATGGATCGAAGCTTGTGGATATCCATCAGGCAGCCTTGCAATTGCTAACCGGGAGGGATGGAGGACTCCTGGCTGACAGGCACTTTTTCCGGTTTAGTCTTTCAGCAGCCGCCTCTGCCTGGGGGATCTGCTCGTGTCATAACAACATTGCTGTTGTTGGTCTATTACTCACAATGACACTTGGTCTCACGGCTCTTACATCATGCTTTCCCAGCAGGCTTGGGCTTGGCGGGGCCACCCCATTGGGCAGAAGGGAGAGTTTTTGTTTGAGCTCAAGCTGTAAGTCACCGGGGTTTAGTGCTAATCCCACGCCTGAGTCTTAGGTGTGTTTGCTGCCCCAAAGCGGTCAGCGGTGCTTGTCATTTCCATGCCGCCCTCTTTTCCAGTCCTCCTGATGAATTGCATTTATTGCCCTTTAGCTGAACCAACCAAGGGCATTCATTGCTTTGAAATATCTGAAAGCTATTTGTTTGTCAAGAGTTACTGCCAGTTCCTCAAGCCGAGGTGATGACATTTCTGCCCCGGGCTGACTGATTGGGTTGTTTACTCTTTGGGCATTCAGATGCTGTAGGTCAAGGACGATGTAATTCATGACCTTAAGTGCTTTTCTCCCAAGATGACATACCAGCTACTTCACCCACACACACACACACACACATACACACACACACGCACATACACACATATACACACACACCTTTCTTTTGAATGTAAATAACAAACATTACGTTGGCCAAGCATTTTCACCTGCGTATTCTCACTTGATCCTCACAAATAGATACAGAAATTGATATTTTTAAATCTTTATAGATGAGGATAATGAAGGTTAGCTGACGCACTGATGTAGTTATTTACTCGTTTTCATTTTACCTACCTCAACTATAAAATATTTCAGAATTCTAAAATCACATACATTTAATCAACTTGTGTTTTTTTGTTTGTTATGAAAGGGTAAGGCAAACTGCGACTTGCGAGCCCCTTGAGTGTGGCTCTTCCACAAAATACCACGGCCTGGGCGAGTCTATTTTGAAGAAGTGGCATTGAAGAAGTTTAAGTTTTAAAAATGTGGCTCTCAAAAGAAATTTTAATCGCTGTACTGTGGATATTTGGCTCTGTTGATTAATGAGTTTGCCGACCACTGGGTTAAGGAAGCAGAATAAAACCGCAGGCAGCGAGTTGAGCGACAGGTAGACAGTATGGACCTGGGGCTCGTTAGCATGCAGCCAAGCAGGCTGAGAGGCCCCCCAGGGCCCAGCACTAAGTCGTGAAGTAGGTCTGAGTTTCCTGGAAAAGCAAATAAAAATGAAAAGAAGCCATTGACAGGATTCTCATCATTCCATGGAGGTAATGCTCACCAGTTGTTTAGAAGGAAGAATGCCTCCCTGAGGGCTGAGAGAGACGTCTTTCAGGAACTTTGAAAATGCCCAGGCCCAGGCTCTACCCCAGACCAATTAAAGCAGCCTTTCGGGGGGCAGGGCCTGGGGATCCGCACAATTTCTTTAAAATCCCCAGATGCTCCTAATGCACAGCCAGGATTGAAAAGTGCTGATGGTGAATTCTGAGTCACAGAGGGGAGCGAGATCCACACCAAATCCCAGGGTGAGCTCTGGGTCCCAAGGCCAAGGCCAGCTTGGAGCAGCAGAGCAGGTCAGAATGAAGGGAAGCTCTGGCCAGTAGTCAGCAGCTGCTAGGGACCCTACCTGTGCATGAATTTCATGCACTAGGATTCTAGTTTTTATGTATAAAATAAAATATGTATGGGTATATGTATGTACATGCATGCACACACATGCGCGTGCTTGCACGTGCATATTCACGTCTTTTTGCAGAACAATTAGCCCTCTTTAGTTTTGCTCTCTCTTTCCTGATCCACATATTGGGGTCTGCCTTCTCATTCCCACAAAGCCCCTCAGCTGTTTGTATGAATGAAGATATTTCTTTCCTGATAGGAACTCCATTGCCAGCTTCGTGATCAGGGAAGACTTCCACACCCTAGCATCTGTGTGGTCTCCACACTCTCTGAGCGCTCTCACACACCTTGGCTACTTCAGTCCCCACCAGCACACTTTGATATCATTGTTATTGCCCTCCTTTTGCAGATGAAGACCTGAGCTTCCAAGAAATCAAGTTAACATATTTAAGGTTCAATAGGGAGTAAATGGACAAAGCTTGGGCAAACCCTTGATTCCTTGATCCTAAGTTCAGAACACCCCTTCCACAGCAGGATTCTTTGTTCTGGTGCATGTTAGGATCCTCTGGGGGCCTTAGCAATCCAATGCTGGAACTCTTCCCTGGTCCCAGGAAGCCAGGACCTCTGGGCCAGGTGCTCATGCTACTGCTTATTCAGCAAGTTTCCCTGGAGAGTCTCAGTGCAGCCCTGCTTGGTGTGTTGGTCCCCGACATCCCAACCTGCCAACCAGGAGACGGAGAGTGACCTCACGTGCAGGTGTTGAAGCTGCGCTCCTGGCTTTTCTGGACCACGGAATACACGCTGCTTACAACCTCACCCAACCTTCTTCCAAACATTTCCAGACCCAGACGTTTGAATCACCTGATAACGTTTTAGAGGAGCATTTACCTGTCTGAGAGGTCTGTGCACGACCCTATTTTTCATCATCCTCTTCTTCCTCTTTGCAGGCGCAAAGAAGCACTCTCATGGCTCCCCAGCCCCGAGCACCAGCTCCACAAGTCGCCTTACCTTGCCAGGTGGGTAAATGGCATCGCGCCGTGATCTCAGTGATCACAGACGGCAGACAGAACCGCTTTCTCAGGTGTTGAGGTTAGCAGTTGATAAGCTGGGAATCTGGCCCCATAGTAGCCAGTCTGCTCCACATGATTGGAAGGCCTCTGTCACCCACCTCTGTCAAGTTCCTCCAGAAATGGCCGTGGTCACTCCATACTTGGTACACAGTCTCTCCTGCTTGCTGATGGAAAGAACAGAAGGTTGTTCTTCCTTAATTTCACCTGGATGTGTTTTGAAAGCATCTGGGAGACAGATGGTGCAGGGGAGTGAGTATGAGTCTTTGGTGAGAGAGACTTGGGTTCAAATCCCAGCTCTACCATGTTCAAACTGTGCGAACTCACTACCCTTATGGGGCTTCTTGCTTATAAGTTTAGTATGGTCCTGACTCACAGTGGGTGCTCACTGGGAGACATGGAAGTTATGCATGAACCCTGCTGGATCCCATCTAACATTTTAGCAGGAAATTTTAAGCATTCATGATGAGTCTGTATAATCACTATTTAATATGAGAGGCGCCTATTGGCGATTCTGTCTCCATGTGTACAGTACACAGGCTTACATGCTCTACCATGATTTAATTTTTACAAGTAGAATTTATAAAACACATTGCTTTGGGGAAGAGGTTATTAGAAGAAAACATAAACATAGTAGAAAAACTAAAAAAAAAAATCTATACTAATAAAAGGGTAATATGCTAATTAGACCGGATAGACCTGGCGTCTTCCAGACATCATTCTGGACGTCCTTCCTGACAAAGCCAGGGCCTGGCTCGGGGAAGCTGCTCAGGGTCCCGGGTAAGCTGGCCCAGGTCCTGGATGTCTGTGGGAGGCCCGAGGAGGGAAGCCCAGGTCCTGGGTGCTGGAGCGAAGCCGGTGCCGGCAGCCCAGGGAAGGAAGGCCTACTCTTGCACGAATTTCCATGCATTGGGCCTAGAGTAAAAATTATAAGAAGGAAAATGTTGCCAATGCTACCACTCAGAAGTAACCAAAAATGACTGCTCCTTCTTTATTAGATTTTTCCCTCCCTAGGGTAGATTTGTCTCATCTCTTTTAAAATTTACTATTACATCATGAGATTCCTCCTATGTTATTAAATATTTTAAGAGTATTTTAGTGCTTGGCTAACATTTCATATGATTAATTTATACCAGTTATATGCAGAGGCTTGACCTGTGTTGTTCAAAGGTCAACAGTATATTCAATGATAATGTGCTATTAATGTAGCTTATATTTTTGTTATTATAAACTAGTAGCCCTTAGCACAAATCTGTGTGCCAGTAGCTCACCAGTAGCTCGCTGCCGCCCTCCAGTAGCTGTCCACCCACTGCCCTGCCCTTCTGTAGTTCCTCCTGCCCCTTCTCTCCCTCCCCTCCCTCCCTCCCCCCTCATAGTTTGCTGCCCTGCCCCCTCCTGAAGCTCTCTGCCACTCACTTGTAGCTCACTGCTCCACAGTCCTGCTGATCCGTGATCCAGTCATTATGCAGTTGATTGTTACGCTTCATGGCGTAACGACCATTTGCATATTACATCTTTTTATATAGGATAACCTCACATTCTTGTACATAAATCTTTCTCTGGATTGAGGACAGATTCCTATATGTAGAATTATTGGCTCAAAGAATAGGTACATATTTAGGTTCTTAATATCTAAATGAGAGTCAAAGTGATTTCCCAAAAGGTAGCACTATTTTATATTCTCAGTGACGTGTTTGCCATTTCAATGTGCTCTTGCTCATGCTAACATTAATATTTTACCAATTTGATGATGATAAAAAATTATATCCATATGAGGCTCTTATTCATTTTATTTTTTAAAATTGTTTTCTAATATTAATTTCTTTTTCATTTCTTCTTTGGGAAATTACCAAATTTGATCCATTCTGAGAGGCACAGTGCCTAGTATTTTGGTTGCTGATTCAGAAATGTTTTGCAATCAATAGTGTGTTATAATTTAATTAGCATGTTTTCTTGGTTATACATGAAATAATAGTTTACTTTATAATCAGTGGCATCTTAGCTTAGATGAAATATAATCTGTCTATCTGATTTTTCAATCTCAACTTCTGTAGCTTCCTTACCCCCATCCAAAAACTGGACTTGGTGTCCACCAACTAGGCCTTGAACTTTCTTGCCTCGGTCACCCTGCCTGAAACATTGATTCCCTTTCCTCCCTGGCTAATTTCTTTCTGCAGTACCTCCAAGTCATCTTGGCAGCATTAATACTTACTTATAAGGATTTGCTAAGAAGCCCTTTTACCCAGTGATAGGTGGCTTTTTTCCAGGGTGAGGACTGTCTTATTCTTTTTTTGCCTCAGTGCCTGCCAAGGTGACAGGCACATGTTGGATACTTATTAGTGTTGATAAGGCTGGATGGATGGGTGTGTGAGCGGGCACTGTTTATATTAATTTATGACTGTACAAAAAGCAGCCATCCTCAGGAAAAAGTTCATTTTCAAGTTTGAATTTGCATTAACTATACTAACTTGCTTTTTAGAATTGAGTCAATCTTGGTCTGTAGTATCTGGAGGCCTTTTGCATCCTCTCCCTTAGGACCATAGACATTGGGAGGAGAACAGCTCTGAACCAAGCAACTCCAGTGTGTAGGGATGGTATGTGCTCTTCTCTGGAAGGCTATGACATCCCAGTGTGAGGTGGGATCTCTGACATCGTCCTGGACATCTACAAGGATGCAGAGCTGACTTGGCTCCTGTCTTCTGTGCTGGAGGCCTGTTGTTGGCCTGCTGGATCTCCAAGGCTTCTAAGCCAGAGTCTCAGCCACTGTGGCCTTGCCTTGGGTGGGCAGTCTAAACTGGCCCAAGTTGGGTGTCTTACATTCTGAGTTGTGACCACTCCAAAGCTGTAGAGTTGGAGTGGGTAGTCCTGCTTTGTCTATCAGACCCGCTCCACCTCATTTGTTATGATGGCAGCTCACTACTTCTTCTTACATCAGGAATACCACATGTTGCCTCCCTGTACCTCAAGTTGTTTGTGCTGGCTGTCAAACAGTTACAAATATCTTGTTTAAGATATGCAAAAGCTCAATGGAGGATTAATAATCCTTAAAAAACAATAAAGTAAAATTATGCAGAAACAAAACTACAAAGATATGTAAAACAATTAACTCTAAAATCTTAAATGAAATACATATTACTGTTCAAGTTTTAAAAAGAGAAAGGAAAACTCAAGGTGGGTCAAAGATGAAAAGAAAATTCATGTTGGAAGATAGTCCTTAGGACTTTATGCCACACACGACATTGACAGTGTATCAGATCACAAATGAAAAAGCATGAACTATAAAACTTAGAAGAAGACACAGACTTATATCTTCATGACCTTGGATTAGGCAATGATTTCTTAGATAGGACATTTAATGCCCAAGCAAACAAAACAAAACAAAAAAATAGATAATACAACTTTTTAAAATTAAAAACAGTTGTGCTTCAAAGGACACTATCAAGAAAGTTGAAAGAAAATCCACAGAATGGAAGAAAATATTTGCAAATAATATACCTGATAAGGATCTAGTGTCCAGAACGTGGAAAACATTCTTACAACTCAACAATAAAAAGATAAATAACCCAATTAAAAAGTGGGCAGAGGATTTGAATAAACATTACTCCCAAGAAGATATACAAAAAGAATGTGGAAAAATGGTCAACATCATTAGTCATTAGAAAAAAGCTAATCAAAACCAAAATAAGATATCACTCCACATGCACTAGAATTATAAGAATAAAACAAGTGTTGCCAATGACCTGGAGCAAATGATATCCCCATATATTGTTGGTGATGAAATATGATGTAGCCACTTTGGAAAACAGTTTGGTAGTTTATCAAAAAGTCACAGAGAGGGACCATATGACTCAGCATTCCACTCCTACGTATATTCTCAAGACAATGGAAAACATATGTTCACACAAAAGCTTGTCCATAAATATTCACAGCTGCATTACTTGTCATAGCTACAAAGTGGAGACAAACTAAATGTCCATCAGCTGATGAGTATATAAGTAAAATGTGGTATATCTGTACAATAGATTATTGTTCAGTCATACTAAAGGACTAATGTACTGATATAGTCTATAATATATTGATAGATATACCTTAAAGACATTTTGCTTAGTGAAAGAAGCCAGACATAGAAGGCCACATATTATAGGATTTTATTTATGTGAAATATCCAGAATAGGCTAATTCATATAGACAGAATGTAGATTTAGGGGTTGCTAGAGGCTGGTGAGAGAGGAGAATAGGAAGTGAATTGTCATGGTTATAATTCTTTGAGTGGCAATAAAAATTTTATGGAATTAGATATTGCTGATGGTTGTCTAACCTTGTGAGTATACAAAAACCACTGAACTATATACCTTACTGGGGGAATTTTCTGGTATGCGAGTGTATATTTCAATAAAAGAGCATGGAAGATAAATAATGGCTCGAAAGACTCAATTTCTCAGATGGAAAATGCACCTCAATTGCCATCCTATACAATAAAAGGTTAATATACAAAGTGTCCCCTCAACCAGGAGTTCAACCAGTGGTTTGACCAGAAGATGGGGCTGGCCAGCCAACCTCCCATGTCCCTTCCCCTCGCTGGCCTGGCCTCTAATTTGTGCACCAGGCCTTTAATACCTAAATAAAACCAAATGCATGCCTAAGAACAGTGTGAGAGTACAACAAAAATGAGAAAAATCTTAAATACTATGAGAAACTAGTTATGTTCAGGGAAGCTACAAGCAGGCTGCCTATAATAAAATGGAAACCAACTGACAGCAATATTTGCATTGATAATAGTAAATGTGGGAAGACAATGAAGGTAAATCTTCCATATGCTGAGGGACATACTTCCACAAGGAGAAAAGTGAACTCCAGAGCAAGGTGTGTGATACAAGGATTAATGGTGCACACATAAGAAAATAAAATATGCTGGTAAATTTGAGTAACTAGTCACTATAAAAATAATGTCCAATTTTGTGTTAAAATAGGCAACAAGCTATTGATGGAAAGAGGGTTATTGCATAGGAGTTAAGGAGTGCTAAAATCTATTTTGTCTTTGGGAAGAACTTTGTAATTTTGCAAATTTTTAACACAAAGAATTATCAGTAGAATAATTTAAATATAACTTACAGTATCTAAATCAGCAAGAGAACACCAATAAAGGGAATATAGAAAATGTATCAATAGAAGGCAGAAAGGAAGAAAAAGAAGCAAGGAATAAAGAATAATGACAAAATAAATAAAGTCAAATCCAAAATAAAAACAAAATTGGATCAATAGAACCTGTTCTAAAAATATCCGTAATGATAATAATTGCATATGGCTTAAACTCTGGTATTAAAATATAGAGATTGTGTGATTAGATTTAAAAAATCCAAATTCCAGCTCTATCCTGCTTTTAAGAGAAACTTAGAAAACTTTCACACAAAGTTTGCTGATGTATGGCAAAATATAAAGCTAGTTCTTGGAAAAATGTCTATTTTAACATCTGTTTAGCAGGCTACTATACAGTAGATTTAAGTGAAAAATGTACTGTCTTCCAAAACAGCTTTGTTTGTCTTTATCCTCGTAGACATGATTTTACATATATTTCAGAGAAATGCAATGTTTTCTCTTTCTAACCTATCGAGCAATATGGGTGTTGGAAATTCAGATATAAAGAAAGTTCTGCAAATAACGTGCCCCAATCCAGAAGCCACCAGAGACCACGTCATTAAAGAACAGCTTGTGTGGTTTCTGAAACTGCCTGAGGGGTCCTCCTGCAGCTCCAGCACCAGAACACTAGTCTAGGGACTCGCCTTGAATTCTTGCACATCTTTAGCAAAGTGACTCTTACAGAATAAAGCCATAGCACCTGCAGCCAATTCTTTTCTAGTGCCAACTTCACCTCTGCCTTATGGGGTTGGTGAGCCTCATGAGCTCCATGGGGGGGTCGTGAATGATGGAGAGCTGAGGATACCTTGGCTCTCGCTGGAGGAGTGGCCCGGAGTTTCACCGCTTCTTACGGTCATGACTGCCACTGCGGAAGAGTAGTCAGTGACTTCCTTCTGAGCAGATGCCCGGGTGCCTCGGTCACACCACTTTGCTGGAGGGATCCCTAGATGCAAAGGTACAGTACTGTAGTCGTTCACCGATGTGGATAGCTCGCTCATTGCTCCTCTGTGTGTGCAGCTGCTGGCGTGCACGGTAGTGTTGGCAGTAGACGCGGCTCTGCTTCTAACCTCCAGCGCCTGATGTAGACAGTTTGTGTGCGTAGATGCCAGCTGGCTTGCAATGACATTGTTGTGTGTCCTGTTCTAGGGGACTACGGATAACACGTCCATCCAGAGGATCTCTCAGAAGAGGACTGACCGGCTCTGAGGTCTGAAGACGTTTTAGGAAGCTTATGTTTCTTTTACCAAAACAAAATATTATGTACATTGTTAGTTACTGAGTGATAGACTTCAAAAATGTTAACTTCTGACCGCCCCCCATACAGATTTTTTATAATAAATACTTTGATATGTATTGCACATCTATTCAATATCAGGGACAATTCTAGGTTCTTCTCATGTACTATCTATGACCTCATTGAATCATCATAGCAACTCTTCAGGAAGGTACCATAATCTCCATTCCACAAATTAGGAAATGGAGGCATAATCAAATAAATAGCTTGCCAAAGTTAGTGCTCCTTGTTCTGAGTCTCATTGACATTGGCACAATGTAAAATCACCCACACTCTACCCGCCTATCTTTTGCACTTGTACTCTGCCTGGGGATTAGGTCAGTTACCCATGTCCCAAGTTCTTTTACGTGGTGAAGATTCCAATGAATTCCGTATTGGCAATTGTCTTTTATCTTGAGTTCACTTTGAGGGATGGCAGTTGTCATTCTTGTCATGGATTAGATCAAAACGCATTTGTTATTTAGCCCTCGGAGCTCTAGAACGCTGAAGAAATTTATCTTTACTGACTCTTTATGGCGTAGGTCGTTGTTGATGTGAAGGAGGGACATAACACTGCTGATTTCGCCTTACACTTCCCATCTTCCTATGCATACGCGGAAAAAATGCACACACTGATGAGAAAAATCAAGCACAAGACATCACTTGTATAATCCCCAAATATCCACACCCTCCCTTCCTGGAAACAGTAGGTCTCATGTCCTTGGTGGTTGCCAGGGCGAACACAATGAAAACAAAGAACTTAGGTGAGGATGTTCATCTCCTGGAGGGAGGACTTTCTTATTCTTTTATTTTTAAAGTAATCCTTTTATTAAATGAACTCATTTGTCATTAACTCATAAGGGTGCAGAGCATTTAATAAGTAGCAGTTATTTTAAATACGGGAGGAAGGCTCTGAAGCCAGAGCGCTTGGTTGAGAAACCAGAATCCAGGTTCCTATGCACTAGCTGTGTGAACCTGGGCACGTTACTGAAGCTCTTTACGCCTCAGTCTCCTCACCCCGAAAGGAAGCGACACTAGTGCTTGCCTGTTAGGGTTGTAGTGAGGACGATAGACCAGCTCAAGTTAAATGTGTAGCATGTGCTCAGTGCACAGTGTGTGTCAGATATTGTATGTATGTATGTATGTATGTATGTATGTATGTATGTATTTATTTATTTTTACCATGGCAGGTCCTGATGTTATTTTTAACATCACAGGTCTCATATTGTTCCATCCTCAATGGAACTGATGTTAATAACATTCCAATCCTTGCAATTCAGAACTCATGGGTGATTTTTTTAAAAAATATATTTTATTGATTTTTACAGAGAGGAAGAGAGAGAGAGAGAGTTAGAAACATCAATGAGAAAGAGTCATCAATCAGCTGCCTCCTGCACACCCCCAACTGGGGATATGCCCGCAACCAAAGTACATGCCCCTGACTGGAATCGAACCCGAGACCTTTCAGTCCCCCAGCCGACGCTCTATCCATTGAGCCAAACCCGTTTCGGCCTTATAGGTGATTTTTGTAAGGGTTTTTAATTAGATTTCAGACCCATCCCGCAAATAAACACTGATTTGAGATGGAATGAATGGCAGGAATTTTGTTCTTCAGGTAAAACAACACTTGAAAGGCATTAAATATTAATTATTGTATCTTGTTAGTTTAGTATATGTGTGCGTGCGTGTGTGCGTGTGTGCGTGTGTGTGCAAATGCAGATAGAAACTGTCTATAGATGGAAATGGATTTTGCAAAGGTCATATCATAGCTTTATCTTTGAAGCAGAAGAAAACATGTGTCTGATACTTCTTTTTATAAAAAGGCACCAACATTAGAAATTGACCAGAAGCTGAGAGTGAGCCACGTGGCTGCCTTTGGTGCATGGCCTCAGTGCTGGATGCCAGTGCCCCACTGCGGTGGCGGGAGATGGGAAGAGCAGGATGCTGATGCAGCCTGTGGTTCCACTCCGGGAATCCGGCTGGACTGGGTTCCACGAGGACCTGTCATTGTTCTCTGGGGCCTGCGGTCACTCGGTGCAGAACACCAGGGTGTGCTGTAGGAATGAGATGGATGTGATATAAGAGCGAATTGGCCCAGTCTTTCTCAACGTGTTCCGCCAAATACTCTGTGACTTGCTCCTGATAAAGGGGGTTCCTTTGCCTGATAAAATTGAGGAATCTGCATGCTATCTGCTATTCTTAGGGATTTATAATACGCTTCTCCATTATTTAGGTTTCAAAGTCCTACCATGAACAGACTCGTTTAACCTTCACCCAGTTAAATTGGACTTAAGATCACCACCCTCCCACAACAACATCTACTCCATTCACAACTTTATTGAAGGTACTTTGAGAAACAGCATCTTAAACAAGGAGTTTTATAAAACTTCAGTCATATTTTAACACCTGAATCCAACTAGCAGCCATCAATTTTATATATGAACTAGAGGCCTGGTGCACAGATTCGTGCACAGGTGGGGTTCCTCTGCCTGGCCTGTGGGGACTGGGCTGGAACTGGCTCTTCGATATCCCCCAAGGGGTCCTGGTTTGTGAGAGGGCACAGGCCAGGCTGAGGGACCCCACCAGTGCACGATTGGGGCTGGGGAGGCACCACAGGAGGGCTCCAGGGTGTGTCTGGCCCATCTCACCTAGTCCCAATCGGCCAGACCCCAGCAGCAAACTAACCTACCATTCGGAGCATCTGCCCCTCTGGTGGTCAGTGCGCATCATAGTGACTGGTTGTATGGTTGAACGGTCAGACACTTAGTATATTAGGCTTTTATTATCTATCTATATAAAGAGAAAATATGCAAATTAGGTCAGGACTCTGTAATGGGTCACAACCAGACAGGAGGAGGTTGTTCACGCAAGTGAGGCCTGGAGTGGAGATGGGGGGCCAGTGAACCGCCTTGTCCAGCTCAGGCCAGTCCCCCTGAGCCAGAGTGGACATGGACAGGGACGGGGGGCTGGCCCGCGGCCTCTGTGGCCAAGCACAGGCCCGGAGAGGAGACAGCAGGCCACCTCCCGTAGAAGCAGCATGGGTCCCTCCCACCTCCCGTGGAAGCTGTGTGGCTCCCTCCTGGCTCCTGTGGGCACCGGCAGCTCACTCCTGCTTCTTGCGGAAGCCTCATGGCTCCTGTGGAAACTGTGTGGCACTCGGCAATCCACTGCGGTTCCCACTAGCTCCCGTGGAAGCTGTGGGTGGCCGCCTGTGTGCGATATGCGCGATGGGCTACTAGTATAGGATAAATCCATATCTATTTTCTAAAGAATACTTCTATGTAATAATCTCTCTCCTTGTCTCTCCTCCTCACACACACAAATAGCTACCAAAAGCAAAATGGTCTCAGAAAGAGAGAGACAGAGAGAAACTAGAAGGTAGGCTGGTGGGTGGCAGAGGAAGTGGAGAAGGTCATAGATACCGTTGGGAGGAATTGTGGTATTTATAACAAATAAGAGATTTGAGCATAGGAAGAGGAAAACTTCTAAAAGAACACACCTTTTGTGAAAAACAAACACCCTGTGTAATTGCCAAATAAAGGTGATGAAAGAGTTAGTTTTTTACTTGATCTTGTCTTTTCCTAAGCACGTTTGAAAGTAGTATCCAATGATGACTTTGTCAAGTGCAGATTCTACACATACACGTGACTTTGTCAAGCCTTCATTAGCTAATGAGATCCTTTCTACAAGCACGTTGCTCCAAGAGACGAGAGCAGACTTTGTGACTATGTCCTGAAGAGGAAAGGGCCCACCTTGCAGATGAACAGGCATGAGGGGAGGGGTTCTGTTCCCAGTTTGCTTCTTCTCAAGAGGGGGAGGGGATTGCATCAGGTTTGCTTTGGTTCAGCTGTGGGAAGTGCCCAGTCATTGAAGGGGAAGGGTCAGACTCCCTTCCAGAAATATTTCAGGAATGAAGGAGTCCTCAGGAGGCCACCCCAGCACCTAAGAAAGAGAAGTCCCTGCTGAACTCTAGATGGTGCCCTTATCTCTGGCTCTGCTCTTTTGCCCTGAGATCAAATCGGGGTTCATTACAAAACAGCACTCTCTCAATTTCCCTTTTCTCCACATTTCAAGAGAGGCTGATGCCAGGCATAGAAGTATTTCTATCATGTCGGTGGAGGGCTGATCTCTGTCAGAGCGTTCAACTCTTATTTCCTAAGACTCTGGTGGCAAGGAGAGATTTTGTTCTGATGATCAGAATTCCAGCAAACGGTAAATTTTTCTTCATGCTGAGAACTGGAAATTCAATAATACTTTGCCTGGGTTCATGCTGAGCAGCAAAAATGCAATGAATGTGGAGAGGGACCTTGATTTGAGCGCTAAATCAGCCGGCCGGATGTTGACACCACCAGCTTTGATGCTGAAGCCCCCTCCTGTCTCTACACCATTAGGTAAGGAGACCGTTTTTATGTTTGTTTCTAGACTGTTTTGTGCTTCGATCCCTTGTTTACCCTAAGAAACTCCTCGATCTTAAACATCTCCGTTGTTCTGCGGGTACCTTATGATGCCACCACAGCACCATTTGCTGAACGCCTTCCCATGTCAGCCTAACTCAAAAGGCAAAATTGGAGTGGGTATTCTGGAGTTTGTAGTAATGGGATCACTAATCATGCTTGAGCACTTTTTCTTCTGTAAGCAAGCCACAGGTTTCAGAGAGGGTTCCTAGAATGGAAGGCCCCTGAGGGCAGGGATTTCTGTCTGTTTTGTTCATGGGGACATCAGCAGGACACAGTAGGTGCTCTAAGACACCGATGAATGAATATTACTCTATAGGCTGTCAAATAATATGCAGCTAGGAGCTCTCTGAGATGTTTCTGACTAAGGCCCAGAGTAAACATAGTTTTACTGTCCTTCTATTATGTATGATTTTGTAGAAAAGGCCTGATCTACAATACTGTAGAAGACATTTTAGTAGTATGTTTCTTTGGAAAAAGTTGTGTCACTCAAGCCTGATCATATTAGAAAAATTAGGAAATATCAATAACCAATAAGAAGTAAAATAACCAAGTTTATATTACTCATAGGTAATCACTGCTATGGTTTAAATGTATGTTCTTACAGAGTTTCCTGTGCATAACATTTATATGTTTTTATAGTAATAAGGTTAGATCATCTATACTGCTTTTTCATTTGCATGTACCTTCATTTTTATTAATAGACATCTATATCATTTTCACATAGTGCCCCAGTAGGATATTTCATTCCCTGTGATTGCACATTGAAGTTGCTTCTAATCTCCTTGATCATAAACGCCATGCATTTCCCCGTTATTGGATTAGATGGATACAGCTGGTTTCTCTCTTGTGTAACGGAGGTATCCCTCAGTCTTTCTCCTGCAAGCGACCTGTCCATCACACTCCTGCTGGCCATTCTGTGGGAGCAGACTCGCCACAGAGAGAACTCGCGTCCCGGGCAATGACTCAGCATCTCTGCTCCTCCACACCTTTCACCTCTTTATTACACCAAACCTGATCCTGATGATCACTTAACCAGGTTTCACCTTGATTCACCTTCACATTGTCTCCAGCAGGAGCAGGAAGGGGAAGAGGCGGGGCAGAGGTGGGGATATAGTGGAGTGGAGCCGAGGGAGGAGTATCCATTACCTTCTTCTGCGTGCAGATCTGCAGGTCAGACGGTGTGCTTTTCTTATTATCCACTGTCCACCCTTTATTCAGATTTCCTTGGTTGTTACCTAGTGTCTTCAGTTCCAGAGTCCCACCCAGGATAACACCTGGCATTTAGTCACACGTTTCCTGAGGTGCCTTTTGGTTTCCAGTTTCTCCGCCTTCCCTTGTTTTGGGTGACTTGGATAGTTTTGGGGCATATCTGTCAGGTATTTTGTAGAATGTCACTCACCTGTGACTCATCTGATGCTTTTTCGTCGTTAGAATGGGATTATGTATTTTGGGGAGGAAGACCACAGAGGTAAAGTGCTATTTTCATTACACAATTTGCATTTTCATCCCATAAAATAAGGCTGTATACTACCAACACTGCTTATCACTGTTAGCGTCAACTTCGGTTTCCTGGAGGAGGGGGTGTTTGTTAGATTTCTTCTCTGTAAGGTTACTCTTGGGCCCCTTCCCAGCCTGTACTCCAGCCCACACTAAAGACTCCTTCTCCGTGAGGGAGGTTCATCAACAGGACTTATTTGGAATTCTTTTGCCTGAAAAGTGTGTATACTCTCCCAAAATTATTTATTTACTCCAGTATGTAGTTATCTCGGTATAAAGCCTTGGATGTTTACTTTATACTTTGGGTTAAAATTCCACACTGCTGTGTTTATTTTGATGGTCAAATCATTCCAACTTTGGTCATTTGGGAGCTCTTTCATTTTTGTCCTGTCTTTCATTGTATTTTGTTTGTTTTTTGTATTTTCTTACTTTTCTGCCACTACAAGATGCTCCAGGTTCATCTTGTTCTCTAGTCTCAGAACCAGCCATCTCCACAAGGAAACCTGGATCCATTCACTGGAGAAGAGTATTAGAAGCCACGGTCTGGGTATTAGGGAGTATTTGTTGCTACTGAGATTTCTAGGCTTGTAGCTTTTACAACTTTTCAGCTAATAGACCAAGAAAATGTGTGTTTATGTGTCCATCTATATCTACAGTAAGTGAAACTTGAATTCCTACAGCCACTTGGACCATTCTGACTCTTCCACTTATTTGTATATTCTTCTCCCACAGGAAAACCTTGGCTCTCACCAGCCATTATTCACATGCATGGTTGTTCAGTTCCCGTAGACCAGTGGTCAGCAGACGGAGGCTCGCGAGCCACATGAGGCTCTTTGGCTCCTTGAGTTTTTAGCAAATGCCAGCTTAGGAGCTATTGTGATATTTGGCTCTGTTGACTAATAACTTTGCCAACCACTGCCGTAGACCCATAGGGTAGTGTTGGAATTGTTAACTAGTACTCCCAACAATACTGTCTTCCCATATACAGTACTTGTTTGCAGCCTTGCTGGGCTTTAGTCTAACGGAATGCACTCACATACAGTTCTTTAGGTGAGTGCCTTTTTGCTACACTCTATTTAATGTTTCCCACATTCGTAATGCCATTAGATTGTTTTGTTACATCCTGCATTTCATTCTGTGATTCCTAACCTCCGAAATTATTTTTAAAATTTGCATCCATTAAGGTTCACACCATGTGCTGCAGTGTGTTCTGGATTTTGATGTATCCATCTCCACAGTACCATTCGGAATAGTTTTGCTGCCCTACAACCCCCCTCCTCCCTTTGAACTCCTGGCCGTCCCTGATCCTTTGATCATTTCTATTGTTTTGCCCTTTCAGGCGTGTCCTCTAAGTGGAATCATTCAGTTTGTAGCCTCCTCAGACTGGCGGCTTTCACTTAGCATTCATTACACATAGAAGATTTATCTAAGTCTTCACACGGCTTGACTGCTCTTTGCTTTTAACCACTGAATGACACTCCCTGGTATGAAATGTTCTGCAATTTGTTTCTTCATTTAACTATTGAGGGGCTTTTTGGTTGCTTTAATCTTTGGCAATTATGAATAAACTTCTATAAAATGCATGTTTAGGTTTACATGTTTAGGTACCTAGATAGGTACCTAATGGACATAAGTTTTCAAGTCCATTGGGTACCTATCTAGGAGCACAACTGCTGGATCACAGAGTATGACTATGACCGGCTTCCTAAGAAACTGTCGCACTGTCTCCCAAAGTGGCCGCACCATTCTGCGTTCCCACCAGCAAGAGTGAGAGCTCCCTCACCAGCAATGAGCATCATCAGATTTTTTAAATTTTTATTTGATCTATTCATATCGGTGTGTAGTATATATATCACCATTGTTGTGTTAATATACTTTTATTGATTTCAAAGAGAAAGGGGGAGGGGGAGAGAGATAGAAACATCAGTGATAAGAGAATCATTGATTGGCTTCCTCTTGCATGTCCCCACTGGGGATCGAGCCCACAACCCAGGCATGTGCCCTTGACCGGAATTGAACCTGGGACCCTTCAGTCTGCAGGTGGACGCTCTATCCACTGAGCAAAATGGGCTAAGGCTATCATTTTAATTTGCAAATCCCTAGTGACAAAAATTGTTGAACATCTTTCCCTTTGCTTTTTTGCTATGTGTATATCTTCTTTGGTAAGGCTTCTGTTCAGATCTTTGGTTCGGTTGGATACGTGAGCTTTATATATATTTTTGCAAAATTTTCTCAAGGATGCACTTTGTATTAGCAGCTCACGATTGCCTGCCACATCACAACCCCAAAAGCTTACAGACAATGCTAAGTGCTGGTTGATGACATGGCTCAGCTCACTTCCTTTTGCCTTGCTCTTCCCCAAAGTGACCCCCCTGCACCCTCTCTCTTCCTGACCCCCATTCTTCATTAGAAAAGAACTTGACATCTGGGCTCATCACTGTTTATCTCTGGGAATTTGTCTTTATTTAAAGTGAGCGGCCAAGGTGATGATATGCTTATTCATCTGTCCGATTCATCTGTCTCCCTCAGACTCCAGGGAGAGTTTAGCTCTGTTGGTTTCTTGGTTTTGAAGACAGCAAACAGGTCTCGGGCTGAGGAGCTTGCTGGGGCCTCGCTGAGCTAACGGCTGTCTGTCCTTCCTTTGCATGGCTGCCAGTGATCAAGCCTCCGCTGCGCCACTTCAAACGTCCCGCTTACGCATCCAGTTCCTATGCGCCGTCGGTCCCCAAGAAAACGGACGAGCACCCTGCAAGGTACAAGATGCTGGATCAGAGGATCAAACTGAAAAAGATTCAGAACATCTCCCATAACTGGAATAGGAAATAGGTCAAGGAGAAGGGAGGGGGTGGCGGAGGGGCCCAGTCTCTGCCTCTCAGCACCAGGTATACCTCCAAAGGGCTGCTGGGGGGGGTTGGGGGGGTGAAAGCCATCCTAGCTGAGCCCACCACGGCAAAGAGGAGCTGTGTGCGATTTTCCCTTCACTCTTCTGCTATAAACTCATCAGTTGCTAGATATTTGGGGGTCAGTGCAGACCTCCCAGCAAACCAGTAAGCTGGTTGTCTCATGTGGCTTTTATTGCTCTAAATCTTTCAAAGTCTAAATTGGACTAAAATGAACATGATACAACCTGTTTAGAAAAAAATGAAATTCTTCCCCTTGATACTATTTTTATCCCCAGAAGTTGACTTGTTCCACTAAGACTATTGGTTAGTAATCATTGTATCTCAGAACTGTACTTCTAAAGCCATTTTTTCCTCAATTTTAAATGCAATGTTTAAAATTCAAATAAACATATCCCTGTCCAAGTAGAGGCACTCCAAACAAAAGTTGGGCTCCTGAATGGAAGCAGTCTTAGTGGGAAAAGAAGACTTAGGAATTGTGTGTTCATAGATATTTCTGAACTTGGGCTTACTGAGCAGATCCAGGTTCAAAGTAAAGACCCTTGTTTTGGTTCCCATTGCGTGCCTCGGGCCTAATAGACTCCTGTAGGGCTGTGAGGGTTTGCAGGAGAAGGCAGTTGACCCTGAACTTCACTCTCAGCAGCTAATGCTAGGAAGCCATGAGGTGCCCAGGCTCAGGGAGTCTAGGTTTGAAACCTACTCCAGGATGTGTCCTTTGGTCCTGTGGTCTGGGGGCAGGAGGGTGTAAAATGCTGAAGCCAATGGGAATTCCTTAATTGCACATTTGTCTCCGTAAGGTTGAAAATGCCTTTAAGTTAAATTTCAGATCATCTTCCTCACAGACCACATCGGTGAGTCCTTTGGGAGCTCAAATGCTCTCACAGGCGTTGGTAGAACGGAAGTCTGCACCCCCCTTCTCATTGTGGCGGCATTTTTAGCCCAACTGGGTCTCTCCTAGAGTTTAGTTGTTGTTGTTAGTCCTCACCTGAAGATACTTTTTCCATTGATTTTTAAAGAGCGTAGAAGGGAGGGGTGGAGGGGGGAGAGAGAGAGAGAGAGAGACGTCGATGTGAGAGAGACGTCGATGTGAGAGAGACACATGGATCAGTTGACTTCCATACTGGCCCTGATAACCCAGGTACATGCCCTTGACTCTTTGGTGTGCACACTGTCACTCTAACCACTGAACCACACCGAGAAGGGCTCTCCTAGAGCTTTTACTTTGGCATTAAATTCACAGAAATTGTAAGGAAAGGTTCAAGGCCAAACACAGCTTTCGACACCTTCAGAAAGTCTGATGAGGGGACACATCAGGCTCACTGTCAGGCAGCTCTGATTGCCAGTCCTGTCCTGTCTGTGCTGGTTTCAGGTCCTTGAACTAATGAAATAATCAAGCCGCAGTTTGTTTACGTAGACAGTGGGATTCATAATGTCCGCTGTGCCTTTGGTGACGGGGATGAAAGAAAAGGGAAGTTCTGCTGTAGCTAACGCCTGGCTAGGGACAGGGCCACAACAGGTATAGCGATGAGGATGCCACAGCCAGGAAAATATCTCCAGGACTACCCCTCCACTCCCACCCCCCAAAAGAAGGAGCTGTGCCTGATTCCACACCCTCTGGGGTCTGATTGTAAAGGGTTTCAGGGCCTCTCCTTCCATTCTCTGAAGTTCATTTCTAATAAAATAGCTTATGCAATTGAGCCAGTTAAAGAATTTAGTGCCCATCAAGCTACTAAGCAATTTATTTAAAACTAGAGGCATGAAATTCATGCACTGGGGGAGGGTGGTCCTTCAGCCTAGCTTAAGCCCTCTTACAGTCTGGGAGCCCTGTGATTGATCACCCCACAGAGGGAGGCCCCTCCCACCACTGCCAGCTGGGTAGCCTGGGCCCCCTCTGCAGGGTGATCGTGGGGCGATGGTGGGGCCCCCTGACCAACTGCATTGCACCAGCCTTGGCAGCGGCAGTCCGTGCTAGGTTGCCACAGTGCCCGTGACCCAGGAGGGACGGAGAGGTTAGCAGTTCAGCCACTCGCTAGTCCCCATCCATCTGAGCCTGCTGTTCGCGCAGCCTGGCATTCAGTCGTCCATTAGTTCGTTTTGGACGTTATGGATCCTGGCTCTTTATATATTAGGATACGCTTTGTGATAGTATTTCATGGAAATTTAATTACTAGACAAAAAGGAAACACTTTGTTAGGGAAGCAATTGTAATTATTAGCTCCCAGCATGGTGCCTGATCAAGAGTACCTTTCTGCAGGCTGGTGGTCCCTATTCCACCTAACTTAGATTAACTCAACAGGCCACTTCTACTTGTTTGTAGACAGGAGCCTTCATGCTTGCTGTACACATTTGGCCACACAATGAACCTGCCCATGGGGTAGTGGCTTCCTTACTATCCAATGCTATTGTGGACAAAAAAAGGGCAGTGTAATAAAGGTAGCCTAGAGTAACCTCCTAGGGTGATCTGATCATACATTCCTACTGGGCAGGTCATGGTGGATAGTCATGCCACAGGCATGTAATTTCTTTAGGGAAAGGTTTATGTCTGCCTTTAGCAAGCCCTGTCCATTGTTTCTGTGCATCTAGGTTAACACACCTCTGAAATGCCTCTTTTCTGGACCCCTCAGAGCATAACTACCCCCAAGGATGCACATGATCTTATTAACTGTCCTGTAATCCAATCCTTGCCTTGTTTTCTCCCACATCCATGTAATCTTCCTTACCTTCCCCCTTCATTCCAAAGGCATGAACAGACTCCACACGGTCTTTTCTGGGGAGTGTTTTTCTAAGTCTGTTGAGGTCTTGCTTCCAGGCATACACTTTGTTTGGTTCAAATAAATGCTAATAAACTCCTATAACATTTTAAAAAAGTAAATGGCAACATAAGAATGTCCAAGCCTGCAGGATATTTTTATGAGTTCTTACATCACTGGGATCAACCCCTGATGATGTTCCTCATTTATCCCAATACCTCCAGGGTCAGGTAGAGAGGTCAAGGTGGCTGTGCCTTCTTGACTGTTCCTGACATTAAAAGCCATGATCTTGGCAGAGAAAATTAGCTCCCTCTGTATTTTTTGGTCCCAAGATGTTATTTCAACCTTTGCTAATGTTTTCATTGAGCAGATGCCCAGATATTGAGATTCTGCATTGCTTGTAAAATGTCTACCATGTTAATTGCATGATGCGTTGTATAGAAATGCCAAATTATGTATATTCTTTTAGCAAATAAAGATGCTTTTAAAGGACTTCCTATATGTGAATCATTCTTTTCTTCTCCAGAATTCTGGGATTCATTGGGAAAGAGAGTTCCCCTGTGCTTGGCACCCCTGAATATCTTGTCATGAGGAATAGTATAATTTTCCCTTTTCAATTTGCTTCCTGATTGTGTAGGCAATAGCTTTGAAAAAATTATCTACACCACAAAACCAATAAATTAATTAATATGAGTAACCTATAATAGCAGCTACTCCAAAGGTAAAACACCTGTGTTATCAACTAAGCGTATCATTCCAGGTTAAGCTGTATAGCTAGTGGTTAAGTACTTGGATTGTGGGGTTAGAAAAACTTACAATTAAATATGGACTCTTGTCTTTTATTTGCAATATGAGCTTTACCAGGTTTTGTAATCTCTGAATTTTAGCTTCCTCAGCTGTAAAATGGGGATAATAATAGAACCTAACAACATAGCATTACAGGCCAAGCATATACTAAGGACTCAACAAATATCAGCAATTATTTCTTGGAGTGTAGTATAAAGAAGTTAGGTTTTTGAGTTAGGCCCCTAGTTGTGTGACATTAGGTAAGTTGTTAATATTCTTCAACCTCAGTAAAAAAAAAAAGTTAATAATTTAATGACCTATTACCCACCAGGCTGTCCCCATAGGCAGTGATTTCTGTGTCACACTGCATTTTAACCTTTAATATGCATTCCTACATTCAGTGGGAAACCCGGTATCCCCACCTCAATGCTCCCTTCACCGGGGTCCCTGGTCTTGGAGTTCTTGGGCCTCGATCAATTATCTGTTCCAGCTATTCTGAATCCCTGAGCTCCCTGCTTCCTACTTCCTACAACTGCTGCTCTTCATTCTATTCTTAAAAAAAAAAAAAAATATATATATATATATATATATATATATATATATATATATATATACACACACACACACACACACACACACACACACACATACACATACTAGTGGCCTGGTGCATGAAATCAGTGTGTGTGTGTGTCTCAGTCCTGCCTGCACCCTCTTCAATCTGGGACCCCTCGGGGGACATCCATCTTGCAATCCAGGATTGCTGGCTCCTTACTCGCCTGCCTGCCTGCCTGATTGCCCCTAACCACTCTGCCTGCCAGCCTTCTCACCCCCAGCTGCCCCCCTTGCCAGTCTGCTTGCCCCAAACTGCCCCCACCCTGCCGACCTGTTTGCCCCCAAATGCCACCACTGTAGGCCTGCCCAACCTGCCAGAGCTCTGTAATCAATGCTGTGCAGAGGGAGGCCCCGCTCACCCTGCTGAGGCTCTGGGCTCAAAGGCAGAGCAGAGGCAGGTGTTTCCCACCCAGCCTGGGCTCCACCACTAATCCCTGCCCACAGGGAAGCCCTACCCACCTGGCTGGGGCTTTTTGATGGATTTTATAATTGATGCAGAGAGGAAGGCAGAGGGAGAGAGAGAGAGAGAAACGTCAATGACGAGAGAGAATCATCGATCGCTGCCTCCTGCAGCCCCCACTGGGGTTTGGGTCATTAACCCAGGCATGTGCACCAATCGGAATCAAACCGTGACCTCTTGGTTCACAGGTTGATGCTCAGCCACTGAGCTATGCCAGCTGGGCCTTCACTCTGTTCTTATTCACCCCATTTAATTCCCCACATTCAACTCCTTCGTTTTTCTCAAGTTCCTCCAATGTATCATCCCTCAGTTGGCCTTCATTCTAATTCTCTGTGATTCAACATCTCTTCATGTGTCAAAATTTCAGTTGATTCAGAAAAATAAATATTGTTTAAAGATTGAAGTGTCATTACTTAAAAAAAAAAAGACTTCCTAGAGAAGAAAGAAACACAGCTCCAAGCCTCACCCTTACAAGTGGGTCACTTACCTACGTTATTCTGTCCCACAAACATCTACCTGTGCAAGTTCCCAATGGCCCAGAATTTCGGAAACATACCTGGTGTAGTGTCGTTATTTCCTAAAATAGGCTAGAAATGCTCTGGGTGATGGTGCATTAGAGAACACATTTGAGTCTTCAATCAACAGTCTCCCATCTGAAAATAAAAATGGAATGTTAATAAGCCACATGAAATGTGTGCTGATAAAGGGACATCACATGTGGCTCATTTCTGGAAATGAGGTGGAAACCATGCTGAACGGGTGGCACTAGGACTTTGGGAAGGCACATCCTTAATCATATTGGTTTAATTTGATGAAATCAAGGTTCAGAGTAAATCCATATAGACACACTAATTTCTTAGGCTGCATTGCCCCCTGGTGTCTCCTAGAGGCAATACACATATAAAATTAAAAGAGTATCTGTGACATGTTATATATAGAAATAAATAATTTATTTATAGCACCATTTAATTATATTAATTACCATATAATTACATCATCCTAAATTTCTATTTGTTATCCCTAGATGTTGGCTAACTAAATGTGGCTGGCTAACACAGAGGCTCTGGCAGCCTCCATTTCTAAGTCCTTTCCCCTTTTCCTGTTTCATCCGGAGAGATTGGGCAAGTTAACATTCATCTGCAGCCAGGTGACACCGTTTGGGCTGATAAGGGGTAAAGCTGCCTCTTCCCGCTTCTCCTGCCTGGAGTGCCGACTCAGCCTGGATGCACAGCAGCTGTTTCAGGTCACGAGGTCATACTGAGCGTGAACATGAGACCCAGTGAGAAAGAACGGGCCCGTGCTCCTGGTTACATCACTGAACCACACTTCCCTGGTCTGACTCTTGGGACTCACTATTGACGGGTGAATTTGGAGTTGCTGCCCTCCTGGCCCCTGGCAGCCTTTCTGGAAGTGCTGGAAGCCATGGCCACTGAAACTACTCCAGTGATTTAAAAAAAATTTTTTTTTTTTAATCACAAAGTTGATGCAGTCTGTTCCTGGGCTTAACCACTCAGGTGGCTTCCCACTGCTTTCAGAACACAGCCTCGGCGACTAGAATAGCCGGGATGCCCTCTGTGGGCTGAGCCTGCCTGGCTCTAGCCTTTGGCCTTGCCCCTCCCCCCCAAGCTCCATGAGCTCCAGCTGCTGGAAATACCAACAGCCCCAACGTTCAAAGCCTCTACATGCCCCTCCCCTCTGCTTGGTCTGGTTCCACAGAGCCAAGATTGAGAGTGGGGTGGGGCAGGGACCCCACAGCGAGGGGCAGCACCGGGGGTATGGTCCTGGGTGGGCTGATGTCACGGCCTGGGCAGACACCTGCAAACACTCTAAGTCAAGGTCAGGGTCCAAGAGGACCAGCAACGCTGCTCAGTGAGGAGAGGGAGGTGAGACGGGGGTCAGAGGGCTCAGGCCCGTACTGTGCCTTGCTCTTGGGTGCCCCCACAGGAGGACTCCTGCCAGTGCCTCGGGCTTCCCAGCATGACCACCTGCATCCCACCCACTTCCCAGCGCCATGGCTGCCCAGCTGCATGGCCTCGGATGTGAGATGGAATCCTTCTAGCAGCCACTTCCTTATCAGTTCAGGGCACACAGTAGCAGCCAGAACGATGACATCATCAAATGCATGTAAAGTCTGGCGCCTTCTAGAAGTGGCCAGTGCTTGACGAATGGTTATGTATGTTCCCATGGAGACCATGAGTGCCCTCAAAGTGAGAGGACTGTCTCTCTGCCCTGGCGCTGACTCCTGGGGGCTCTGGGAAGGCTCTTCTGCCCTCTACCCTCCATAACGTCTTCCTGAGCTGGTTCATCTCGGTGCGGGCTCACGGCCTCCCAAGGAGCCAGTGGGTGTGCTGCCCTCCTGGCCCTGGGCGTCCTTTCTGGATGAGCTTGGTGCTGTGGCAATTAGGACGGCCCCTTAGAACACCTCTCTCCTAGCGGTTTGTTTTCAGGCAACACCTGTTTCAAATGAGGTTGTGTTTGTTCCTGCTTCTCCTCCTCTAGGCACACGGTTCCCCTTCCTGGCCTGTGGGGCTGAGTGCTTAAAAAGAGGTGTGGACTGATGAACTCCTGGGCCCCAGGGCAACTTCCCGGGCCATGGGGTGGAGGCGGCAGAGAAACCCCAGCCCGATGGGAAAGCAAACACATCTTCATTTGAGCATCTACCATGTTTCCCAGCCTTTCCACAATCTTATTTGACCTACAGAACGGCCCTGGGAGGCAAGCAAGGCTTCAACCTGTTCATTCCCTCAGTAATACCGACCGAGATGAGAGTCATTCACAATGGTTATTGCAGAAGAAATTGATTAGGATTTGGCTTGAGACGTACTGTACTTCATCACCATGTATTTAGAAAGGAAATGATAGTTCACATGTGATAGGATGAATTCAGATGATTATTTTAGGGGGGTCAGTTTGAAATACAGTAAACCCTCGGTTTTTCACGCCTCATTTTAACAGGCTTCGGATGTAACGAACAGAATGTAAAAGTTAACACCGTGTTAATTTAAAAATGCTTATAACCAAGATTTGGTTATAATTAAAATAACAGGTTATTTTTTTGTTTTTAATTCACTATTTTTAACAAATTTTAGTGAATAGGCCATATGTTGGGGAAAAACACCGTAGTAATTTTGCCGACATAAATAAATACTATATAAATAAATACTACATATCTACTACTGTAGTCTATGCACTTAAATCCAAGAGTCACAGCTTGTAAGCAGTGTTCGGCAAATGATTTGCACGTGCTCACACTGCATCTCGCGGTAATTGGTTCTGTTGTCTCCTGCTGTGACCTTCTGGAGTTAAACTGGGGTGAGGCTAAGCCACACCCCAGCTGTGTGTATTTGTTTACTCACCGCGACTGGTGAATGCATGAATTCAGTATAAATTTAAAATTATTGTAATACATAAAGAAATCTTTTCTGTGAGATTAAGCTTTTCATACATACTTAATTTTAATTAAATGAGTCTATATAAGTAAAAACAGGTAAATTAACTTGTTAATTTTTAACATACACATTCAGAAAACCTACTTTATTGTCTAACAGACTTTCAGCTTTAATGGACACCCTGTCACCGGAATAAATTTGTGATACTGAGGTTTTACTGTACTGAAAAGCCAAAATTTTAATTCTAGGCTTCAAAAAGAACCTTTTATTCCATACAAAAAGCACCAAGCTAGGTGAATGTGGGAGTGTTCATTGATTCCCCCCCCCCCCCCCCTGAAGTTATGGTTAGAGTTAGAGGAGTGGTTAAAATGGACAAATAGTTTGTAGTTAGAACATAAGGTCCTCCTGGTTCTCTTACACACGCCACACAGATTCTTTTGTGTGCCCATCATCTTAAAGCTATTAAGTTTTTATCTTTGAGGAAAATCACTTTACAAAGCAAAAAATACAACTCCACATTGTCTAACGCGGTGGTCGGCAAACTGTGGCTTGCGAGCCACATGCAGCTCGAGAGCCGCGGTTTGCCGCTCTGTTGACTAATGACATATTGGTCAAAATAATGACATATTCACACAAATCCGATTATGCATCTTTCCAATCAATGCCAAGCATTTCTGGCAACTGCAATGTACAAAAGTCTCCAGCAGGTGGCAGTGGTGTCTAAGAAGAAAAGCTACTCTCCAGGACAGTGGTCCTTGGCAACACACAGAGCAGGCCTGAGCCCTCTGACCCCACCACCCCCCTCACCCCCGTCTGACCTCCCTCTCCTCAGTGAGCAGCTTGGCTGGTCCTCTTGGACCCTGACCTTGACTTAGAGTGTTTGCAGGTCTCTGCCCAGGCCGTGACATCCCCCCCAGCTCAACCCAGGACCATCCCCCAGTGTTGCCCCTTGCTATGGGCCCCTGCCCCCCCCTCCCCTCCCCATCTTGGCTTTGTGGAACCAGACCAAGCAGAGGGGAGGGGCATACAGAGGCTTTGGACGTTGGGGCTGTTAGTATTTCCAACAGCTGGAGCTCGTGTGGGAGGGTGAGAGCCAGGCAGGCACAGCTCTCGGAGGGCACCCCGGCTATTCTAGTCATCGAGACTGTGTTCTGAAAGCTGTGGGAAGCCACCCGAGGGTTTAAGCCCAAGAAGAGACCGCATCAACTTTGTGATAAAAAAAATATCACTCGAGTCCTGGCCAGTTTTGCTCAGTGGTTGGAGCCTCAGCCTGCAGACCTAAGAGCCGTGGGCTTGCTGGGGACCTTTGACTAAGTCAGCAAGTGTGTGTTGAGCCTTCCTCCTCCCCAGGCACCGCCCTAGGTGTGCAGCGGATCCAGGAGGAATCAAGCAGGGCCTCCCAGCTTGGGGACCTCAGTTTTAGGGGAGGAAGCATCCTTGTCACTCATTCAAGCTGCTCTTGGAAAATAAACCCCGCCCTTGTGCCCTGCAGTGGGAATGCAAAGCGGTACAGCTGCTGTGGGAAACAGCAACAGAGAAAGGCAACCTCACATAGCCTGCTGGGTCAGAGGACGGAAGGGCTGGGTATGAAAATGCCAGGAGATTGGTTAGGGGGAGGGAATGAACTAGAAAATTACAGATGGGCAGGTCACAGGTGGGGAGGCCATGTACCAGACATAGACTAGTGTGGTCCCATCCATGGGTGGCTTTGAAGGGAGCTACAGAGAGGAATTCAGACAGGGCATGTGGTGAAACAGCTGCAGTTGATAAAAGCCACAGAACTGTGGGGAAGGAAGGAAGACCTTCGTCTCTCAGATTTGTGGTTTCAAACCAGCTCAATCCAACACGGTGAGCAATTCCACCTCCCGGGACCCCTTACCTCTTTAGATGCTCATTATAATACGTCAGAAGCGACATGGCACACCAGGGAAACCAACAGCCCACATAAGGATGCAGAATGGCCGACGGAGCTCCTCCAAGTCCTCTCCACCCCTTTCCGGGACGATTCTGAACTTGCCTCCTCCTCTTCACTGGATGCCCTAACACCCATTTAACAAACCTCAAAACAGGAAGCAAGGCCCACGAAAAACGGGGCTGCTCTGTATGTGGGGTAGCTTACTCTCTCACTGCCTCACTAAGAAACTCACTCTCACTCTGCTGGCTCCTCTTTGAATTCTTTCCTGGGGAAGCCAAGACCACACAATGGGTCCCACCCTTCTCCCCGCCCCGCCCCTTCCTAGAATGCCTGCATCAGAATGACTCAGCTGTTTGCGCTTGAATGCAGGTGGGGGTGGGTGGGAGGCAGGCAGGGGAGCCCCCTGGAACCCACAGGACCCCTAAGGAGGGGCAGGGGCCTGAGGATAAGGGCCAGATAGCCCTTCTCAGAAGCCCTCACCAATCACTGGCTGGAACCATCTGCAACAGGGGTCCTCAAACTTTTTAAAGTGGGGGCCAGATCACTGTCCCTCAGAGAGCTGGAGGGCCGGACTACATGAACTACTAATCCCTACTGTAACACCTTGGCTGCGCTCACTGCCCAAAAAACGTGGCGGGCAGGATCAGACTCCCCTGGGGGCTGCATGTGGCCCGTGGGCCGTAGTTTGAAGACCCCTGTGCCAATACAACTAAGCACAACGCTTGGGGGGGAGGGGAGGGGAGGGGAGGGAGCAGAGGGGAATGGCCCTTTTCAATGAGCTGGGAGGTGCCAGCCTTCCACCAAGCTAGCCTCTTGCCATAGGGCTGGCCTTGCCCTTGATCTTGCTGGGGTGCTGGTGGTGGTGGTGGTTGGGGGGAGAGGGGGTGGAGAGCTGGGGAGGGAGGACTCCACTTTTCCTAGGGGACTATTTGCATAATTTATTTCCCCGGAGCGCCATACCTCCTCTAAGTCTGAGTCTGCGGAAGCAGGGTGTTGATCTGAAGGACCTGCCCCGTGGAGGAGTAGATGCTGGTGGACAGGATATACCATCCCAGAGGTGGGCTGCCTTGCAGCAGGCACACACCCATGCAGACGTCCCCGCACCCACTCAGAGACTCCCAGGCCTGGGTGCTGCAGGAGGGACTTTAGCATTTCATTTCCCTAAGACATGTATCTGGGACAGCTCCTCCCCCCCTCCCCCTTCCCCTGTCCCTGATCTTTGCTCTCACTTGATGATTTCATCTTAGAAGGTAGAATTAAGGAGGATTAAGGAGGAGAATTAGAAAGCATGTGGACTGCATAGTTGGCCGCCTATAAGACGGGGCATCCAGGCCTTGGAGGAACACCCACCAAGGGGCTGTGTGCCTCCTGTGGGGGAGGGGGCACCTCGGACAGTTCCGTGTGGGGTGTGGGGGGGAGAGGGTGTGAGAGGACTTGGGTAGATGATTTAGCATGGGTGTTTAGCAGTAGAGCTTTGCTCTGATTGGATGGTGTCAGGAAGTGACCAGTCTCATCCTGGAGCGTCTGAATAAACCTGCTGGGCAGGGGAGGAGAGGAGGTCGGAGCTGAGGCTGTAGTTGGCGGGGAAGCCAGTCACTCCTCCTCTGAACCAGCTGGGGGTGACCTTGTCTTTGGCAGGAAGAACACGTTGGGTGAGTTTGTATGCACCTGCTCCTAGACACACGCAAACATGCCGCTGAGGACTGGTGATGCAGGCTGTGTCCTGAACCCCTCGGGACAAGCCAAATGGCTCTCCTTTTCCCGTGAAATGAGTGTCCATGGCCGATAGGGCTTTTACTGGAGAGGCCGGTCCCGGAGACCAGGCCCTGACCCCTTTAGTCTCTGAGTCTGAAATAACGGTTCCAGCACCCCGAAGAGAAATTCTTGTACTGTTGGCAACCACGATGATGCTCCTTCTCCAAATCCCCGCACGGAGAGAACTACAGCTTCCTCCCGCTCCGGGTGGTTAGAGCAGAGCGCTGGGAGGGGGCTATAACGACACAGTTACAAATTATGGATGTTCTCTGCCCAAGAATGCCCCCGCCCGCTGAGCTGCTAGCTGGTTTTCCTGATGGCTGGCTTTTTGCTGGGCTCCCAGGGAGGGCGGCTGCGATTTGGCTGCTGCACAGCCCAGGGCGTCACTAGGGACACGGTTCCTATTTGGGAAAGTACGGGGTGTCAGAGAGACCGAGCTCGCAAATGCATATTAAAACCCATCGGTTACCCATGCAATGACCCCCGCCCCTCCACCAGGCTCAGCGCCGGGCCGCTGAGTAGGAACCGAGGGCTGTGCGGTGGAGACGGTGCAGGAAGGCCTGGTGCCCCGTGACCTACTCCCAGGCGTGCTGACCTGCTCGGCCAAGGGCGAGGGCTTCATTATGAGGTAGACACACAGAGTTCCAGGGACTTGCTCCGTGTGGCACCATTGGGGCCAGGAACCAAGGCCTTTGTCTCTACAACAGCCAGTCTACTTCCTACCCCCGCCCAGGGAGTTAGAAATGGGAGGACTCTTTGAAGCCCACCCCGTGCACGGCTGCGGAATAGCTGGTGCTTGTGCAGCAAGTCTGACAGGCCAGACGGCATCTTGGTTTTTTTGGTGAGAATCCCTTGGTAAGAACCACTGCTGGTGGTGACAGAATCCTGCTGTCCACAGGCCTGGACTTACTTTGGCTTCTTAAAATCTTTACGGTGGCTTGTTCCACCTCAACCACCAGCCTGGCCACAGCCTTCCTCCCCTCTGCCCAAGGCTGTGGTCAGGGCCATCGGCAGCCAGCGGAAGTGGAGTCCTGGGATCAGACTGGGGAGAGAGCATCAGGGCCACAGGTGGGGGTGGGAACTCACCAGGGGCTCCCAACTCCAGTGTGAAGGCTGGAGCTGGAGCCAGTAGGCGAATGTGCCAGGTGGGCCAGGCGATGCGATGGAGAACCTAAGTTCCTTCTAAAGGGGCACCGAGCTCAGCGCCAGCTGACGCTTGCCAGGTTTCCCATGGGGCCCAGAGCTGCCAGGTCCAAGATGTTTTTTCAAGAGAATCTAGGAATCTAGGATTTCATGTCAATTCTCCTTATTCTGTTGTTAAATGTCAACGACTCATTCAAACATGTTTAAGCCTCTGTGGGTCAAAACCAAACGAAACCCGACAACTCCATAAATCTCCTTCGCAGCCTCCCCTTTGTGATGGAAGCACAGATTATTTGTAGGAGAAAGGCACCAGGACGTGGAGGGGGGTGAGAAGCATCTTTATTATCGGCAGGGGCTGCATCTTCTCCACGTTTGTGAGAGGGACAAAGACAGAGGATTACCAAACTGTGGGAGCCGGGGTAGATACAAACTTCCAAATGGTCACTTGGAGGCAGGATCTGGCCTTTCCCACGCCCCTTCCCTGGTGGGTGAGGCCCTCCTTTGTGTAAAGCCTTCCCAGGGCACCCACAGGCTGCAGGCTGGGGGCTGTAGGGAGACTCCTGCCACCAGCTAAGGCCACACCCTCCCCTCCTCTCCAGGGAAGCATGCTGGGGTCTAACTAAGTGAAGATGCTAAACATAGACGCATGGCCTTCCAATTAGTTTTTTCAAAGTAAAGTCATCACAAGCGTTGGTATTTTATCTGCTATTCGTTAGTGAGGATTCACTTGTGACACAATTCACAAATTTTAGGCCAACATGGTTAAGGGATGTTCTAAAAAACAAAGATAAATAGGACAGACTGCCGAGCTTCCCAGAGAGACCAGAATGCTCTTCCTCTGGTGTTTCCAGCCATCGTGTGATGGGCTGGGCGGACTCCCCTGGCTCACCCAGTCGCCTTGAGGGCATCAGTTACAGGGGTCTCAGGAATGTCATCAGGGACACTTGGACATTTGAGAAGAGGTGAGAGCGATAAAAGACCACGTTTCCAAAGCAACCAGAGCGTTTCTAACACACACACAATCTCACCTCCCTCACCGGCAGCTGGGAGCCCCCACCAGAACTGGTGTTTGGATGGTGTTCGTCAAGTCCAGCCCAGCAGCGTCAGCCAAGATACAAAGGACCCCACGTTCTCCGTGTCCTTTGCTCCAGGAATTGACCCTGAAGATGCAGAAGCGAAACACTGGAGCTTTCCCTGCTACCTCCCAATTTAGGATGACGGTCTGCTCCCTTCACTGCATCTGAGCCTGGAAACTCACAGGGTGCGAATAGGAACCAGATTAGGAGAGAAAGGGGCAGGATGGCGGCCAGCAAGCTGACATGGTGTGTCCTCTGGGGAAAGGTGTCTGATCGAAAAGGAGGACTGTGACAAAATGAGAGCAGCAACAAGTCTATTTTTTCTAGGTCGCGTAGGGAACCATCCTAACCTATTTACAAGTGGTCTCCGGGGGGATAGCTTTAAATAGCCATCTTGTCACCATCCTTTTCCTCGTCTTCCAGGATCACTTTGGGTCTCTCCTCCCTGAGCAATGTCACATCTGCAAAACAAAGCACAGGCCTGCAGTTAGGTACCTCCAATCAAAGTATCAGACAGGACCCAGTCCTCAAGGACACGGCGACCCGAAACCTCTCAGCGCCTGCACAGCTAACGGCGCCAACCCAGAGAGAGGGAGCGGGGTGGCCCTATTCGGCATCCCCAGAGGAGCTGTGGCTCAATGAGAACACCACACTGGCTATAAGGGGGTCAGAGGCAACCGCCACCCTCTTCTCTACATTCTCTGTGCATGCTTGTGGCCTTGTACAGCAGGAAGCATACGACTTTTGGAGTCCAGGTCACTTGGATTCTCATTCTGCCATTCAACCTGTGTTGGGCCAGTCAACACCTTCACACCTCAACGTTTTCTTATGGAAACGAGGACAGGGGTACTTATGGAAAGGGTTGTTCCCACAATTAATTAGGAAGCAGGGACCATTGCTCAGCACTGCGCCACACCTGTGAGCAGCAGAAAGCCTGCCTTCCCTCTCCTTTCACTGTTGGACGGTTTATTTTCCTTTTGTAAAGAACTGGTAAGCCTGATGAAGTCAACCTTACACGCATCTTCCTAACACCCAGGTGAAATAGTGAGCTTAGTCTGTCAACACGCCACTTTATATGTCAGCACTAGTCTATTGTAAGTTCCCATAGCTCAGAGCACAATGAGAAAATACGGAATGAGTGTGAGTTGTTCAGACAGCGATTTGGCTCCAGGATGAAAACGCTGCTCTTTGTTGCAAGGTGATTCTTTTTCTTCTTTGGGGGGATTGAAATAACTTTTATGAAATTTTAGGGATGCTAGATGGTTTCTTTCTCAGCATCCTTACTAGGCAAAATTCAAGGTTGCTATCCCTCCCTCTAGAGGGCTCCGCAGTATTTTGTTTTAAAATTGTACTGGTCTGTGACAGTCTGAAGCCTGAACAACAATTTTCTGGACTCATCAGCCCAGAAAAGCCAATCCGAGGAGGTGTGGGTGGTTGTGCTCATCCTGTGGATTGTAAAGGTGGGGTCATGTGAATGAAAACACCAAGGAAGCGGTGACTCACGGTCAGCCCTCTATGGTGCCCCCAGCCTGATTGTTCTGTTTTCCATCAATGCCTCACACCCCCCTTCCCCTCCTCTTCATCATCAGAGACCTTTCAGTTCAGGAAGCATTTCATAAAGATCTAAACTTCAGGGAGGAAAGCTGGGCACCACAAGAGGCCTTTTGACAACCCTGGAATCCATTCAACAGCAGCAAATTAATGAAGATTGTGTGTTGATCTTAATAGCTACTCATTTGATTCAGTCCCTAGTTTGTTCATGTGGGCTCTTTACCAATTAGCTGATATTTATTGAAGAAGAAACCAATTTCAAGAGTGTAGCTGAAGCGAAATCTTTTGCATAAATCACCAATGAAACACGGGTGGAGATATTTTTCTCCTGCACCAGCTGTGTGGAGGTTTGGGTCTGTGCTGGGAACGAAGGCTTTCTTGCTGGAGAACACAGAGGTGGCTATGCTGAGCCCACAAACTTTTCATCTCACCTTTCTTGATGTCCCTTGAAGCCAAATTTGGGGTTAATTCAAAAAGGGCAAGAGCCTTAAAAATCCCTGGCCAGTTCTCATGAATTCATCAAACAACTCACTGATGTAAATAAACTTAAATAACAGCTACAAAATAAGAACAATAGTCAAAGAGATGACAAAGTCTTGGTATTTGCATGTCCATGTCTAAATCAGAGCTAGTTCAGATTGCTATACTAACATAGCACAATGAAACACTGCCCACAGGTAAGACAGACCTTGGTTATAACTTCCAGGGTTTGATTTTTAGCATAATTTGATCCATTCATCCATCATCTAATCATCCCATCATCAAGCCAATCAGTCACCCGTCCATCAACATCATCCACAGAAGACCTCAAAGTGGCTAAGTTACTTATATTCTCTCTCAGTTTATCTGTAAAGGAATATAATAATGCCTTTATTATATTATTCAGTTGGTTTATAAAATTCCATGATCAACTCGCCAACCCAGCTATCCATAACACACACACACACACACACACCACATAGCCTAATCATGAATATATATATCTTATCCCCCAACTTGCATATATAATTCCCTGGGGCAAGAGTGTATACACTGGACTGGCTGCTTTCTAGCCTGGGGTTGTGAACAATGTTAGCAAGATTTCTTGGCTTGATTTGATACATATTAAGACAGCTATCATTATATCTGCATTTCTCTCACTCTCTCATTTTGAGGATTTGGCCCATGTATCCAGGTGTCTTAGGAGAATCAGCCATCAGCTGTAGGGTGCATGATCCTTGGAAGACAGGGAAAGAAGATACTTCAACTCTCCTCAAGGACCCGCTGACATTTCTATTTCATTGGTGCAGTGCATTTGGCCAGTTCTGCTGAAGTATGAGTAATTCTCTGACCCTCCCCATCTCCATTTCAGCCCTGGGGGAGCTGCCATGAGAGTAAACCTGAAAGGCAGCAGGAAATGCTGCTCCTCTCCAGAGCTCTCTGAGAGACACATATTGCCGGGCAGGACAAAGGTCATGCCCACAGCACCTCCAGATGGTGAGGCCCTTGACCTGTTCCCCCCCGCCCCTGCAAACGGGCTGCACCAGCTCTTTTTACCTGCAAAGGGGGACATGTGCAGGGCAGGTGTGTCTTTTCTCCTTGGCTTCTTCTGCTCCAGGTCAGTGTTCTGAAGAGCTGGGCTGGTTTTGCTCTCTGGGTGTCTCTCTTGAACCTCGTAACTTGTAATTAAATGTTCTGAAAGCACGCCTGCATAGCGAGGGAAACAGGGAGAGACAAGGTCAAATATAAGCATCTCAGAGCCCAGGTCTGTGCATCCATGTTTGCACATATACTTGGAGATGGCTGTGCCTATAGCTTTTCAAACTTCTTGTAATAAAAGCACTTTCTTTCTGAGAATTAGTATCTATTGAGGTGACACCAGAGAACATTTTCTATGAGGAGGGTTTTATTTGTCTGATTTGAATGTGATATTACTGCCACCACCACACATCTGAAGAAAGTGAAGTAAGGGAACATGCCCCTGGTAATGCAGCCCACAGGTGTCCGAGCCAGGCCCAGAGCCCAAGTTCATCTGTCTCCTCCATCGGAGAGATGGGTTAGTCACTGTTCTGCAAGCCACGTGCTCCGCGCTTCAATGGCGGACTTAGTTCTCTACCTCCACCCACCTGCCTTCTCGCCTCTCTTCATGGGAAGGTTTTCTCCGTCATTTAGAAACTCTCTGAAAACAGCAGCCTCTGTAACCGTCCCACATTCACTGCCCAGACTGAGTTCCTGAGTCCTCATGTAAGGACCGCCAGTGTGATATTCCTTCTTACTTCGTAGTTCAGCTATATCTGTGCTTCTGTTGTTCCTTCCTTCCCTCCCTCCTTCCCTCCCTCCCTCCCTCCCTCCCTCCCTCCCTCCCTCCCTCCCTCCCTCCCTTCCTTCCTTCCTTCCTTCCTTCCTTCCTTCCTTCCTTCCTTCCTTTGAGATTAAATTGTTTTTTCCCAGACAACTCTGTATTCTATTTGCTTTGTGTCCCTGTGAGTGGGCTGTGACTAGAGAGGACCTTAAATGAGTGGCCTGGAGGGAGGGAGATAGACGAATAAGACAAAACAGAACACTTGGGAACAAGAAAGTATCACATGTCACATGCCAGGCTATCATAGGGACATCTCAGCTATTCCCAAGCCATTCACTTAGCTCCAGGGCACATAGCTGGGCTGCATTGCTCAGCCTCCCTGCGCTCAGGCCTGTGATAGAAGGAAGTAACGGGAGCCTCTGCAGGTCTGCCCTCCACTCTGCCTTCCCAGCCTGATGGAGGCCCATGTGCAGGAGACTGATGGAGGCCCATGTGCAGGAGGCTGATGGAGGCCCATGTACAGGAGGCTGATGGAGGCCCATGTGCAGGAGGCTGATGGAGGCCCATGTACAGGAGGCTGATGGAGGCCCATGTGCAGGAGGCTGATGGAGGCCCATGTACAGGAGGCTGATGGAGGCCCATGTGCAGGAGGCTGATGGAGGCCCGGGTGTGTGGGTGACCCCGGAAGCCGTGTGCTGAGGATGTGTCAACCTCCCCCCACCGAGTCCCTGACGGACTGTTTGGAGCAGAGCTTGCCTCCCCCATCCCCAACTGCTACTACTGGTGAGAGAAAAACGAACTTGTATTGTGCCACCCACTAATATTTTGGAATTTATCTGTTACAGCAACTGTGTGTATTATAACAAAGACAGATGCATGAATTGTACCAATGATTACAAAACTCCCAAATCTTTAAGAAAAACAAATTGCAGGACCCATGTGATCCAACGACAAGCGGGTCCCCTTCACGGGGAGCGAGCGGACTCGTGGCCTTACCGGCTGTGAAAGGCGGGATGTGCGGCACGGGCGTATCTTTCCTCCGCGGCTTTCTCTGGTCCGCCTCGACGTCCAGGGCAGCCTGTGCGCTTCTCCCCTTTCTTGGCTTCTTTTTGAGCTCGCAGTCCTTAATGAACTGGTCAGAAAGGCCATCTGATTGTGGCAGGATGCAACGGGAGTAGAAACAACATGACATGGATGAGTGACTGGTCACAAACTGGTTGGCTTCCAGCTCTATCTGATGGGAGGGGCTTCTGCAAATAAAGTATTTCTTTCTTTCCTGTGGCCTTTTCTACAGGGAACCTTAGGAGCCTTGCACGAATGCACGTAGCCAAGTAGCACTAGAATTCTGTAGAACTCCAAGTGCACTGGAATGGGATGGATAGTCAAGGCAAAGAGAAACTTTAAAATATTGTTAGGCAAGATACAGACTGGGTTTCAGTTACATTTCTGCTGGGAGCATGGGTTCTCTGGGCTAAATGCTCCTTCCCAATGTCCTTTGCTCAAGGCCAGCTTTCTCTGGAGAGCCCAAGGGCCCCTAGGAGCCTCATGCTGCCTGGGGTCTTGTAGTGGGTGCTCAGCACCTCACCCACCGTCACTTCCATGGCAGCCTGGTCACGCTGGTCCTTCACACCGGGGCTTCACCAAGGCCTTTTCACTGCCCTGGCTTTCCACCGCTACTATTTGCCCAAGAGCCTTCTCAGAGATGAAGGATTACAGGCTCTTTTGAAATTTTATTCTCAATCGCCTCTCTTCCCATAAGTGCATTGAATGCTGAGTAGGTGGAGAAGGACCGATTGGAGTTCAAATCCTGACTCTGACACTTGATAGTTCTGAGAACTTAATTTCGAGAAACTTTGATATTCTCTCAGCTTTTAAAGTGGGGATAATATTGGTCTGGCCAGTGTGGCTCAGTTGGGTAAGTGTCTCCCTGTGCACTGAAAGGTCACTGGTTGGGTTCTCGGTGAGGGCACATGCCCAGGTTGTGGGTTTGGTTTCTGGTATGTATGGGAAGCAACCGATAAGGGTTTCTCTCTCACATTATGTTTCTCTCTCTCTCCCTCTCCCTTCTTCTCACTCTAAAATCAATATAAACATAAAAAAATAAAATGGGGGAAATATTAAATTATTGTGTACGAGAGAGAAAGAGAGAGAGAGAGAGAGAGAGAGAGAGAGAGAGAGAGAGAGAGAGATAATGCTGATAATGTTGGTAAAACACTTGATATATTTGATATGTTTTAGATGCTCAAAAATATTTCACTCTGGCCATTGCTCAGCCTTAACACTTTCTGATAAGCTCAAAGAAAAGCCCCCTAATATTCCTAAGTCCTTTCATACTGACCCCAGTCCTGGGCGTCTGTTCTCATTTTCTGAATTTTTACCCATTGCTTTTTTTTGCTCTTGTGGCCCCTTTAAAAGATGATCTAGGTATTATTACTGCATGTCTTTTTTGACCTCTTTGATGATAAATAGCTTGTATTTTATCCTTAGCAATAATGAATAAATATTTGTTGAATGTATGCTTGAATGAATAAACTCAAACACATTATGTATAAGGATCTATTCTGTTAGGATTCAAAGAAGGTATAAGGCAATAAAGCTATTTGTCTTCTCTGAAAACTCACTATTGCCCGGATAAGGTCTAGCTAGATCTACAAACATGAATGAATTTGGGAAAATTCAGAGATTAATGGAATCTTTTTAGCTTCCTCTCTTCCTCCCTCTTCCCTTTTCATGTCCCCCCTCTCTCTGTGTCTATCTTATTTTTCTTGTTTTATGAAAACATTCAGGTCAATTTCTTTCAAATATTGAAGATTAAATGCATCAAATCTTTCCATTTCAGTTTTGTGAATTTATGATATGATATATCATATCAGTGTTTTACCAACATTATCATAACTTGTGTCATTATTCATTTATTTATTCAACAAATGTTGATTAAGTTTCTATTGTATGACTAAAACAAGTAAGAAATAATCCTTGATATCAAGCTGCTTCTGGCCTATTAGGCTTTATATCTGGATGATCTTTTGTTTCAGAAAACTCAATATACATGAGGAACCTATTATCAGAAATATTTAATAACCATACATCATCAAAAAGTCATAATATATAACCAAAAAATTAAACAGCATCATTCTCTTTAGGCAATTTAATAGTAATAACCATTTCCTTTCACCTTAAAAATTTAATTCTATAATTTCAATTTAATAAATATTAATTGAGATTCTACTATGTGTAAGGCACAGACTACATACTTTTATCTTTACTTACACCAGAAAAAGGAGGGGAGTTCAAATCATTCTAGTGCATGGGATGGACCAACATCTTTTCTGATTTGTCAATGCCTGTGTTTACCCGTTGTTAAATATTCGTAGATGAGGAAACCCAGGTTTAGAAGGCCGAATAAAAGGTTGAAGGTTACATGGCTGGTGGTAAGGGCATCAGGCTTAAACCCAGGCTCTTGGGACTATGAATCTTAATGCCTGGTTGAAAATGCAATTTTAAAGATTTGTTACCACATGGCACACTTAACCCCCCCGCCCCCCTACACACACATATGCACACTTTATACACACCATAGACATTTGTTGAATGAATGACTGAATGTTGCTCAGAATGGGTGCTGCCCAGCTGTGGGGTCTCTGGATGTACAAATAGGACACAGACTAGTCATGGGGTCACCATTCAACCCCAGGATATGACTCGGTCCATAGTACACAGACCAAGACATTTGCTTCAACTTTAACTTTTAGTTCAATTACGCATTTCCCCATTTTTGGAGAATTCTGGAACATAAAATATCTTGATGGCAAACGGGGAAAGGGTGGTGATGAGAGGAGCCATAACCAGGCGAGGCATAAACGAAGGCTATGAATATGCAAAAGGCCCATCCGTCAAAGTCTGAGTGTCTCATTTTTAGAAATGGGTAGAGGCAGAAATGTTTCTGGTATTTTCATTACAAAGGTTATGTGAAAAGTCAGGTCTGGAAAGGAAACAGATTGACAATAAAGCAGAACGGGGCTGTTTAGAATTCTGTCTGGATAGGCAAAGGGAGATATTGGAAATATTTTATTGGCACCCCACATGGGGTGTGTGCGCGCCAGGAAATACTGGAAACGAGCTACACTGCCACTTTCCATCTATTGTCTCAAAATGCTCTGCCTGGAACCCTTTCAGGCCCCAAAAAGATAACAATGCCTTTCCTCTCCTCTTTTGTTAGAAGTCTAATGAACCTCTCTCCAGTGCTTCAGCTAATATTTACATGGCAGGCCCCACGAACCCATGGCTATTTGTCTGTCCATCTGGGTTGGCTGTCACCAGAAGGCACAAACTGTCAGGTTTTAGGGGGCCTCTCTCTGACTTGCCTGCAGACTAAATGGCAGAGAACCTTCCTTCTGACTTCCACAACTGACATCCCTGCTGGAGCACTTACCCAGGTGGCTGCAACGAGGGTCGAGCTTGTCCAGTCTGTCCTCCGAGAGGTCCAGTGGCTGCATTTGCTCAGTGGACATCATCAAAGGAGGGCCGGTGTGTGTGTCTCTTCCCCAGCACAACAGAAGTATAAGACACAAGTCCATTAATATGTCTCCTGTTCATTCATTCACTTGTTAAATAAGTATATCTATTGAGCGCTTACTATGTTCCCAACTCAATCCCATTTTTCAAATCTGCCTCTTCTACTTAGCTACTAGAAGCTCAAATGTGAAATTTAAGCTGCAATAAATCAATGCACGTGGATTTATGGATAATTGGCATGTTTCAAATATTCAATATTTGTCCTCTCTCAGATGCACTGCGGGGTTTCAGAATGAACACTTGTCAAGTCTGAGTTAGAAATTTTGTTAGCTGAGAGTTGCAGAAAGTATTGATTAAACCTTCCCCATATTTTCTCTGTTGAAATCTGCAAAGCAAGATTGAGCCTACTTCACAGAAGGGGAAACTAAGGCTCAGATATTCTAATTAATTTATTTACTCACACATCTATTCAATAGCCATGCCCAGACCCAAATTCACTCCTGTAGACTTCCACTAGACACTCCAATCTCTTAAAAATAAAGTGGGTTTTTGGAGCCCTAACTGAACATATATCTTCTGGGTTTGAACCATTACATTCTCTAACTAAAAAGTGATAAAACTTCCTTCTCAGCCATATTATAATGGTAGTAGAGAGGTGGTAAGAAAAAAAATCTAGGTCTTGAAATAGATCTTTATTATTTTCTCCCTAGGGATTCCTGACATTAGAGCAAGTTTGTTTCCCCTCCTCCCCCCTCCCCCCCCGTCTTTCCTAAACCACAAATCCATTGAACTTTCCAAAGCTATTAGTTGTAGACATTGCCCAGGAGAAGTGGAAATCCGGAATGGACATGTGTCAGGACTGAATGAGAAATGCATTAGTTGAGATTTACAGGAAATCCTCATTAGAGTATACTTAGATTCTGCTTTCTTGAATTTCTTTCAGATAACTCATCACTCATGTCCTACCATAGTAAGAATAGTTGGAGAGGAATAAGATTAAAATTATCCACTGGTCCTCTTGATATTCCTAGACCCTTGGTATGCAGGGGAACGCATGCACATAGCTCATAGAATGAGTTCAACTCCATTGTCTTAGGAGGAATAAGCCAGTTTTCTGTGGGAGGCTGGAGGGCCTCTCCCCCTACAGGCTGAGATCATTGCTTAGCAGATGGAGCCATTAAGGGATTACTCCAGCCTGGCTTTTAGAGTCACTCTGAGCAGACTGATTGTACCAAGTGACCTCAGTGGAGATCAATTTATACCATCGTCTTTAGTGTTTGTACACAGACTTCCTAGTCCCTGAGACATAGGAAGCATGTTGTTAAGCTGGGTGGCCAGCCCCCACCTGCTTGAGTGCAGAGGAAAGCTATGGGGCCACCTTTCAGAATGAACGGGCTCGGTGTTGAGGTCTAGAGGTAAAGTTATAGCTTCAAATATGGCCTGTGCATCTGCGTAACCAATCTTCCTCTTCTTTGGGCAGAAAGATGTTAGCCCTTTCATAGACTTTGTGCTGAAAATCACCCCCTTGAGAGAACCTGATCAAAAATATTCATTCTCCAGAAGAGGTTGAAGATGAGCTTCCATTAGTTACACAGTTTGAGTCAGAGTCATCATTCGAAGTCAGGACTCCTACCTTCCACACTAGGTGCTACCTGACAATAATACCCCTCCTTCTCTGCAACCCAAAGTAAGCTGTTCTTTGTAGTTAGATCATAAGACTGCTCTTATGTGCCTCGTAGATGGTTATTTAATTGAAACCTGAGCTTTTAGGTAGATCTAGATTATATCTCAGCTTTTGAACCAAAAAGCCAAATGACTTTGATAGAATATCTAAACTTTAATCATGTAGAGAGGGTAAGTGGAGTCAAAGAGCAATAGCATCATGTATGCCCTTCCTCCATACAAGCTATTGCTGCTATGAGAGGATTTTCAAAGCCTATTACCTGTGTAGTGTGCTGACTGGCACTCAGGGACATAGTTCCCCTTGTGCTCCATCCCCATTCTTACCCTCAGTTTTCTTTTCTGCAAAAAAGAGATAATAGTGTCTGTCTTATAGAGCTTTTCTGAAGATGAACTAGGACAATTTCATGCTTTGCATATTGTAGCACGTTGGTAAGTAACATTTGCCTATACCCAACTAAAATAGCCGGCTACTGAAGACCAGATGAGTACCTGAAAAATTCTATGAACTTATTGAGTCTTCCAGTTTCAAGTAGATGCTGAACTATGAGACCACAGCCTTCACCTGAACAAAATGGTTAATTGTTGTACTGAACTTGAGAGAGGCCAACCCTTGGGGGATAAACTTCTGTACAAATATCAGAAGTTCCTATTCAAGGTGGGGGTGTCCAGGGATTAGTCTCACTCGGGACACCTGCTTCCTTCCAGGATAGCACCTGGTGTCTGGAGGGAACAGCACTATTTTAAATCAGTGGAACTGAAAGAATGATGGAGGTGAACTGGCAAGCCTTTGCTGGTTAGGAGCCTGATAGATCTGAGATTTTCCCATTATGGATAATACTGCCTTGCTGGGCAGGGACGTGGTTTGCTCATGGGAGTAGAAGACACTTTTATCATGGATGATGTCATTATGGTCTTCTTGGCAAAAAGAAAACCCTTCACATGAAGGCAAGAACAAATAAAGGAGGAGAGAGATACTTGGAAGTCAGCATCACCTTGTTAATAACCATCATTTTACCTGCCTGTGGAAGGTTAGGATGAGATGACCCCTCTCTCCTACCACTCTCCATGTGTATCCTCATGGGGATGGTGTTCTGTGGGACTGGGCCATTGTAGGACATGAAATAGTTTAATTCTTAAACTGAGAAAAGAAATGTCTCAACTTCCTATCCCTGGTCTGCGTGCATTCCTCTCTGTCATCTCAACCTCAAGCATCAATGAGGGGACGTTGGTGTCATCATGCTGCCCCGAGAAGGTGTCATCACCTCCCCTGGCAGCTCGCTGTAATTTGGGATCTTCCTGAAGCACCAGCTCCTTTCAGACCTGCATACCTACTCCCCTGGGTCTTCAGGTTCCACCCAAAGGGCTGGGCCTTAAGATTGGGGGATTTCATAGCTGTTCTCTAGTACAAAGGTTTATGGCCCTTTAACATTGCCTTGTGACTTATTGGTTCAGTGTGGTCGCTGAATTTTAACATTCACAGAGGGATGACTTGGACTGCCTCTGTGCTTGTCAATATCAGCCCGCCCTCCCGCATCTGAAAAGCCAGGGCCCATGTGCTGTGGACTTCCAGAAATCGGTATTATGTAACACTCCGGAGGGTCTCAGCAAGCACCACAATCACATGCATTACTTCTGCAGCAAAATATGAATATTTCGACTAAATGATATAGCTGAAGAGCATGAAAGAATTTGTATTCTTTCAGGTCAGGTTTTCCTACTAATTGCATTTATGTTGAACTGAACAACAAAAAGCTTTTGGTTTTCAAAGCTTTATCAGATTTTTCAATGAGAGAATAAATAATTCTGGGTCTGGATTATTTTGTGTAAGGCAGCGTTTGAGAGCATGGGGGTGAGCTGGTGTAGCATGTACCAGAGACCAAGTGACATCATTTCCAGGGGTGGAGGCAGTTTTCAGGATCCTGATGCTAAACTCTTGCAACTTCCTCTTGTTAATTCTTAACACTTGAGAAAAACACCCTTTTCTTCCCACAGAAAGACACTTGTGAAGCAAATATCACGAAGAGAAGAGGCATTAACTATTGCACTGAGAATGGTTATTAATTACATAGGTTGATTTCTCTTTTGAGAAATGAATAAGAGATCCAGGGCCTTGGGTTCCAGGGAGGGACCCCACCCACAAAGTTTTAGGACAGACACCCAGAGCAGCCAGCCGAGCTGAGGACACATGTCAGGGAGCTTGCCTCCACCAGCTCAGAGCTGGTTACTACTTCAGGAAGATAGAGGTGCTATTTCTGCAGCTAAAAAAGATTGGTCAGTCAGTTGGAGGTCAGAAGCTAGTCTGGGCATTTTGTCTTTTCTCTTAGCATCGAGCAGATTCCTCAGCTGGGTGTTAGAATACATCATTTAACTCATGGACAGGAAAGTCCTCACTGATGGCAAGCACTTGGTGTTGGACGGCAATATGAGGTGAAAACAAACGTTGGATTACTTGTGCAATTCTCTAGCTGGGTGGACTTGGGAAAGTTCTACGTACTCCTGGAAACTTGGTTTCTACATCTGTAAAATGGGCAAGATAGTGGCCCTGCTCCAGGGTTGGAGTATTAGCAGCACAATGTGTGGAAAGCTCCCAGCCCAGACTCCAGCACGCACACTAGCACTTTAAGAAATGTGAGCTGCCCTCTTTGCTCTTTCAATCTCCCCTTGTGATTACAACAGGTATGTCTAAACAGAACGAGTGGACTCATCTCATCCCATCTCTGGCCTGTCGGAGGCTAATGACACAATGCAAGGTACCACCACCTGCAAGGTCTCAGGGACGTGATGATACCGATGCTCAGGAAGGAGCAAGCAGAAGGAGGGAGTGGACACCCCGCTTAGCTGAAGGGCATTCTTAAGAACTTACCGAGTCCTCAGGCCTGGATTGACTTAAAGGCATAAAAAGTGACAAGGTAATGTCCACAGCCCAACGTGGAGTGCAGTCTGGTGAAAGGACCCTCAGGCCATGTAAAATTCATATCCTTTTTCCTATCTCTTTTTAACCTGAAGATTGAATATGCGAAGAGTACCGCATATTAAAATCAGTTTGCTCATGGAGAAGACCTAAATTTGCAGTATTCCTGGAGGGCGACTCCTCCGTGAAGTGGGGCACAGTGAGGATTTTTGACAAGCACACGCTCCCCAGCCTTGAACGATCAGCCTCCCCACACTGCTGTGTAAACCTGCAGCCACATGGGTGTTTTGGAAACTTCGCAATTTAAATCGCAAGGACCCTGGTTCTCACAGATCTCAGGACTCCACCACCCTTGAGAATGACGGGAAAGTGGTGAGTTTTCTGATCCCCACTCAGTCCCAGCTTAGCCTTGCTCCAGAAAGCACACACACCCCTCTCCCCACAACCTGGCCATCCGCTTTCTAGCCTTCTTTGCCCCAGCAACAACAAAGAAACCTGGAACTTAGGGAAACTTGTTTTTCTCCCCATAAAGTTCTCCAAAGCAAATGCAGAGCGAATGCAGAGCACTTACCTGTCAGGGCAGGCACAGGGATGCCAAGTGCAAAGCTGGGGAAGGGGTGCTTCCTCCCTACGCTGGGCCGCCTCTGGCCGTGGCTCCTCCTGCAGTGGCTGCTGCTGCCCAGCTCCAGCTCCTCTTATCAAGGGACCAGCTGCCGCTGTTGCCATGGGGATGCTCCCTTTCTCAGGCGCAGGGCAAGGGGGATGGAGCGGGAGAGGACTAATCTCACAGCCTTGGTTCCCAATGGAAATAACTGCCCATTACAAACACACATCACTCACAGTTGTGCTGGGAGTATGTCGTGTGCAAGGCTTGTCCTTTCATCCCTGGGACAGCCCTGCACCACAGGTTTTCTTTGCAAATATGGAAACTGAGGCACGGAGAGGTTAGTGGCTAGTCCCGAAGGCACACAAGCTCATTCTCATCCTCACGTGGACCTGTGTTTAGCTTCAGAGCACTTTCACTCACACACTGCTCCTGGGAAAGGAGTATCGTGGAGAAGGAAGATAGTAGCAACTGCTGACATTAACCTAAGGCTTCCCAGGTGTTGGGCATTCTTTACCCCCGGGGGCTCATTGAATCCTCACCACAGCCTGTGAGATTAGCTGCTGCCTTCATCCCCATTTCTCTGATGAGGAAGCTGGAGCACGGAGCTCATCAACCCTCTGCCCAAGGTCTCCCCACTAGTAAATGGAAGGGCTAGACTTGGACCTGGGCAAGCCAATGCTAGCATGCATGCCCAGAACCACTTTGCAGTCCTGCTCACCAAAGAGGGCATTTCAGAGAGAAATCGCCAGCAAAGAAGGCAGCCCTCACCCAGGAATAATGTGCTCCTTCAAAGGAATGATCCCAAATGCTCCAACACGAGGAATGCTCTCCAGGAAAGGCCGAAGGGTGTTTAAGCAAGGCTGGGGGTGAGCCCTGCCCTCTGATGGAGAGGAAGGTCGTGCTTGGGGTAAACTCACTAGAGGACGCATCCTGTGCCGATCGGAGGCTCAGCAGCTCCTAGTCACTAGCCTGGGCCTCGAAGAGCAGGGTTATGAGTCCCAGAGGTCAGCAGGCATCAGCACAGACTGGAAGGGCTTGGGACACCTGAGCGCAGCCAAGAGGCCACCCACCAATGATGCCCCCTGCCTTCCTTTCCTTCCAGAGGCTGCCCACAGGGCAGAGCCCGAGACTGCCCTCAGGGGCTTCAAAGACCTCTAGACCCTGCTATTGAATGACCAATGCCTCCTCTCCATTTGCCAGCATCCCAAATAATAGGGCTGGGCCCTAATACACTCACCTGAAGTTGGCTTATGGGGTTAGAATTTCTGCAGAGGCCATGGTAACCCATCAGTAGGCAGGGGCTGCCTTGTTGGCTCCAGTTTGTCTTGGTCCTTAGTGGACCCCTGAAGAGAGATGGAGGCCACCACAAGGTAATGCTCCTGGCTTGGACAGGACGGAGACCCCGGGTGCTGAGGACCAGTCCCCAGAATCAGCTCTGTTTCTGCTGCCCGCTCCTCTCTTCTCATCAACAGCCTGGCTGGCCAGTGGCTTAACAGTACATTCATTTCCCAACAGGAGTGGAAAATATACACTTTCTTCCGAAACTCTTCAATTCTTCTTAAATTAAGCCTTTTCTGAGATAACTGTAGAGTCACATGCAGTTGTAAGAAATAATAAAGAGCTCTCCCTTGCCCTTTAAGCAACGGCACCATCTTGCAAAACTATAGTACAATATCTCAATCAGAGATAAAACAGCACCATCATAACATCCCTCATGTCAGCCTTGCATAGTCACCCCCACCCTCTCCCTCCGTGACCTCCCTTTCTGTGCCCCTCCCACTCCTTAACCCCTGGCAGCCACTTATCTGTTTTCCATTTCTATATGTTTATCATTTCAAAAGTGTTATATAAAAGGAAGCATACAGATGTATCCTTTCGGATTTGTCCCCCGCACCCCACCCCCCTTCCACTCAGTATTATTCCTGGGGATTCATCCAATTTATTTCATGTGCTAACAATGTGTTTCTTTTTGTTGCTGAGTGGTATTCCATGGTCTGTACCAAAGTCTCACCACCCGCGTATTATAGGACACCCGATTGTCCCTAGTGTTTGGTGACGACAAATAAAGCTGCTATGAAAATTCATGTACAAGCTTTTGTATAAACGTGAGCATTCATTTCCCTGGATAACTGCCCCAGAGTGCAATTGCTGGCTCTCAGGGCACTGGCATATTTAATTGTATAAGAAACTGCCCAACAGAGGCCCAGGGTGGCTCCATGCTTCCTGTTTCCACCAGCTTTTTCTAGAAGATCCAGCTTCTCCACCTCTTTGCCAGCAGTTGTGTTGTTACAGTTTTTGTGAGTCATTCTCATGGGTGTGTGGTGATCTCTCGCTGCGGGGTTAGTTGCCTTCCCTTGTTGACAGATGACGTTGAATGTGCTTGTTTGTTTGCCATGTGTATGCGCCTTCGGTGAAAGGTCTGTCTCTTCATGTCTTCCACCCATTTTTCTGATTGGATTGTTTCTTTCGCTGTTGAGTTTTCAAATTTCTTTAGATATTCTAGACACTAGTCCTTTATCAGAAATATATGTTTGCAAATGTTCTCTCCCAGTTTATAGCTTAACTTTCCAAACTCTTAATAGAGCCTCTCATAGAGGGAACATTTTAAATTTTACCAGCCCCGCTTACTGTGAAATCATTTTTAAAGCATATAATGTTGAGATTCCTTCTGAGCTCCTCAGAGAAGCTGAACTGTGTGAGGAATTTTAAAACGCTCTTTTGTCACTTAATTTCCCAAGTTCAAAGGAAGAATTTCAAAGAGAGAAGAGTCTGAATTCCTTATTTCCCCTTTGAATAGAATTGTGTACACCTCCCAAGTTCAGGCTGTTGTCAGTGGTTTTTTTCAGGGTCTTCTATGCGTACTTTGATGGATTATGCCCCCCCCCCCCCCCCCCCCCGCCAATCCCCCCCCCTCCCGCCCTTTCAGGCAGATGTAAACAGCAACTCGATGGCAGATGGTAATGTAAATCTATACCTCGGAGAGCTCTCAATAACAGCCACATGTGTGCCGCATGGAAGTCAGAGACCCCTGGCCTCCGGTGCTCCCAGCGTAAGTGCAAGGAGTCATGTGTCCATGGCATGATTTGTGGGACCATGAGCCCTCGGATGTGTGGCTGAATGAATGACTCCTGGCTGCACTGCGGATGGATGCCTAACGGTAACTCGCTTTAAATGAATATGCTTTTATTTTAGTCTCCAGTAGTCCATCTTAATGAATAAGAGTGATCACAGTGATGCACATTTCCAGGCTATTTATTTTAGTCAACAGCCGGTTCAATGTGCACTTCAAATATCTGCCTTCTGAAATCAGTCCAAGGCAGTGTCTGTGTAGATAGGTGACGGGGCTCCAGCTCCTTGGAGAGAGGGGGAGAGAGAGAAAGAGAGGAGAGGAGAGGAGAGGAGAGGAGAGGAGAGGAGAGGAGAGGAGAGGAGAGGAGAGGAGAGGAGAGGAGAGGAGAGAGAGAGAGAGAGAGAGAGAGAGAGAGAGAGAGAGAAAGCGAGCGAACACAGAAAACATTTGCAGGCGGTTCTATCCCAGAGACCTTGCTGGATCTCTTTGGTTGCCTCCTGCCCTGAGAGAGAAGAAGTAACTGTTTCAGATCAGCATCTTCTGGTGAATAAGCGTCTATGGCACTGGTTGGGCAGTTTGAACCACATTTTAGTTCTTCAAAACAGAAGACTATCTGAGTTCATCAGTACCAAATTCTGATATCTGTATTATCCAATTGAAATAAACCGATAGAACAAATTTAGTATTTCAGAAATTGTCAAATACTTAATAGGTACTTACTGAAATGGGGGGTAATATTATTAACTTACTTGGGGTTAGTGAAGATTGACATGCCATTATAGGAAATAATACAGAGAGATAGTCCCCTTTTATATTATGCCCAGTTTCCCCCAATAGTGACATTTTGTAAGATTATAGTATGACCAGATAGTGACATCGTTACAATTCAGTTGTCTTATTCCAGTCTCTTCCCTGGTGTGTGTGTGTGTGTGTGTGTGTGTGTGTGTGTGTATCTGGATGTAAGTTCCACACAATTTTTAAAAAAATATATTTTATTGATTTTTTACAGAGAGGAAGGGAGAGAGATAGAGAGCTAGAAACGTCGATGAGAGAGAAACATCGACCAGCTGCCTCCTTCACACCCCCTACCGGGGATGTGCCCGCAACCAATGTACATGTCCTTGACCGGAATCGAACCCGGGACCTTTCAGTCCGCAGACCGATGCTCTACCACTGAGCCAAACCGGCTTCGGCAAGTTCCACACAATTTTATCCCTTGTGTAGGTTCATGTATCCTCCACTACACTCAAGATACTGATCACTTCCACCTTCATGAGGATCCCCCATGTTCTTTTTTTTAATTATTATTATTATAATCACACCCTCTTTCCCTCCTCTTCTCTCTGCCCCATCTTAACCCCTGCTAACCACCAGTCTGTCCTCTACTGCTATAATGCTGCCATTTCCAGAATGTTATATGAATGGAATTATATACCATGTAACTTTTCTATTGGCTTTTTTCACTCAGCTTTATTCTCCGGAGAGTCACCCAGGTTGTTGCATTTATCAAGAGGCAATTCTTTTTTATTGCTGAGAAGGACTCTACGGTATGGTGGTCCCTGTGCTGCTGGTCTCTGTTCATGCTCTTCTGTTCTCCTGCACTTGAACACATCTGACCCATCATTTGCTCCCTCTTGAAAACCAAGCTGAGTTTATTCTTTCTGAGGAACATGCTTCAGAGCTGGACATATGGCTATTGTATAAAAGTGTGATCACCACTCAGCAGGGCAGCAAGGGAGCCATGTGGCTACTCGTTGTTACTAATCCAAAGCTTTGCTTGAATATTAATTCCACCATGGCTTCTCTGATGCTCGATTAAGACAGTGCGCTACAGACGAGAAGCATGCTGCCATGATGCTGTCCACGCAGCCCTCAGTCATCAGGGGCACCCTGTCCCTGGTGGCTTCTCACAGCCCATGAGGATAAACAGAGAGGAATGCACTGTGCTTTCCCATGCTTGCTTTTTTTCCAGCTAAGCTGTTACAATTTCCCAAATTGCCTGGATTCTGAGAACTCTCCCCCAGAGAGGTGGCACATAAAGGAGCCGAGTCTAATCCCCACCGCATCACCAGAGCTTGTCACTGCTACTGCGAGCGCTCACGTAAGTAGTTGGAGAAAACCACGAGGGGTCTACCAGATGGTAATAGTGGCAGCTTCCACACACTGTTTATGGGGGTTTCTAAACACAGAGGAAGCAAGCACATCTATTTTCCCAAAGGGCACACAGAATTCTCAGGTATATGCAATGCAGTTCAAAGCTTTTGCTGCTCAGAGGTAGTTAAATGAGGGGTTATTGTGTTTGTATTGTGCTACAGAAATATTAATAAGTTCATTAACCCTCTATGAGCACAAGAAAAAGTGTAGACTAAGGTTTTTATGGTGTGAAAACTTTTTTTTTTTTTTTTTTTTTTACACTTTTAGGACTTTTCCTCTTTGGTTTCAACTACGTGAGAAATGACACACAATTCAGGAATATGTGAAAGCAAATTTCAAACCCAGCATGTATTTAAATTAGCGGTTATAACTTCTGTCCTTCGTTTCAAGGAAATTACCTGCCGCATGTTACTGCACTCATAGAGCTGGTGAGAAGCTCTCCTCCTAGGGCCTGGCAGGGCCGCTGCAGAGCTCTGGCCTCTCCCCTGGCTTGTCCAACACGCACTGGCCTGACAGGGAAGCTCTAGGATTCCTACAAGGAGCAGCTTCCGGACTCTGGTCGGAAGGAGAGGTGAGAGGACCAGCCTCTTAGCTGCATTTGCAAAGCAAGTGCATGGTTATTGCCAGATTGCAGGCTCATTTGGGTTTGCATTTGGGGCACACTGTGGGGAGAATAAGTCAGCCAGCCTTTGTGTCTGTCGATGTTTCCAGAAAGACTTTTCTTCAATTCCCATCACAATCCAGGAACCTGACTTGATAGCAATTGCCCTTGAGGTCAATTTCAAGCATCTACCTACACCTTCAATCAGGACTCACTTGATCTGATCCCATCTTACCTCTCCTACCTGCCTACATAATTTTCTCCCTGTGCCCCACACACATTCTTGTCTCAAGCGTATACTGTGCAAAGAAAGAAAGCACACGATACGAAAGCACAGAGAATTGGGCTTAGATGCTATCATATGTAGTTACACTCTGGGAGACCACAGACAATTTAATCTCTGAGATCCCATTTTCCCACCTATAACAGGAAGATAGTAATATTTGTCTTACAAAATTATAATGAGTATTAAGAGAGATATGTGATACAGTGCCTGGTTTATAGTAGACGCCTACTCACCATCTTCCCCTTTCCTTCGCCTCATGTACCCCCAACCCCTTCAAATTCTTGCTAATGATAAAATAAAGTTTAATTTTGTCAAATTGGAATCTCTTGGATCAACTTAGAAAAAAATCTATATTTGGTGGTTCAGCAGAACTTTGAAAATCATGCGTGCGAACATCTAGTAAGAGATGATAACTCCATGAACCTTCAATATGTACTCCTTACATCCACAGATGGGGAGCAACTTCTGCTACCAGTTAGGATGTAGAAAACTTGCAAGAGCCTAACAGTTAGAACAAGCAAGATAAGCCACAAAAACCATAGGGCTTGGGCCTGAAGTTCTAGTTACCTACAGTCTTTTTTAAAGGACAGCACGGTTTCTCTAGAATCCAAGCTCTAATGGCCAATAGTTACCAGTTAGAGAAATGAAAAGCAAAACAGAGTTCACAGTCAGATGCATAGGATCATAAAGTAGAGAACCTGAAAGAAAATCAGACCAAAGCAGGAGCAGGTATTAATTGATAAACAGGCTCTCAAAGGATCATTACAATCCCTGGTGGGTCTGGCTCAACTTTATGGAGAAGTGGGTATGTGATGTATGAGTGTTTGGAACTGACTGAAAGACAAGGTGTCAAATCACTCATACTTCAAGGTCAACTGGCTCCTGACATAGAAATACCTGGGTCACCTGGAACAATAGCTTGGGACCCAGGAGGAAGGATGGCTAAAGGAGTCTGATATAACAGTCAGACATTCCAAGGCTGAGCACAGAACCTGGCTGAGCAAACTTCCTCTATGAGATAAACTGACAAACTCTGAAGGATGGGGGCCAGAGAAGAAAAAGGGCATTTTGTACTCTTTTATTTTAAAATTGTATTTGATAATCAAACTGTCTGTAGGCAGCAATTCAGCCCTGGGGGAAGTGCCCATTGAAAAATGTGTTGAATAGCGGACCTCAAATCTCATTACATGAGTAATGGTCTAACAAAGCCTGCCTATTCTTTGCCGCCCACTTGAGATTGCTCCATGAAAATAACCCTTTAGACAAGAAGTGGAGTCTAATGCAAATGCTGTTTTTCTACAGATGCCTCATTGTTCCTTTTCCAAATATAGCACTGCAGACTGTAGTTGGTTTGTGATGTAGGAAAACCATTTGGCTGCTGTGAGGCAGGAAATTGGTGTGGAGTTGATAGACAAATGTGTGGCCCGTGCTTTACTTTGATAGTGCTATTTGGAATGAAAAGTTTTGATGCTAAATTAGAATACCATTTCTATAAGGACTAATTATATAAGAGTAGTCTACATTTTTCATTATTAATAGGTTGTTCTCTTGTGACCAGTGATGTACGGCTTGTTTGAGGTACTAAAGGTTAATAGGGGTTCGGATATTTTGGCTAGTGTCTTTTTCTGGGACAATTCATGAGAAGTTTTCTGCTAAATATAAAGTGACCTTGCTTTTTGTTTATGATGAAAAGAAGAGGAGATAAAGAGAGTAAAATAAATCTATTACAGTTTGAGTGCTGCCCATATCACTCTAGTAGGTCTTGCTGCATCCTTTCCTGCCTGAAGTCAACCACACACAAGGCATTCTTATAGGATGTCAGTATGCATCACATCCTGTCACTGTCCAACTGCAAACCCTTCAATGGCTTCTCACTACATTCAAAATAAAACCCAACTTCCGGCCATGGCTAGAGCCCCTATCGGACCTGGTCCCTCCTTCCTCCTTCCTCCACTGGCTCCAGCCTCACCTTCTCTCTGGGCAAATCCAGTCCCAGCAAATCCAGGTGATGGCCTTGCCCTCCCCTCTCCGGAGACACTCTGACTCAGGTGTTTGCTTGCTTGCCTTATTTGTTTTTAGCACTTTGCTGAGATATAATTTACATACACTGTAATGAAAGTGAACAATTTAATGGTTTTTAGTGTATGTTCAGAATTGTGTAATCATCACTGTAATCTAATTTCCGGATATTTTCATCGCCCCCCAAAGAAATCTTGTACCATCATTAGCAGTCACGTCCATCCCCCTGCCTCATTGTCTAGCCCTAGACAAATGCCAGTCTATGTTCTGTCTCTACAAATTTGATTATTCTGGACATTTTATATCAATGAGACCATAAAATGTATGGTCTTTGGTGGCTGGCTTCCCTGCAACCAAGAGACAACTCCTCTAACTTAAAAGGAGGTGAATTCTAAAGCAAAAGTGAGAACACTATTGCTTAGGTTGCATTCACTTTATTAAAGACTTGCCATGTTGTCCTAATAATATTTTTCTCAATGTCTCCACTGCCTGGTGAAACTGATGATCCCAGACTCAAAAACCTTGCTGTCTATGGGGAGTTTCTGAAAGGTATAAACAAAGAAGTAATATGAAGAGATTCTTAGCTATGTATGTCTTCCTCCCCAAACTAAAAATTCCTTAGTGGATTAAACTATGTCTTATTTATGTATACCCAGTGTTTATTAGTGTTGATATATTAATTAATTATTTTGTCCATTCACTCATCAAATTCTTTTTTGTTTTAGGCCTGTGGATAAAATATGGAAAGATGATGACAGACAAGTCTCTTCCCCACAAAGTTTACATTCTCAGAAGGGATACAGCCACTGAACAAGTAAACAAATAAGGCAATAAAAATCCACGTAATAAATGCTATGAAGAAAACAAAGCAAGGTAAGTGGGCAGAAAATAAATAGAAATGTATGCAGGAAGAAGCCCCATCTTGCATAGGGTTGTTAAGGGAAGCTTTTCTGAAGGGTGGCATTTGAAGACATCTGAATGAGAAGATTACAGCCATATGAATATTTGGGGAAAGTGGGATAGCAAATGCAAAGAAAGGAACAGCACCAACAATGCCCCTGAAGTAAAAATGTCCTAAGGTGATCAGGAATCAGCAAGAAGATCCAAGAAATTGAATCACAGTAAGAGAGAGACAGAAAGGGAGAGAGCAGTATGATATGAGGTCACAGAGGAATGCAGGGTGGGGTTGTATAGAGCTTTGTAGATCTTGGTAGGGAATCGAGATTTAATTATAAACGTACTAAGAAGTCACTGGAGATTCTTATGTGGGAGAGCAAAGTATCTGATTTATGTTTTTAAAAGACCACTCAGAATTATTATGACACTCCATTCTGAGCATAAATGTCTTGGTTAGGTGAGGTGGATTGAGTGTTGTACCACACAGCATGGGAAAGCATTCCATTCAGCCCCATCTCTGGAATGCCATCCTGACCTAAGAGGTCTCAATAAATCTCTTTGAAGGGAAAAGTTCCTTTGAGTGACAATTCCTGTTGGATGATGTCCCGTGCTGTTGGCAAGAGTTTATAAAACACTTTTCCTTCAAACCATCTCAGACCTGGTAATCCAGGAGGATTCAGGTACTGCATCTTCATTGCTGTCATCATAAACAGTTGCATCTGGTTGCTGGGGAGCCAGCCACGTGAATCTGTGTTCCGTTCCAATGGTAACTGGAACATCAGTTTCTATTATGTCCTGACAGACAAATGATTAATTAGCACAATCAGCATCTCTCCTTGAAAATGGCCATGGATCAGTGTGTTCCTCTCCATCATGTAATTGAATCAAGGCCCACACACCTGTTTCCACTTCCTTTAAACAAACACCTGCCCAATAACCAACACAAAGCGATATTAAATCCCAACCTGCCTTGTGCATAAGTACATCTTTCAACTTGACCTAATTGATGCTGAAAGCTAGGAAAGTGCAGGCCTCAGAGAAGACGACTGCCTGATCCTCACATGTAATCAGAGCGTCTGCAGCTCTGGCCCCACTCGGGCACGTGGCAGAGCTGGGGTGTCTGTGCTGCAGAGTCAGGCCAGCCCAGGCTCAGGCCTGGTTTTCCAGCTGTGTGACATTGAGTAAGCCACTTAGTCACTAAAAGTTTCTGAGTCCTTATCTTTAAAATAGGGATAATGATGCTTACCATGTTTGTTGCTCTTCTATATGACTCACATTTAGCATTTTTTACTATAATATGAATATTAACATCACTCCAAGTTAGCAAATTTCAGTTCTGATTAAGATAGAGTAAGTGCTCCTCCCTTTCTTTACCACTGATTATAAGGAAAAGTCCTATTCAGTATATGCAGAGCAACTCTCTGAAGACTCTTAAAACTATGTAATAGCATGTCAACTGGGGAATAAAATAAAAAACTCAAAAAAACAGCTCCTAGAGATGAGTTTCTTTTCTCCATATTTTCTGGCTTACATTCTAGGGCAGCCTGAATCTTGAAGCTGTGAAAGAGAAAAATAATAATGCAAGAAAAATTCTCTCTCTCGGGCTAGAGGGTTGGGGAAGGAGTTGATGGGAAAAGAGATCTTTCCCCTCTAAGCCCTACCTTCAGCATGCCCAAGGAAGTGGCATCCCCATGGCAGTGGCAATGGCAGCAGCAGTGAAGGTGGCATTGGGTGTAGAAACTCCAGCAATAGGGAATCTGCAGGCAATTGTTTTGCTGCTTTTCCCCGAGGTAGACCCAGTTTCAGGAAGTTCATTATCATGCATGGATGCTAAAACCAGGGTTCTGGAGGCAGAGCCAGGAAAAGGAACCCGTAGGAGCCAGAGAAGGCGGGGGGATTCACAGACAGGAGCTAGCAAGAGAAAGGGATCCTTTCAATCTCTTTATAAAGGATTGGACGCAACATGACCTAGGAGGCATAGAACTTGATCATAAGCAACATAACGAGGCGTTGAGGACTGAACAGGATAGACCACCACCCAGTAAAAATGGAGAAAGCTTGTTCTGAAGAGAAATGCACATCAAAACTCTTCCAGCCCCAACCCTTTGCCCAGATCCAGAGTCACTTTCATATTTTTAGGCCATTTGTCACAGCAGTACCCCACTTCTCAGAACCAAAATCTGGGGCTGCCATCTTAGAACATCACCAGCCGAGTGGCTCAGACAACAGAGGTTCACTTGTTCAGAGTTCTAGAGGCCAGAAGTTCAAGATCAAGGTGCCAGCGGGCCTGGTTTCTGCTGAGGACTCTCTTCCTGGCTCATAGAGGGCTCCCTCTTCTCTGGGTCTTCGCATGGCCCTTCCCCTGTGCAAACGGGAAGACAGGGTCTCTGGTGTGCCTCCTTCTTTGTATACAGGATTAGGGTCCTACCTTTGTGACCACATTTAACCTTTATTATCTCCTTAAACACTCTAGCTTCCAATGCCATTCTTGTACATGGGGGCTAAGGCTTCAAGATATAAAATTTTTTTTGGGCTGGTGGCAGTAGACACAATTCAGTCCGTAACATGTGTCGTTATAAAGAGAATGTTATATGACGTAGTGGACTGTGACTTTTCATAGATGTAGACGTGTCTCACTTTGAGCATAATAAAGAGAAATACCAGGACATAACATTGTTTTATACAAAGCAAAGCAGTTCTCTATATTGCAATAAAATGTTGACTAAATTCCATAAGATCTTAACTCTTGTTATCCAATGAGCTGTGGTAAAATTGGTTTCACTATATGATGTTTTGCTTAAAGTCCCAGAACCTATTGATGATGTTAAGTGAGGACTTACTGTATACATGTTGGGCAGCACAGATTACCTGTGCTAGGCACATAGTAGGTGCTCACTTATTCCGTATTGAATGGAAATGAAAAGATTCTGAGTTCCTCCTGGGTTTAGCCATCGGGTTAAATATTTAAAGATAAAAAACAGCCCATGAAAGGCTGACAGACACCCCTCCTTGGGGAAAGTTGAGAGAGGGTTGCTCTTACATTTTATAGGAGGGCAATCTAGAGGGAGACACTAGTGTCTTTCTCTCCAGCAGGACAATTTGACCAAGGGGCTGGACCTAACTCTTCCCGGGCTGGAGGAGACATCTCGGGGCAGCTCTCCCAGGTGGGGGTGGGCGAGGAAGGCAGCCAGATGGGTCCTACCTGAGCAGGGAGCCTGCAGGCCATCGTCCGGAGGAAAGGCAGCTTCAGGGGCCATGGCTGGGTGGATGTGGGCATGTGAAATCTGGCCATTCTTTTCTTCTGTCCAGTCAAAAGAGTGCGGGTTTGTATCGTATGCAAGTGGTTCTCCTGTGAGAAGATCAAGCTGCTAAAAGGAAAACAGACAGAAAGAGTGGACAAGGTACCTTATTTACACCAAACAGCTAACACAGATTGTGGGAAGACACTTGCGGGAGGTGAATTCTCTAGTGTGGGCTTGGTCAGCAGCAGATTCTGGCAGTGACTCAGTCCATGTTTGGTCCAAAGCTGCGTTTCTTGTTCTCTTTGGAAAATGGGCTAATAACATTTATCTGGAATTTACAGGGCAGAGTGAAAGACTGGCATGGGAGTTAGGGGACCCGAGTTCTCATCCTGAATCACCCCAGCCAGCCACGTGGTCTAGAGCAGAGCTATGCACTTCTCTGGACTTCAGTGTCTTTACATTGAAATTGAGGGTGCTGGCACCTAACCCTGGAATCTGAAATGACTGCACAATCAGGTTTCTCACTGAATGTACCCTCCTATGGGGGACAGGATACAGTCCAGCCCCCTCTCCCCCCATCATGCCATACCAACAGGATCTCTTGTCTGATCTGCCGAGCCCGGTCTCCTAACTGCAACTCCAGCTCCTCCACCTGCTGCCGCAGGGCCTTGCGTAAGGTTTGCAGTTGCTCGGCCTCCTTCCTGCGGGCAAATAATAGAAAACCAAATTCCACAGCCGCCTCCATTCAAAGGCCATCTCCCGGTGCTCCTCTGAAAATGTAGGCCATGTCTTTGCTATTTCTTACAGGAGAATGTCACCTTCTTTATTTGTATCAGTTGCAGACACGGGCCCATTACTAGGGCAGATTTTCTTTTTTTCTTTTTAAAGAACTCTACTGCAGAATAATTTACATACCATGAAGTTTACCTATGTTAAGAGTACAACTCAATGATTTTTACGGAATTTGCTAAGCTGTGTAACTGGCAACATCCAGGTTTGGGACACTTCCATCTTCCATAAGAACCGTCATGACCTTGTACTGCTAATTCCTAGTCCCTCAACTTCAGGCGACTCCTCATCTACATTCGGATCACATACTTTTAATCTATGTGAAAATAATGCAGATTTTCAAAACCCCCAAAACTCTGACATCTGCATTTACATGAGTCTCACTGGTGTTGATGAGAGCTGTCCTACTGGCTAGCCCCCTCTTCCCAGCTGCTGCCCGCATTCTGACCTCAGAGAGCCATGGCCATCAAGGGTGCGTGTTGCTGTCCGGCAAACGGCTCTCACAGACTCCCACTTAGAAAAGGAGAAGAAAAATGTGAGAGCCAGGGGAAGCTGGCCAATTTCTCAGCAGCCCTGCTCCGGGGCACTCATCGGTCCTGCCCTGATTATCTTTCAGCTTCAGGCGTGGGGTTGGTACTTACTCTTGTGGCTCCCTCAGATAATTACCTCTCCTCGTCGGACATGTCCCTGGAAAAGAGGGCCTGCTGCCCTGTGAGGTGCTTCTCCATTTCCTCCAAGTGCTCCCGGAAGCCCTGGCAGAGCATCCTCATTGCTTCCATCTCGCGGGCTGTGCCCTGAGAACCAGCAGAGAGAGCTCAGGGGGGAGTCCTGATTCACCGCAGGAGTGTGTCAGAGTGGGGTGCGCCGTCCCTCCCGGGTTCACCACTTTGCCCCACTGCTAATGTGCGGGAAGAGAAGAGGGAAAGGCCAGCCTTGGGCTTCTCCCGGCAGCTGGAGGCAGTGCATGGCTGGGACAGGAGGGTAGAAGTTGTTGGATGGCCCTGGACATTCTGTCCAGGAGATGGGAAGGCAGTCTGGAGGACTAGGTGATACTGGGATGGGAGAGCATAGATCAGGGGTGGGGAACCTTTCATCTGCCAAGGGCCATTTGGATATTTACAACATCATTCAAGGGCTATACAGAATTATCAACTTAAAAATTAGCCTGCCAAATTCGGTCAAACATTTAATGAACTCACCCTTAACGCCTTGGCAGGGCCAGACCAAAGGATTTCTTGGGCTTTATATGGCCCATGGGCAGAACATTGCCCACCCACGTGGTAGTTGGAGGAGAGGAAGGCAATGGGCTAGTGTATGAGCTTGCGTTTAGAAAAGTGGAGTCTTTCTCATTTCACTTTGTCGCTGAGTACTGCCTTGCTCTGAGTCTCTATAATTGAACACATCTGTTCAGATGGTTATGTTTAATTATAGAGTTTTCTAAGAAAATTTTTGTTAGTCTTAGCTTGGCTTCACCACAGTCCCTGGTGATTGAAAACCGAGGACCATCGCCAGTCAGCTAAGAAGGCCATCCACAATGAGGCAGGCACCGGTGGGCAACCCATCCCCACACGAAGAGGAATCTAGGATTGGACTGTCCCCCCAATCATGCTCTCATTACTCCTGATGGGAATCATCCTTTACAGCTTCCTTTCTCTGCATGCCTGTGCTTTTGCCTTGGTGTCCTTACTTTCCTTCTTAGAGCTACCAAGCCCAGTCCATTTGTCAGACATTCAACTGATTTGCTAAGTTCTTACTGGCTATCTCTGGTTTTCCAGCCCAGGTTGGACCGTGCTTCGAATGGGTCCATAACCCAAAACCCCAGCACCCCTATCCATCTGACTTTGGGTGCTGCAAATGCTAGTTGGAGCCTAACACACTCTCCACCAGGCCGTGGGTTTGGACCCCCTTCCTGACAGACGTGGCAGAGGCTGCTAGTTGCCTACTCACTATCTTTCTCCCCTTTATCCTTACTAACAAATTCTAATAGATTAGGGGAAGCAATGTGTCTAAGTAAGAAACTCTGTTTCCCAGCATTCCTGGCATGTACCATGTTTCCCCGAAAATAAGACATCCTCCAAAAATAAGACCTAGCGCATGGAAAGATAAGACATCCCCTGAAAAATAAGACCTAGCGCAACTTTGGGAGAAAAAAAAAAAATAAGACACTGTCTTATTTTCGGGGAAACAGGATAGATAGCAATGAGGTGGAAGTGGAGAGCATGGAGCTGGGATTCTGGGAAGCCCTTTAAAGGAAATGAGTTCTCAGGCGGGTCTCTTTTAATCTTCTTCTTCCTTCCATGGATGCTGTCTTATAGCTCTGCTACTTCCTCCCAGACCTGCTTCTAAGAAGTCCCAGATTCTTACCTTCTCCTCAAAACCACATGGCCAAGATCCTGGCAGCCCAATGGCTTTTTTTTTTTTCTTATCTGAATTGTCATAATGAAAATATTTTCCTAAGAATGATATTTTTATATTGAAAACTCTATCATTTTGCTTGGAGAGTTGGGTTTGATTCTTTTCTATCTTCTAAATATTATGCCAAATAATGTATTTTGTGTAGCAAACTCCCCAGTTACTTTTGCTTCAGTGTGAATGCATCTGAGGAATGTTTGAAGCATTACTGTGTTGGCAAGTGTTTGAAATGTGACTACAATTGTGGCTGTTCAAATCAGAAAACATCTTAGAGACCATGAAGGACTATCAGAGATCAAGTATCGTGAAAAAAATGGCTAACTTGTCCGAGGTCAAAAATGACAGTCAGATTTCAAAGCCAAGCCTCCCGATTCATTTCTGTTCTGAGTCACAGTAAGGACTACAGTGTGGCTGGCCACATGGAGAAGTTATTTGTCCTTTGAGAGCGAGCTGAGGAGAACCACTGGATTCCTATACGGGGACTACGTTCTATGGACAGTGAGGCCAGGGGCATAGAACTATGGAAGGTATGAAGGCTGGGATAGATGGCCTATGGCTCCCTGTGTAGGGAATGACAAGGAAAATTCTGAAACACTGCCATCTTCTGGTCATTTGGAAACACTAAATAGACATTTGGCTCTAGAACAAGTATTGAAGTAGTTGCAGAAAAAAAAAGAAACCTTAAACACAAAATAAAATAAAAAAGTGGAAGGGACTGTTTTGAACTCTCTTTTGCAAAATAAGATCTGGGTATACATAATACAACATCCCCTGAAAACAATGAACTTTTGAAATGGCTCATAGTATCTTTTACTATGTAAATGGTGTATGCTTTTCTTTTTCTTTAAACCTAAGTCATGAACATTAAAAAAGAATTTTCTAATATCCAAAAATCTAATTTCCAATACACCTTATTTCCTTTTCTGGAAAATTAAAAAAAATTAACAAATCATTGTGAAGAATTCACTTATATAAATAATTTAATTATATCAGTAAGCCATTATCTTAGGTAATGCATAAGACCTCACAAATGGCATTCACCGACCTAGAGTTTCTCTGCACTATTCCATCCTTCTATGTAAAGGGGGGACAGTGTTTTTCTGAGCTTTTAACCTGCAATGCTCTTAATTTCCACAACTTTTTGGAACTCCCATTGTCATGTCAGAGATGGTACCTGTCACTGCCTATAATTTTCACTTGGTCGAAGACCTATGCTCTAGATAGCTTTTTCACTGATCATTAATTTTTCTACCTACCCTTACCTAGCACCTAGCATCTAATTTAGAGCCATTTTTTCTCCAGAATATTTTTCAGGCCTTACATACTGAGGCTTGCTCACCATAGTTGCTTTGTCTCTTTGTTCTTGAGTTTGTTCTTTAGTTTATTTAAGTAGCCTCTTCTGATAGGTGAATGAAATATATTAGTTTCACTTACTTTTTTCTCTCTGTATGTGTGAGTGTGTGTACACCTGCCCAGGAGTACAAATATGCACAGGTATGTGTGTTTTGATTGTTTCCTTTGAGTGTGTGTTTGTGGTTCCTTCGATTTAGATTAAGAGAAATAAATGCATTGTCTCTAGTAAAACCCATGAAGTATGCATTTCAGCAGGTGTATAAAGCCAAATCAATTTGATATAAAAATAGCATTTTTTTTTGTATAAATGCAAATTTTAAGAGGGGAGTAGGCTGAGCCAATGTGAGATGAGGTACCGGAAGACAAGGATGGTGACAGGCATACTCATCTGAACTCCTGTTCATTTAAAACCTATACGAAAGTCTGATGATGCAAACCCCTGTATTTTCTGTGGAAGTGCAATATGTCATAGACTCCAATCAGGTGGAACATCTATTTCCAGAGGCCAGATCTCCCCACACAGTTAAGGAGACTCTGAAAAGGTTCAGCAAAACTGAAGGTTTCATGCAAGATTATACAGCTACGTGAATGTAAGACAGAGAACTGGCTCGTCAGACTGAACTGAAGATGGCGTTCAGATGCATTCATACTTATCACCTTACACGTGAATTATGCAAGGGTTCTACAGCCCTCTGTAAAGTGGGAATTAATCAGAAGGTTGGCCTTCTTTACTTCACAAGGTAATGCCAAGTATGAAATAAGAAGAAATTGGTGCCGAAACCGGTTTGGCTCAGTGGATAGAGCGTCAGCCTGCAGACTGAAAAGTCCCAGGTTCGATTCTGGTCAAGGGCATGTACCTTGGTTGCTGGCACAACCCCAGTAGGGGGTGTGCAAGAGGCAGCTGATCGATGATTCTCTCTTATCGATGTTTCTAACTCTCTATCCCTCTCTCTTCCTCTCTGTAAAAAATCAGTAAAATAAAAAAATAAGAAGAAATTTGTGAGAAGATACCATAGATCACACAGCACTCTGCAAATACTACTCCTGATCTGCAAGAAGGTGTGCCCTGAGCTTGCATTCACAAAGGGAGGCCAGACGTCATCCCAGAAGGGTGTGTGTGCCTCACCCGCCTCCCGACCTACAGAGGTAAGTACTTACAGAGTACAGCTCCCGCAGCGCAGTGCCCTGAAGGGCTTCCAGCATCTTCAGGAACTGGGCTTCTGGGTGCCTGTGTGAGCACGGGCCATGCCTGCAGCCCCAGTGGCGGTGGGGATGGTGATGACAGCAGTCACAGCAGGGGGCAGGTGCAGCATGACAGATGTCCTCTGCGCAGGGACTAGGGAAGCCCGTGTCTAGAGAGGCAGATCTGGTGAGGGGCTGGGCTTTGTTTTCTGGAGCTGAACAGTGATGCCAGCACCTGGGCTCACACAAGTAAGTCTGAATAGAGACATCCCTGAACTGCCTGGCTTCGGTCCCCAGGACAGGGTCTGTTGTGCTAACAGGGTCACACACAGTGCATTCTAAAGTTGTTCCTCTAGAATAAGTCCCCAAGGCCGCGGCATTCTGAGCATCTGATACCAGGTTGCAGGACATCTGGGTTGTCACAGACTCGGAGCTGACAGCGCTTGAATCAGCATTTGAAGAAAGGGTTCCCATCTCAGATTCTTCCCTGGGTGGTATGTGACCCCAAGCACTACACCTTGGCTTCATTTGGGGAGTGGTATCTCCAGACAGCTTTTCAGGATGGGGAATGGACTTCTCATGCGTTTGAATAAGGTCAACTAGACAGGGCATGATGTCACTGGGCTTGGGGACACGCTGTGTCAGGAAGGTGTTGTTGATGTCAGAACAGAGTTGACTGCCTTCCGCTCCTCTTGGGGCCTCAGAGTCAACATGAAGGAACTCGTCTTGAGGGTGACCCACTCCAGGTGAACTCTGAGGCTCACAGCGGAGGCTCTGCACGCACAGGCCTCCTGCCCCCTCCAGCCTCTGAAACCCATCCTTCCCTTCTGTGAGGTGGGTCACCATACACGCCAGCGGATCGTCACATCTGGAGTCCATCATGCCGACACTGGCCTCACGTTGGGTGCAGGTCACGGGCGGGGGCAGCCTCTGATGGCTGTCTTTCCTGGGGTGTTCTCCCCCACTGCTGGCCATGTCCAGGGCCATATCTGAGGCCAACTGTTCTGGATGTCTCCCGGTGGCTTCCAGCTCAGACTCTTTCTCCACCACAGCTGCTGAAGACTTTTCCTCTAAGATACTCCAGTCTTGACTAGAAGAAGCTGTGCTCGCCACACTCTTAGAGTCAGACTCGTCTGCCTCTGGCTGGCAGTCCTGGAGTGGCCCTGAGTGCTGGCTCTGATCCCTGGGCTTTCTCCTTCCACTCTCAGCAGGACTCAAGCCTCCAGTCAGGGAGGGCATCTGTGGGAGAAACCAGGATAAAGGGAAAGGGGTGAGGAAGTAGGGGAAGTGCTAGGTGTAAGAAGTGCTTTCTTTTTTTCCTTGTCATTACCATTGAGTCAGGAGATAAGGGTTACACACTCACTCGGTTTTTGTCAGTTTACTACTTTAACTGGGACCTTCTTCCTATGAGGCTCAGCTTCTTTGTTTAATAAAACCTAAAGAAACTAAAAGGGAAAGAAATTCTGAGCTTTCTGGCTCCTCGTTTAATGTCCCCTGTCTCTTAGGTGCCTGTGGCTCATGCCTTCTAAGCTTTGGGTGCCTTCCCAATTGTGGCAGCACATTTCAATCGCGTCTGTCTGTCTGTCCTTCAATCCTCTTCCAGCCCCGACTCAGCCCCTACCTGTGGGGCTGGTGGGTCCGGTGGCTCCTCCAGAAACCCGCTGCTGTCAGACTGGCAGCTGTTTGCTCTGCTCACCGTGGCACCTGCAGAGAGAAGTGAGGAGGCCTGGTGAGTAGAGTGAGAACAGGGTGACAGCACTGGGCTCAAAGCCTTTATGTGGCCGACATGCTGTAGATCCTCAATAAACGCCTGCTGTGTGGAAGTGTAAATGAATGAGGCGATTCCAAGATTTTTTCCCTCAACTGTCAGAGGTCCATGAATTGCTTTCTTAATACAAGGAGTAAAACAGGAAACAAAGGCAGAGGAACTAACGTCTCTCAGCACTACATAACAATATGAGTGTGAAATGCATCATTACTAAAGGGAAGAAAATCCAGAAGGAAACACATATGCCTTAAATGTCACGCTAACAAAACATAACACCCCAGATCTATATCTCTGCGTACATACATACATATTGCACTGAACAGAATATTTGTGTCCCTCCCCCCATTCATATGATGAAATTCTAACCCCCAAGGTGATAGCATTAGGAGTTGGGGCCTTTGGGAGGTTATCGTTAATGAGGTCAGAGCTCTTATGACCCCAGAAAGCTCTCCTTCCCCTTGCCCCATGTGAGGACACAGAGAGAAGATGAGCCCCTATGAACCATGAGGCTAACTTTCTTTCACCAGACACTGAATCTGCTCGTGCCATGACCTTGGACTTCCAGCCTCCAGAATTGAGATATATAAATTTCTGTTGCTTACAAGCCACCTGGTTTATGGAATACACTGCAACAGCAGCCTCAATGGACTCAGATATAGAGATTCTTTTCCTTTTATCTAAATGTTGGGTAAGAACTCTTTACAAACCTCATCTGGACTCTAGTTATAGGACAAGTCCGTGTCATGTTTTAGAATGTTGCTCTGGCCATTTCGAGAGGCTGGAAGGGGCAGAGAAGAATGATGCTGCATGTGGGCAGGTAACGAAGGAAAGCATGAGCATCTTGAAATTCTGCATTTGTAACTTCTTCTTAATGGGTGGGGGAAATGGGAGGTCACTAGGGAGTCACCCTGCTAATGGTTAAACTGTAGGATTTCTTTTCTCTTCTTAATGGGAAATGCTTTCCTTTTCACTACTTTATGGGCTAGAGGAGAAAGTCTCCAGGGAAGAGGGTGTTTGGAATGGAGGTTCCTTATCATGCAAAAAGCAGCAGGAGGAGGAGTCTTATGTGTCCTGGAAGAAGACTGGGGGGTGGGTTGAAAGGAAAAGGCTGCTCATTGGTGGGTGTGGTGCTTGGATGTGTGGTGCCTGGGTGAGAAGTAGGGAACTTGCCTTGGCTTTGAAGAACAGCTGCTGCAGAAGAATTCAGAGGAAAAACCACAAACACTCCAGCCTCCTTTTGTGTTCTAGGTCCAGCCTTCAAGGCCAGCTATGCTAACAAGGGTGGAGCCTCCTCTCCTTGCAGGACTTTCCTCCAGCCTCGCCAGCCATGTGTCTGAGCAAAGACCGCTGGGAGAGACATGGTCCCATGGAGAGACATGGAAGTCCAAGATCAAAGCACCAGCAGATTCAGTATTTGGTGAAAGTCAGCTTCGTGGTTCACAGGCACTCATGAGGTCCCAGAGGTGGCCCACCAGCCCAAACCCCAGCTATACCTCCTACCCCCTGAGGTCAATGTAAATAGGAAAAAGCTTAGATTTGTAGAATTAAAATTTAGAAACTTCACATTTATGAATTCCCTTCAAGCAAAATGAAAGACTAAAACTCAGAGGATATACATTTTTTAAATACTGAATCTTAGGGATACAAAAGAAATTTAAGCCAAATTTTAAGAAAACAATGTTCTTGGAAATAGCTATTACTTCTTATTGCATAAGGGTAAAACATAAAAAATATTTACTACTCATAGACCTAAATAAGATCTCTGCTTCTGGCAAGCTGGAGTAATAAAAACCAGATTTCCCTACCTCCTGAAATAACTAAAAAACTGGACAAAGTATATGAAAGCATGGTTTTAAGGAAATGGACATATGGTCATTAAAGATGGCAGACCCTGAGAGGCAGGAAGAAATCACTCCCTACCTTGAGAGAGTTCACAGGCCAGGCCGCAGGGAGAGTGAATCAGACCCTGGCAGACTCCCTGGGTTGAGGAGACAGAACTGAGTCTGGAGAGACTGAGCCAGCAGGAGTCCACAGAGTTGGGTTGGGAGAGAGGAGAAAGCTGCACAAAGAGAGAACTCGAGGGTCCCTCTTGAGTCTTCAGCCAAATACTGATCAGCTCATGCATGCAAGAAAACTCAGAAGACCATGGAAAGGAGCATTGGAAAGGATTCGAAGATGTAATGCCCAACACTCCCCCAGACCTGGAACAATGCATGTTCTCACCGCCAGCTTCCAAAACCTCCTAATTCACAGAGCATTGGCAGGATAGAGTACTCAAATGGGTCTTGACTTTGGGGAAGATAAGTTGGCATCTGGTAAGAGTCATGCAAGTAGGACCAGCACCCCCAGGCCAACCCAGCCCAGTTCCTGAAAAGAGCTCAAGACTGGAAGAATTTTAGAATTGTTATCACCTCCAATGGGATTTTCCCTGAACACTTACTATGCCCAAGGAGCCATAGCTCTTTATGACTCCACTAGACTGGGGCCTTGGCATCCCACCTTATGCCTATCAGCCTTTCCCCCTCTATTATTCAAATCCTCCCCTCCTGGGTGTGTTGTGTTCCAAAGAACTGCTAAACCCTGCATGAGTTTGTCATGCCCCTTGACAAACTGCTGGTTCCCTCTCATGGCAATCCCATAACTTCTCTGTGCAGTAAGCCTCTGAGATCCAGGTAGGCTCCGTAACTGTCATCTGGAAAACATGGAGCCGGATCTGCTGAGTTCAGATTCAGTCTCTCCTTCCTACTGGCTGTGCCATCTTGGACATGTCACCATGCTCGCTGAGTTTGTTTCCTCATGGGGAAAAGAATAAAAATGGTAATCATATTTTACTTGTGGGATTGCAACGAGGATCACACCCAATAATATATACATGAACATTTATGCATATGGTAAAATGACATAAAAATGTATACATGTGTATATATATATATATATGTATATATATATATATATATATATATATATATATACACACACACACACATATACAGTTTTGCTGTGAAACATCATCTTAATATTTATTAGAACTCAATCACTATTAATATAATTATATTTCATTAGTGAGCATAATTAGTAATAGTAGTGTTAACTAGATTTTACTTCCTTCATACTGGTGGGTCTGACCTAGGAAAGGACCCATTCACCTTTTGAAACATTTCTGCCTGGGAAGAGATAGACGCCTCGGGCACTTTGTCTGAACTATCACCAGGTGGCAGCCTTACACCAACCACAACCTCTCTCCTGATGGGCTCAGTTTTGCAGGAAAAAACAATGGAAAAGCTGCTAGTGGGAACTGGGTGGGTAATAAAAGCTCCCGAATCCTACAAGCAAGTTTTCCACATAACTTAGTCTGAGTTCTGAGGCTCAGGGGGAAAAGCCTAGGGAATTGCAATATAAACGAGAGCTGGGGAACAGAACAGGAGTCTTAGGGGTGTGATGTACGCGGGAGTTGTGTGGAGCCAAAGAAATGGTTCAATCTTAGACTCTTTGGGGTTTACCATCTTCATCTTTTCTTTACTGTTCTGCGTTACCTATTTCTTTGCCAAGTTCCCCTCTCTTCTGTCTTCCAATGGCAGGAAATTCTGTGACATTACAGATTATGCAAACTCCACTGACTCCAGAAGCTGGGCGGTAGCCAGTGTGTGAGCAGCTGGATTTAGACAACAGGGAGCAGGGTGGGTTGTCTGCACTTGAGAGTGAGCCACAGTCACTCCACAGGGAGCAGGGTAGGAAGCCAGGATGGTGCCATCCACCATCCAGTACAGGAATCCCTTCCAGAATTTTCCTTATAGAGAGCCATCTAGCTAGGACTTCTACACTTGTGTGACATGGACCTACTCCGATGTAGGCAGAACATATACTTTTTTAGAAAATGATTCTATTAGGAACCAAATCTACTTTAGCGTTTCTCTTTGTTGTCATAGCTCTGCTCCATGGAGCAATACAGTCAGTCTAACATCCCCCTTTCAAAGCAGCTGTCTCATACCCTCCAAGCCTGTTCTCTCCAGCCTAGCTCTCCCCAGGTCCTTGAAGTGAGCCCTCACGGGGTAGGCCTTCCAGACGATTTGTGTCTTTTACATTTGTGTCTCAAGTAAGCTCTTGCTTAATAATGTCTGCGTAAATCTGCAACCCTAAGTCAAGATGTATTCTGGCCAGCATGGAACAGAGGAGACCCTTTCCTACCCTGGATAGTTAGTTCACTTCCACACATACAGCCTGCCATTGGGTGAGGCTAGTCAGAACGTATGCCCTGCATTGTGTCCTACCCACACCAGTCTCTGCTTTGACTTCAAGAAATACATGTTTTGCTTCTGAAGTCATTCATTTACTTTTCAAAACATTGCTTTCAGAGAGGAAGGAAGAGGGAGAGAAAGATAGAAACATCCATGATGAGAGAGAATCATGGATCGGCTGCCTCCTGCAAGTCCCCCACTGGGGATCAAGCCCACAACCTGGGCATGTGCCCTTGACTGGAATCGAACCTGGGACCTTTCAGTTCACAGGCTGACACTCTATGACCATTTTTTAAGAATAGTGCTATGTCTCTTACCTGCCTGAGTGACAGACCTCCAGCACAGTCAACCAGACTAATTACAAATGCCTTGCCATGGTCATCGTAGTTTTCACATAGCATTGTATCTTTCTATTTTAATTATGATTACTGTGCTTTTTAATAAAAAAAAATAGTTTGGGTAACATCAGCTCACTTAAGCTTAAAGAAAAGATGGACAGAGGATTGGGCACTGTCCTCCATAATGGTCATATCTCTTTCATCTGTTCATTTTATTGAGTCTCTAAAGAACATCTTCATGTCACCCTTCCCCTCACTACTGTTTTTTGTTTTGTTTTTTACTGCTTCCAAGTCATTTTAATTTCTGATAAAAGTTATTTTCTGATAAAAGTCATCACCTGCGTTTGATGAGCTTGTCTGTGGACAAAGCCACAGATTAAGGAAAAATGGATGGCAAAGAAAAATACTAAGACTGACCTTCAATCTTATGTGGGGACAATGGAAAACATCTTCCCCAACGTATTTGTTTTAGAAACACATAATTCACAAGGTATGCCTTCTGAGCAACCACATAAAGTAAAATGATCTTAAAACAGCTGATTGGCCACTCTTTAAAGGAAAGCTGGCTGTATGAATATATACATTCCACAAATCCTTACCTACTGAGTGCTTACCGTGTGCCGGACAATGTGCTAGGATCTGTGGACAGATGGTGAGCTAGACTATACCTCTCCTCTCCAGAAGTTCACAGTCCAGCATTCTGAGAACAAGCTCTGAGGATGGCATGGCCCTTACAAAGAGTAAATCTGCCTTCATAACAAGAGCTTTGGGCACATTGAAAACGAAGTCCCTTTTTCTGGGGCTCCTCTAGAGCATGGTTTTCCTGACAAATGTGTGAACTGGATTCAAATGCTAAAAGCTATTCAGAAAAGAAAGCCTGAATACCGACTACAACACATCAAATTGTTGTATCTATCTTTGGGATGTTCATGATAGCAAAGGGAAGAGTGAAAACAGTGGAAAAAGGACAATTTACAAATAGTAAAATGGGAACAAAAATAAATCAGAAAACTTATCTCTACCTTTGAGCCCCAGATTATTGCTAGCCATTTAAAACATTATCATGGCAATGCTCAGAACATAAGGATATACAACTAGACTTGAAGCATGAATCGTGGGCATAAGGTGGACTATTTCAAATTGATTTCAAAAGGAGTTGTACGGTTGGCCTAATTTCAAACCAGCAATTTGAATATCTTTAGTCACACAAAATATACTCCATCGCTTTATGTAATGTTATGGTTCTCTTTTCTGGACTTTGCTCCTACAAAAGAAAAACCAGAAGATGCACGCACAGTAACAGATTTTTGAGGCTGAATTCTTTTTTTCTTGGTAGAACATGTTTTTGCCAAGTTTACAACCCACTTGAACTTCTGTCTGTTCTTTGATTTTAGAAACAACTTGAGCTCCTTTTAACATTGGTAAAAATCACGGACTTAGCCATAGATAAAGAAGTCTTAAGAAAGTTTACAGAAAATTTTTTATCATCCCCAAATATCTCTAAATAAAGAACTTTCCTGTTAACTTTCAGTGAAGCTGAATCTGATATATAGTGTTTTAACTTAAGGAGAGATCATTTTATTCTGATTAGGCATTTATAAACTAATGCTATAAAGGAAAATATTTTTAAAAAGACATCCTAAGAAAAGCTCCCTCCAATCTTAATCTGTTAAAGAATATGCATTATTTAAACACTTATTTGATCATTTGTTTCCTCAACATATATATTTTTGAGTGTTTCTAAGGTAAATTCTGGTGATTGAAGAGAAATCAGACATTTCTGATATTAAAATGTTGTGTCATAGATTTAAGTTGCTTAAATTTAGCTTTACACATAAAATTAAAACAAAGAATACATTAGGAACATGTTACACAGAGAACTGGCTAATCAAATGATCATAATGAAAGACTTAGGACTAAGAGTCTTGGGTCTGGATTTGTCATTAATTATCATGGGCACTAGGAATAAACCTCATGGGCCATTTGCCCCTCATATGTAAGGAATGAAGTTTTGCTTAGAAATTTACTCATAAATATTCCATCCTATAATGAAAAAATCTGGTTGCCTAAAAAGAATTATAGCCCCACCTTCACCCCTAAATATCTAACATGAATATGCATATTGGCTCAACATGGTTCACAAAAATTTACAGAGACATGGGAAGAATACCTTGTATGTATTTACAAAGAAACAAAGCAGAGACTAAACCTATGAAATCACTAGAGGCCTGGTGCATGACATTCATGCACTGGGGTGTGTGGGGGGGTCCTTCAGCCTGGCCTGTGCCCTCTCCCAGTCCTGGACCCCTGAGAGGTCCTTAGCGCTGCCTTGGAAGTAGGAGAGACTCCTGCCACCGCAGCTGTGCTTGCCAGCCAAGAGCCTGGCTTCTGGCTGAGCGGTGCTCCCCCTGTGGGAGCGCACAGTCCACCAGGGGCAGCTCCTGCATTGAGTATCTGCCCCCTGGTGGTCAGAGTGCATCATAGTGATCTGTCATTCTGCTGTTCAATTTGCACATTAGCCTTTTATTATATAGGATAATTTGTTCACCATACAGTTAACGAAAGGCAAATGTTTGTTTTTGAAGTAGTCTTATTTCTTAGGAGGCAAGAACTTATACTATTAAGATTACCTTATTATTATAATAGAAACAATAATGATACAATGACAAAAACAAAACTGCCAGTAGACCAATTCTACATACTTTAAAAAGAAAGTCATTGAATAAAAACAGAACAGCTAAAGTTCATATCACGTTCTATTTTATAAAATGAATTTGAAATTTTATTGGTTAATGCATCAGACCCTGATCTAGGTTAAACCTGTGAGAATGCCATGCAGGTGGGCAAATTGCACATGTGAAGGAAATAGACCATGGCAGATATCATCATTGATGTCTGTGCGGGCACCAGCATTAGACTAGAGTTGGCAGCAGAAGAAACCAATCAAAATCTCAGCTGCTCTGGCTCCGAGCCCCTCTCTAACCTCTCTTCCCAGGAAGAAGAACCAGCCTCACCTCTGGCTTCAACCCTCCCAGGAAAAGGCTAAAAAGATGAAATGCCAACTCTCCTCCCAAGGCGAGGAGAACAGCCCCAGGAAGGTCAGCCAAAGCCTCTTCTAACACCAGTCTCCTTGTTTGCTCAGCCTTTTCTAGAAGCTTATGCTCATCATACAGAATATCCTAGACAAGAACTGGCAACTTCCTTCTAACAGGTCCTGAAAGGGGAGACGGGAGGAGTGATTTCCCCCACGCTATCCATCTTCACATTCCTTTCATATTACCTGAGACTTTGGGCAAAGCACCTAATTTTAATGTGATCTAATTAATGGCCTAATTTCTTAATGTGATCTTCACCTTGAATGATTTTATATTCGCCATTGGCCAGTAATTAAAGGGATATAGGGAGGAGTGGGGAAAAACGGTGAGGCTAAATGGGGCAAGAATAGGGGATAAAACATGAGATAAAGAGCATCTGAAATGCACCCTCTTTACCTCCCCTTCTTCTTAGCTGGTGGCAGCTATCAATGACCTTGGCCACACCCTCGCTTCCTTCCACAGTCATCTTTCCACGCTCAGGAAAGACTGATTTTCTAATCTTCTAAAACAGCCTCTCAGGCTAAAACAAAATAAAGGGACCTTGATTTCAAATCTGAGACAAAGTACCCTTTGAAAAGTTCCAAAACTTATCTCTTGTTAAACAAAAATATTAACTTTTATAAGGGCCATAAAAAAGCATGCTCCTGTTTATTTTCATATCTAGCATAGTCCTGTGGAGGTTTTTAATAAGATTAACAACAACAATAGTAAAAATTGTGATTATTATCATGAAGCCTGAATTTTAATAAACTCAACCCCTGGTGAAATCGTAAACTTTGGTTTACTTTCTTTTACAATGTGCACTATTTCAAACATATTAATATACTTGAATATTAAGATTCCCTTAGAAATACAGCATTTCCCCCTCTACTGACTTATAAATCTATTTCTACCTACATATTTATATTAGGGTGGTATCTTGACTATCCTAACATAACAGTGTAGAGGACCGCCTGAGAAGGCACACGGACATTCTTTAAGTTGTTAGCTGAGTCCCAGGCACTGGCAGAGTACCTTTGTCCAGGTGTCAGCAGGGGCGGTCTAGATATGTAAATCCAGTGACGCTAGAGCCTAGTTAAGAATGCAAATAAGCTCCTTTGACCCTATAAATAAACCTGCGTGGCTTGGGGGGTCGCCTTTTGCTGCCTCTCCATCAGAGAGATGGCACCCACCTGCCTCTCCATCAGAGAGATGGCGCCCATCAAGCACCCAGCTTGATGAATCTATTTCTGCCTCCATGTCTCTTTCTTCTTTCTCTAATTTCTTAATCCCCAGCTCCTCCACTCAGGAACCTTTCATTTTCCGTGATGGACACGGAAAACAGAGAAACAGCCCACCGCATAACAGCATTCAACCTTTTGCTAGGGCAACAGAGGAGTCTTTGAGCAAGACTAAAGCTTGAGATCAGACAGATCTTTGAGTCGTCGCTCAGTCGCTCACCAGGTGAATTACCTTGATGTAGTTACTTAATCTCTCTGTCCTTCTGTTCCCATCTGTAAAATGGGAGTAAACCTTATTTACTCCTATGGTGGTTTTCTAGATGAATTAAGACTGTGAAATGCCATGAGTAGTGCCTGGCACCCAGACTTCTCAGGACAGGTCTATTCCCATTCCTTAAACCCATCCCCCATAATGACACCTCTGGGAGGGGATGCCAATCCCTAGCTGAGAGATGGCTCCAAAGATGTATACAGAGAATCCTTAAAAGAAGTAACTATTTAGTTAGGACATGCATTTGTACCAGCTCATTATCACTCAAGGCAAACTGTGTATGGTAAGGACCTATCAAAATGTATGGGAGCGCTGAAGAAGGTGTTTGGGGAATAGGGTTCTTAGAGGAGAAGACAGAAGAGGTAACAACTGAACTGAGACCTTGACGGATGGGGAACAATGGCACGTGGAAAGGGGGTGGGAAATGGACTCTGGGCAAAGGGACCCCTGTGATTACAGAGATTCTAACGTGGGGATGGGGGGGGGGGCGGTTAGCATCCCAGGCCGTGCAGAGTGCAGGCTGAGGGAGAGGAAGTGAGACTGTCAGGATGGACTGAGGCCAGGATGGCAAAGACCTTGAATTCAATCCCAGGGAGATTCACATTCATACACAGATACTTCAGGGCAATACTTTTTTTAAGGATAAATATTCTAAGAAAAAAATATCCTGAACAAACCCTACAGCGTCTTTACGGGATAAAACCTTCCAAGCAAGTGCAAGGGGATTATAGCTCTAGAACTTAGCCTCAAGCAAGTGGCCTTTGCATTGGATGGTGGATAATACTCAGCTCCACACCATTGGAACACACTCAGTCAATTGAGAGAAGTACTGATTGCCGGCTGCAAAATATCCCCTCGGTGCCAAAATGTCTGTGGAGTAGGTGGGGAGGGGGGTGGAGAAGGTGTGATAATTAAAAGAATTGTTACTTGCGATGTCACAGGATCCAATGTGTTAACTCTGCATGCTGGGAAGCTAGAGTGCTCCCAGCTGCCACGGGGAGGGAGGATGTGGTTTGATCCCTGGCACCACTCGTTGGGACAAGATGAATCACAAATGTGTTAATAGTGAGGTTCAATGTCATAATGTGCCAGATGGAGGTGGTTACATCTCTGATTGATTGCCTCCTGGCCAAGACAGGGGTTTTCCAGAAGGCGAATGTCTCCAAATTGGCACCGGAGCTCTAGGGATGAGCAGGTCTTTATTTTGGTCAACATGGACCTGACATTCTCGACTTTATGAAGTGTGGCTCCCCCGAAGGCCCAGGCAGCCAGGAACAGGATGCAGACGAGGGACGATGTGATGAGGGGGTGATATATGGAAGACATCCTTTTGTGCTGGACAGAGCTCCTCGGGCTGAGCGTGGCTGGGAAGAAATCTATGGTTGCAGGGGGCTGGGGAGGGTATTGCAGTAGAACCTTGCTTGCGAACAAGTTAAGTAACTAAAAAGGAGAGAGAGAGAGAGAGAGAGAGAAAGAGAGAGAGAGAGAGAGGGAGGGAGGGAGGGAGGGAGGGAGGGAGGGAGGGAGGGAGGGAGGGAGGGAGAGAGAGAGAGAGAGAGAGAGAGAGAGAGAGAGAGAGAGAGAGAGAAAAGAGCAGGAAGGAAATGCTTCTCAGCTTCAGACACCAAATCCCCACAGCAGCTGAGTCCGATGCCACAGGGAAGAACTGCAGAGCATCACAGAGCATCGTGGGGTGACCTTCCCGCCCGTCCCCTCGCACTCACCCCACCATAACCACCCAGCCCTTTGTTGTGGATGTCGGTCTGCCCCCCAGTGCATGCTTCCAGCTCTAGGCAGCCAACTACAAGGGCAATAACTGTGGTGTCCTACTGGGAGCGGAGGCAGCCTCGCGTGCAGGCGCAGGGTCCTAATACAGGACAGTGAATAAAGCTTCATTACAGAACAATGGAGTTAGCTGCCAGAGCCTACAGATTTGAATAAACAACAAATAAGCAACATCTGCTCCAGCATATGTGTATGGTAAAAAAAAAAAAGTCACAAAATAAAAGAATTTGTAAATGCCAAAAGCAACCCGAAACTGCCAGTGCTACTGCGGAGTGAATTTTTAATTGCACATGCAAAGAGGCAGGCTGTGGGTATTAGTCTCACATATGTCTTGTTGCTGCCAACCTGGGAGTATAGATGAATTTAATTAAATAAGGATTATCCCTTCTCCCCAGTACAATTACTTATTTATAACAATGATAAAATTGCCTAATAAAAAAAATTGTAATATTTCAAAACAAGCCTGGAAAACACCCTGGTTTCTGGGTAAGTTGTTCAGGGCGATTGGAGTTTGAGTGTCTCTGTGCCTACTGCCAAGGAAGGGGAAAAAAAAGCAAACAACAGCCCCGATCATAAAGCCTGCCGCAGAGCAGCAGCCAGAGACGGCATTATGGGGAAGTATAAAGGAGCCACAGAGCCGTGTGGGAATCGGCTTTAGTGGGGTGTGTGGAAAATTAAGCAATCCGCTCAAATGGAGGCCAGGCGCCTGGGCCAAGGGACGGGGCCACCGAGATTGGTGTGCCACCAGCGGCCCAGTCCTAATCTGTCCAGGGAGCAGGCAGTCAAGAGCGATCGGTTTCGTTCAACGTGGCAACCCCTTTTCCCTGTGTGCTAATTCCCGGAAAGCAAATAACCACCCAAAGCAAACAGCAAAGGGGGTGGACACTCAGGCCTCTCAGGGCCAGTGGAGTCCGTTTTTACCTCCAAGTGGGCAACCACTTCATCAGGGAGGCCAGCAGCACCCCATGTAGGAGATCATGGATGGCCACATCCATTCACGTGTAGGAGGTTATGACAGAAACCAGAATCTTCCCAGTCTCATCATCTAAGTTTGTTTTTGTGGTGGGGCAATTGTGTGGTTGTAATAGCTTCCCTGCTCTATAAGGGAGGCAGGCAGGAAGAACTTCGGACCCGGGGCTTTCTCTCAAGGTCAAATCAGAAGGCAATCAGAAACAAAGGACAGGCGCAGTTGCACAGTCGCTCTACCTCAGTTTCCTGGTCTGTGCAATGGGAATGATAAGGATGGAGTCAACCTCCAGGGGAAGCCAATGAATTACTGCCTAGAAAGAGCCTGGGACAGTACCTGGCACAGAGAAAGTGCTCAAATGCTGCCAAGAACTTCGAGGGATGCGTTAGCAAGGCAGTCAAATCTGCATGGGGCTCTTTCCTGCATGTTAGGAGTTTCCGGCTTATCTTTTGCTTCTTCTTCATAACGTCCATCACAGTTGATATTCGATAATTAATTGGTTTCCCCTAATGCTAACAGGCTCCGTGAGGCCGGGTTCTATTTCACTTCCGTGTGTACCGTCAGCACCTAGAACAGGTTCTTGCATGTATAAAAAGCTCATTAAATATTTGCCAAACGAATGAATTCAGTATGGAAGAACTGGATTTGAATCCAAAACATCCTGGCTACCCTTTGTCAGCTGTGTAAACTTAGGAAACTTAATTTGTGGGTGTCTTATTTCTAAAAAGGAAAAAAATAGTGTGACGAATCCGTGCAGTAATGCCATGGAGACTGCTTGGGACTTGGCTAATCGGTGTATAGATGTAAATTGTTAACAATGGTGTGCTCTTTCATAATAATTGTAACTGATTGGAATATACAGTTAAGCAACACACTCCATGCATATTCAGGGAAACCAACTGTTTGAGAGATGTTGCTAGAAAGTGTGCAGAACTGAAGTAAATGAAGTATACATTACTTAGGACTAAATGCACTACCCCACAATAAAGCACCAATCCTTAGATTTGAAAGAAATATACAAACTTTATACACTCCTAGTTTATAAATATTGAAATCCATGCCAGTGAAATGATTGAAAATACCATGTATAGTATTTTAAGATAATTATTATACTCTGCCCACAATGCACTGTTGCAATGTTAAATCACCATTGATTGATTATTATGGGAACTCTTCTGGCTAAGACAAGAGAAGCTGAGAGTGTGGGGAGCAACAAGTATATATGGAGTTCTCTAATGGGTCTGGCACTGTGCTTGGCCTGGGGATGCTCAGTAAATAAGACAAGATTCCTATCCTCCTTTAGCATCAGGAAACAAATAATTATTCCCAGAGGAGCCCTGTAGAAGTGTCATTAACTAAGCATAGCAACAGCATGAGGGCAGAGGTAGAGAAAATAAAGGAGGAAGAGTAGAACAGAACTGTGGAATTTTAATTTGTCTGCTTAAGAAAGGAAGGGGGGGCATTTTTTATGTTCTTCTCAATTAGTATGCCAGTCCCTTTGAAATAGCACAGAAAGGAGAGAAAAGGAGAAAGAGAGATAGCTAGAGAGAGAGAGAGAAAGAAAAAATAGAATCACTTATTTTCTACTTCCCACATTATTGTTTCATTTACTTATTAATCTCTATCTTCTAATTATGTTTATTTTGTTGTTTTTATGATTATTTCTTGAGTTAGATACTTAGTTTATTTTTTCCCTTGTTTGATAACAATTTGATAACGAAAGCAATTAATACTATGAATTTGCCTCAGATTACTGCTTCTGTACCAATTCTCCAATTTTAAATAAAGTGTTTACTATTATTCAAATGATCCTCATTTATAGTTTTAACTTAGCATTTTTTGCACTACAAGGACTCAGTCCCCAAGTCCTGGATTTAGTATTTTGTTTTGTTTGTTTGGAGGAAGAAAGTGTTGCTTGTATTTTTATTCTTGATTTTAAATGTTGCTGCATTTGTATTTGTGGCAAAATGACTTATACTGTACATTATATGTGAGAGTCTGTGCATGTGTGTGTGTGTGTGTGTGTGTGTGTGTGTGTGTGTAAGAAACCAAAGAAATAATCCTTGCATTTAAAAATTGTTCTATATTTTAATAAATATTTCAAGAACACTGGCAAAGAATATGTATTTAAATATTTTTCTATTAAGTATGTTATTAACTGTATTAATGTATTTTCTATCAACTTTTATTATTTCCTATTTAACCTGTAAAAGAGGAGAGGAGTCTTAAAGTCTCCCAATTTGGGGAGAGATGTTGGTCAAAGGGTAGAAAGTTGCAGTTATGTAGAATGAGTAAGTCTAGAGATCTAAGGTATAGTCAATAATGCTGTATTAAACATTGGAAATTTGCTAAGGGATATTCAGGTTCACTTATCACATATACAAGAGGATAAATTTGCGAAGAGATGATATGTTAATTGGCTTGCTATAGTAATTATTTTACTGAGTTTGTGCATATCAAATCATCATGTTGTATACCTTAAAATATATATATATTTAATTTTATTATTTTTTAAAATTAAAAAATAAAAAGTTTGGACTGGTTGTTATGGGGAATGGGGCAGCAAATTAACAACAAAATCTCCCATTTTTATTGTGTTAATTTCCTATACCAGTAGTACTGCCAGAATTTTTCACTAAGTAGTGTTATGAAAATAACATATGCACATGGTAACAAAAGAAAAGTAAAAGATGCCAATTAATTTAAAACATGTTAGTTCCCCTTCTGTTAAGGTATAACCATTAAGGGTTCTTTATATATTCTCCCAGAAGCATTCTGTGCACACTTCCCCCATCAATAGAAATAGATGCACTCTTATTTCAAAGAGGAATCTGGACAGAACCTTTTATATATTTCCCTTTGCATTTAACAACTGTACATCTCTGAGACCATTCCATACCAACATTTAAATATCTCTTAATTTTTCAAAATAATGTCTAAGTAGATTTTAATGTAAGCTTTACAACAATTGTTTAGAGCGAACTTATTTGGGGGCACTTAAGCTGCCTCTAGTTGTTTGTTACTATAAACATTCTTGCAGTAGAAGTCCTTATGTGCACATTTGAGTCTAATGGTAGGACAAATTTCAGAACTGTGATAGTTGCATCAAAACTGCATGCATTTAAAATTGTGTGACAGACAAATTACACTTCAAATGATTCATGACAATTTGACTTCCAACTAACAGTCGGTGAGTGTTTATTCTACATGCTTTTTGTAGTCGTTTATTCTACGTGAATTTTTTGGTAGTCATTCTTTTATTGGCAAGCATTTCTTCTGAATAGCCTCTATTATGAACTGCTAAATTTTTTGGTAGTCTTTCTGTGTATGCTGGTTTCATAAGGTGACAGAAAAGGTGTTTTTTTTTTTTTTTGGATTTCAGAGTTAAATGAGATTATTTTAGAAATTATGCTCTTAATGCGTTAGTACAACTCTACAGTGGCCTTTTCTCTTCAATCCCTAGGCAAGCTCTTCCTATAGAATTGTCTGTATCTTCATCCACAATATATTATATTCAAATTCCTCAAGGCTTCTGGAATATGAATGATTGAATCACCTCCCCTCTCCCCCTTTAACCATATTTCCTCTTTATATTTATACTAGAGGTCCGGTGCATAAAATTTGTGCATGGGTAGGGTCTCTAGGCCTGACCAGTGATAAGGGCCGATCAGGTTCCCTGCATCCCCACTTCCACACCTCCTCCTTCCCTTGCTCCCTCAGCGACCTGCACCACCATTGCACTGGTCACCCACCATGTTCTGCGCTGCCCCTTGGTGGTCAGCGCATGTGGTGGTCAGAGAGCAATCAAACTCCCATTCTCCCAAACACCCAAGGGGACACTGCATATTAGCCATATATATATATATATATATATATATATATATATATATATATATTCGCATCTATATATATATATTCGTTTATTCATTTCAGTGAGAATTTTTCAAGGGCTGAAGGGATGGTAGGATATTTGTCACCTTGCTACTTATCTTTTATAAGAAGTAATTTTGCTCCAATTCATTTAGGAAAATGCTTAAATATACTTTTTTTCTGCTAATATTCAAAGTATTGTGCATGTGTAGATGAAAAAAGTCTTTAAAATATCTTTAAGTTTTAAAGGTATTTGAAGTGTTCATCACATGCCTTCATTTATTTGTGTGTCTGTATGTGGCTTAAAACCACAATCTATTATCTCTCATGAATCTAAGGATTACCTCGGCTTGGTTATGTGGTTGTTTGGAATTGCTCATGCAATCAAAGTTGGAAGCCATCTGGAATGAAGTCATCTGAAACTTTGACTGAACTGAACATCCAAGATAGCTTAACCACATGGGAGCTCATCAAGGTTATCCACCAGAGTGTCTACATGTGGCATCCATATACAGTTCGGTTTTTTTACAAAAATACAAAACAGAGATCATGTTTGCAGAGAGAATATTCCAAGAACAGGTATCTCAAGACCCAGAAAACAGCCAGGCAGTTTAAGGGCTATGTTCTAGAAGTAGCAGAGTATTGCTACTGCCATGTCCTATTAGTCAAAACAGTCTACATTTTTTGAATGAAGTCACTTTTTCAACGTTGAGTAAAAATTCATTCATATATACATATTTATACTGAAGGCCCAGTGCATGAAATTTGTGCATGGGGGTGGTGGAGGGGGTTGTCCCTCAGCCCAGATCGCACCCTCTCCAATCTAGGACACTTAAGGGATGTCCGACCTCCCATTTAGGCCGGATCCCCACTGGGACATCCCTTTCATAATCCAGAACTTTTGACTTTCAACTGCCCTCCCTTGCAGGCCTGGGTTCCCCCCAACTGCCCTCCCCTGCAAGCCTGGGTCCCCCCCAACTGTCCTCCCTTGCTGGCCTGATCACCCCTAACTTCCCACAACTGCCCTCCCCTGCAGGCCATCTTGTGGTGGTTATCTTGTGTCCACATGGGGGCAGCCATCTTTGACCACATGGGGGCGGCCATCTTGTGTCTTGTTGTGATGGTCAATTTGCATATTACTCTTTTATTAGATAGGATGTGTTAAAATTCATATTTATCTATAGCTATATACACGGAATGGCCAGATTATTATGATCTCTGAATGTATAATAATCTGGCCGCTCAGTGTGTGTGTGTGTGTGTGTGTGTGTATGTGTGTATTAGAGGCCCGGTGCATGAATTTGTGCATGGGTGGGGTCTGGCCAGCCTGGCCAAGGGGAAGAAGACATGGTGGTTGGCTGGCCTGCCTGCTGGTTGGACTCCTGGTCCAGGGGATAATTTGCATATTAGCCTTTTATTATATAGGATATACACTGAGTGGCCATTTCATTATGCCTTCAGAGAACATAATAATCTGGCCACTCAGTGTATATGTAATTCACTCCTATACATATCAATAATTTCCCTCTTTCTCTATTATTTGAACTAGTTTTACTTATTTTTTTCTTATTCCTATTTTTTTCTTGGGTTAACAATACTGTTTGTGAAAGTAATTAAATTACATTTGCTTTAATTGTTATTCAGAATTCCTCCACTAGGCCAACCTTCACCCTTACTAGTTTGCTCTCTAAATTTGAGATTAAATGTAGATTAGTGCTTTTGCCTAACTTTTCAAATAATTTTTTTTGTAACGATTGGGGTGACTTAGATGGTACCAGCAGACCTCTTAATTGAATGTCAAGGAAGGCAGCTCCTATTGGCAAGAGAACCTCCAGCTTCGTTGAGAAACATTCAATTAGATAGAAAACAGAGGCTTATTTTTATCTTAAAAACCTCAGTGCAGGTTATGTGGTAATTACATCAAAGAGCAGGATAACAATTTATGTAATCAGCAGGACCCTATAATTACTAATGCATAATTTCTAAACAGCATTTAGCAAAATGAGGCTCATACATACACTTTGTAATGAAAAAGAAGTGTTTGACACCATACTAAATTAAATTAAAATTAGCATATTTTCTTCCAGGATCTACACTGGCTTCATCTGCTTTATTTTGCTTCACTAATTCCTGTCTACTTCTCGCTCTGTTGTAAGATTATGGAAATGCTGAGTCACAATGATAGCTGAACAAGGGCATAGGAACCAGAAGTAGAGAAAGGCTGCCTCCCATGCTGTTCAGGATATTATAAGACCACCTAAGAGATGGCCCCAAAGTTATATCTGGATAACTTGTCTCACCTGAGAGTTTCACATAAAGGTCATATAATCACTTAATTTAGGATATAAGTTCTGGCAGATGACTTAAAAATTACCTGTTCTTATCTCTCTCTCTTTTTTAAAATATATATTTTATTTTATTTATTTATTTAAAAAATATATTTTATTGATTTTTTTTACAAAGAGGAAGAGAGAGGGATAGAAACACCGATGAGAAAGAATCATCTATCAGCTGCCTCCTGCACACCCCCCACCAGGGATGTGCCCGCAACCAAGGTACATGTCCTTGACTGGAATCGAACCCAGGACCCCTCAGGCCGCAGGCTGACACTCTATCCACTAGGCCAACCTTCACCCTTACTAGTTTACTGAGGCAAACCGGTTTTGGCTCTTATCTCTTTATAACATGTAAAAATTGAGGCCCAGTGACACGATATGACATGCACAACATTAAGCAGTTGGCAGAAGTAAGAACATATTTCCTCAGTTAGTTCCAGTTCTATGTGAAATGCATTCTACTATCCTGGTCGCCTCACACAGAGTTAATGGTAGACAAGCCCCACTGATACTGAACATTTCTGTAGTAAATATTTTGAAATTTACATGTACATTGCATTGCTATCAAGAGTTTACGTAACAGTAGCAGGTAGAAAATGCAGTAGTAGTAGATAGTCGTAACAGATGTGGCATGTCCTGGCAATGAGTAAATTCTACATTTTAAGAAAGTTGAGTAGCAATCACTTACATTCTCTGAAAAGACCACTGATGAAATTGCACACCCTGATGAATTCTTACCTTTAGTTCCTGAAGTCAGGTCAGGGTGATCACCAATCTCCTCTTCAAAGCTCTGGACCTGAGACACCGGAATATGTCAGTCTCATTATCTTGTTTCCCCAGATACCCCAACCTGTCTCTGTAGTGACAGGGAAATGTATCAGTAACCTGTCACTGTCTTGGCTTCTGTGCCCATCCCTGCACTGTGGTTCCCTTTAGGGAAGAGTCTGTTCCCCAGAGCCTATCAGAGTGCCTTGCAGCAGACAGCTCAAAGGAGGGGTGGCCAACGTTGGGATTTTACAAGTAAATATCCTCTCCCACTACTGGATAATTTGACATGAAAAGAGGCGTGGGGCACGCTCTTCTGTGCTTTCTTTGTAATTATGTTAAAGAATAGAGAAACTAATGAAAATGTGTATGTGCATATTTTTTTAAAAGACTGAGAAGTGCAGGTGGCCATGCCATCTAAATAGGGTGAAATGTATGAATGTATGAAGGTGGGATGAAAAAGCAGAGAAGATGTGTGGAATGGGAGTCAAGCTACGTGACTGTCAATAAATCCCAAAGTGAACTAACAAAATACTGCTCCTATAAAAAGAAAAAACAAACCCATCTTGTTTCTTCGTCTAAGGCCATGCTTTAGTCATTTAGGGGGAAATATTTCCAAGACACATCCCCTTGAAGTCAAAACCTGGTCCTCCAGGAGCTGGAGGTGTGTATGTAGGGGGAGATGTTCTTCAAACACACACACACACACACACTCACACACACACACACACACACACACACACACACACACACACAATTTCTACCTCAATAAGCTCTCCCTGCCGAGGCTATGAGAATACAGAGGAGGAATTTCACTGAGTGGGAAGTAGTTGAACGGACCTCAAAGAAGGTGAAATGTGGAAAGAGTAGAGAGAACCATCCTGAGATGCATAATAAAACAGTGAGCAATGACAAAGACAGAAATAACCTGTGGATTCAACTGAGAGCAAGGACTGGAAAAGGATGGAAGAAAGCAAAGGCTGGTTACATATCATTTAGTTCTGACTGAACCAACCAGCATTACCTTAAATGTCCCAGACTAATCAGGAGTTTGGAACCTAACACTTGACGCTGAGGGGTTGACAGATGAAGGGGTTAAATGAGGGCTGAAAGGCAAAAGGTGCCTTGATGAGGGTTATCTCCCTTAGAAGTTAAGCACAAAGTACAGACAACACTGACCTCTTCCAGTTCGAAGGAGTCTGGTGCTTTCGTCGCTCCAGAGAAGCTCTTGAGCTTGTTAGTCTGAATTGCGTTTTCTTTCTGAGTTCTGTCCTTGACAGACCCACAGGAAGGAGGAGTCTGCTTGGCTAGCCTGGGTAAGTAAGGCCAGCACCTTTTCAGGAGAGGTCTGGGAGGACGACAAGGTATCAAGTCATCACAGGTTTGGAGAGACCAATGCTCAGCCGAAGGAGACAAATGACTTTGGTCGAGGTTGTCTGTCATGGCTGGTGACTCTATTCCACGCCCCCCTGGTCCTGCATGGGTGCTGGAAAAATGTTCCCTCTTCTTCAGAGACCCTGACACTTCTGAAATACGGTCTCTCCTGATGGTCTGCTTCGAGGCTCTCCTGAAAAGTCCCCCCTCTCTTCCTCGATGTTCTTTGGCTCCACTCACTGAGGTTCTTTGCACACTTTCCTCTCTGTCTTTCTCTTCAGTGTTGCTCTGCCAGGTGCTCACATCATTCAGCAAAGATGAGAAGGCATTGGCCACCTGACCCAGGATTTCCAGCTGTCGGAAACGGCCTGAACGATACAGAAAGCACAATTTTTAGGCTGGGTATTTGTAATGAAACTGCATTGAGGTTGTCAAAACTGGAGAGGTTGGTTAACACATGTGATTTTTTCAAAATGAGAATGACTTAAAGCTCCAGAAACTCATTTTTCCCCTCTGTACATGCTACTAATTATTATGAAGGTGAGTCCTCTATATAAAGGTATGGGTAAGTGAATACCTTTTGTATTTAGTTGTACATGCATACTAGATAGATTTCATATACCCAATCATTAATGGTGTGTTAATCCATAACATTGACAGGCAAAAATGTATCTTGAGTTCAATCTTGTGAATTAAACTAAATTGTCAAAAAGTAAAGTCAGCTCTTTCATACAAGATGATATTGAGTTTCTCCCACTGCTTTTGGCAGTAGATATCCTCATCCTTACCTCCAGCCTCTCCATCTATTGCCACCTGAGAGTGTAGAAAATCATGGCACATGGAGTCAAAAGGCCTGGATACAAATTCCAGGACCACCTTTTCTCTATCATTACAATTAGTGGCTTTCCAGATGGGCCAAGTTCATGAATAAGGACAATATGGAATGTATTTCCTTCCCTCAACATATGCACCAATCCGTAGTGGACATGTAGAGGGATCCAGCTATAAGCTGTTCTTTTTCAGCTATGATAGGAGGGGTGGATTGCCACTGAACACGTCTCCCAGACCATCTCTCCTAATACTGTGTGGCTAACCTCCCTGCTCACTGTGTAAATGCAGAACCAGCTCAAACTGATCTTATTCTAACGAGATACTGGGCTGTTTTTCAGGGACAACTGAAAAAACCCCCCAGTATTTGGCCAAAGCATGTGCAGAGGAGAGGAATTTTGACCTCCAATAACACTTGGAACCAAAGTGTCTCCACCCCACAGAACCAAAGCACTGAGACAAAACTGGAACCTGAACCCCAGAATCCTTTCAGAAGTGAAGGGTCTGCTGTCCAGGGAGGTTGTGTGCTGAAGCCATTCTTACCATGAATGGCCAAGCTCCAATGCCCTCCAGTTGAAACTTTTCCCCTGCCAGTGATTTCGCATGCCAGCAGGTTTCCCTGAACCCCGTCAATCTCTCTTTGAACCTTGGGTCGGAATACAGATTTGAGCTCTGCCTCTTATCTTCTTGCTGGTTGATCTTACAATGAAGATTTTTTTCTTAAAAGCCAATGCCATAGTATTGGCTTCTAAGTGCACTGGGCAGCGAGCCCGTGCTCTGTAACAATTGCCTTTGGTAGGACTTGGATGCCATGTGGTTCTCACTTACCATACAAGTTAGGGTTCTCAATGTCCATTCGCTGCTTTTGAGCTTCAAGAAAAACATGGATATTGATCCCTGTGGCTGCTGAGGCACAACCCAGGAATCTGGCTGGAATTTGTGTGCAGATGTCTGGCTCGTCAGCACCAAACCCCAGATCCAAGAGAATCTCCACTGGATCCTTTTCCCAAAATTCCAGCCACTCAGGAATGCTGCAGTAAAAAATATGAATGTCTTTATCCCAGATCATACATGCTTTACAGCTTTCACATTTGTTTTATAGATAGTAACATACTCTATGTATCTTTTGGCATCATGCCTTTTTTGCTCCTAAAATATGAATTGAAGATCACAAGTTAGTATATATAAACAAATACCTATTCCTTTTGTCACTGTACAGAATGCCACAAAATGGGAGCTGAGAACTTATATGACCATTTCCTCATTGACAGATAGTTAGCCTATTTCACTGACCCTTTTATACTCCTCTTGCAAGCTGGGGTTTAGAAATTCTCACTCATTCTCTCCTCTATCCATTCATGAATTTCGCAAGAGCCTATTTATCGATTCATTAAATCCACTGTTGCATGGGATGATTTTCCTGGATGCGAAGTGCCTGGAAATCACATACCTTTGTGGTATACTCACAGCAGAATGGCATGAGTTGAAGCTGGTGCCTCTGGACAGAGTAGGAGTTTCTGAACATTGGTGCAGAGATCTAAGGTGAGATGGTAGCAACAATGAGATGGGTCCATTTAGATAGTCTCCCGCCCCCGCCACCCCTAGAGATCATTGGGAGCCTTTCCCTTCCAGAGCTCACATTTGCATTTCCTGGTCATTCCTAATAATCCCACAGGGGCCACGCCTTTGAAGAGCAAGCACAGCAGCAGAGGGGAGTGCTGCCTACAGAAGGTGTGAGGATTTAAGTGTCAGGTGCCCACTAGAGCTCATTATGAAGGTGACAGAAAGTCTCACTTTTGACAGATGGCAAATCATTAGGAAACCTTTCAGGAATGATCCCTGCTAGGCTGAATTTTGGGAGGAAGTTAAAATTTTGTTATGAAAGAGGTTGAGGCAGCAGCCACTGAAGCGACTCAACATTCATTCTCATCATGAAGGACTTCCTAGGGCATGGTTAGTGTTCTCTGAGAGCTGTCTCTAGGCTCAGGATCAACCATACGCAACAGTAACACTACCCTTTACTGTCTCAAAAACCAGCATCCCTCTATCCAAAGAGACCTGCACTGCAGGTCATTTGAAAGCATTTCCAGCCTGGCTGGTGTGGCTCAATGGTTGAGTGTGCACCAGAGGTCACTGGTTTGATTCCTGATCAAGGAACATGCTTGAATTGTGGGCTCAATCCCCAGCAGGGGCTTTGCAGGAGGCAGCTGATCAATGTTGATGCTTCTCTCTCATCAATGTTTCTCTTTCCCTCTCCCTTTCTCTTTGCTAAAATCAATGAAAACATATTTTTAAAAAGAAAGCATTTCCAAACAGAACGGAACCCTGTCATAATGTAGTTGACTTGTAGATGCCTCATCTAAAAGATAGCTGAATCTAGTCTCATCAAATATAAACAGCCAGTTGGCACAAAATTGAAATTTATCAAAGAATACAATGTAAATAACAGTTTTCCCAAGGAGACCAAGGTCTCCTGTGCGCACCGCTGAATTTGCCTTAATCCTGTCCATTATTACAATAGTAAGAATAGATGGGCCATGTCTTTGTTCAACTGCTTCTCCCAGCCTATAAAAGCTCATTGTCTAGTTCAGTGGTCCCAGGTACTATACGAATACCTTATAAAAACACCTATTTCTGAACTCTACCCCTAGGTTTTCCTATTCAAAGTGTCTGGGTTGGGGATCAAAAATTTGTCCTAGTAAGTTCTCAGGTGATGTGGATGCTGCTGCTTGGGGTCACTTTGAGACCTAGTCTATCTTCAAATTAAGAGACTCTCACTACTTTCCACCTAACATTAGAAACTACAACAATTAAATTATAGCATGATGTTGAATAATAATATTGGCAATATAAAATATAGATGTAACTGTTTTATGAGCAGGTCCTTGTGAACAGCTGAATTATAGTTGAATGTCATATCTGCGAGTTTTAATTAAGTCCTCCCCCCCAAGTCAGAATTTGTTGATTTAATTTACTCACTCCTTCATGACATTTTAAGAACCTCTATTTCTCTCAAGGCTCTCGAAAACTTTGCAGCACTGCAGCTCAATCAGTGACAGAATCCCAAGATCCATGTCATTATTGAGGACTCGCCCCAGTGTACGTCCCTTATGAAAGACGTGGCTGTAAAATACTGGACTGATTCTGCCACCTACCTCAGGTAGTCTTTTACAGTCATTTGGACCATTCCTTGTTCATGTGAAAAAACTGCAACGAAAAAAAATGGGGGAGGGACTTAATTTCCTTTCATCCTCATGGAAGATTTTCTCATCCTCAAAGGAACCGACGTGTGACTGATTGCCATGTCAGAGATTGTATAGGCATGAGTTACAAGGCATCTCTGTAGTGAACAAGACAGAATGTAATTAATGGCTAAATGGTGTGACAGGCACTTGAAGATGTGTGTACTTGCTCAGTGAAGGCGAAGTCAGTGGCTTGTGATGTAGTCAGCAGTGACTACCTGGAAAAAAGCAGTGCTTGTTTCAAGTTTTTAAGAATAAGGAGAAATGACCAAGCCAGTGTGGCTCAGTGGTTGAATGTCAACCTAGGAACCAGGAGATTAAAGTTCGATTTCCAGTTGGGGCACATGCCCAGGTTTTGGGCTTGGTCTCCAGTAGGGGGCATGCAGGAGGCAACCAATTGATGTTTCTATCTCTCTCTTCCTTTCTGGAATCAATAAAAAAAATTTTTTTAAGAAAAATATCTACACTAATAAAAGAGAAAAATGCTAATTGACTGTACCTTCACTACACCCACAGCCAATCAGAGTGAGTATGTAAATTAACCCAATTAAGATGGCGGTTAATTTGCATATGCTGAGGGAGGGAGAAGTGAAGACTGAAGACAGCATAAAAGGAAGAGGGAGAGAAAGCAGAAAGCAAGGCAGCTGCTGGAGGGAAAGCGGGGGGGGGGGGGGGAGTGGGGGTGGGCGTGTAGGCAAGTGGGGTAGGAGGTGGTGGCCAGAGGAAAAGTGTAGGGTAGAGGATTGGGGGTAGAGGTGGCAGGGAAAGCGCGGGGGAAGGAGGTGGGAGAGGTGGCAGTGGTGGGAGGAAAGCCTGCCTGAAGCCCTGTTCTTCCAGGAATCTTCCTGCAATGGGCCCCTAGTATAAAAAATAAAAAGAGGCAGGGCGGGGGAGGGGGAGGTCAGGGTGGGGGTAGGGATCACCTGCTCATTAAAAAAAATAGGAGAATTTGATTGTTTGAAAAGAGGGGTTGCTGTGAAAGAAGAGCATCTGGAGCAAGTACAGAGCTCGGAGGAAGGCTGGTCAAGTTATATCAGATGGCATTTTGGAATACAGAACTACAACTTAAAGAGGAGGTGAGAGATGTCAAATAAATGTCTGCTCTATGAAGCAAATGGAACTCTGTCAGCACAAGAATCATGTGGGGTGCAGAATATAAATCTACAGTAAATGTTTAAGAATAGAGTAGGGATGCATACGGCCTCTGTGCTACCCACTCCAGTGCCCACTCCCATAGCAGACATCACCAGTCAACCACATCACTTTCTCATAGAGCCTAGGTAGGCTCTTAAATTCACCAGGGAAGCAACTGATCAAATGAGATGAAGCTTATTTGACATCCCGTGTTTGCAATAAATTTCACAAGTGGGTTTTGAGAAGTACAGTAATTTCAGGGTACATATTTGAACTTTAGAAGTTGCTAAAGTTAAAGAGAATATGTAACTGCTCATAAAACATTCAGGGGAGCCACTGCCAAGGATGGCATATTGAGGCAAGTGATCATTATTATGATATAACTATGACATTTTTCAGATGTCCTATGTGACATCTGGTGACAGATATAAGTCAAAATAGCTGATTCAAACCTATGTACCAAGTTAAGAATGAACTTAGAATCAAAACTCCAGTCTTCCCCCGCCCCATTACATCAGTGGTTTTGAAACTTTGGGTTTTAGGGGAGAGATTCTTCTGCAAGATTCCAATAGTTTACAGAGGTCAAAGGGAGCTGTCCTGACGGTGTTGTCCATCCACTTTTTTTGGGTCCCGTGAAGCACCTCCAAGACCCAGAGTTCGGAAAACATCATTTGTTCTGTGCCAAGTCTCTCACCTCGGCAGGCACCGCTAACCCACTGCAGCGCTCACTCCCTGAACTCAACTCACTCTCAGAGCTTCTCAGACCATAAAGCCATTACCAACTGATTGAAGTTGTCACACGAGAGAAAGCCTATTTGCCACTTTATTAACCACGTTATAGATGCAAGCGCAGTCTAATTTTTGACAGTTATATTGTAATGACTTGATGCCATAATAAATTAGAGATGTCGCCCAAAATGAAAGGTAAAATAAATATTTGTCTATTTTAAGCATTTTCCCCCCTATTCTTCCCTGACGCCATTCCTGCCACTACCACCTCCACCTACTGCTGTGCAGAGAAATCCTGAAGGCAAGCTCCAAGTTTCTGAGAGCGGCTTCCCCCTGAAGCCATTCCCTGGTCCTGCTAGGATACCTCTCTGGTCCCTGCCTTGGCCTTTTCCATTTGCCTGCCATTGCTCTGGATTCCCTCGGACGTGTGAATGGATGTGTGATCCAGGCCAGCCTGGCACTGTGGACACAGTGAATGGCTCAGACCATGAGAGAGGAAATGACCATTTTCAGATACTGAGGAGAAGTGCTGGCTCAGCCTTGCTGCCATTTCCCTGGCCCCGCAGGAAACCCAGCCTCCAGAGAAATGGGCAGCTCTGCACCCAGGGCATCTCCATGAGCTTCTCAAGCCACACTCCGTGGACCACACCCCACAGCCCTGCCATCCATCTTCAGAAGCAAGCTGGTTGCCAGGAAACCAAGGGAAGCCATGAAGAGAAAAGGAGCCCCCAAAGGCAACATATTTTCCAAGAAATGTGCAAAGTGGAGCCAGCTAGGTCAAAGGGAGGTTAGTTTCTGATCTGAAGATACATATAGAAAGCCTTACACAATTTCAATACCTGTTGAAGAAAGGGCCTTCTCTCCTTCCACCTAACAGCTCCCCATAGGCCCAGCCATCACTAACCCAGAGGGGCGGTTGGGGTGTCTAAACCTCTCATTTGAACCCCATCTTCACTGACGCACAGATACAGCTTTGATATCTGTTGTTAGATTCCTTATCCACTGTTTTCTTGACCTTATTTGAAATGACACAAATGTCTCTCTCCATCTAATTCACACACATCAGCCTCCTCTGCTGCCAAGCTTAGATTTTGGAGAAAACCAGCCAGAGAAAATCAATATTATCTTTTAAAATAAATTCACAAACTAAGCCCATTTTAAAAATTATAATAAAATTTTTAAAAATGAATTTGGTTGATCACTCTATTTCCTTTGGCATTTCCAGGTTCCCCAGGTCCTGGGAAGCAGTGACTGATCTTTCCAACACTTCCGCCTGGTAGATGAGAGCCTTGGAGAGAGAAGTGTGGAGTTATTGTACCTTGTCTGTTATGGTGGTGGTTGTTTTATTTTTGTTTTTCTCTACTTTGCCAATGTGTGAGATACATTATCTGGAGCTTGAGGGTGGGCTCCTCAGGGCCAGGTAATGAACCTGAACCTGAACCGAGAGGCATAGGCTGGCAGCCCCGGTCTCACTGGCGTGGGATTCCTAGAATTTCCTGAAAACTCAGGAATCCAGCAACTGTGGCCCAGGCCCTTTAGGGCAGCCGTCTGTTGGCAGCCATGTGCTCTGTGATTCTCTGCTCTCGGTCCTGCCTGCTTGGTCCAACAGCGGTTACCTCCCCGGCTCTGGAAGCATTTGAATCTGTCTATGGTCACAGCAAGAATCTGACACCCAAGGAATGCCAGGTGGAGCAAACCAACCGCTCCTGTTGCCCTGAACTTTCTCAAGCTTCTGCAGGCACTAGGCATGCTCAGGGAGAAGATGGGACCCTATGGCAGTGCCTGTATTGACCACAAAGCCCTGCTGGTGAGGGCCTCCTTCATTCCTCACTCGTTTCTCTAGTTACTGGGTTTTGATATTTTTTCTAATATTTTCCCCTTATTGGTTTTATAAAACCAGATTTGACTTTCTAAATGCATTGGAGAATAAATACTGAAAAAAAATTAAGGTCCTACTATTCCCACATTTTGTAAGGGTTGACTTGGAAAAGAATTAAAGCAAGAGAACACAGGCATTGCCCTACTCAGTGTGTCCCACTGCATGGGTTAAGATCCAGTTCTTATTCCTTCTTGGAGACCTGAGTCTCCAGCCACCCCGACCACTGTGAGGTGGACTCTTGCCATCTGAAGCAGCAGACACCGAGCTTAACCCTGCAGAGTGTATGGCTGGGGAAGATGGAGTGAGATATGCAGAAGGCACTAATTAGCACCTTCATTGGCTTAGAAAGCATTTTTTATTTTGGTTTTCCTAAGCATTTCTGACTGATTCATGGAAGACATTTGGTTCTTTGGAATATCGTCCAATAGACTAATCAAATTACATTTTCACAGGGCTCTAAAATAATAGCAATCTGCAGCTTTCTGCACACTTAACTCCTGCCTGACCAAGACACTTAGAAGAGGCAGTCAGCAGGGTTTGTCTCATTTAATCAATTATTAATCTATATCGTTACAAAAAAAAAAAAAAAAGACTCTTCATTCTCCCTGACACTCATGCTCAAAACCTTAAATCTGGTTGTAATGATTGGGCTCTTCTTCACCCCCATCTCTGTTTATTTTGCTGGTGATGTTAACCCACCCTCTCTACTCCATTGCTGATACCCACCCCAAGTTGAGGTCACAGTAGCTTCAGCCCGAGGTGTGTACCTTTCTCCCATTGCCAGGATACACACTGGAATCTGCTGCTGCCCTTCTCAGAAACCACTCATAACTCACTGCAATAGAGATGGCCAATGTGTACCAGGCCTGCTGCAATTCCCCGGTGCTGCACCTATGGCATCTGGCACTTGTGACTCAGGACCAAAGGTAGGGCTTAAAAAATGGCTGAACACAGCCTGTCCTTTGATTGGAACCTGAGATGACACTTCTTTGCCACCCCTCTCCTAAGACATCAAATGGGATCCCCTCTTCCTGGATACTAAGGCATTTGTACCCTGATAATACCCTATTTAACAGGAACATTTCTGCCTTTGCTTCCAAGCTTGAAAACAGTTCCTAGTCTGACCACCTTCTGTGTGCATTCCTATACCTACTTAACTTTCTTCTCATTCTATGACTGCCAGAGCTCCCTTTGCTTCCACCAACTGACATTGTCTTGTTTTGCCTCTTTTTTTTTTCTTCCCAAAACTGCATCTCTCTTTGATTGACTAGCATACGTCTCACCTCTCCTTTGAAGATTTCTCAATCTGACTACATCATCTTCATCATGGGCCAGTTGTACTAAGATCCTTTGGTTGATTAGCTTTGGAGAAGTCAGGCATGTTACAGGGGATTTCTGCCTCAGGGGCACCTACAATTTTGTGAGTGAGGCTGATCACAGCCCTAATAATTTGAGGCAGCACAGACCATGTGCCGTATGAATAGAACCCATAGTGGATGTGGGTGGTGTTTAGAAAACTGACCGAGTCTCTTAGTGCAGATGTCAGGAAAGGGCCTTGTCGAGAACATGGAACTTGACTCAGGATTCAAAAGAAGGGCAACGGGTGAACAGAACAGGAAAGATGTGAATACAAGAGGAATTAGATGACGAAAGAGCTAGCGATGGAATGAGAGCAGGTAGGATTAGAAGGTCTTTTAGAACATTGGTATCGGTTACATTCAGATTATGATGGTCCTGGAAAGTCAGAGTGACATTCTTGAGAGCAGGAACCATAGATTCTAAATCTTTGTTCCCACTGCCTGGCACAGCTCTTTGCTTTAAGCCACCAAGTTTGTGGTCATCGTTGTGGCTGCCCTAGGAACCAGTGCCCTCTCGGCATCCTACGAGGGTTGTGGGAGTTTTGACAGCCTTCTCCCTCCACAGTGGCTACTTCTCTGTCTCCTCTTCAGCTCCTTTTCTTTTCACCACAGGTTTCTCCCCGCCACACTGGGCATGACCTTCAGGTCCCCCGTTTCTGGGACTGTTCCACTTCCACACTCCCCAGGGCAGCTCCTGGCTTCCCTGAATTCAGTGTGTGTCCATCTTACCACGGCCAGTGCCTGCACACAGAGCGGCTAACAGAGTGCCGGGCCTCAAGCGTCCCCACCTGCCACTAACCAGCTGGAACCAGAAATCAATACACTTGGCCACCCTTTGCCCCAGATCCTTCACCTGTAAATCACAAATGAACACCAGCCGGGCGACCGCACAGGTCACTGAGTTGAAAATGTGATAGATGAGAAGGGGCCTTGTTAATGTGAAGGCTCAATTAAACCTGCAGGGAGCGAGTCCATTATTATTAGAAACCTCGCTGAAGATGAAGGAACTGGCAAATTGAAACTGCATTTCTGTTCTCACAGCTTTTCCACTATCCCTCCTCTCCTCCAGGTCTCCCCTCATGTCTGAACCCCTTTAGGTCACTGCTTGATTCAGAGGAGCAAGGGCCATGACATGTGCTTAATTTTGAGGAAGTGAAGTGTTTAATACAGTGATTGACAATCCCAGAACCGGTGCCAGGCAGCCCGCCATGACCTGGGAAGATGAAATGTCAGGGGATGTGACATGCTGGCTGTATTTCTACGTTCTTGCCTTTCCTTAAGTCTGATCTATGATGAACAGAGGTACTTAATTTCAATTTATTGGCAAACATCTCCAGAGATTTTTGCATCATGGAATTTTATATTAAAACAAACAAACAAACAAACAAACAAACAAACCCAGTCTCCCTGGCTGGGTAGCTCAGTTGGTTAAAGCATCGTCCCAATAAGCCAAGGTTGTGAGTTGGACCCCGGTCAGGTAACATACAAGAAGCAACCAATGAATGCAGAAATAAGTGGAACAACAAATTGATATTGTGCTCTCTCCTTCACTCCATCTCCCTCTCTCTTTAAAAAAAAAATCAGTAAAAAAAAAATATAAGCTTGGCAAAGAAGAAAATTTCAATGAATTTACCTAGTTTTTCAAGTAAAAAAAACACACCCAAATTGAAACTACTTTGTAACCAATCATCATCTTAAGTTAAGAGGCAGTGAAAAAAGTGAACTAATTAAAACCAGCCAAGTAAGGAACAATTTGACTAAAAATTGTTTCATCTAATCATTAAACTCCTATTTTCACATACATTATTTATGGTATTTCTAATGTGTATACAGTCAGTATTGCATTTCATTTATAATTGCCAGTGCTTATTGTTTTACTTTTCCACTGAGTGGAACTTAAAGTGTTAGTGCATTTTACGATCAAGGAGTCTTTGATTCTGTGAAATACAGTATTTCATTTAATGAATATGGAAACTGTGAGACTTGTAATTAATTTTTTTCTTTTTATAATGCTCATATCAAATTTCTGCGTAACAAGCGTGCACCACGTTCTGTCTCAGAAATACAAGCCTGTATTATTTGCTAGAGACTCCAGTCATTGTTCTTTTTGAGAACAAATGCATAGTTTTGAGACCAAAGAAAAGAAAGAAACTAGATTTGGAAAGAAAACAACAATATACTGTGAGGAGAAAAAAAACAATTTCATTTCCATAATTACATTCTTGCAAAACGTCTTCATAGAACCCGGTGAATTTTTGGCTAGAACTTGAGCTAATGTTATGGCAAGAGTCCTGGTTTCCAGCCCTCACCTGCCTTCCTGAGCCTCAGTCCCGAATATCAAACAAAGCAACTACACAGGATGGTTGTTGAGATGGGTTCCATTTCTAGGAACCTCTAGTGATTGTCATTTTAAGAAGAGTGATTTGCACTGCACAGACATGTCAATACAGATCCTACCGGGATTCACAAACCATGACTGCTGCTCAGGTCTCCTGTTACCTGTGTGGTCGGTGACTTGCTGAAAGTTTTCATCTACAGAGACACTGAAAGAAACAAAAGTATTGTGAATCAAACAGTGTGTGTCAACAAGTTAGACAAATTGCTCTGTGATTAAATAGATGAGAGCAAAATGCAGAGCTAGGCTTTATTACTAGAGGACTTTCGGAAACCTATGAGAATCCAGGGGCTGAAAGAGCATCCTGTTTTGTACCTTTAAACTGACACATAACTTGTGCAATAATAGTGTAACCTATCAAGCACACAGATAAAATGAAAATCCCTATAGGTCACCCCCCCTCCTCCCCGCAGTGTTACTCGTTGTTTTCATGGATCTTTGCAAGAGAAATGTACAAGGTCACAAACAGACACTTACAAGAACCCGGAGTCCAGCCACCGCTGAATACTTTCTTGTTTGGAACCATCTACAAATGAGAAAGAAATGAGAAAGAAACAGTCAGAGCCCAGCCAGTTAAAAAGACTCGATTTTATCATTCAGCCACCACCCAGTAGCTCCATTCCCTACATATTTAGGTCCATGTTTCTATAAGCATTTTCATGTTTTCTGTAATCATCCTTTCCTGGAAATGAAGTATGAACTTGCCAAAAGACTGTAACTTAAAACAAAACAAAACAAACAAACAAACAAAAAAACCCCAAAACATAAAAGGGGAGGAAAAGAAACCACCATGAGCAAGAGATATTAGAATCATGTTGTAATTACCTGGCATGAATGCAAAAGGTGAACAAGACAGGAGACTTTTGTCTTTCTCCTGTTGGATGGAAATCACCCGGGAGCCCCTCGGATTGAATCAGGACATTTACCTAAGGCAGCTAGCCAGGGATGTTTATTTGCAAGGCGCTCTCTGCCAGGTTAGAAACCAAATTTGCATTCATTCCAGGGACAAATCGCACTACACTCCCAGGATTGCCAAAGGCACCCTGCGTTAAAAGGGCACCAGCCTTTTAAGGTGGATCTTTATCCCACAACAAAGGGTCAGCAGGCAGAAAGGAGACGATGCAAAGGCAGCGTTTCCTATTGCGGGCTACAGGCTACTCTGAGCTGACTTTCTTGGACTTGAAACCATCAGTGAGGTAGCTGGATTCCTCCCTCACAAGGTGTCTGGTGAACCAAAAGGCCAGTGGGACAGGGAGCTGTTTATTCAGTTGAGTTACTGTGAAGGGATGGAATGAACGGGGTAGTGAACAAAGAAAAAACAGCCTGGCCGGCATGGCTCAGTGGTTGAGCATCGACCTATGAAGTAGGAGGTCACGGTTGGATTCCCAGTCAGGGCACATGCTGGCTCGATCCCCAGGTGCGAGGTGTGTGTGTGTGTGTGTGTGTGTGTGTGTGTGTGTGCAGGAGGCAGCCAATCAATGATTCTCACCATTGATGTTTCTATCTTTCTGTCCCTCTCCCTTCTTCTCTGAAATCAATAAGAATATTTAAACAAGAAAAACCATCAGTTACATTATAGTGGAGGCAGAAGTGTTTCCTTCATTATTACCCTTTAAGCTGTTAAATGATTATTGATGTCTCATGTAAAGGCCAGCAAATAAAAGCCTTTGGTTAAAATAAAGCCTCATGACTCTGACACAGACTCCACACAGCTCTGGCGTCCTGGGGGGTTTATTGTGGGTACATTGGAGTGGGAAGGAAGCCGAGTTCATTCTTTAGTTGGACTGTTTCCATTAAGGTCTTTGAGTGTCTGTAGGGGACATCAGAAGTGCCCATTTCATAGAAGTTTCTGGAATCATGCCAGGGATGCTAGTATCTTCAAAGCTTAGTCCTTACTCTGAAATTATTTGCCCCAAAGCCCCTCATCCCTCACCACTCACAGAAGAGCGGGCCATTTCAGATACCCTGAGGGTCAATCCGTACCTAGCGAGAGTGTGGGGAGACTCTGGCCTTCCTGCTCAGAGCCCGGAGGCGGCTGCTCTTCCAGGGTAGCCCAGGCCCTCTTGGTGGACCGCAGGATGCCTCTCCGGCTCCTCTCCTGGCCTCCTCTAGGGCTGTCAGATCCATGTGACTTCTCCACCATCATCATTCGGCACACTGATTTCAAAAAAACACACACCAGACACAATAGGTCAGCTTTCGGGCTTGGCTCAAAGAGAGGGCAAGGTTAAGATCCTTACAGTTCAATGAGATCCAGGTCACGATCTTTGGTAGCTTGTCTCCCCGCTGCCCCCCTACAAGCCAAGTTCTCTGTTATAATGCAGAGAAATGGTCCCCTCTTAGCGTAGAGGCAGCTGGAGACCAGGGACTAATGGGGCCTCATCCATCAACAGGCCACATCCACATCCTGGTGGATTCAAGCTGGCTGTCAGGGTCGTGGTCAGTGAGCAAAGAAGTTGGGGAAGTGGCTACACCCAGCCACGGAGGAAGCTTGAAAGCACCGATTAGCATAATAGGTAGTCTTCAAATCCATCCAATTGTTATATCTTTAAAGAAATATCTTTAAAGCCCTAGTTGGTTTGGCTCAGTGGATAGAACATTGGCCTGTGGACCCAAGGGTCCCAGGTTCAATTCTGGTCAAGGGCACCTAAATTGGTTTCTGGCTCCTCCCTGGCTTGTGCCCTGGCAACCAATTGACGTGTTTCTCTCACATTGATATTTCTATCTTTCCCTCTCTCTAAAAATCAGTGGGAAAATATCCTCAAGTAATGCCGAAACCGGTTTGGCTCAATGGATACAGTGTTGGCTTGTGGACTGTAAGGTCCTGGGTTCGATTTCGGTCAAGGGCATGTACCTTGGTTGCGGGCACATCCCCAATAGGGGGTGTGCAAGAGGCAGCTGATCGATGTTCCTCTCTCATCGAAGTTTCTAACTCTCTGTCCCTCTCTCTTCCTCTCTGTAAAAAATCAATAAAATATATATTAAAAAAATATCCTCAAGTAAGGATTAACAAAAAAAGAACTGAAATATATATATTTTTTAAAATGAAGACTTTGGCAACAGATCAGCCTGGACACTTGTTGTATGGCCTTGTATAAATAATATAATCTCTTTTCATTCCCTTAATTTTTAATGTCGGATAAATGGTACTGAATTTTAACAACTGTTAACCTCAGTGCAGTGTTTATGTGCTAGATTCCATGCTGAGTTCTATGTCTATGTTATTTAATCTAATTGTCAATGAAGGAGTTTGTCACAATTTTATAGTAAATTGAAGAACAGAGAGGTTAAGTTGCAAATCCAAAGCCACATAGGTACCAGGATTTAAATTTAGGCCTTGAACTCCAAGCACATTCCCATGGCTCTGAAGCTGTACTATCTACTCTAAAGGGGACAAATTGTTTGAGACAATTCGTACTGGTAAATATATTATGCACATGGCACAAGAAAGGTAGGCTGCCCCAATTACTTAATTTGACATTTATGAGGCTCTAAGAGCAAGAGAAGGAGACAGAGCAACTGTGGAAATTGTTTGAACTCCTGAGACTCGGCATGTTGAGAACAATGCTTCCCTCTAACTCACTGATATGTCTATAGTATATACATGGCTGAATTCTCAGCACATAGTAGGTGCTAAATAAATATGTATAAAATCAAATAGCAAATCTAGGATTCAAAACCACTGTTTTTGATTAAATTCTTGCATGTCATCTACTTGAATTTGCATCCTTGCATGTCATCTACTTGAATTTGCATTAGATTATTCTTTAAGCTTAGAGAAATGACCAAATAGTCAAATACTCACTTTAGCAGCATGTCTTGCATCCCTAAACTTAGTCTTAATTCCTGATCACATGACTTAGTCTTAATTCCTGATCACACCATTTCTAATCAACGTTTCAACAAGGCACATCATTCAGGTTTAATGTAAGCATCTGAATATTCTAATATAGTTGAGCATTCTAGGTGCAACTGGTGGTAAAAGTCTCCTAATATGCTTCATCTACTAAAGTTCTATCATTCCTTGGTAGTATAAATATACAGTTATTGTTGCAGTAATAATAAATTACTGCAAAAATTAATGACAATTGTGATGACTATTCATTTTGTGTAAAAAAAAGCAATTATAGGAAATTTCAATTAGTTAAAAATTTGGGCAACAGGTGGACAGTTAATATGTATATTAACAGGAAGCATTTTAGCCATCAGAAAGTTAACTAGGAATATACTCTGGGGGAAGATAAGTGCTTATAAAAATTTCAATGATGATACAGGTCAGAAACAACACAGATTAGATTATACTTCTAACCTTTGTAGAATTGGTTGGTACTCTAGAATTCATAACAGGAGACAAAAACAGCCTTTAGAAACTGCGTTAATTTTCAGTTACTTAATTTTGCATAAGCTTCGGGTCTTGGGAGGAGAGACAGTTCTCTTTGGCAATGTTGTGCCTCTTGTGCATGTGAATGATAATCAGAACATCAACTCCAGCAGTGCAAATGTCACCAGGAGGAAACACTCCAAAATCACGCTAAACAACATTCACAAAACATCAGATTCAATAGAGGATCGGGGTTTGAATAAAGGTATAATGCAGCATGGGAAAATAAACCCCAGAATAATCTTGCTCATTCACTAACCTGGGCTGAAAGTCAGTTCCTATGTAGCACGAGAGATTTGCTCTGTAGTGGGAGCAGGAGATGCCTAGCAGCCAACAGTACTAGAATCGCTGCTTCCGGACTATCATGTCAAATTTTAACCTGGCCACCAGTTTTTTCAAATATAATAACCACCAAAGGTTTAGATACAAGTGCAATATTGGTGGGTCTCCAGACTTCCGTTCCACAGTAGCGGATTTGTTCTCAGCAACTGGGCTTGCATGGCCATGAGGGTAGCTCCCTGCCAGCTCAGTTGGTCTTGGCTTTTAACAGGAAAGGCCTGCGGGAAAAGCAACAATTCCTATAAGAGGCAAAGGTCAGGAGCCAGTTTGTAAAAAAAACTTTTGGTTGCCTCTGACTCAGTGGGTGCCTTCCCACTTAGTGAACAGTGTGCTTCTGGAAACGGAGTCTCCGATGCTTGAATGCCCTTCATCTGGCTTCCCTGGCATGACCCCCAGAGCAGCCCTTTGGGAAGGGACACAGAGCAGGTGGCATCTCTGAACTGCCCACGGACTGGCAGGGTGGACGTTATGGCACGTGGCCTCTGGTGATCCCACCGGTTAACCACTCTGTCCTCAGGACATTTGGAACCAAACACGAATCCTCATCCTGGACCCTGGACCCTGTGCAGCCTCTTCTCTCCAGATTATTTCTATCCTGATCACTACGTCATTAATCCTTATGGGTACAAAGAACTCCCATTAATTGGGGAAATTTCTTATCATATTTTATAGAATAAGAGAATGCAAAACTATATATGCATTAATAACTTAATTTTGTAAAAACAACAAAACCAACAATCAATGTATTGAAAAGACAAAAAAGCAATGTATTTTTATTGATTTCAGAGGAGGGGGAAGAGAGAGAGAGATAGAGAGAGAGAGAGAGAGAAGGATGATGATGATGATGATGATCAATGATGAGAGATGGGATAAAGCCTGAAACCCTGGCATGTACCCTTGACTGGAATAAAACCTGGGACCCTGCAGTCTGGAGGCTGAAGCTCTATCCACTGAGCCAAACCAGCTAGGACCAAAAAACAAAAACAAAAACAAAATAAAAAAAACAATGCATTAAAATGTTATCAAAATTTTGAAATTTTAAAAAGAATCAGAATGAGAAAAATGGCTTTGCTACATTAATTTTACATTGCGTGTGTTTCACTTGCATGAACTGAACCAACCAACCACACTCCTTTTCACTGTGGTGCTTTAATACCTAAAGCAGCGACGATGATTCCATTCCTGTCCTCTGGAGCTAAAGGTTTGCACCTCTATGCAAACAAGCTGCCAATGAGGTTGTTCATACCTGAGGGTAAGGGCTGTGCTTTCTTTATCTCTGTGCCCCCAGAGATCCCAGCACAGTTCTTTGCCCACGGTGAAGAATCTGTAACTATTAGTTGATTGCGTGATTATTTGGGAGAGAAACATCCAGTTGTCATAGTGAGTATTCTTGGTTTTTATGTGGTTAAAAGAACAAGTGCTTTCAGGTCAAATAATTCCAGATTTTAATCTCAGCTCTGCTGCTTCCTCGATATCTCCTTGGGGAAATCTTTAAACATCTCTGATCATCTACTTCTTCATGTCTGTAATGAGTATGAAATAACCATTCCATAGGGTTTTGGAGAAATTTTATAAAAAATGTCTACAAAAGAATCAATGCCCATATTGGTCAAGTTTTATTTCCCCCTTTCCCTCTCTTCTCTATGTTGCCTCCTGTTATCGCAATGCCAAGAACTGTCAAGTAAAGGATAACCAGTTAATGCAATAGTTTTTCTCATAGGAGATACATTTGACACTCTTAGTGTGTGGATAACCTGGGTATTTTGAGACTACTTAGTGTAGATAATTGAGTTCATATATTTGGAGAATAAAATATTTCTGCAACCATGAGAACACAGATTTCCCTGAGACGATTAGAAGCTCATATCAAAGTCTGGAAATTCCATCGACTATGAATTAAATTTCAAGGTGACAATGATAGGCTGAAGCTCTAGCCTGGCCACCACCTCTGAAGGACTCCTTGGTCCAGAAGAAAAAAGCATAATGGAAGAACATCCCCAAAGCATTCTGGTCCACAAGGATCTCAGCATCTTTATGTCCCCACCACAGATCCTCAATACCCCAGCCTATGCTCAAGCCTTCATAAGATCTCAAATGGTGTCCAGCTTGCCTCCCCTCCACCCTCCATATACAATGACTTCCCCAGGAGCAGGGCATAACAGAAGTCTTCCCAGAGCCATGTGCTCTAGGAAGATCTTCCCCCTTCCCCAGCTGTAATACCACTCATAGAAGTTTAAAAAGGAAGCTTCCAGAACCCCTCATGCTCTTGAAAAGATTACTACTATGAGCCATTCATCTCCCTCTATACATTAACTAAGCAACCAGTCCTAAGAGAGCTGGTTCACACTTCTTACCTCTGGTATAGAGCTTCAGAACAGGGTCCCTGAGCCCCTTCTGAAGCTATTTGCCATCTCTATAGACATCTTTATCTTATACATGCCACACTAAATTCTTTATTCTTTTCTTGACTTTTATTTGAACCCCCTCCCCCACATACATGTTCTATGCCAGTGTTTCTCATCTCAATAAGTGATACCACTCTTTAGGCCAAGAAATAATAAGTCTTCCTTAATTCCTCCAATCCTTTCACGTCAAGCCATTTAAAGAAAAAGAAAGAAAGAAAGAAAAAAAAGAAAAGAAAAGAAAAGAAAAGAAAAGAAAAGAAAAGAAAAAAAGAGGTGCAGGGCCCTTAATAATAATACTATATCTCAGACGAACCACTTCTATGGCCATCAATCTGATATACATCAGAACTCATCATGCTGCTTGGATCACTGCAAAAGACTCTGATTTACAGCATCATTCACACCTCCTGAGTCTCTTTATAACAAACGCAAAATCAGTATGACAACGATCAACTATCAGTTCTTATCCTTTCATAATTTCCAGCAGCATTCAATGGAGTTGACTACTTTATCTTAATGTAAGTAATCTTTTCATTTGTTTTCTAATACCACACTCATCCAGATTTCCTCCTATCTCACTCAAAGCATTTTTCTGAAGCTCTTTTCCTGGTTTCTAACTTCTAAATTTTGAATGTTTTATAAGTCCTCAGCCCCTTCTTATCTTCTCTATTTACAGTCTCTCCTTATATTAGTATGGTTTTAATTTCTCCTCTGTAAATAAAGTATTATCAATTGTTTTGTAAATCTGTGTTTACACTTCTCTTTTTTTAAAATATATTTTTATTGATTTTTTACAGAGAGGAGGAGAGAGAGATAGAAAGTTAGAAACATCGGTGAGAGAGAATCATCCCCACTTGGGTTGTGCCTGCAACCAAGGTACATGCCCTTGACTGGAATTGAACCCGGGACCTTTCAGTCCACAGGCTCACACTCTATCCACTGAACCAAACCGGTTTTGGCTACACTTCTCTTTAACCACACTGAGATTTTATTCAGGACCGAGATCCTACCTCTCATATCATAATTGTATGGGAAAAGTACTCAACGGATGATTATTAAATGAATGCCAACAAGGAATCAGGAAATATCAAAGTAAGTCTATATATAAATAAAAGTCTAAGCAATCATTACAACCAGATGACCGGCCGGTAGCTATAATGTGCACTGACTACCAGGGGGTAGGTAGACACTCAATGCAGGAGCTATGCTCTTACGGTCAGTGCACTCCCACAGCTGGCCAACCTCATGTGGTTCCTCCCCCTGACCAGCCTGCCTTGATCAACCCTATCACTGGCCAGGCCAAGTACCCCTGCATGCATTTGTGCATGAATTCGTGCACCTGGCCTCTAGTCTGGTTATAAGATCATTAAAGATTTCATACATATATATACAAACATATATATTTCTACTTCTATTTTAAAGCAAGGTTTTCTGAGTAATCACTTGATGCCCACTTCTGCCATTTCAACCAAAACTATCTGAATAAATATCTTTTTTAAACTTCTCTTATGTGCCTTTTAAGTGCTAAAAAGATAAAGATCCTAATTCATTACCAGAGAAACAAAAAAAAAAGTTGATTTTCATTAATCAACAAAAAGCTAATTGGTTGCATGACACTGAGCATGAAGTTTTAAGTTGTCTTAGAATGTAGTGGTTTTTCCCCCCCACTGTATGAGAAAATTAATCAACTCCATAAGTTGATTATTTTATTTCTAGCCACCACATAGACTGCTTATATTTGACCAATGCTGTTGACAGCTCGCATTTAAAAAAAGATTTTAAAGCTATGTTCGTCAAAACTATAAAAGTGAGAAGAATACAACATTGTTCCTGTTACTCATGGCTTTGGAAGACCACTCAGTAACTCAAGCCACAAAGCCAAGCCAGGAATGCCCTTCTGCTCTTCCTCTCTATCCAAGTATCAAATCCCACAAATACTTGCAAAGATTTCCGAGTAATTCAGTGAAGTAGAGGCAGATCCTGGGGAAGAGAGTGTTCTGTCAACACTCTGCTGGGAGGAACAAGCAGTCTGTGATGACTTGCTCTGTGGGTGGCTTCCTCCCACCATGAAATATGTGAAGGGTGCTCACTCCTGCCATTTAGGAGCAAGCTGGATTAAAAGACAAGGCAGTTATGCCCAAGTTGGAACCCAAAGTCAGTTCTCTTGGACTTCGAGTTTTTATCTTTTGCTGGTGAAAATAAGCAAACAATGATTAATTCAAGAATCATCATATAGCTTCCTGGATACTTGAAATGCCTTCAAGGCTGGTAAGGTTGGATCAACTGATTTACTGACTGCTAGCCCTGTTCCAATCCCTTTCCAACTTTAAAGTGATTTTTCTTTCTCAATAAATCCCTCTTTTCTCTTCATTTCTACTCTTGTCTTCTCAACATTTGCCTTGCCTCATCCTAGAGGGAGAATGAAAGGATGTTTGTATCTATGATCTACTTCTGCCCCCACCCCCACCCCCGTTCCCATATCATTGCAATCCAGGCTCTTCATGCATACCATGTTCCCGATACACACAACTACTTGTTTTCAAATGCGCCTTCTTCGCTGATCCCATGGGTTGCAGATGCCCCTAGCAGCACTGCCCTTTTCATTACTGAACGCCATCTCATTGAGTTCAAAGAGAACTTATTCTATAGAACTTTTTCTTTTTACCGATCTCTACTCCCACCTTAGCCTCTTATGGCACTCACAGCAACCCCTTACTGTAGTACTCTTCACAATCAAGTGGTTTATTTATACTTCTGCCTTTTCCATTCAACTAAATGAACTCCATGGTCCTTGGGGACCAGGACCATGCCTTATGCAGTCTAGGACATGAATAATAGTCTAACAGTGTTTCCCAAAGTGTGGTACGCGTACCCCCAGGGGTACGGGAAGAGTTTGGTGGGGGTTCGCGTTGCACCGAAGTTTGGTGGGGATATGCACTGCACTGTGCTTAGCTGCGCCTAATTCTATGTTCTCATGAGTGCGAGGGGTACTCAGCGTTATGAAAATTATAGAAGGTACACATATGTCAAAAGTTTGGGAAACACTGGTCTAGGACATGAATAATAATAAGTAACCAGCAATAACTGTTTAATGAATGAATGATTCCTTCTGACCCTGGACTCTGTCTTTGCTCTCTGTGGGTGGGAATTGTGACTTACTCATCTTTGTAGTTTCTATCATATCAGGTACCTTACTGTGTACTAGTAGTTGCTAATAAAAGTGCATTAGATACTCGTGCTCAATAATATCTACTAATTCAGCTTAATTTAAAAGTTTACTGTCTACTGTGTACAAAGGAACTTTGAGGATCTTACAGTTGGTTATAAGAAATAGTACTTATTAACTATATATGTTGAAGCAGAATATAATATGCATTTTGGGAGAAGTACAAAACAACTGTTCTCAAATATTAAAGGAGGAAAATGTTCATTCAGGGGCATAAAAAGCCTTCTTGGAAGGGGAAGTATTGGCTCCGGCTCTTGAAGATGAGATAATGGGGAGGCAAACGTTCCAGATAAGGGGATTAAAATGCATGTGAGCAATTATAGCATAAATTTCACCCAAGGGCTATTAAGCAGTGGCTTTGCAACAATTAAACAGATGTTCTTCAGTGTTAGCTTACTGAAATCACAAGTCATCTTAACTGACGGTGTGATGATTAATTTTATGTATCCACTTGACTGAGCCACGGGGTGCCCAGATATCTGGCTATTCATTGTTTCTGGGTGTGTCTCTAATGGTGTTTCCAGAAGAGAGTAGTGTTTGACTCAGTAGCCTGAGTAACACAGATTGCTCACCCCACGGGTGGGCATCATTCAACTTGTTGAGGGCCTGAACAGAAGAACAAGGTGAAGGGAAAATTCCCTTTGCTCTGCCTCTCTGAGTGAGTTGGGATTTCAGTCTCTTCCTGCTCTGGAATTGGGATTTACACCTGGTTCTTTAAAACTGTTTCTCCAGCTTTGGACTCACTAGAACCACACCACCAGCTTTCCTAGGTCTCCAGCTTGCAGATGGCAGATCATGGAACTGCTCATGTCTCATAATTGTGTGAACATCTTCCTTATAACAAATCTATAGACAAATAAATAGATATAGATATAGATATAGATATAGATATAGATATAGATATAGATATAGATATAGATATAGATATAGATATAGATATAGATATAGATATAGATATCTCTGTCCCTTTCTCTCTATATATAAATATAAATATAAATATAAATATAAATATAAATATAAATATATATATCAGAGATAGTGATAGAGACAGAGATTGATATAATAGATGTATATGGATATGGATATAGATATGTATATAGATATAGATAGATTCTATTTAATTTCTCTGGAGAACCCTGACCAATGCAGATGGTGGTTTTTCTTGAGAATACTTTTAGCTGAGCTCTATTACCCATCCCTTTTATATACCTTTCCTAATATCTTTAGAAAATGAGTGACCAGGGGAAGGGGTTGGAGGTTGGGTAAAAAAGGTGAAGGGATTAAACAAAGAAAGAACAACTCATAGATACAGACAACAGTATGGTGATTACCAGAGGGAAAGGGGTGGAAGGAGATAGAAGAGGATAAAGGGAAAATAAATAATTAAAGGAGACTTAACTTGGGGTGGTGAACACACAATACAATATGCAGATATTATAGGATTGTACACTTGATACCTATATAATTGTATTATCCTATGTTGCCACAATAAATTTAATAAATTAAAAAAATAAACAATTAATGATGGGTCAAGCAATTCACTTTAAGATCTTCAGGTGTGCAAATCTGAAGCTTAAAAATATATTGTCTTACAATTAAAAAAAATTACATCGTATTTCAATCCAATAGCAAAAGATCATGATGGTTCTGTCCAAGAACATAAAGAAATATATCTGGTAGTGAGGAGAAGAAATCAAGATTTAAGACAGTTACTATGTCTAAGTCCTTTTTCCAACCTCAGTATTTTTTACTCCTCTGACATCAACAATGTCACCAACCTTAAGAAATACAGGGGGAGAAGAGCAACTTCGCAGTGGAGAAATTCAGCAGATACCATCTTAAGATACCAAGTGTCCGAATTCACATCTCGGGTGAACATACAATGGTTTGTTCCTTCTAACATGATGCCTGAGAAGGATGCCTCCTTGTTTCTGTGCTATTCCTACCCAAAATGCATAAACTGTATCTAATCATAAAGAACTATCTACTGCCAAAACCGGTTTGGCTCAGTGGATAGAGCGTCGGCTTGGGGACTGAAAGGTCCTGGGTTTGATTCTGGTCAAGGGCATGTACCTTGGTTGTGGGCACATCCCCAGTAGGGGGTGTGCAAGAGGCAGCTGATCAATGACTCTCTCTCATTGATGTTTCTAACTCTTATCTCTCTCCCTTCCTCTCTGTACAAAAATCAATAAAATATATTTAAAAAAAGAAAAAAAGAACTATCTACTAAGTCCAAATCGAGGGACATTTTACAAGATGACTAAGCTGTTCTGGTTTAAAGATGTCAATGTCATGAAAGGCAAATAGATTCTTTAAAATATTTTTTTGTACTCTGCAATAAAATTACAAGTATTGTAAAAAAAAAAAAATGCCCATTTTCTCTGTATCATTTGTCTTCCTAAAGCATTCATGAACTTGCTTGATTTACCTTTGGAGTATACAGAGATCACCTGCGACTGTGCAGAATCCCACCAGGCCTGGACCATGCTCTCAGAAGGCCAGCAGTGTTTTCCAGTGTTTGGGACACTCAGAGCACCTCTGCACCGAGCTCCTCTTGGGTGCCATCTAGAGTCCTGGAGGAGCCTGATCTGGGAGGTGACCAGTCCTGGGTCTTTCAGCCTGGCCCTAAGGTGCAGCCTCAAGAGACAAGGAGGTCAGTGTCTCTCAGCACACAGGACACCCACATGGAGTCATTGCTAAAGAGGCTCTGACCAAGGCTCTTCAGGCAGCAGTCTGGCGTCTTAACAGTCAACCAGGCATGAATCCTACATAAAATCCTGATTATAATTTCAATATCTAGTTGGGAAACTAATAAAAAGCCTCTTGTTAACATTATGAGGCAAGTGTCATTGAACTCTGAACTCACTTATTTTAAGGTTTTAGCCTAAGTATTAAATCACTTCCTAATATGGTACAATAAGACAACGATAATTATGTGATTTTTTCAATAGAAAATTATAGTGAAAGTTTTATAGTGATAAAAGTGAATGCTCATTTATTTTTTCTTAAAACCTTTTCTAATTTCGCTATATTTGAACTTCAGATAAAAAAAATTTTTAGCATAAGTATGGCCCATCACTTGGGACATATTTATACCAAAAATGTTGCTGTTCTTCTAAAATTCAAAGGTAACTGGTGTCTTTCATTTATCTGGTAAGCCTACCCCTGAATCCTTTTCTCTACTCTTTCAAAGGGACTTCTCACTTTGATAGCAGGTGCCGCCTGAACCAAAAAGTCCCACATGGCCCAAGCACCTCCAGCTCAGTTTGTATATTCCGTGAATTCACTGATTAGTTAACAACCAAAGAGTTTAACTCCTTCACTTCATCTTAACGATTAGATTTCCCTCAGATTGTAAGGGAAAAAGTTACCAGTGAACACAACACAAAAGTCCTAAGCTACCAAGAACAGCTATGAAAAGAAAAATACAATTTCTGCAGCTCACCTCCAAAACCTGCTTGAGGCAGTTCGAACATAGGGGAAATACTCTGCTTACAATTGTGAGCCTAGAGCTTCCCGTTCCCTGTGTTTCAGATCGTCCAGTGTTAATGGCGGTCGCCCAGGGAGCCACGGGGTGCAGAAACCATCCAGGCCAGAACCCCAACAATTAGATGCTTACCTTATTGCTAATGGTCTTTCTTCCTAGGAATCACCTGGTCACACAGCAGCAGGTAAAAAGCTTTCAGAACATGCCAGGCTGCCCTTTCATTCCAACTGAGAGAAAATGAGAACAGAGAACTCTTATTCCCTCCCCCACAGGCTGGGAAACAAACAAACAAGTTGTGAGAGTTACTAAAGTAGAACAAAAGTGTCTCGGCAGAGCAGTGGCCCTTGGAGCTTGTGGAGAGAACTTGGATACCTTCCTGTTTCCTTGAGCATCGCAGCTGGGAACACTAAACAGTCCTTGTGACCACAGAACTGTGGCCCAGGTTCCCATCTGCTCTTATTTACATGTTAGTCATGGAAAGCCAGGACAGTCTGCTCGCCAAAGTCCATGGTCAAGTTGAGGATAAAGACACATAGTGATTCTCTCTACCCAGCCCTCTGAAGAAAGGAAGCCGTGAGAAAGTAGTTAGAAGTGGTTGGACTTATGAGGAACTGGACTCAGAGGAAGTGTGTGAGGGGAAGGAATACAAGAGTTCCAGCTGTGTTTTTATTTCTGTGAACCCTTCTGCTTTTTGTTCAATGCCCTTTGACCTGTTGGCAGTGGCATCAGCCCTGAGTGCAGGACTGAAAAATCCTTTGCTGAGGAAGTAGAGTGAACTTGTCGTCATTTGGTTACCATGGTGACGGTACCAAGTGTTACCAGCCCCAATGATTTGCATTGCAAACCATCACTAGAAATGGGGACAGCAGAACTTGATATTCTAGATGGAGAGACTCAATTCCCAGGAAAGTTCAGAGGGAACAAAACATAAATATATATATATATATGCATACTCATGAACACATAAGGAAGGGGCCAAACAGTCAGGGCTAAGAGTCAGTCCTATCCTCCTTGAAATGTCACTATCTATAAAGTATTTATTTGGAAGATTCAGACAATTTTACTTTAGACAGGCAAGTAAGCACATTATCAACCTCATTTAAAATTTTTTTAAAATTGATTTCAGAGAGGGAGCGAGAGAGAGGATCAGAAACATCAATGGTGAGAGAGAATCATCAACTGGCTGCCTCCTGCATGCCCCTACTGGGGGCTGGGCATGTGCCCTTGATGGGAATTGAACCTGGGACCCTGAAGTCCACAGGCTGATTCTCTATCCACTGAGCCAAACCAGCTAGGGCTATCAATCTTATTTTTAAAAATTAAACTTCACAGTCATATTCAGCATGCATCCTTGTAAAGGGCATCATACTAAAACGCTACATGATAATTATTATATTCTTGAGTCACGCATGACAGCAATACCCTTCATTTGGATAAACTGCATTATTAGAATTTGAAATGATGGAAAAGACCATATGCATTTCAGATTATATCTAACTTCAAACACACAGGAACCCCCATATTTAAAAGGGAAGTACTGAGGTAATCTTCAAGGGAAATGAAGGGAAAGGGCCTTACCAATTCTCCCCCTTCCTCCTCTGACAGCTGGTGAGCTCCTAGTGTCACTGAGCAGGACTGGAATAGCCCTCCACACTGGCCCTCACCCAATCTTGGGATATTCCCTATCTTTTAGGATTTCTGCCACCCCCACCACCAGTATCTAAGACCTTTGCTCTCAGGAGCCCATCCAGGAATTCTGTGCTTAACAGTGGTGAAAAAATCAGATGATAATAGCCATCATTTATTATTGACTTGTGCCAAACCCCTCAAGTCAATATTTTCTTACTTGATTCTTCCAAGTAGGAATTATTTTTATTCTCATTTTATAGATGATGAAACTGAGGTTCACAGATATTTAAAAAGTCACACAAGTCATAATGAAGAGAGCCAGGACTCAGGCAAAACTAGGTCTATCTAACTCCCAAATCCATACTCCTAACAATAATATTTATTCTCAGAGTTCAAAAAAGAGTATACCAACAGCTCCTGTACACTTTCCCAAGGGTTCATTCTGGGAAGGGGAGCATGTTTCAGAAATGTCAGAATCTTTTGCAGTTTTTTAATGATTCTGAACAGAAGTAGATTTAGCCTAGTTGGTCTAGTTTCACCAAGTTAAGTCTGAAAACCGATTCTTGTTTGTTGAGAGTTTCTAGAACCATAGCTAGAAGACAAGAGCTAAAGGTAGGCCTTCCTTCCTTCCGCAAGCATGCAAAGATAATCAAGCTCAATATTTTTTTGAGCATTCCCAATGAGCCGGAAGCTCACTAGAAAATACCAACTTCATGTGCAGTACAATTAAATGATGACCGGGGGTGACTGTTAGGCTAGTAAGCTACCAAAATAGATGGAGGCAATTCTTTCCTAAGCACTCGCTAGTAGACAGTATGATGCCAAGTGCATATCATGAGATTAGCTCTATGTTCCACCCTATGGATGTTAAGATGGTGTTTCGTTTTAGGAAAACATTTAACAATGTTTATTACATTTTACCCCTTAGAGTTAAATTTAAAACATCACGCATGCTCCACACATATTTGATATTCATGCATCACAATAAATCTTGCTCAGTCAATTCAATCATTTTTATGATAAAGATCCAAGTCAAATTCTACCTTCACTATGAGGGGACCTCCCCAAATTTTATTCTTATTTTGCTTATGCTTGTCCCACAGTACTTACCACATTGTGCCTGCCATTAGATCATTGATCTTCCATTGGAACTCATTTTGACCCCAAGGAGATATTCTGGTTGTCATAGGAAGGTGGGGAATACAGTAAACACACTGTAATGCAAACAGCAGTCACCCAGCCCTATAAACACACAATGTTTCAGGCCCAGATGTCAAGAGCGTTGAGACTGAAAAACCCGGTTGTTCAATAAATTGCTTAGAACTTGGAGCCATAAGTGCTTAGTTCTACTCTGGCTCCAAAACTTCATGACCTGTGAGAAAATGGGCCAGTCATAGTTCCTGAGACTCATGATTCTCACCAGCAAAATGCAAATACTTATTTTGTGGGTGCTCCCTCTGATAATTATTGTAGGGATCACGGCAATAATGCATGACAAACGGCTCGTCCACTTGGTACAGTCATTGTTAGGTGCACGGTGATGGTATGAATGATGGTGACAATGGCCATTGGGCAGGCAGCCTGAATATATAGGTCTAGAGCTCACTGAGGAAGTCGAGGCTGGATTTAAAATCTGAACTCAAATGGACTCAGTTAAATTTCATCTCAATAAGTATTTATTGAGCAGCATCTCTGGGCTTGCATTCTTCTAGGTACTATAGATATAAGAATAAGATATTCTCCCTAAATTAAGGACTTCATTTTTTAGGATAGAGATGGAGTCATAAGCAAAAAGTTATGACACTGTGTAAAATAACCAAAGATAATAGAGGCTAGGTGAATAAAGTCTTTTAGAAGCAGAGCAATTCAAGATATATTTTACGTTTATGAGCAGCATTATACTGGCAATAACAACAACAAACACACCCCCTTTTTTTTACTACCTCGCTTTACTGATCCCCATGGGGGAAATGCACAGTCTTCTGACTTAGATTACCCACTTGACAGACTAGATCAAAGTGGATAAGAAAACTGAAGTTGCTTTTTAACAATGAACATGTTAAATCTGACCACATAGAACAGTAATGAAATGGAGGCAGCTCTTCAACCTTGAGTCCTGAAACAAGTGAAAAAGCTATGACTCTGAATAGCCACGCATGCTGTGAATCCCTCATTGCCGCACTGAGGTATAACATGCTTCCAGAATGCAAATGAATGGTATTTGGGGGAAGTTTTCCAGGCCACCCCAGGTAGCTGAACTGTATTCCAGTTTACTCTGTTCACAGGAAATAAATGTCTGATAAAATTAACTGAACTGTGACATAAAAAGTAGGCTTTAATTAAACTCTGAGGCCCTTATAACATTAGTGATTCTGCCATCTCTCTCTTTTAAAAAAAATCTTTATTGTTGAAAGTATTACATATGTCTCTCTTTCCCCTCATCAACCCTCTCTAGCCCACCTCTGCCCCCTGTCCCGGGCCCTCACTACCCCACTGTTTGCATCCATAGGTTATGCATGTATGCATATGAGGTCTATGGCTGATAATCTCCCATTCACCCACCCTGCCCCACCTTCCCTCTGAGATTCCACACTCTGTCCCATGCTTCCATGTCTCTGGATCCACTCTGTTCATCAGTTCATTTTGTTAATTAGATTCCACATATGAGGGAGATCATGTGATGCTTGTCTTTCTCTGACTTATTTCACTTAGCATGATACTCTCCAGGTCCCTCCATGCTGTCTCAAAGGGTAAACTTCTTCCACCTCTTAATCAGCAATGTTCTCTGGCTATTCCATCCCTAACCCCAACTGACAATGATTGCTTGAAAAATCAAGTTCACGTAGTAGAGTCCATTACAGTATGCTTTTTCCTATTGGACTACAACAGATCACCACAAACTGACAAAACAAATTTATTATACTATTGTTTTTGAGGACAGACTCCAAAATGGGCCTCACTGAGCTAAAACAAGGTGTCAGCAAGACTGTGCTTCTTTCCGGGGGAGAATCCATTGCCTGGCCTTTTCCAGCTTCCAGAAGCTGCTCACATCCCTTGGCTCACGACCTCTTCCTCCATTTTTAAAACCGGTATTGCAGCAGCTTCAAATCTCTCTCTGATTCTGATCCTCCACTTCCATCATCCCATCCATTGTCAGACTCAGACTCTCCGGTTTCTCTCTAATGAGGACCCTGGGATCCAGCTAATCTCTCTTTCTGGAGATCCTTAACTTAATCTCATCTACAACGTCCCTTTTGATATGGAAGGTAAACATATCAAACATGTTTGATATGGGGCCATTATTCTGCCCATCATATCCCCATTATCCAGTGGAATGGACCCCTCCTGTGTGGAATCCACCTACGCAGCAACCTCCGAGTTAGGCAGCTTTGGTGCCAGTCACCTGTTGTCACAGAGCAGTCTCTACATCGATTTTGTGAAAATGGTGCTTTTAGGAAGTGTGACTGAGTACGTGAGGCTCTATTTACAGCCACATGAGCATGTAGTTCTCTTATTCATATAAAATGTGATTTTATTTTCCCCTTAAGAGTATAGCTTCAGAGACCCAGACTTAGAATTAGGTCTAGGCTCCACCATCTCTTATCTGTGCTACTTAGAGCAAGCTGCTTTCTTTTTCTGAGCTTTACCATCTCTAACTCAGCCGCATTTCCTACCTCCCTTATACTACACCTGCCGTCCCTGAAATTTCCCTCGGTTTGAAGGATATCCAGGGTGATAGGCATAATTGAATTTTATAGGCATCATGGAAACAAAGAAGTAGAAGATAAATAAGATCATATAATTTGTGTAGAGTTTTTATTTGAAATGGCTACGGTTTGATATATTACTTCGCTTCTCTGAAAATATTTTCAATATTTATTTTCTAGAACCCATAAACAATATAACAAAATACTATCTAAATACCTATAAGACATCAAGGTGATGAAATATTGTGTACATTATAAAATATTATGTTTATAAGAGGCTTTCATTATTAGCCTCCTGGCCCCTCTCTCTCCTTGCCCAATCCTTGAGATTCCCAGAAACTTGTCCAACCTGCTCTGTGTGCCCTATGGTTCTGGGAGTCCAGCTCTTTTTTCCCTTCTTTTGTTTTTTAAATTAAACTACGTATGTTCCCAAATGTACCCCCTTTCTTTCCCCTTTTTATTAATATTATATTAAATTTACTAAGAGCTTAATTATTATATTAGCAACATAATTTATTAAGGATGACTCAAAATACATAGATAATTTCTTTACATAATGTAGTATCTTTGGCATCTTATAACATGAAACAGAAAATCATTAGTCCCATCTGTAAAAGAGCTTCATATTCTTGGAATTTGTGCCCTGATTTCTTCACTCTTTTTTTCTCATTCTCTCATTCACATTCCCTCCTTCAGTCATCCATTCTTTATATAAAATATAGAGGCCCAGTGCATGAAATTCATGCATGGAGGTGGCGGGGGTGGGGTGGGGGAGGGGGATAGGTGGTTCCTCAGCCCAGCTGCACCCTCTCCAATATGGGACATTTCTCTCACAATCTGAGACCACTGGCTCCTAACCACTCATCTGCCTGCCAGCCTGATCGCCCCCTAACCATTCCCCTGCTGGCCTGATTGACACCTAACTGCTCCCCTGCCAGCCTGATTGCCCCCAACTGCTCTCTCCTGCCCCCTTGATGGTCCCTAACTGCCCTCCCCCACCAGCCATCTTGTGGGACAACTATCTTGTGATGACGTGGAGGTGGTCATCTTGTGGCCACGTGAGGGCATCCTGGGAGGGCATGAGGGCCATCTAGGCTTTTATTAGTATAGATATGTCAGTATGGCTCATTGTAAGCATGTGAAACTTTACAATGTATATAAAACAAAATGATAACTTTCCCTGACCTTCTCAACCTCGTGAAGTTCTCATAATCATTCCTAATCTTTATCCTTCGGGATTCTTATGAACACCTGCTAGACTTCATGCCATGTCCCAGCATGTAGATCTGACTTACTGTTTACTGGCCACATTATATGGCCATACCACTATGTGTCTCTCTCTAGTTGTTCCTTTACTGTTGCTGCAGAAGGCAGAGTGTCCCCCTCATTTCATTTATCACTCCATGTATTACTTAGTGGTGAAGTATCCAAAAAGAATGAAAAGGCCACCCTACTACACTTTTCTGGGAAAAAATATTTTCTCCCAAACTCCCTCACTTCTTGATCTTCATCTTGGAGGAGATGGGGAAAGAGTTCAGGAAAGTTGTTATTTAGCTGCATATTGTCAACCAGGTTTAGAGAATTTCTAGAGCACCTTTTCTCTCTCTCCTGACAGCTCCCCAGTAATGCTGATTAAAACAAGACAGCCTCACCTCAGAACTAGGAGAAGTGATAGGGAACCCTGGGCTTACTTTAAAAAAAGTATTTTATGAAAATATAATTGCTTTTATCATACAGGGGTGCAGACAGACAAATAGACAGACACACATACATATACACATGTATGTATATATTTAAAGCAATTATATAAATATGTTCTATTGTTGGATTGGAACATTCAATTTCATTAGTATTTGGCACATTTCATTGATTGACAACTTATATCTGTTAAAGATGAAGTACCAAAATACCACTGTAATTATGGCATTCTGAACATTGTTCTGAATGACATCCTCACACAAAAAGCATCACCATCTGGAAACCAGAAATGGAGCACCATGCTTGTAAGCAATTCTACCTCTTGGATCTCTCTCTTTCCCTCCCTCCAGCCCTGGGATTAGCTAATTCTCACTACCATACCACTTATTTATTTGTCTATTCTTACCTACAACTTTAGATCATTTTTCTATTTGATCTGCCCCTATGCAGGGTGACTCATACTTAATTCTCCTCTGTCTCTTCCTCAGTGAACTTGTCAGCCCCCTCATCACCAACAGCATTTAACATCATTCTGTATCAATAGCTGAGGTCTCACCGATTTCACCTGCATTCAACCCAAACCTGTCCACTTAGTCGAAAGAATCTTACAAATAGGAAGGAAGCAGACTTTCAGTGATCAGGGTGAACATGGAGGTTGCTATGGCACAAAGAAAGGCTCATAATAAATAGTCTTACCTGCCCCAGTTGGTGTAGAACTCAGGGAACAAGCTAAGTCCATCCCTAAGGAAGCTGATCCTCACAGCCCCCTCCACTGGCCTGCATTCACCTGCAACAAAAGCTCTGCTCCTGAACTGTGTACCTGGACTGCTTCTGAAGGAAACAGTGCAGCATTTGATTAATCTTACATGACATTTTCATAGGCCACGCCCATTTGCCCCAAGGAAAAACCTCCCTTCCCAATCCTTTTTGTCTCAGGAAATATCCAATGCAGAGGACTGAGACTTCCTGCATTCATGGGTCCCACAAAATTTTTGGAGGTGTACCTTGTGCCAGACTGTCCAAGAAACACCTCTCTCCTAAAATGTTTGCAGCCTTTTGGAGGGCACAACTAGTAATACTCATGGGGGAGTATCGAGAACACAGAGGGAGAGGGGACTGTTATCGAATGGGAATTTGGGAAGGCTTTGCCAAGGGGATAGTGCCTGCTGTGAGTTTTGAAGCATGAGTAGGACCTTTCCTGGTGAATGAGAATTGAGCGTGGCTTGAGGCTCTGGGGAGGATGCTCAAAGCAGAGAACAGCATGGACAAAGGCACAAGCGTGAAACAGGACGCACGTTTTGGGGACTGCAAAGGCTGTATGGATAAAGCATAGGGAATGTGGAAGCACACACACACAGAGAGAAAGATGAAGCTGAAGAAGTAGGAAGCCTCACCCGGTGGGCTGACGTGTGACTTAGCAAACAGTAATTGGGAATCTGGATACTATAATGAGTCCACTGTTTAATGAATGGGTTGAGCATATTATTTGTCACTCTGAGAGAGGAGCACTGAAGAGAAGAGTTCAATGTTTATTTTGTTACTCTGTACGCTCAGAGGATGGGTAGACTGATTGGTCAAATGACCTAGTTTGAATTAGGGGACTGAACACCAACTTCCAAATAATAAGATTACATTAAATATTAAAGCTGTCATCAGTTCCTGTGAATAGTCCTTCCATAATTCAGAAGGATCTTCAAGACTTTAGAAAGGGTCAGGACTGTGATTGGCATGAACACCCTCTATGGGTGATTGCCAACCAGGTCTGTGTGGGAGGAGAGAGGGTTCTGTGTTTTAAAAGTCACTTGCATTTTCATGCTCCATGAAGAGTCCTGAAAGATTGCATTTGGGCCAGCATAACAAATGAAGAACTGCACTAAGAATGTTAGTACAAACAATCAGGATAAACCACCCTCCCCCATGTGACCTAGCAAACATATTGCCTTGTGGTTGAAACTTGGCAAGTTCATTGTCATCAGAACCCTGGAAGGAAGGTGGATTGAATCGGTTATTTAATCCCTAGGTCAGACCTCCGTCCTTGATATTTCCCTGTTCTCACAGAACTGGCAAACCCTTAAAAATAGCAAGTGCGCTCTATTGTTAACATTTCTTCTGCCACTGAAATCACATTAATGACTCTTATTTGCTCCATTAGTATTGGGTTTACAGCTTCAGTAAGTGTTTTAACTCCCATTATTTTACTTTGCTTCTAAAGACCTCTTGGATACCCAAAGCAAGAAAGTTATTTTCCTTCTCACCTACAATTAACTCATTAGAAGCAAAGACTCAGAAAGGTGACTTGCTTTGTCCAAGGTCACATGACTGGAACTACAAGGCATGCTTCAGTCTCCAAGTCTTAACACTCTGGATGCAAAATTATACTGCCTTGACGATATCTTCTTGTAAGGGAGTTGTCCACAGTCAGTAAACTGTACTGCTGAGATGGTCTCCAGGAATTCCTGACCCTTTTCCATAGTGCTCAATTGATTTTACTAGTAGATGGTTCACTGTCCATCTTCCCTACCTTTCTTCAAATATCCTGGCCAGGTCATCACCTAATAAAAATGGGCTTGTCTCCTTCCACCTTGACCTTGACCTCTCTTTCATTGATCTCCCCAGGCTCTGTCTCCTGTTGCTACTTGGACTCTCTTTCTCTGCCCAGTATCCTCATTTCACATCTCTCTTAAATGGCCTGTCTGTTTGCAATTTATTTCTTTCATCATACTGATTTTGTATTGTTCCCAGGAAGACTATGGATTGCAGATGATGAAACAAGCAACATCTCAATCCTTTGTTTGATGCAGCCCCATGCTCAGCATCTCAGATTCCAGTGACCTGTCAGAGAAGATGAGTCACTGGGGCATATAGGCATATTACTAACTGCCCCAGAGAATAAGGGTAGGGTACAGGACTCCTCCATTTCACACCAGAACTACGATGGACATTCTGGGACAGGTCAGTCCAAAATGGTTAATTACCCAAGGTAGGCCGGGTGAATGGCATAAGTCAAGAGGAAACCAAGATCATATCTATGAGCATAATGCAGAATGTGAGGTCTAAGGATCAATGAGTTTTCAACAGTAAGGTCCTGAGCAATGTGGGGTCTAGTATGTGACAGAAATGAGATTTGCTTCTCTAAGACCCAGGAAGGATGGAAACAAGATATTTAAGCAGTAAGGAATAGTTTGCATTTGGTTTTGGGATTAGTTATAGGATGCAGGCATGACTAAAGAGGGGTAAAAATCTTAAACAAATAGATAGATTCATGAAGAGACATCTGCAGGAACAAGACAGAAAGCAGAAAAAAAGGGAAGTGCCAGAGAGAGAGGAGACGGTAAGGGGTGTGAAAACACTTAATGGAGCTGTTACTAATGGAGCAAAGTGGAATCATTAATGAGATTTCCGTGGCGGGAGAGTGCACTTGCTATTTCATGGGTTGGCTAGTTCTGTGGGAGCAGGAGAATATAAGGATGGATATCTATAAATTCTGACCGCATGCCTGAATCTGGCACTTCACTTTTCAATTACCAATGAATCACTGGGCTCAAGTTCATTTGCTAATTTATACTTCAGGGCTGAAAACAAGTGCTGTAACTATTAGAACCACTGTCTCTCCCTCCACCTTCCCCCTCACCGCCACTATCACCATGCTGCCAAAGGAAGTTTTGCTTACTCTGAGTTTATAGGTGAGTTAATCATACCAGTTATTCACAGTCTAATTTCCATCCTCTGTGGCCAAGTGTTTTAGGCCAGTGGCCAGACATTGTGGTGAGAGAATGGCACAGGTGGAATTCAACTAGGTAGCTGTCATTCCATCACAGTGAGGTAGGGAGCAGCTCTGCCTGCTGCCAGAATGCATTCTATTTCCACCAGAGAAAGAAAGAAAAAAAAAGCTAGTCTGATTACATAAAGAGGCTATCCCTCTGTTTTCTTTATCATAGGATTGTACTTGTGAAAATTTTCCCATAAGCAACAGTATTTCCTGATCTCCTTTCCAGCTCCCACCAAAATGGAATGCATCTACCACCTTTGCATAAAGTAGGGGTAATGAGGGAAACATTTCTTTACTACTTAAGAATCATAGAACACTCTGCAAACATCCTCTAGGTCTGTTAAAAGAACAGGAATGCTTGTTGCTTTACTGTCTCTCTATATATCTTTTGGTTCATCAGTTTATAATGTTTTTTATTATCCATAAATGAGTGATGTCATGTGGTGTTTCTCTTTCATTGACTGGTTTATTTCACTCAGCATGATGTCAAATTACAGCAGGGAGGGTAGAGAGATATGGGGGAGATAAGAGATCAACTGAAGGACTTGTATGCATGCATATGAGTATAACCAATGAACACAAAACTCTGGGGAGTGAGGGCATATATGGGAGTGGGGGGGTGCAATGGTAAGATATGTACACATATAATAATTTAATAAAAAAATAAAGTTATTATTGGTAGGTAAAAAGAAAGAAAGAAAGAAAGAAAGAAAGAAAGAAAGAAAGAAAGAAAGAAAGAAAGAAAGAAAGAAAGAAAAAAGAGAGAGAGAAAGAGCAGGAATGGCAGAGTCAACAGTTCCTAGCTGGATGGTATTGAGACATTCCTGAACTCCTTTCTAGTAGTTTTAGGAAGACAATTGTTGACAACTTGGTCCTTTTCATGGTGGCAGAGCTGGGACACAGTTGACTGTGAAGACAGAGTCTTCAGTATTAGGGGAATGAGGGCTTTCACCAGGAAATAGGACCCCATAGTATCTCTCCCTCTACATCACCCAGATTTCTTCCAGGATGATGGTCATGGGACCTCAGTTCTCCCCACAACTCATAACCTAATTTATAACAATCTTTCCCAATGTACTACATTGTGAGATTGTGATGTCACTGGACCAGCCATGTCCAAAACTTCTCTCCCTTTAACCACCTCAAGCCCAGACCAAAGGGACAACACTTCTTCAATCAGTGATCAAGACAAAATTACACTTCTGTGCAAAACGAGGCAGCATGTTTAAAATGAGGAAGGTGCTGGAAATATCTAGTAACTATGGTCACCACACATACCTTCCTCTTGGGTTTCAATATTTTCAGTGAATATGTACTAAATATCTACCATCTTCCTTAGTCTATATTAGGAGATACATAAATGCACAAGATGAGCATTTAGAGCAGTCGTAGGCAGAAAGAGTGGTTTCCCTTCTGCTTTGGGAGTCTCAGTACCCATCTTACCAAGTCCTAACAAAGGGGCTCCGAAGCAGGACTTGAATTGCAACTCCAGCCCAACTTAAAATCTTCTTCTTCACTATGTGAATCACTAAACATGATGGTTCTGTGAAGCGGTACCTCCAGAACTTCTCATGGCAGGGATGGATCAGCATTGTAAGAGCAGAGGGATGTAAGAGCAGTTTATGAATCAAACACATCTTTCTGTTTTTGAAAAACTCGGTGGAAGTACCCCTTTCGGGCGTGTATGTTATTGTGCAGCCTACCAAGACCACAGTGCAGAGCTGATGGGCACCTGAGCCAAGGAAGGAAGTAAAGCTCCCCAGACTCCTCGCCTAACTTAGGGGAGCAGTCCCCAGCGGCACTGTCAGGCCCCAAGGGTCTGGGACTCACCCTGCCACAGCAAAGGCTTGGAGAGGAGCCAGGAGTCAGGGCCTGGACTACTGGGAAGCCACACCAGTCCTCAAGAAACTGGTTTTTCAACTTAAGCAAAGAACAATGCATATTTTGGATAAGTTTGCTCAAGGCAGGCCAAGGAGGAGGCGGAGATGGGGCTTGGGGATACCTACATCCCTCATTAGTGCAGGCTTACCCTCTGCAGGCAGGGAAGGGAAGTTTATGAGATGCGTAGCAGGGGACTGAGCACATTCCCAATTTGGCAAATGTTCTCTGTTTCTCTCATTCTCTACGGGAAACTTTTGGCTTAGTTCTGAGTCAAATTTCCCCTGAGGTTGTTCAAAAGTTTACATTTCTTACAAAAGTAATTTGATCCGGAGGGTGAGACACCACTTGGTAAGAAGAGCTATAAAGAAAAATCTTCCCAGCCTGCATGGCTCAGTGGTTGAGCATCGAACTATAACCAGGATATCATGGTTTGATTCCCAGGCAGGATACATGCCCAGGTTGTAGGCTCAATCCCCAGTGGGGTATGTGTAGGAGGCAGCCAATCAATGATTCTCTCTCATCATAGATGTTACTATCTCTCTCTCTCTCCTTCCTTCATCTCTGAAAATAAAAAGAAAAAAATCCAATCTTTCCCAAATTTCACAATTGATTTTTCCTTAAGTTGGCGATGTGACATCATCTTTAACACCTATCATGTCTTTGACTAAAACCAATGAAAACAGTCATCTTCCAAAGTCTTCCCTCATTTATCCCTGAAGCTGAAAGACAAAATTCTAAAACTCAACCTAATATATTTGAAAATTTTTCTTTCATATATTGGCACTTCTATAGGTTAGCCTTTTGTTATTAAATTCTAGCATGACTGCAATTGGAGAAGGATCAAGACCCTGAGGCCTGTAGCACTGTTTCTTTAACATTTTTGAGACCACCTATATGAGTTAACATATAATTAATTTCTGTACATTTTACAGACATCAGGTTTCAGATGCTCAGATTGTAAGGATGTAAATGTGGCATATATTTTATATCACCTATAATAATTATATTATTCACATATTCATATAATCTATAATCTTGTTTATAATTATATACATAGATATATATGCATATATCTATATAAACATATCTATCTAGCATTTGTTCTGACAAAAAATTGTTAAAAAGGTCAACATTACTCAAATCACTCCTTTTATATGACTTCTTCATTCTTGAGCTCTTGAGCTCCTAATTTTGCTTCAGTTCTTAGTTAATTGGAATGGATCTTCAAATAGTTTCATCAGGTAAGGTATCTATGTGATTGGTGTATTTGACAAGTTTCTGTTTGTCAGAAAATATATTTCTATTGCCCTCTCAATTAACCAAGTCTAAAATTCCTGAGTTTAAAAAACTACATTGAGAGAGAAAAAACATTGCTTTATTTCCTACTGGCATTTAAGGTGATAAATGAAAAACTGAGCTAAATAAATGTGTGTTTCTCTGCAGAAAACCTGTTTTTCTTATTTGAATCATAATTGATTTTTATCTTTATCCTTTTTGTTTATCTTTATGCAAATGTCTAGGTAGGTGTATATGTCAGTTCTCTGATTTTACATGGAATCTGCCAAAAATGTTCTATTATAATTCTATGTCTCTTCTTTTTGCAGGGTTTCATTCAGAAATAATAATTATTTGCAAGTTGGCCATCTATATTTGTCTTTAGTGCTTATTGTCTTTCTTTGCTTGTATTTCCCCCCCTCTACTTGTATATGGCTTCTGCATTCTGGAAAAATTTTACAAATTTGTCTTTCATATACTGATGTTTTTTATATCACATTCTGTTCCCTTTCAATATAAACTGTAATGCTGCTACAGTTTTTATGAGATTATTTGAAATTCTATATTATCTCATTTAAGTCTATTTTAATTACACAGTCCAACCTTTTATGTCCTCCAAACCACCCAGATTCAGGAACTTTGGAAATGTAAAGACCTGCATTTAAAATCAGATTCTGCTCATTGCTGTGTGGCCTCTTTTAGTTGGGTAACCTCTGAGCTTTGGTTCCTTTTCTATAAGAACTTCAATGATCATATGTGTTTCACGGTGTCACTGTGAGGATGCAATGATAATTCCATGCCGGTGCCTCACAGAATGCCTGTCTCCTTTCCCCTGAAGACTTACTTCTGGCAAAACACTTTCAGATAGGATCATGAACTTGGCTGGCCCTCTCAAATGCACAGCTCTCCAACAAACGGCTAGTAGCTGAAGAACATCTCTCCTGCTTCCTCAGACCTCTGTGAGGTATCCAAACACTCCATGAGCATTTGTGCTCAAGCATTGAAGACAGTGCTGAAACACTTGGTATCACTGTGTGTTTTGCTTCTCAGATTAACATCTGCTAACCAACAGGCGGGGTACAAGCCTTGCTCTCATTATATGGATCTGTTCCTTGCCCAGTTTAAACAATATTAGATCCTGCAAGCCTTGGAGGCCACTCTAACTCACTCCCCGCCATCCAGTGGTTTGAATCTATCCCATGTATCCCCCTAATGGTCACCCATCTACTCCTATTCTGCTGAACATATGAATAGAAATGAGAATCTCTCCACTTGCCAAGGAAACCCCAGAGCGAGCAGTGGCAGAGAATAATATGTGGAAGGGCCAACATTAGGGAGACAGGTTTGGCTCTGCTCAACCTGCAGAAGCAAGGACTTGAATGATGTGTGAATCTCTTAGCACGGTGCCTAATACCTTGCAGGTACTGGATTTAAGAAGCATGTATATGTATTATTAGGCACTCATTCACCGAGAGCAGTTACTCTGTGGCAGGTAGTGGGGATATAAGCCTTGCTCTCATTATATGGATCTGTTCCCTGCCCACTTTAAACAATGCTAGATCAGTCAAGCCTTGGAGGTCACTCTAACTCACTCCCTGCCATCCAGTGGTTTGAATCCACCCCACACATTCCCCTAATGATCATGTGTCCCTCCTCTGCTGAATGCATGAATAGCAACGCAAAACTCTCCACTTCCCAAGGAAGCCGATCCCGATTTCAAAGGCTCTGAGGGTGAATCCAGGTCTTTGGCACTGCTGATTGTGCTTCACAAGAATAACCACCGTGCACATTTCCAATGACCTTGACCCACGTTAAAATCCCAGCCAGCATATTTTCGCCTTTCTTTTTTAAACAGTAGCTCAGAGCTGAAACATTCCTCTACCTGCCATGTCTTTTGCCTGGTACCACTGGTGCCCTCTGCCCTTCTTTTGTTTCCGATAGAGCTGATGCCACAATACCTGACGTGATTAACTACTCGGCTGCTTGATTAACTGCAAAGTCCACTTGCCCTCCTGAGCAGCAAAGACTCTCGGCTCACGGTCATCACCGGATGCAACCCAGGCAGTTTCTGCTCACATCAGTGGCGAGGTCTGCTTCCCTCGGGGACGGGGGGCTGTTTCTTGCTGTCGAGCAGGAAGAGCAGAAGGAGAGCCTCCTGTCCTTTGCTTCATGTGGGTCCCCAAGGCCTGGATCAAAGGGAGCCACGGGCTTTCTGTTTCCCCTCAGTGAGAGAACTGAAAAGTGGAGGTGGGGGATGGTAGAGGCAGACAAAGGATCTTGGGACATTCTTTCTTTTATTTTTGGAAGGGACAGACTCAAGCCCTGGATTATTCCAGATAAATTTCCTATCAACAAAAATATGGATGGACCCTCTGCCTCAGTTCCTATATTCAGCTTCCTCTACTTCCTCAGACTCACACCTGCTGGAGGTCAAGGATACATTATACCAAGTCCCATTTCCCTCTTCATTTTCTCTAGCAATGGGTAGGCAAATCACTGAGGTTAGCCGAGTGGGCTAATGAGAGTTAGGAGACTGGGGGACTTCAGTCTCATGTTCAGTGCTATTATCTCAGAGGGCACACTCGAGCATCAGAGCCTGATTGTGCCCTTTGATAAGGGTGAGGTTTGGGGCAAGTTAATTCTCAAAGGACTCTGGGAGACATGTGATGCTCACCCATTTAGGAGACAAGAGAACTGAGACTCAGAGAGAAGTGACTTACTTAAATTCAAAAAGTAAAGGTGTTCCAAGGTAAGGTCTTAAGGTCTTTGAGTCCAAAATGAGTGTCTTTGTTACTTGACCAAATTCCCTGATCAACTGACAGATCCTGAATGAACCACTCCAATCGCAATATAGACTCTTCCAGGTCTCCTCTTCATGGAGTTTCCTTGTTGGTGACAGGTTTTGCCTGTGGATTTATATACTCTTTTCAGTGGCAGTGATATTGGAAACAGCTCTCGAGGGGACTGACTTAGATACTAAGCTCCATTTTGTCTACATGGAAACTTATCTAACCTCTTTGAGCCTCACCTTCCTTATTTAAAAAACAAACAAAAAAAATAATAACACCTCTGCCTTAGGGTAGTGTCAGAATTCAAAGATGATGACTATAGATGTACTTGTTACCCCCTAATGCACTTTATAGATGTGTAAGGGGTTACCAGCATGGCTGCCCGTGCGGTGTGCAGGGCTCTGGGGCGCACCTTCTGGGCAACAACACAGTATGATAAGGAGTGTAGAAAGGAGAGCGTCCACATGCAAATAGGAGACCAGAGGCCTTGATCATGGAAAACTATTCCTGCTGCACCGGGCAAAGAGCACGGAGGGAACAAAGAGTCTTTGAGGGAATGCCATTAGTGAGCATGCCTCAGCTGTGGTGGGAGTGACCGTCTGTTCTTCAGAATGGTCAGATTTGACTGGTGATTCAGCCAAGGGTCAGAACAAAGACAGCTTCTGCCCATATAGTTTCAGCCCAGGGGCCCATGGGATGACATCTTTGATCGTATTACTTCCCCCTGAATTACTTTGCCATCATTACTCATTCAGTACATATTAAACAAACATTCATATGTTCCTACTTCTAGAGTTAGAGCAGTGAAGGACACCAACAAAGTCATGAAGGGGACCTTCTAGCAGGAGAAGACAAACAATAACTAACCAGGCAAATTAATGGTGAAATGGTTTTAAATGGTAGTACGTGTTACGAAAAAAATATAATAAGGTGATGTGGTTGAAAAGGATTGGTGCAAAGTCCTTTAGATTGGGTGCATCCTGAAGAGACGAGAGTTCAAGATCAAGAAGGAACTAGCCAGGTGAACTGGTGATTCACCCCTTGCCCCACCCATGCTACACTCTTCCGTGCTCTGACTCCCTCCCCCACTGGCTTCCAATGGGATTTGGCCAAGGGGGGCCCCTGGCAGGACGAGGAAGAGTGGGGGAATTATTTCTGCTACTGTTTCACGCTTAGGGCCTGAGCCTTTGCAGACAGGTAGGGACTGAGGGCTTCTTTAACCACAGCTCCCCTGGGGTGGCCCTCCTCCATGGTCCAGCTCCCAGCCCCAGTCCCTCTGGCCTGACAAGTAGCAATGGCCTTGCACTACTGCTACTCTCTAGGTTTCTCACCTTTTGTGGTCACTCTCCTAAGTATTAAAAAGTTTGCGATGGCCTGGTCAAAGTGGCTTAGTGGCAGAGCGTCAAACTATGAACCAAGAGGTCATGGTTCAATTCCCGGTCAGGGCACATGCCCAGGTTGTGAACTCAATCCCCAGTAAGGGGTGTGCAGGAAGTACCCGATCAATGAATCTCATCATTAATGTTTCTATCTCTCTCTCTCTCTCTCTCCCTTCCTCTCTTAAATCAACAAAATACTTATTTTTTAAAATAAAAAATTGAGAATGAATTCTGCTTGTTGCTGGAATCTGAACTGGTACACCTTGTGACAATGTGGGGACAGAGCACGCTGGACAGAAGGAGCACCACGATTTTCTGGACAAAATAAAAAGAATGACAATGAACCTTTGTGTGATTTTTAAAAATAGATCAGAAAGCATTTCACGAGTAAATCTCATTTAAATCCGATGACATCATCCAGGGTTTGGGCCGGGATTATTCCCACGAGTAAACAAGGAACCTGAAGTCTGAGGAATAAGTGACTTGCCAAAGGCTGACGTGGATGGCTGGTACTGGAGCCTAGTCTCAAAGGCTGGAATGCAGGTTTCTGGCTCCAAGTTCAGGCTTCTGCCCCAGCCCCTCACCTGGCACCCAGGAGGTAAAGAGAATCCAGGGACATTCCTCAGGGGCCACCTCACAAGACCTGCCACACTAACCGCTGACTGGAGTCTTTGTCAGCCATACAGCCTCCTGAATCTCCCAAGATCAAAAGTAACGAGTCAGTTATCAAATCTTCTTGTCGGGAAAGCCACATGATTAAATCTTACGAATTGACACTCTGATTACAGAGCACATGCATTCCCTTCCTTATTCAAAACGTTTTTTCCTACTAAACAGATATAAGAAGTCACAAACAACCCACTTAAAGGAACCAGGGGAGCTGGATATCTATAAGAATCCTGGGATAGGAAAAATGTATTAAGAGAATTATTTTGGAATTAAAATAACAAGCACGTACTTCATGGGTTTCGAAGTCGAGAATCTTGAATAAATGGTTCTCTTAAAGTGGGCACACCTTCATATTTATAGTGATGAGCACTATAGTATGACTTTATTACTAATAGTAGAATTTATTCTTTTTAAAAAAATATATACTTTATTGATTTTTTTACAGAGAGGAAGGGAGAGGGATAGAGAGCTAGAAACATCAATGAGAGAGAAACATCGACCAGCTGGCTCCTGCACAACCCCCACTGGGGACGTGCCCATGCCCTTGACCGGAACCGAACCTGGGACCCTTCAGTCTGCAGACAGACGCTCTATCCATTGAGCCAAACCGGTTTCGGCAGTAGAATTTATTCTTAAAAATGGAGTAAGCCACAGAAAAACCCAATTTCCAGCAATAAATCATTCCTCCCAAGACTTGCACAAGCCACCTGACCATAACATACCAATTGCAGTTCAAAATATCTGCATCCATCTTTGCAACACACCAGCGGTTAGTTCTCCAGGGGTTTCCAAGCCAGACTGAACATCTGGATTTCTCAATGAATCCTAAAGGTTACCTGACTCAGAGAGGGAGAAGTAGATGGATAGAGGGGCATGTGACAGTCTGCAGCCATTGTGAAAAATGTCTCCTGCTGGCGCTGGCCAGTCTCCAAAAGCACAAAGGCACACGGCTCTCCTGTTGGTTCCAGGGAGAGTGAAATCCAGAGAACCCATCTGATGGACTTCCTGTGCCCAACCACTCAGCCCAAGCACATTATACCTGCCCAGCCTGTCCCCGGGTTAGGATCGGTACAGAGGTAAGTGCCGGGGAGGAGCAGTCATGGAGGCAGTGATGGAGGCACCTGCACAGTGCCCACCACAGCAGCTGCAGGAGGCTGTCAGGTTGAGGTGGCTTGTGTCAATCACATCCCAGGTAATATACCATCCAAAGATAGGGCCCATGTTTTAAAATTGGGACAGATCTCATTGCATTGAGAGGGGAAAGCACACATTCACTATGGCCTGCAGAAGCTGCCTGTTGTGACTGGCCCCGTCCCAGCTTACCTGGAGGCCCTTCTCCGTCCAATCACACTGCTCTCATTGCACACAGCCACCTCCCAGAGGTCAGCAGGCCCTTTCCCGCCTGAGGGTTTAACACATTCTCTTCCTTCTGCTTTATAAAGGCTTCTCCTGGGCTGTTTGCATGGGTAAGACCTTGTCATTTCTGGGTTTCTGTCTGCAGGGAGGGCTTCGCTGAACACCCTGTGTAGGTAAGTCTTGCTCTATAATTTATTGGAGCACTTTTGTGTGTTTTTATGGTCCTCCAGCAGTTTTAAATTGAAGTATTAATTTGTGAAATTGTGCATCCAGCCTGTCTACTAGACTGTAAGCTCAGGGAGGGTAGGTACCATGTATGATTCTCTCGTCACTATATTTCCAGCATCTGGGAGTGTGCCCAACCCACAGCAGGGGCTCCTAAGCCTCTGCTGCATGAATGGACGGACAGATGGATACCTTGTTCAGATAAACGCAGCAGCAAGCAATGAATACGAAGAGAAAAATGAAACGCACCCTGACAGGTAAGAAAGAGGATTCAGCATGGTTCCTGGCGGGCTGGCCATGCTCCCAACACCAGGGGGCGCCATTTGCATGTATTGCAAGGATACTGGAGGCTCCTGGAACTAATACTGTCTGGACCACATCTTCCCATTGAATCATCCCCATCTGAGGAGCAAATGAATGAATTCTAGAAAAGCACAGACCTTCTGAGCTGTCTCAAACTTAAGATAAATGCTCCTTAAATAATCTGTGATGAAGGACCAGTTTTATAAAATTATTTCCAAACCACCACTCACCAAAACATTTGTAAACTACAACAAAAATAAATTGCTAAAAAAGAAAAGAACCAGAAGACATACAAAATAAGAGCCCAAATTTTTAAATAGATTAAACAGACATAAAATCATTCTGTCCAATTATAATGAAAATACACGAACACTTGTAACTTCTATACGTAATACACCTCATTGCAGACCAGCACTGGTTTACAGTTCAATGCTGGCCTGTGAGCCACTCAGGGCATCTCGTTTTAGAGAGGACTCAGGTTGGATGAAAGACCAGGTGCCGGTGGGGGGCTGTTAGCACCTGCATTGAGTGCCCAAGACAAGGGCAGGATGAAGAGCGTGAGGGGAGTGATGACAGTGCGGGGTCCAATACTGTTTTCATTAAATTTTGAACTTGTGTTCTTCATGAGATTTTTGCATTAACTTTGATTTTTAAAAAATATTATATTAGAGTAATATTTTTTGATTATTGAGTTTTTTGGTGCCCCCCCATAAGTTTGCATCTGAGGTAAATCTCTCATTTACCTCTCCCTTGGCTCTGAGGAGGAACATAAGAATTACTATTAATACACACTGAAAGTTAGGCTCAAAGAGGTTAATTCCTCAGTAGGTAAATACTTGACTGAGACCTGAGCATAGGCCTAACCCAAGGTCCATGCCCTTTTCATTGGAACACACTACTGTCTCTCTGGAGCATCCACCATTCATTCATTCATTCATTCATTAGCAACACCATCAGAGATCAACATGAATTGTATGCTCCATTCATAGCTGGAAATAGATAAATTAGGAGCAGTAAGTAGGGGCCAGGTGACAGACGACCTTGAATGTGGAGTTGAGAAATATGGATTTATCTGCAGTCACCGAGCATTCTAGAAGCGACATGGTTAGTTTTAATATTTAGAAACTTAACTCTGAGTGCAATGGGGTGACTTGGTATGGGGGAGTGGGATGAATGGGGAGTGGGGTGAATGGAAGGATGCAGCAACCCAGAAAAAAAGAAGAAAAAGAAAGTGGAGATGCTGGTCACATTGGGAGAGGATTCTTACCACTGGCACTTTGAGGGCTCAAGAGTAGAATGAAATCACCCATGCTACCCCCAGGCTGTGCCCCATCAAGGGACAAGGAAAGAGAGAGCGCAGGTCTACGGGAGAAACCAAGCAGCATAACTGCACAGAGTGTGGAAAGAATCAAGAGGAAAACAGCGAGAATCTGCAGTGAGGAAAACGGGTGCAAGGAGACATGGAAATGCAAGAAACTGGTGAAGGAGAGAGCAGAAGGCAGGCAGCATCTGTGAGCTCAAGGACAGGAGGAAGGAGGAAGGCGGGAGTAGGCGGAAACAGCAGTCAGATTCTTCGCGGCGCTAAAATTGTCCCTGCCACTTGGCAGGAGTCAGTTCAGATGTCCCCAATCCAAGAGCCAGTTCCTTCTCCCCGTTCACAGCACTGCACAAATGGGTGAGATTCATGGACCGAAGGATTCCTTGGCAAATATCAGTCCTACTCTCAGGGGTGGTTTAAGCTCTCAAAGCTGTGTTTATTGAAGTGATGACAATGACAAGGAGTTATTTCTGCCCGAGAAAAGAAATTTCTATGAAAAAATGTAGTCTAGCTGATAAAACACAAAGTTTATCAAGCACAGTTGAAACATGCACAATGCCTTTTAGGAAAACTTAATTGGGGATCTAAATTAATACATACTAGTTATTACCTCAGATTCAATCTTTAGAGACCCAAACAGTCCTCTCTTCATTATTGGCCATTTTAATAATAATAAAAAAAGAGACCCCTGATATGATGGACAATTTTATAATCCTCTGAGGTATTTTCTTTACCCTACATTATGCATTTATTTTTGCCTTTGCATTGGCTTTGCATATGTGTTATGCAATTGTTGATTCACAAATTCTGTAAACTAGAAAGGGCAGGCGTTATTATTCCCATTTTGCAGAAGTCAAAACTGAGGCCAGAGCAGTACAGATCACACATATGCTAAGTGTTAGAGCTGACCCTGGGACCCAACTCTCTTGACTAACAATGTTCTTCCCACAAAGGTCCACCAATCACTCTAAGCAGCCTTTGGGGTCTGAGCTTTTAGGAAGCCCAGCATGCTGAGCTTCTCATTGTCCTCTCCCAACGATCTGCTGCAGGGTGATTGTGAAGGAATATCATATACTTCCTGTGGGAGGCAGCTGCAAAGCAACGGACATGGACTCAAAAGGCTTAGACCCTCCCACACTGCATCTTACCTTTGCTATGACCTTGAGCAAGACTCTCTGAGAGTCTCAATTTTCTTAGCTGAAAACTGGTGGTAGTTGTCCCTGTTAGGTTAGATTGTGGCATGGTGTTATTATCCAGCAGAAAGGGATGGGACGCAGGGTCTGGCAAAGGTGACTGGAGAGACATCCAAGTGTGGAGAGACAGGTCCAATGGCCTGCAGGCTCACCGCTTCCCTCCCAATGAGTCAGCCGGGAGAGCTAGCTCACAGGGACAGGGACCAAAGCAGACAACCTCCGAGCTCTGAGGCTCTGCCCTGCTAATAAGGACACTTTTCTTCTGGAAAGTGTACTCTTATATGGTAAACCGCTCCTCACCCCTATAAATACTATGTAGAGCTTCAGGGGAGAGGAAGCTTTCTTCCTGCCAGAGCTGTTGTACGGTGCCCCTGACCTTGGCACCCTTCTCTGAGATAGTGAACCTTGGAGCATGCTGAACATTCAATGCACCGTCTGTTTGTACTTCCCCAGCACACCGGAGCTTATCTCTGCACCACGTGAGACTAGGGTATGTGTGTCTACAGAGCACAAAGACCCTTCTTCTTATGAAGCTAAGATTCCCGGGGAAGAGGCAGACAGGAACAATGCAGTAAAATTTACTTTGTCATTGACTCCTCCCCTGCTCAGGTGTGAGTCCCGGCAGGAGATCTGGGACTGACACCTCACCTGGGCCTCCCAGCTACTCTGTGCCTTCGACCATCATCTACAGCAGTGGGTCTCTACCTTCCTAATGCCGCGACCCTTTAATACAGCTCCTCATGTTGTGGTGACCCCAACCATAAAATTATTTTCGTTGCTACTTCATAACTGTCATGTTGCTACTGTTATGAATCGTAATGTAAATATCTGTTTCGCGACCCACAGGTTGAGAACCGCTAGCAGGGTCGCCTACGACCATCGGAAAACACAGATATTTACATTATGATTCATAACAGTAGCAATATTATAGTTATGAAGTAGCAACGAAAATAATTTTATGGTTGGAGGTCACCACAACATGAAGAGCTGTATTAAAGGGTCGCGGCATTAGGAAGGTTGAGAACCACTGGTCTACAGGCTTGTGAGCCCGCCCTCTCCCAACGCCTTTCTCCCCAGCTTAGGTCTCTCTCCTGAGCGCCAGACTCATCCTTTCTGCCGCTTCCCAGAAGCCGCCATGTGTATTCTCCTTTTCCTCCACCTCCAGTCACCACTTAAAAGTCACCACCCATTCTGCTGCTCCAAAAACCAATTTGTCAATCTTTCCTTCACCCTTTCATCCTTCAACCAACCAATCACAAGGCCCTGACAAGTCTAGCATTTCTGGCCTCTTACTGTCTTTCTCCCTCCACAGCCTATCTGCCTGGGCTCCCGCCCTGAGATCTAGCTCCTGCTCACCAGTTTGCTGGCTGGCTCCCTGTCATCACCCCTTCCTCTAGCCGCTATATGAACTACTAATTCCTACTGTAACACCTCGGCTGCGCTCACTGCCCAAAAAACCTGGCGGGCAGGATCAGACTCCTCTGCGGGCCGCGTGTGGCCCGCGGGCCGTAGTTTGAAGACCCCTGAGCATCTTCACAAGGATCCTGAGAGGTAAGTGCTATCATTATCCCCATTCTACAGATTAAACAACGGAGGCACATATGTTAACTGACTAGATTTTGCACTCAAGACTCCGGAATCCTTGCTCTTTGCCACTAAGCTTATTGCCTTGCAGCGGGCATGCTGCACATGTTGGATGTGGCTGGCGGACTGATCACAAAACAAGGCCAAGGGTGAAGAGGCAGATGAGAATGGTCAAAGCCAAGAGGCCAAGAGAGGTGATGCCATCTCACCAAGGCACCGAGTGCGGCGGGGGACACTGGAGAGAGTGCCAAGCGGGGAGGACAGCGCAGGCAGACAGAGGGAACGGGGTAGCAAGTGGGAACAGGGAGCGCAGGCCAGGCTCCGGGAAGACGGTAGTGCGCTTGGGAGAGCACCGGGGAGGCGAGCGCGCCTGCAGAGCTGCAGAGCACCGCTTAATCCGCGCGCACGGAATGGCCCCCCTGGAAGGGAAAGCTATTTTCATTACTTGGTGCTCGTCTCAGGCGTTACGACTTCTGTGGGCCTCCTCTCTCATAAACGGTGTTACAAATTACACGTTCCGCCGCACTGCTATAAAGATGAATGCATTAATATCGCATTTTCAAACACTCTGCTCACAAACCTTTCACGTTTAAGCACCCACGGGGCTTTGGGCACCTTGCTGGACTCCAGCAGGCCAGGGAACGGAGACGGAAGTGCAGGGCCACACACTAAGGCCAGTGTCTTGATTAAGAATGAAGTGACCAACAGCAGAATCGGATGCTAGGAGCCAACACGGAATGAGGGAGGCAGAGGAGGAAAACGAGAGTCTTCCCTCCTGTCCTTCCTCCTGGGCTACTCTTCCTCTCCTGCTCTGCCAGCCACGGGAAGAGAAACGGGAATAAAACTGCCCAACAGGCAGACAAAGATCCGTTTGTGTAAGTTCCTAATAAAACTGTCAAAGTGGCCTGATTCTCGTCAGCTGAGTGCCCCCCCCCTCCCCCGTGTTGGCCAGGCTAATCAGAGGAGCACTGTGGTGAAGAAGCATGGGCACACATGCTATCGCTCCCTGAATGGTGAGTCCAGACGCAGGGGTCTTCAAACTACGGCCCGCGGGCCACATGCGGCCCGCAGAGGAGTCTGATCCGGCCCGCCAGGTTTTTTGGGCAGTGAGCGCAGCCGAGGTGTTACAATAGGAATTAGTAGTTCATATAGTCCGGCCCTCCAGCTCTCTGAGGGACCGTGATCTGGCCCCCACTTTAAAAAGTTTGAGGACCCCTGGTCCAGAGCCACAGGAGGGGAGGCGTTACTATGAAGTTTCCAGACTCAGACCACTTTGAAATCAGCACGAAGGACTGTCAGGGGGAAGGCAGGAAGGCCGCGAGTTCTCCTGGTTTTACACCACGGGCCCGAAAAGGGAGCTGAAGGAGATTAATTACATTCCCCGCTAATCAATGCAAAGACATATTTTTCTGCTCCTCCGTCTCATAATTTTTATTTCATCTAGTTTGGGCTTTTTTAGGGCTGCCAGATGTCCCAGTTTCAGTGGGACAATCCTGCATTTGGAAGGTACGTCCCATCTGCTCTTGAAAACATTCCTGTTCACTGCTCTCCCGTGGACCGTAGGGTTTTCCGAGCTGCCAGCCAGAGTGCGGCTGCTGGAGAGAAGATGATAAATTGTTGTAACACCATAAAAAATCACTCGCAGCCGCCGCCGCCCCACCTCGGCAGCGCTGCGAATTAATTCTGCAGGAATCTTTGTCAGGAAGGCTGAGTCTCCAAGTCTCCAGATGGGAGTCTGAGTCTGAGCTCTCTCCCCACAATGGCTTCGGGAAGGCATCAGACGTGGGCTGGGCAGGAACGAATGTGTGAAGCGATTCCTGGACTTGCTGGTAGGATAGCTGGCTCTTTCCAGAAAAGCGACATCGGGACAGCCAGTCAGGAGGAGAAGCTGGGTTTGGAGCACGTTGTCTCGCTGACTGGATGCTGGGCACTTTAGGGAAAGGGCCCAATTAATCGCTACAATAACATTGGGGTTTATCCTAATCATTTCATAGAGAAGGGTGGCGAGGCCCAGATCTGCTGAGCCAGAACTCCATGGTACCAACCCTCTCTCTTCCCCCCCTCGCTCTTTTTCCTGTAGGTGACTCACTCCCTTCCTCTAGTAAGCTGAAATGGTAGTAATCTATACCTTGCAAGATTTGAAACAGAGCTGATCAATAAGTTATCTAAAGTTTTCCTCCGGGGCTCCTATGACAGGAGAGGGAGCGGTGAGGGAATTTGTCAGTTTAGTTCCGGTCTGTGGGAGGTTTTAAAAGCACAAGTTCCATGGAGCAAACATCCTTAGTGTTGGTCTAAGTACATTTTTTAAAATCCTCCAAGGGTATTTTTCTCTTGATTTTTAGAGAGAATAGGAGTGAGGAAAGAGAGAGAGAAACATGTTAATGGGAGACGCACACATCAATTGCTTGCCTCCTGCACATGCCTGGACCCGGGGCTGGGGATGGAACCTGCAGCCCCAGTACGTGCCCTTGACTGGTAATTGAGGTGTGCAGACCAATGCTCTAACCACTGAGAACCACCGGCCAACGCTTACGTACTTTTGAACTTCACCTCAGTCTAGGTGTCAAGGGCAGCACTGTCAGAGAGAAGCTGCATGATCTTAGGTCCATGGAACTAAATTCCCTTCATCCTTTGATTCCTTACATCCCTCGTTTCTCCCGATGGAGGCACAGAACCAAATAGTGCCACTAGCTGCCTTACAAACAGCAACCACAGCCTACTGAGCATGAGTTGATCCTATTTACTTGAACAGAGCTGACCCTAACAGCAACGGCCAGGCTGGGCAAACTCTGCCGTCCCGGGCCATGGGATAACTAGTGTCTGGGAGAGACATTGTGGGGGAAGCTGGGTCACCAAGAGGCAAATGAGAATGCCCTGGAACCCTGTGGGAAAGGCACTGAGCGATGCCCGAATACAGAGTGCATCGTTTTCACCACGCCAACGGCTCGGTGCTCGCTCCGGGCCCACGGCTTTCTCACTGTCATGCCTCCACAGACAGGCCTCAATGGGAAGAGACGGGAAAGTCTCCAACGTGGGCCTTGTCAGCGTCTCTAGGCAGCGAACGTGCGAGTGTAGGAGTGATCCGAAAATACCGCTCGCACGTCAGCTGTCATCACGTCGGACGCTTGCTGGCAGGGAGCGCACCGCACGGCCTGCCTGTCCTGTTGTTTCCTCCTGCCCTTTGCCAAGGCATTTTCTCCCAGCGACGCAGAAACGCGTTCTCTTAGATCTCAGTTCCTCCCAGTCTGCCCCTTCCCCACTCTGTCCTTTATCAGGGACTAGGGTTTTTAAAAAAAATATTTATCTGTATTGTTTAAGGTATTACAGATGTCCCCTTTGATCTCCCTTACCCCCTCCTCCTCCCCACTCCCGTCAACTCCCCAATCCTTCACCCACTATTGTGTACTAGTGTGTCCGTGGGTTATGCATATATGCATGTCAGTTCTGTGGCTGATCCCTCCCCACCTCCTCTTCTGAGGATTCGCAGTCTGTTGCGTGCTTCCATGACTCTTGATCTATTTTGTTTGTCAGTTTATTTTGTTTAAACTTATGAATGGTAGAAGTGCTTCAGGGATCCATAAACCCTTGCAATTTTTTCAAAACTATGCATACATAAGCACACCCCATCAGATTCTCAAAGGGATCCATGGCATTAAAATCATTAAAAACGAACCCTTTCTCTGGCATCCCAGGGCCAAACATAGCAATCTGGATGGGAGGAAGGAACCCCAGCCAATGTTCATGGAGAAGAGTTGTTTTTAATCAGAATTCCTATGTTACCAAAAGCAAATTGCTTTAGCTCGCATTCCTCTGTGTTCTCAGCTGTATAATGGGCTCATCCTGTCTCTCACTAGCTCTGCAGCCCCTGCTTGCCCTGTGACTGCTGCTTTGGGCCCATGGATTTTCTACCAGCTCTGAGCACGCCACACCTTGTCACATCTTGGTTTCTCTACCCGTGGCCTCACAGTCCTCCTAGCACCCTGTATAATATCTACACGTTTAACTGCCAGCATCCCCTCTACCTGCATTATCCTGGGGAGCGATAGCTACACATACACTCCCAGAGTCAGGAAGCAGGAATGACTGAAGGTGGAATTCATAAAGATCCAGCTTGTGGGCATTCTTACCCACCCAGCCACATTGCTAGAAAAAGAAAGACAGACATGAGCTCAGCAGGCCTGAGCTTCTAAGGGTGGGGTGTGAAGGCAACCCACTGTCCCCAGGTTCTTGATGGGCAGAGTGGCACCTGGACAGGGTATTGGCACAGGATATAAAGTACAGCATGGAGAATGTAGTCAATAATATTGTAATGACTATGTACAGTGCCAGGTGGGTATTAGACTTAATGGGGGAATCACTTTGTAAATTACATAAATGTCTAACCTGAAATGAATATAAAATAACTAGAGGCCCAGTGCAGAATTCATGCACCAGCAGGGTTCCTCGGCCTGGCCTGCCGGATCAGGCCAAAACTGGCTCTCTAGCATCCCCTTGAGGGGCCCCAGATTGTGACAGGGTTCAGGCCATAGGTGCACAATCAGGACTGGGAGGGATGTGGAAGGTTGGCCAGCTGGGGAGGGCCTGTGGGAGGGCTCCAGGGTGTGTCCGGCCTGCCTCAGTCCCAAATTGGCCAGACCCCAGGAGCAAGCTAACCTACCGGTCTGAGTGTCTGCTCCCTGGTGGTCAGTGCATAGTGAGTGGTTGAGCAGCCTTAGCATATCATTAGCATATTGCACTTTGATTAGTTGAATGACTGGATGACCATACACTTAGCATATTAGGCTTTTATTATATAGGATATTGGATGTCCGCTGTAACGGACTAATAAAACTAATTAAATAAAAGTGATGGGTTGAGGGGTGGATAGGTTTCTAGATGCTGCCCACAGAGATTCTGATCCCGTTTGAGATGGGGCACTGAAGGTGTGCTTTGCACATGCCCCCAGGTGGTCCTGCAAGGCTGGGCTCTATCAGGGCAGGTGGCATGACAGCACTGAAAGACAACTGCAGCCTCTTTCCTAAGACTGGAAAGGGGTCTGAACAACTAAGTGACCATTGGATTTCCTTGATTGTCCTCTGGGTGGCGCTGTGGGAAAGCGTCAGTAAAACAGAAGGTACACCCCCCCCCCACCCCCCCCCCCACCCCCCCCTCGCTGGGCTCTGGAAACTCAGCCTGGGCCCAGGTGGGCTCAGGGTTGCCAACATCAGCAATTTCTACAAGGTGATGTCTGGCAAGTACGGGCTTCTCACCCATATTTCTCTGCTCATCCGGATTTTGGGGGGAGAACATTGTTTCAAAGTGAGGAAGGTGCATCTGAGACCCAAAGGCACTTGTCTGCTTCTCACACAAAACAGTAAGAGGAAAGCAGTTGGGGGTTCAGGTATGCGACTGGTTATTTTCCTCCTTGGCTGCTCTTTTTAATTACAGAAGTGATGCGTGCTTCTGTAGACAATTTCCCAAAAAAAGCATATAAACAAAAATAATTTTTAAAAGTCACCTGACATCACACCACCTACAAATACCCACTGTTGACATTTAGTGCATATCCTGAAAAGGATACTGTTTGCTAAAATGATTCTTCTCACTTCACAATATAACAAGAGCATTTGCCAGGCTAATAACCACCCTTAATTCGCTTTGAAAAGTGCCATGATATTATGGTGTTTCATTTACAATGAACCATGGTTTACTTAACCAATTCCATAGGTGAGACATCAGAGTGTTCTCTCTCTCTCTCTCTCTCTCTCTCTCTCTCTCTCTCTCTCTCTTTCTCTCTTCCTTCCCCTCCCCCCTTCCTCCCTCTTCCCTTCTTTTCTCCCCTGGTTAAGTGTCTTTGGCTTTTCTGACCAACTGCATCGTCAGCATCCTTACTGTTGCCCAGTTGCCCCTTCAAACACTTGCCTAATAATTCCCCAAAGTATACATTCCTAGAAATAGAACGTATGGGAACAGGACATATAATTACAGTTTGTAGTTCTTTCTGGAAAGGTGGCCCTATTACTCACACCACCAGCGCTGAGGGGACCAGAGAGACCTCCCCGAAGGGATGCTCTGACGTCTTCTGAGAATCTGTCCTGCTGCTAGTCTGGAGGATTCGGAGGTAGATTAGCTCAGCAGCCCTGCATATGGGGGAGGCAGGGAATCATGGCTGAAGAATCCCTGCACGAAGGGGCCATCCATCCTGCCTTGTTCCAGCAGTGCAGGCTGGACAGGGAGCCTTCTTACCCTCTCCATCCTCCCCTCTGGGGCTGGGGAGCCTGGGAACCTCCTGGAATTGCCCCAGGTGGTGGGACAACGCAAGCAGCAGCTAATGTAACTTCAGCGTCAGCCCCACTCTCTCCTCATGCCTCCTTTGGACAAGGACACTGTCTTTACTTCCTGCCAAGTATGGGCGGCGGGAGAGTGACTGGGACTTCATGCTTGGCCCCAGGGTAGGTTATGGGCTACCAACGACAACACACAACCAAAAAGTGCAACCTGCTCCGTCCCCACACGAGAGAAGGGAGAACAGGCTCACCAGGGCCAGAGCTGAAATTCCACATGGCCGTGAGGTTGGGATGGAGGAAATCCACACAGAACAGGGAACACCAAGAGCCATAGACAAAGCCAAAGACCCAGAAGTAAAAAGAGGCATCAAGTTGCCAAAGGATATCAGAGGCAGCATCCCAAGTTTTATACAGATTCCAGAACCCAGAGCCACGAGACCGAGAGCACATGGCTATGACATGCACTGACCACCAGGGGGCAAATGCTCAATGCAGGAGCTGCCCCTGGTGGTCAGTGCACTCCCACAGAGGGAGCACTGCGGTGGTGGCAGGAGCTACTCCCTCCTCCGCGGCAGCACTAAGGATATCTGACTGCTGGCTTAGGCCAGTTCCCTGCAATAAGACATCCCCCCAGGACTCCCGAACTGCAAGAGGCGCAGGCTGGGCTGAAGGCCCACCCCCCAAGTGCATGAATTATGAATTTCATGCACTGGTCCTCTAGTGGTCATTATGACATGGCCAAGCATCAGAATCAACCTGTGGCAGCTGGGGTGGGAGGTAGTATTCCATAGAATTAGACAAAACTATCAAGGACCAATGGGCCTGGCCTGCAAACACTCCACCCCATTTCTGCAGCCCAGCTACGCTGCCCTGGGAGCAGGGCAGCCCCAGAGAGAGTTAGACAGGAGGCCTGTTTTCATAGAATTTTGCAAGCTGTAACAATACAAGATTGACTGAAAAGAAAGCAGAACATAAAATTATGTATACGGTATAATTTCAAATTCGCAAAAATGTCTCTAAATATGCACAGAAAGGGTATTGGAAGGAAATAAACTAGTATTTTGACAGTAGAGGGATACTCTAAACTTTTATCTATTTCCCTTCCCTGGACCACCCTCCAGGCGGGGATGAGAACTGGCTGCAGTCCAGGCAGGAGCCTTGGTGGATTCAGGAAATGAAAGAACAGGCCACAACACCCAGCAGGTACAGGCATGGCCTTAGCCATGTGCTAAGGAGAGCTAATGCCCTTCTCTCTGTAGCTTTCTCTCATTTTAAATAATTTATTGTTGACAGTATTACCGATGTCCCCCATTTCCCCTTTCTTCACTCCACACACTCTTCCCCCCCCTTCGCCCCACACCTAGCCTTCCTCACAGTGCTGTCCGTGTCCGTTGGCCTATGCCTATATGTATAGACTATATTTGTGGTTAATCTTTTCCCAACCTCTCCACCTCCGTTCCCTCTGAGGTCTGTCATTCTGTTCCATGTATCTATATCTTTGGTCTTATTTTGTTTGTCTTTTTTGTTGTTGTTCATTAGATCCCACATATAAATGAGATCATGTGATACTTGTCATTCTCTGACTGGCTTATTTCGCTTAATATAATAACCTCCAGGTCCATCCATGCTGCCACTAAGGGTAAGAGATCCTTCTTTTACACAGCTCCATAGTATTCCACTGTGTACGTGTACCACAACTTCTTTATCCACTCATCTACCAATAGGTAGTTTTTCTCATTTTTAAATTTTGCTCCCTCTGCTTTCCTTGATAATAAATATGTTTAACTTGTTAAACTATTTGTGCCTTTTCATAACCAAAGTAGGTATCAGTCAATTAATAAGTTGGTTACAATGAGGCAGGAACAGCAAACAATGTCAGCAGAAATATACTGATTACATGTAGGTGACTTGAAGATTAAACTGCAGATAGTTCTTATTCCACAAGCAGATTCAGCTGGATTCATGCAATCGGTGTCTGTCATTCACTGATTAAAAAACACCTTTAAGTGTCACAAGAAAAACATAGCTAAACTGGGTGCCCAAATGTGTGTTGAGAGGCAGCTTGGCTGAGGCAGAAAGGATCATGTATGATAAGGGATGAATGCTCTGGGGATTGATCCCAGCACCCAACTGCCCTACCACATTGCTGGCTGTGTGGGATGTCACACGTACTGTCCAAGCCTCATGGGAATGTCATACCTACCCTTTTGGTAAATAAAACTCATTTAAAAATGAGTGCAACCAGGTTGGCTCAGTGGATAGAGCATCGGCCTGTGGACTAAAGGGTCCCAGATTTGATTCCGGCCAAGGGCATGTACCTTGGTTGCAGGCACATCCCCAGTAGGAGGTGTGCAGAAGGCAGCTGATGGATGTTTCTCTCTCGTCGATGTTTCTAACTCTTTATCCCTCTCCCTTCCTCTCTGTAAAAAAAAAAAAAAAATCAATAAAATATATTTTAAAAAATTTTTTAGTTAAAAATTAGTGTTAGGGGACCCAGCACCAAGAAGAGAGTTGCCCTTCCCCTACCCTGTAACTCCTCCATCCTCATGTCAGTTTAGTGCAAAACGCAGTGTGTATTATCCCTAACAAGATTCTCTCTGTCCCAGGGAGCTCCCCAGCCCAGAGCCCAAACCAAGCCATTCTTGCAAAGATAATGGAGGAGACAGGGAAATAGCCTAAAGTAGCAGCATAGTCCAGTAGAAAAAGCACAAGACCAAGAAGCAAAACACTAGATGTTCGTCTTGTTTGCTTTATCCTCCAGAGCAGCACTACCCGATAGAATGGGAACCCCATATGTAATTACAATTTTAGAGGCTACACTACAATCAGGCACGGTTAATTTTCATATATCTTTAAAATTCAATATATCCAAAATATTATGTAATATACAATTGACAAAGAATTTGTTGTTGAGATATTTGCATTGTTTATACTGTCCTTAAATCTGATGTGTATTTCATGCTTACAGCATGTCTCGACATAGATCTTACATTTTCCTCAGAGGTAACTGGTCTGTATTTAGATTTCATAAAGTTTACACTTGATAAAGCAGATTAACATAGCCAAGTTACTCTGGACACACTTAAAATTTTCCAATAACTGATCAAATATCAGGTTTTTAAAAAATGTATTTCATCGATCCTTCACAGAGAGGAAAAGAGAGGGACAGAGAGTCAGAAACATCGATGAGAAATATCAATCAGCTGCCACCTTCACACCCCCAACTGGGGATGTGCCTGAAACCAAGGTACATGCCCTTGACCAGAATTGAACATGGGACCATCTGCAGGCTGATGCTCTATGCACTGAGCCAAACCGATTTTGGCTCAAATATCAGTGTTTAAGTTTAAGTTAATTATAATAAAATAAAATTTAAAGTTCAGTTTCTCTAGCCTCATTTCAAGTGTTCAATAGCCATGTGTGGCCAGTGACTGCCATGCAGTACAGATTTAGAGTGTGACCTTGAGAGAGATCAAGTACCATCTTGAAAAGCAGGTTTAACAGGTGGACCATTAAATAACTGTACTACTTTACCTTTTATGTCACTTGAAGTTCTATCATTTAGCAAACCAAAATGACAAAAAAACAGATAAACAAACACAACTCCTCATAATTACAGAGCATCTCAGAATCTCCGCTTCACATCCTTGAATAATTTCTGGGCTGATTTCCACATCAGTGAGTTTTAGACATTTTGGGGGGTATTTCAAAACTTTATTATGCTAACTATAAGTAAATAGACACGACAAATTTTTAAAAAATATATTTAGTAAATGAACCTGGGAGTTGTCATATTCCTCAAATACTTTTGCTTTTTATGTGGTATATTTAAGTGTCCCTAAATTTTTGGAAATGTGTAAGGTGACAGTGCCCGAATCAGGAAGGCCTGGGAATGTAGCACAACCCCCACCAACTGCTTCCCTCCGACAGCTCATCTGCTCCAAGAGACTCCATCCCCCCCCACGGGAGCCTGTTTTCCACTTCACCTGCCGGTCCCCAGGAGGCAAACTAACTTCTAATTTTCTATGTTACCTAAGAAGCCAAGAAAGTAAGTTGAGAACTGTATGTACAGTTCTGTATGTACTTTCATTTCAGATAATTATATACAACTCTATAAGTTTCAAAAATGTTTATATAAATAACCTCCCTTACCATTCAACATCCTTGTAAATATGAAAGACAGTGAAAGAGGATTTAAAAGTCATGCAGCCAGTAAATAAAAGTCCTGGTTTAACAACATCCATTTCCTAAACCTAGTCGCCTGCTTGTGCTAATCCCATATCAGGTTTCTTCTGGGGCTTATGTGACAGTAATTCCATTTAATATAATATCAACTTTCAATATGGGTACTTTTCCTATTTATTCAGGATGTTCTATGATTCAACGAGCAGCCTGTGGGAAAGTAGAATGTGATGCCTCTTTTCCTGAGGTCAATCTTTTGCCAGGAACCTAGAACACAGTCCTCAATTCAAAATCAAGAAGAAATAAACCACAAAAATTCCACGGCTGATCCTGAGCAATAGGTGACTCAGTGGGTTGTCAGATACCACTGCTTCCAGGAGATGTTGCTTGAAATTTTCCATCGTGCAAAATGAAGGGGTTCATTTTCTCAGACTCCAAATAGGGAATCTCATTCTTCCATCCCAATAGATGCCTTTCGTACAAGGAGGTGACATGGGAAGAACAGGGCACAGAGGTTAGTCGAGGACAGCGAGTGGCTCTTTATGAGCAGGGAGAACAGGAGTGCTGAGGTTCCACAGGGACTGGTATTAGCATAGTAGGAATGTATCGAGATGAGGAAGTGGATCTGTGACTGGGGAGACCAATCCTCAGCCCAGGCTGTTGGTGGCCCTACAAACACGCAATGCAACCAGCCAATGTAGCAGCAGCAACAGCAAGGATGTCATCTCTGCCACAGCAGCCCCAGGGAACATGGACCTAGATAATTCAGGTCAGCAAGAAAGAAAGCTGCAGCTTCTCTCAGACACTTCAGGCAATGAAACCACTACATTGACCTCGGTAACAACTGTCATGAAGCAGGGAAGGGATATTACGATTCCTTGGGATGGGGGGGCCTTGCGAATCAGGAGGGCCTGGGAACATAAGCAAACAACTCAGCCAGGTACATGCGTTTCCTACGCAAACCAACTGGCCCCCAATTGGGAGTCTCCATTGGGTTCTCACAGTCCAGGCTACTATTCCCTCTCTAATCACCCAGGGACTAGAAACCAGACCGCTAGATACAACCCTTGGGCCCCAGAGCTAGTTGAAATTATTCAAATGATCCAATCCTAAACCTGCTGACCTTGCTTGGCCTCTTCCTTCCAACAGAAACCACAAGGAAGGCTCTTGCACATACTTTCACACCCTCCACCCTGCTCCTTCCACCCCCATTCCCCCCAGTGCTTCTTCTTAGCTGCATACACTACTTAGCTGCATGGCAGTCATTTCTGTGTCTGCATGTCATACCACTCATGAGTAAAACAAATTTTAAAACGCAAATTACAGCTCTGACCTGGAGGGCAATGTCCCATGTATAGTCAATAGGGACCGGTATTAGCATAGTAGGAATGTGCTGGATGGGAGCAGATTGCCCAGGAACCTGAGCAGCTATGCAGTTACCTTCTCAGGGAGTAACTTCCCACAGCTAGCAACATAGGTGGTGTGGTGTGGGGCTTATTTCTAGAACCAGGGCCAACTCTCCTCCTCACTATTGGGCCTCCATGCACAGCTTCGGGTCTTTGGGATGGAAGGAGTCAGACACAGTGGGCAGCCTGGTGCTAGCTGGTGTGGGCTATTTTTCCTTTCTCTCAGCTCTCAGCCGTGGTCAAAAAGCAGATGTGCTCCTTTAGAGCTACAGGTCAAGTACCCTGACAGCAGGATGCTGTACGGTATGACAAGATGGATATTTTTTTTATCACACTTACTATATTAGTAAGTTATCCAAAGCAAGGGAGTATAAACACAGCAGAGGACTAAGGACATACTTTGCACCCCTTTCCTCCTCTGCATTCTTATTTCCTTTAGAATTAGAGGCTGTGCCATGGACAGAGAGGGTGAGGCTCTATGGCGCCGATACTGCATTTGTGGACCATATTGCTCTTTGATGCACAATATAGCTGCTATTGAATTTGGCTGAAAAATATAACTCAAAACTGAAGACATATTATGGTTGACTTCTCAGATCTTAATTGTTAATTGTGACTTCTCTGATTTGGTGTAAATTTTGTTCCTATCCAGTACAAGTCCATTTCAATGCTGGAAGTAGCATTTAATAAACACTGAGAAAGGCTTTGGGAGGTGAGCCATCTACCCCCTGGGCCAGGAGGGATTCTGGGAATAAAGGTGAGGATTCCATAGGGAGGCAGGTTTTGTGAGGATGCTCAGTAGATTTCCTCTCCTCGAGAGGACAGCTGCATCTCTATTTGGACATTAGCCTGAAAAATAAGGTCATGGAGAATGAGGGCAGAATAAGAAGAGGAGAAATGCCATCTCCTGCAGAGGCTCAAGGCTCCCTTTGGCTCCATTCTGGCCTCTTCTGGCCACATCACAGGAAGAGTGATTTGTTAGGACGAAGTTGTGGGGATAGACATTTTCACCGGGAGATGCAGAAGGGATAAAGGTCTGATCCCACACGAGAACTGAGTCCTGGTCATTTGCTTCACTGCCATCTTTTGTCAGCCCTGCTATAAGCCAGCCTGGGACAGGTAGTCCAGACTATCAGCCCTAGATGTTGATATAAACACAAAACTCACTCTCCTTCGTCTTGGTGTCTTGTCTGCCTCTCCTTCACTAGGACTTTTCCTCCCCTTGGGATGATGAATTCATAGCATCAATGACTCAAACTAAACTTACACGAACTCAGTATTAAGAGGCAAACCACAGGTCTTAGGGCACCAGATGCTCAAATGCCACCAGAATTTTTCCATGATCCCTGCCCTTTACCTGGCCTTTCTTAGAGAACCTCAGGCTACAGTCAGTCTCATGATCACAGCAGCACCCAGGTTTACGATGTCCAGATTTGCTACTGGAAGAAAGTGAGAGCCTCCCTAGGCCAATGAGACACCTAGGACAGCCCCGACCACGGGGAGTGTGACTCATCTGCCTGAAGCCAGGATGCTGGACCTTCAACCCTCTGTACGCCATAGCGTCTATAGATGCTTTAAAATCATTTTTTTCATAAGAATGGTCAACTGAAAATATTCAAGAACACCTGAATTGTGAATGATATATTTATTTTTATAATATTCATTGCAAATTGATTTTTTTAATTCAATTAAAAAATATCGTGGTGTGTGGGGATGGTTTCCATTTGGACACGTGGCAGTTAAGTGGCTAATGGGTCCTTACTACCTCAAGATCTTTGACGGTGTATGAGTTCAGAGCAAATCTACTTTTGCTTCAGTGAAATCTTCTCCTATAAAAGGAGAACCAGCACGGCAATCAGGGCGGGGCGATCCCACCTTCGTCCTCCGTAGGGAGGCCTGGGTCCAAAAGGCCAGCCTGGGAGCCTTTCTTCCGAGGATGTGCTCAGGGCTCCCGTTCCCAGCCTGGCACCGACGTAGTTAAAGCTGCACCATTTGCTGCGCGAGGCTTCGATTCTGCTGACTTTATTTCAGGCAATCAGAAATACCTAATTTGCATTCACATTCACATCAGTGGCCATATGTTAGCCCTGCTTCAGAGCTATAGGCTTGCATTCATTATGAAAGACTTGGCTCCCCTCCTTATCTTCACACTTGGAAATCACTGAGACACCGTCTCTACAAAGGGTTATATTTAGCGAAGACACCACGTTTCCGGGTGCGTCTGTGTCTCTGCCCATGCCCGTGTGTCTGAAAGGAAGCTGATATTGGCACCTTCCTCCAAAATATCTGATCACTTTCAAGAGCGGAAGAGGAAGAGCCGTCTCTCTCTCTCTCTAGCCATTTCCTAGTGACAACACTGCCTCCTACCTAAGGCGTTCCTGTCCCTGAAATACCACGCTACTGTGTGTCACTGAGTGTGAGCCCAGATCATACCCAGCCCCATAAGCAGGCCCCTCTGGGAGCTGCAGTGAGAAGTTCAGTTTCTTGAGAAGAGGCCCGGCCAGGCTGGGCTCCTGGGGGCCAATCATGACTCAGTTAGATCCCCCTCTCCACTAGGAAGGGCTCGCCTGTGTCTTCTCTTATGTCTCAGAAATTTCCAGTAGCCCCAGGTATGTGATTATCAAATGTCAGTTCACAGCAATGTACAATGAAGGGTTTCTGCTATCTAGGAATTTACAGGAAGCACAGTCAGAGGAGGGTTCCAACAGTCATGGCTTCTGGGAAGTGCTAGGGAAGGTGTGCGCAAAGTGCTCAGGGAGCGTTTGAAGGGGAAGTGGCGTTCTGCCTGGACAGTGGGAGCAGCTGGCAGGAGGAGGTGGAAGGGAGGTGTCCTGGAGCCAGCTGATTTGACCTGGACGTTCAGTCTAAAACTCACAACTGGGAACAAAGAAGCAGAGAAAGGGCTGGAGGGCAGGCGCCAGAGGAGGGTGAGTTCAGAGAGCACCTTTGTCCTGCTCCTGAACTTCTGAGGCCGGGAGCACCCACCCTGATTTGGGGCCTAGATAAAAGGTCCAGCGGGTGTGTGAGCAACAAACTACAATAGTTTCTTTGTTCTCTAGAGAAATATACCAGAAACTGGCAAAGTGGTTGCCTACTGCCCAGAGAACCAGGGACTGAGGCCGGAAGTCAGGAGAAGTCTATTGACCTGCGTGGATTTTTTTTTCCTGCTCTAAGTATTGCTCTTTACAAAAGAATAAGAATCTTCTTTTAAATTGATAAATTCTAAATAACGTTACATTTAAAAAGATTTGCCATTAGAGAAGCTAATCAGGGAAGCTGTGTCATGACATGACTGTGTTAAAAGATGAAAGAAAGTGAAGAGCGTCAATAGCAGTGAATATAGGCACTACTTTCATTACTGATATCAATCACTCCCCCCCAACAACTCTGGGCTATGGAGACTCCCGGGGGGAAGGGGGGTACTTGGCTGAGAAGCCCAGGGGTAGAGGATGTGGCTCACGGCGGGGTGTGGTGCAGAGCAAGGACCGATGAGAATGGAGAGCAGGCGAGGGGACAGCAGCTTGGTTCCATTGTGACCATAGGGGTCAACCGATGAAAACCTATTTCTTTAAAGTTCTTAAAAATAAAAATTCCTATTCTCTTGTATTTTCTCAAGGGTTGGGCAGCTTGTACATTAAGTAGCTTATTCTAAGGTTGCTCTTAGGAAGCCAATTCAGCCCACAGGTCACTAAGTGATGGATACAGCTGGTGTGTCTTCTGTCTTCCCCACGTACAGCCTCTCAGGCCCAGGGCTCAGTAGGGGTTTCTGAACTCACCTTGCTGATCTCCCCACTTCGTGCCCAGTCCTCTTGGCTGTGGCTGTGAGAAGTGCTATTCACCACTCGCCCTGCTGAAGTGACTGCCTTTCCTGTCCCTGCACTTTGCCTCTGACGATAACACCCAGCTCGGCCTGCTCCAGCAGAAGTGAACAGCAAGAAATACCACTCCATTTGCCAGCTATTCTCAGATGCCTGAGCATCCTGGCTTTACCATTTACAGTATGACATTGAGTAAGTGACTTAGCTTCCCACTGCCTCAACTCCCTCATCTGTAAAATGGGAATGATGGTATTACTGCCCCAGGGTCTGTATGAAACACATGAGGTAATGTCTGTAAAGTGCTTAGTGAAGTCTTTGAAACACAGTAAGCATTAAATAAGTATTAACCATTAGTAGTTCCCTGCCCAGGGAAAACAGCCTGGCTGCTATTTGCATTGGGATGGCCACTAAGATTGAACAGGAGATTAGGCACGGGAGGTGGCCTATACATGGACTTGGCATGGATGCAAGACCTGTGTGGTCTGTTCCAAATGATGACGTGCATGGATTGCACACTCTCTTTTTCAATGTGGACAGAAGAACAAACGGAAGTTGATCTTACCTCTTATAGATGAATCAGAGGAGTTAGGAAGTAGAGAGCACAGAGCAAAGTATGTAAGCAGATGTCCAGAGAAAGAGAGAGAGAGAGAGAGAGAGAGAGAGAGAGAGAGAGCGCACAACCTTGCAGCCTCTATGGAAGGCAGCCCAGGTTCTTGGCTACTGTCCAGTTCCCAATCCCAGTCCCCAGGAGTCCTGGCTGTACTTTGGTTTCTGTCCTTTGATTTCAGTGAGTACATGTCCTTTGTGTGACTTTATAATAAATGTCCCCATTTTGAAGCTGGCTTGAGGGACTCTGTTCTCGTCATCAGAAAAGTTCCAAATACAAATTAGTTGCTGGCATGTCACACTGCACTTCTTAACTTATAGAATGTGAATATCTTTAAGAAAAAGGCTAACCCACTTTTTTTGCTTGCAAAATGTTTCAGATATATATAAAAATAAGAAATAATTAATGTGTATTTGTGAACCCAATAATTAGGTTAAAGAATTATTAAATTAAATAGTTTTGTCATGTTTACCTCATAATTTTTTTAAAAAAAACAACATATACCATTTAGTATAGATAGACCTCTCAATCCTATTCCCCATCCTTCTCAAAAGTAGCCACTATCTTGAATTTGGTATTTACCATTCGCATGTGAGATAGATATTATATAGATATTAGATATTTATTGTAAAAATGCTACAAAATGATATTCTGCAAATTCAATATGTTGTTTTTCAAAGTTCTCCTTGTAGATATATAAGACTCAACCTATTGTATGACTAAATCATAATTTGTCCTTCTGATTATTTGGGTAATTGCTAGATTTTTTGTACTATTGCCAGTGTTTCAATGAATATCCTTGCATATGTTTTCTCACAGGCATATTGAAACTTCCTCTAAGAAATTGCTTAAGGTAGATATTGAGTCCTTCCATTCATGAATATAATATACATCTTCATTTCTCTTTTTTAAATTTTTCATATCTTTCAGAAATATTTTATTATTTTGGCAAGTATTTTTTTACATTGTAAAAATACACAGGTAGGCTACTGAAAACCATTCAAATTCCTCTTCTTCCTTTATGTCCTGGCTCTTGGAAACCAAAAATACTAAATTACTCAATATCTAAGTAATGATGAGAAGCCTTTTGGAAATTTTGAAAACAAGAATGGCAGAACTGATTTAGATTCTTAAAGGGTTATTCTGGGTGCTATGCTGAGAGTAGACTGTAAGTAAGGGGTAAGGCCTAAAAGAGGGAGGATATTTCAGAGGCCTTAGCAACAATCCAGAGCAGAGACAATGTGGCACGGGCCAGGGTGATAATAACATAGGTGACGAGGAGTACTCAGGTTCTCAATATATCCTGAAGGTAACCCTGACAGGATTGGCTTATTGGCTCATTAGGTGTGGGACGTGAGCATATTGACAGGAGTCAGTGACAGACACTAGGGTTTATGTCTTGATAACTGGAAGAATGCAGTCATCATCATTTATTAGGATGGGGGAAACTGTAAGGGGAGCCAATTTGGAGGGAATTCAGAAATTCTGTTTTGAACACTGAAATCTGAGTTTTATATATTCTTCTTTTGATTTATCTACAACCGTTTAAATAATTCTTAGCTCACAGGCTGTACAAAAGTAGTCAGTGGACTAGATTTGGTGCAAAGTCATAATTTTCCAAATCCTGTCCCAGAAAGCTGAGATCTTATCTTTTCAGCTTAGCAAGTCTAATGCCCATTCTGGGACCTGATTTAGTGTAGGCTCATTGAACTTTATTTGAATAAATGAATGAAGAGATAAGAGAGAAAGGGCAATAGGAATAAATATGTATGTCTTTTCTCTCCATGTACAAAGTTCAGGACTCAGGACTTTGAACCCGTGGGGTTATCAGAATATGAAGAGTATACACGAGCCAAGAACCAGCATCTTCTAGGATTCTTTTCTCAGCAGGGCCAATCAATAGTTCAGAATCAGGTTATCATTTCCAAAGATGTCAAAACAAGAAGGCAATGCCAAATTGTGGTGCTGGGCTGGATGGAGAAAGAGGGGAGCCCATGGGAGCTGGACAGGAGTGGACTCAATGTGGTCCAATGGAAGATTAAGCCTGGGCAGCTTACATCAGCAGTTGCTACAGCTTTTATTTCCTTCCTACAACTGCAGGGAATGGTGTCCTGAGTCCTTGAGAGAACACTTGGGAGATGAGACTTATGTTAGATGACAGGAAGAGTCCTTGTAACATTGTAACACAGGCATAGGTCAGAGTAGGAAAAAAATGTGAGATGCCTGACATAGAGCCAGACTGGAAGGAGTTTTATGACCAGGCAGAGAGTGTTAGACATGAAATATGATCAGAGAACCAGAGCCATGAAAGGGAGTTCCTTTAATTGGGGTGAAGATGGGATTTAAGATTTTTTTTTTTTTTTGCCATGTACAGGATTGGGCAAGACAGAAGTAAAAATGTTGAGAGTCTCTTTAATAAATGCAGGTGTGACATGCTGATAATTAGCAAGGGAAAGGGGGAAAATTATGGTTTTTAGAGAAACTTCAAAGGAACAACCATTAAGACTCTATATAGCCTCCATGGGAAGAAAGGGAGAGAATAAGAAGATACTACATATTGAAAAGTATATAGTTCCTTTTTCAAAAGAGATAAGAGATAAAGAAGAGGAAGGGAATAAATTGAGACTCAAATTCAATTTTTGCCAATAGAGTTTGAGATGGCCATGATAAACTCAAATAGCAGTGTCTGTGAAGCTGAAAGAGGTGTAGAACTGAGCTTGAGAGAGGTACAGTAGTGTACTGATAAATGTTTAACAATTGGCTTTCAGGAATAAAAGCACTTTGACTTGGTATGTTTGTCAATTTCTGTGGTGCAAATGCTCCTATAATGGTTGATTTTAATCTTCTAGCCTGCTGTCACTGAATGCTGGATTGGGAAGAACTTCCAGAGGGAATTAGTGGAAGCTGACCCCAGCATGTTGGAGGATGGCAGGGATAGAGATTTGAAAATCAAAGAAAAAATAGAGCTGGGTAAACCCTTAAAAATCTTGGGCTGAGGCCTTCATTTTATGAAGCTGAAACTAGAAATGGGACACAGAGAAAAACTGAAAGTAGTAGAATTGTTTGGAACAAAGTATCTTGGGGATAGCCTTTATCTGCATGAAAAAAATGCACTCCATTTGAAGATTTTAAAAATTATGACATCTATAGTAAGAGAAATATAATTCCCAATGATTATCAGTGGACAGGAAAACAAATGCTCATAGGATTGGCTCTTGTTTTCTATTTTAAGTCCTAATTTGCCTATTGTCTGTTTTACTTAGCTACTAGCACAAACTACTCGGGTGCTAAGGCTGTATTTGCATGCACATTCAATTTGACTTATCCCTACAATAAATCAGAAGAAGGAAATTCTTGTGTTTATCTGGGCATCCTAAGAGAAGGCTGCAAACCCACTACTTCCCAGAGCCCATTGGGAGCATTGTAACATCTGGGAGGATGGTGAGAGCTCATCTATTGTCTTTGGGTTGTGGGGTCACCTTCTTACCTCATCACCGTTGCTCCGAAAACCTTACTGTTAAGAAAATTGCCCTAAGAACAATGCCACACAAACACACACACACACACACACACACACACACACACACACACACCATTTCACTCGGCATAGCTCTGTCTGCTCAGAAATTAATCTAAGACCACAATCCACATTTCCTAATTCTTGGCCGACACCATCCTCTACTATATATCAAAGTACTTATGCTAAGCCACCAAACCCTTAGAGGCAGAATGTCTTTCATTAGAATCCAGCAGCGTGCCTGGCATATAATGCCATTCAATTAGCATTTGTTTCTGAATAAAAGAATGGATAAATGGCACTAGAAACATCTAATCATTCAAAGTGGCATGCTTTTTGCTATAGGAAAAGAAGTGATGATCTATAAGCACCAAATTCAATTTCAGAAAAAAGGCAAAGTTCTCCCGTCTTCCACAGCAATGGAATGTAACCAAAATATAGGTCAAGGGGCAGAGTGCCTCATCTTTCATGAAGACATTGTTGTTTAACTTACTTAAACAGAAGGATGAAGAAGAAAAAAGTAACCCCTTTTCACCAAACCCATCTAAACCTAATTAGCAAGGCAAAAAGAAAGGAACTTTATTTGTGAAGGAGTGCAGTTTTTCTTTAATGTGTGCATGGAAACTCTGAAGATGACAGGATGTACAACCCCAGGTCTAGATAAATTCAAGCCAGTACCCAAGACACTTTCTGAGTCTTTCAGGATGCTCATCAGTGATGGAAATGTATCATTTTCACCTAAGGCAATGTCATTGCTCTGGGGAAAGCAAAGCACAAATGTTAGGTCAAGGGAGTTGTATGCATAGGACACCCACAGGCATAAGAGGTTTCTTCAAAGAAAAATGTAAGAACTATGAGTGAAAGTATGCAAATTGCCTTTAAAATGAGATGAGAAAGTCTTTAAGGACTATGGGAAGCCCCTGATAAACCCACAGCTCTAATACCTCATTTATATGCCAATTAATTAATCTATCTAAAGAAGATAGAATCATTGGTTTAAAGACAAAATTGCAGTAATTTTTGGACTCTAACTGTAAATAATCAATAAGATGTCTGATGGACCAACATTATGCAGAAGACATTTGACTTCAGATTTAGAGAAAATCTCTTTTATGGAAAAAGGGAAAACATTTCAAGTTATCAGTTGAGGAAAAAAAAAATGCCCAACTCAAAAAGAGACCTTTGTTCAATGCAGGTATGATAGTAGTCAGCTGGCCATTCACTTAGCCAAATTTGAAAATTGTCTTGTCCTTGAGTTCTGGAGTGAGAGTAGGGGAGAATTGTTACCCTTCTATCATACTTCCTTTTCCAAATGGCTGAATCATTATTAAGGTGATGGTAAGAGACTGATGGAGGGGGACAATGAGGAAAGGGAAATGAATAATAGTTTATTTGTCTACAATAGTGAACTGGCTTAAGAAAGACTTCACAACTCAGTGGCAATATATATTCAACATTCACAGAATTTATGTTTCAAGTCCCAAACTGCTTTCCCATTGGCTTCTGATAAAGGAGAATCCTGGGGCAGAGTTTGAGTAGAAAACCTACAACAATTTATCCACTTCCATCGGCAAGAACCAATGGAAAAAGTACTCAGAAAATCCAACCCCAGTCCTGGCTCTGCCTCTAACAAGACAGAAGACCCTGAAATACCAGTTCACGTCTCTGAGTCTCACTTTCTTCAAGGGTAAAGTGAAGATACTTCAGTAGGTTATCCATCATGCTATGTAGGTCACTCCTGCTCTCAAGAAACTTAATTGCAGGCAGTTAAATTATAAATAAAATCTAAATAAGTAAATTAGAAATTGATGAGTTCCAAAGGGAGGAATCAATAAGTCTGCAAATGTGCAATGGAAGAAAAAATACTTCAGGGAGGAGGCTCAAGTGAAATTTCATTACCTGAGTGTCAGTTAGAATGAGTAGAATTTGAACTTTTAGGAAAACAGGGAAAGCATATTAGATAGATAAAAGCAAGAGCAACTTCAGAAAAGGGAGGGATTCCTGGGGAAAATAGGGAGGAAAAGAGGGAAAGAGAGTAAAAAGGAAGGAGAAAACTAAGGCGTATTAATCTCCTTCTGTGTAATAGATTCTATGTTAATCACTTAATCCATAGACCATAATAAGTATCAATTATTTGGCTTGTTTTATACATGAAGAAATTAAGGCTTAGAAAAATAAATACTATGTCTTTAGTCATGTAACAAGTAAATATGAAAATAATGATATGAACTTTTGTCTCCGGGCTCAATCCTTCAAGGATGAGCTGGAAGCTGATGGGAGTCCTAAAGAATACCTAGGTGTTCAATATTGAGACAGGATAGGAATTAGCCGCACAATTCCTATGATGTTGGTGAGGTACTGATTCCGAGACTGAGTTGGGCCTCATTGGAGAAGGGTCCTGTCTGCCTTTCCATGACACTCACTAGTGAGAGCATCATAAGTCCTCAGTAGGTTCTACTGCACCATAGGATGGGAGGATGGGTGGGGGAGAAGGTACCAAAGTGGAAAGAATACATTTCTGCTTTTTTTGCATGTCAATGGTGCATGTATTTTTCACCTGACTTCTTCCCAACTACCCTGGGAGACAGTACAAGAAGCTATTCTAACCCCTTTGATGAAGGCGAGTCCTGTGACTGGCTGGGCTACTGGTATAGTTAGTGACAGAGTTGGGCATGCTCAGGTTCTCTGTCTTCTCCCTCTTTTTCTATTCTCTCTGCTAATCCTCTTGCATGCATATACTCTTTCAAATTTGTATGGTGTTTAGATTAGAAAGCACTTGTATGCAGTATCCAACTAACTGCAGTCCTTCCAAAATACAGTCCCATTTGGCATATGAGAAAATTGACGTATAGAGAGGATAGATGGGAGGACATTGGGGAGAGGGTGAAAAGGTAAAGGGATTAGGAAGTACAAATTGCCAGTTATAAAAATTATCACGGGGATGTAAAGTATAGCACAGGGAATATAGTCAATAATATTGTGATAATTATATATGTTGTCACATGCTTACACTTATCTGGGTGATCAACTTCATAAATTATATAAATGTCTAACAACTATATTGTACACTGAAACTAATATAATATTGTCTGTCAACTGTAATTGAAAAGTAAGAAAGAACCAGTTAACTTAATAGGCTGAGAAAGATGTCAACTCAGTTTAAGAAAGAATTTTTTCAATGTTTTGTGTTTATAAAGGATACATATGAAAATTTTGGGAAAATTAAAAAAGCAAAGAAAAATAATAACTATTCATAAATCATATAACCTAAAGGTTATATTAATATTTTAGCATATTTCTTCCCAGCACTTTGTTTTTTATTTTTATTTTTTAAAAATATTTTATTGATTTTTTACAGAGAGGAAGAGAGAGGGATATAGAGCTAGAAACGTCAATGAGAGAGAATCATTGATCAGCTGCCTCTTGCACACTCCCTACTGGGGATGTGCCCACAACTAAGGTACATGCCCTTGACCGGAATCGAACCTGGGACCTTTCAGTCCGCAAGCCGACACTCTATTCACTGAGCCAAACCCGTTTCGGTTCTTCCCAGCACTTTAATGAGTGTATGTGATTAAATCATTGAGATCATGTTGTACATAAAATTTTGCATGTTACTTTTTCAGTCGAAATCTTATATCATCCATCTTACAAGCATTTTCTTATTGGCTCATTAAAGACAATTCATAAACTGTGTTCAAATTTTGCACTTATACTAAAAAGAAATGCCTCGTTCATCTGAAATTCAAGTTTTATTGGGTATCCTACATCATACCTGGCAAACCTGCACGGGAGAAACTGAGGGGATAAAAGAGAGGGCAGAGAAAGCAGGATTTTTTAACCACCACCACTCCACCCGGCAGGGCCCCAAGCCACAGCTCTCAGACACAGCTCCTCCCAGGGCTCCAGCTCTCACTGTGCCTGCCCGCTCCTTCTGGCCCATGTTGGGTTAAAGCCTGCTCTTGCTAATCCTGGGTGCCTCACATCCCTGTGGTTCTATGAACACTGCCCGCACCACTGTAAATGGTCTCCCTTAAGGAATCTTTCTTCAGCTGTCCACTTGGAGTACGCTGGCTGCTGTCTACTGGCGCACTTATCCACAGTGACTTCAGTCTTCCTCACTTGGATGTTGCCTCCTGAGGGTTGTGATGGTGTCTGATTTGTATATAGCACTTGGCTCTGATTCACACTCCCAATGTTTGTTGACTGATTGATTGAGGACAAGTCCTTCATTCACATATATTTATTGAGTCAGTGATTCTCAGAGTGTGATCCCTGGGTCTTGGCTAATTCAAAAAGCATTATCTGGGAACTTGTTAGAACTACAAATTCTCAGGGCCACACTGGGCCTGTAGAATCATAGACTCTGAAGGTGGGCTAGCAATCTTTGTTTTAATAAACCCTCCCAGTCATTCTGATGTCTGCTAAATGAGAGAGCCACAGGGCTAAGAGGCAGTGATAGAATAGTGAACTAAAATGACCAGGTCCCTAGACTCATGCTAAGTATCACTCAGCAGACACATCTACAAAGGTGACACAGCTAACTTTACAGACAGCCTCCGAGTACATTCTGCTTAATCAGACCTGTGAATGGTCGCCCCCCTGTAACTGATAGACTGAGCATGTCCTTTGCATGAAATCCATGGAAACTTCCAATAGGCTCTTTCTGGACTTGACCGGAACATAAACTGAGCTTTTGGTCATTTTAGAGAAGCTGAATTCTCTATCTCAGATGAAATTTAATGTGAGCCAACATGGGAGGCAGAAAACGAGGGAAAGTCTGCAGAACTGGCCCACGATCCTGCAGTACTTGCAAATAGCGTATTTTTGCATCATTGATTATGCTCTGTATTTCCCTGGAACTCAACCATTATGCAAATTGGGGGCACATTGTCCTTTGCCTCAAGTGTTGTTCATCATTTCCAAAAGTCTTCACACCCATGATATCTGAGTTGCCAACACATCTCTATGTCACATTTGTGGCTGTCACATTCACTGAGACTCCACAAATAGGGGAGACTTCTGATTACATTATGTCTTCGGGCACAGTGCATCTCAAATTCAGGAGTCACTGGAGATGGTGTTACCAGGCAGATTTTCACTCAAGGAGTCTGGGCTGGGCTTTCCTGACAAGCTGATGTAATTGGGCCCCACCACTTGCATACTGAAATATATATTAGTTTATTACTAACCCATTTCTCTTTTATATTATAACTAGACATTATATTGATTAAACATGTCGTTAACTTTCCTTTTCTATACATTTTATTTTGTGATAATAAATGGAGCAATGCAAAAATTCAATATTAAAAAGGAAGATGCCAAATCTGATGGAGCTGAGAATGTTGGTCTAAGCTCTTGAAGGTCATCCCATATGCTCATCATGTGAGTAATATAAGAAAAAGAAGCTAAGCCCATCTCTGTAAGAAAACTGTCCTGGAAGAAGGAGTCAGGATGGGCATGTCCCAATGTTAAACCAAGTAAACTCAAAGAAAGCTTTTCTTAGATTTGTAGGAAAGAAGCTTCCTCATTTTTGTGAGAGTGGATTCAAGAAACATCTCCTCTCTCTTCCTCTGGACACTGCGGAGTGAGGACATAAGGCCTGAAACTGCAGTATCCACCTCACTGCCAGCTGGAAGACAAGCCAGCACGTGGTATGTGGAGGGGAGAGACAAGAGAAACACAGATAAATGGAGCCAAAGCCTCCGGGTTCAGCCAACCCTAGAGCCAACCTAGTTTTGCCGGTATGTCATATGTGAGACAATAAATATCCTTTTGATTAAATCATTTGGAGGTGAGTTTTCATGTCAAGGGGACATGGAAGTGAAGGATCAATGAGATGGAAACCAGGGGAGTTATCTGGCTAGAGATGTGAATTTGGAAAATAGCAACATAAAGGTTTTAAATCCATAGGATAGAGTGGTCTCACCGAAGGAGAGAAAATTGCTAGGCAACAGAAAGGTCTCAGAACTCAAACCCAAGGAACCACAAACTTGAGACTCAGATAGGCCTGGGCAGCAGTGGGCCAGGAGGCATGGCCAGCAGTGGGCCAGGAGGACTTGTTGCCATTGATAGGAAGGGACATCAAATGAGTGCACTTGTCTCCCTAAACTCTTGCCAACACAGTGTATTGTTTGGTTTCATTTCCCGCCCCCACTACTGTTTATATGTTTCCTGGACTCAAAACTTGCCAAAACACTCATGCAAATGGGAACTGTTTTCATGTAAAAATTAATTAATATGCATGAAATGGATTATTTTAGTGTTTGAATTGTATCCCCCCCAAAACACATTTTAAAACTTTACAAAGCAGTGTGAATACAAATTCCTATTTCTTTCTCTCACATAGGGGAAGGTCCCTATTGAAAAAACACACAAACAAACATATGTAGTGCATATCCAGAATTCAGAAAATATGTGTGTAGCATGCTTGATCCTTTCTAGTCTGCAAGTAAGAAAAGGTGAGTGGTCAAAAGGAGCTTGTGGCCAGAACCCAGAATGGCGGGCCACGGGGAGCTTCAGGAGTCTCCTTTATGCTTCGCTGGGAGCATGATGGACAGTGAGAGTGAGAACAGCAACCAGTGATTGCTAGGGAGAGGTGCAATGCAAAAGTCTTGAGAAGTGTTGATTGTTTTTAAATCATTTTTTATGTGGCTTGTCTTGAACAGAAATGCCCTGTTTAACATTTGCTGATATTAAAAATCACCTCCAAAGTAGTCTATCTGTCTCATTGAGACTTGATACCCTTCGCTTGGGCTATCAGTCCCTCTTTTGCCCTGGCATTTTCTCTGGGAATCCCACTCAGTCCTGAGTGACAGAACCATAGTGCCCTTTTCCTTCTGATGTGGTGGCTTCCATGCTGCTTCCTTTCCAATTGCTCCAAACACAAGCCTTCAATCCTCAATATCCCAGCTCCCAAAAAGGAATGCACTTCGTATCATATCCCATTCAACCAACTAGATTTCCAATAGACTGCTGTCTACATGTGTGCATGCCAACACACACACACACACACACACACACACACACACACCATCTCACATTCCCCTTGAACTATTAATAATTTATGCCAGAAAAAATAGTCTTCATATCAGACATATCATTGGAATAGCTTCCCCTTGGCTGTGTGTGTGTGTGTGTGTGTGTGTGTGTGTGTGTTTTGTTTGTTTGTTTTTTCAAAGCAGCAATTGCAAACCTGTGGTCCTCTAGCTAAATTTGTTTGGCATTCATGTTTTATTTGTCCCATAAATTGTGTTTAAAATATATATTTTTTAAAACTTAGGACATTTCAACATAAAAATTCAGGCTGCTCATTTCTCTAGCAAATTTCAAAGACCTGGCATATCTGTGCTTCATTCCTATGTGGTGACAATTGGATACACGTCACTGTTCCTTACAGACTTTATGACCTAAGGCAACATGTGCCATTGACCATTACACATGTACTATTTCTTTTATTTTAGTAGAGAAATATTAATCTGTACCTAGTCCTCTATAAAAAAAATAGTAAACAATGGACCATCTATATATTTTGATATGACTTGGGCCTTCTATCTTTCTGGAAGCAAAGACTATTGCAATGTATGCTAAAGCAAATGGAATGTCACTTCACTTGTGTTTTTAATTACTTGAGTGTCCATTTGAATTTGCAACCCCTGTTTACAAGACAGTGACTTTTAGCCCTGTCTCTGATTATTACAAAGGAAGCCATGAAATCCCTCAAAACCAAACATTGCATTAGCTGAAATAATAAATACAGTGTTCAACACATTTTCAAGGGTTGGATAAAACAAGGTCAGGGAATCAGGAAATCAAACAATAATATTCAGGATGACTCTCATTAGATCTCAGAACCAAGGCTTTCTGAGAATAGTTCATCTCCCATTGTTTCAAAACTGCATACCTGAATTTACTTGTAATCTGAATTCTGAGTATAAGAAATGTGAATCTCCTCACTCTTGTGCAGAAAGGAAATTCTACTGCTATAAAATATTCCAATGGAATGAGAATGGGCTTCTTTTGAAAACAATAAATCTAAACCTTTACCTGATTTAAACTGATATTTTCTAAATTGGAAAAAGCCCTGACATTAAAAAAAGAAAGAGATGGTAAACATATTGGTTTTTAACTTCATTGTAATTCACAGACTCCAGTTTACAGAGGAAAAAAATTAAGAAAAGAAAAAATAAGACGTAATTGCCATGTTTCATTAGGAATTTTAGTAGCAATTCTTCAGTTCAAAACTTATTCATTTGAATTAAGATGATGGGGAAGACATTACTTCTTAATGGTGGAGCGTGACAGTTATCTCTCTGCAAGAGTGATTTCACTCTGGCACATGCTTTCCAGTAAATATTTGTGCATATATTGCCTTCATATTGTTCCTTTCCGTCCCCTCAAATCTCTTTTAGGAGAAGGAGGGGTATCAATTATAGGAAAGGATATATTGCAACTTCTTTGTAAATGGAGATGGAAGAAAAGAAAGAAGGAAACCAAGATTTGAGTTTCCATGAAAAGGAAAAAATTCTGTGATATAGTCTCATTGAATGAATTTAACTCTGTCAACTCATTAAACAACCATGTGAAGTGAACATTACTCTGGTTTTTCTTTTCTTTTCTTTTTTTTATATATGAAGAAAATCCTTGCCCTTTAACACAGTTACCATTTAGAAGAGACATGATTTAATTCCAAGGTCATGTGGGTTTTGAACTCCCTACATTCCACTTCATAAAAATAAGACATTAAAAGAGGAGATTTTTAAATTGCCTTCTAATACAATGAGAAATACATGAGCAATAATAACAGGAGGAAATGGAGATGCAGGTTGAGGCACCAGGGGAGGAAGAGGCAATGGATTCCCCTCACCCGAGAGCTGGTTAGAGAAGCAGAGCCTCAGGCCCCATGCAGAACTACTGAGTGAGAACCTTCAGGGCAGCAAGACCTCAGGTGCTTTGGATGCAAATTAAAGTTTGGAAAGCATCCTAGTAACAGAAATATCCTAGTTATTTAAGGTTAGCTATAAAACTTACATGCATTCATACAATACATTAAGAGAAGAAATTAACCAAATAACTTGTATGAATATATGCATAACCCATGGACACAGACAATAGTGTGATGAAGGCTTGGGGCGGGGCAGGCTAGAAAGGGTTAATGGGGAAACAAAGAGGATGTATGTAATACTTTCAACAATTCAGATTTAAAAAAATAACTTAAAATCAAGACGGGGAAAATGCAAATAAGAGAATATTAGGAAAAAGGGAAATAAATAGACATAATTAAATCATAAGGTACTTTCAAGTTAAATTGTTAGCACCAATTTCAATCTCAGTTTCCTATATGCCAAAAAGAAAAATATATAGTTCATATTGCTCAAGGGGGAAGCAACTATTCTTCATGGCGCTTCATAAGGGGCACTAAGTGATCTAGTGAAAAATATCTTCATGTGATATTTTTCTTTCTCAGACTGGTTTATTTCGCTTAGCATAATGCTATCCAGTACCATCCATGCTGTTGCAAATGGTAAGAATTCCTTCTTTCTTACAGCAGCATAGAATTCCATTGTGTAGATGTTCCATGGCTTTCTAATCCACTCACTTGATACATGACCTCACTCATTTGTGGAACATAATGAACAACATAAACTGATGGACAAAAATAGGAAGCATTGAACATACAGTCCAACCTAGGAGGGAATGTGGGGGTGGTGGTAAGAGATCAACCAAAGGACTTGTATGCATGCAGATGAGCATAATCAATGGACACAGACAGTAGTGGGGAAAGGGCATGTGCTGGAGGGTGGGAACGGCTGGGGAGAGGTCAATGGGGGGAAAAGGAAACTCATGTAATACTTTAAAGAATGAAGAATTTAAATTAAAAAAAAATTTTAAAGAAAATATCTTTAATGAACACCACACCTGAAGTCAAAGACGTTGTGCACATGCTACTTTCTCCATGTCTTAATACCGGCAGGTTACCTAACATCGCCAGCTCTAATTTCATCATCTCTAAGGCAGGAATAACATTTTCAATCTTACAAGTTTATATTGAGGGCTCATTACAGATGGTATATGATAGGTTCCATTTCCTTGGAGTTGGAGTAAATTTGCACCTTGTTTTTGCTTTAAAAAAAAAAAAAAAAAAAAAAAAAGAAAGCAAGGACTCAAAGTTTAATCTCACTAATCTAAATCACAGCTTTCTAATTTTGAAGAATAATATCTTCTAATTTTGAAGATACCCTATTGGATATCAAATCTTGTTTAACTCTATAATAATTAAAATAATGTTATTACATTGGTCCAGTGATATGGCTAATGGACTACTAGAGTGATCCAAAGCAGACCTATTGGGATATCAATACATGAAACAGGCGACAGGGGGCAGGCCGAGGCATGGAGGAAAGATACCCTGCTCCGTAAGGGACACTGGGCCACGTGGAAATCCTACCTCACACACGATACAAGGGTAAATTCTAATTTAACTTAAAAATTAAATGTGGCAATATGAGACATTAGAAACAAACCAAACTCCCTTTAATAGAAAAATAAATTAATTAAATTATAACACAAAACACTATACATATATATTACATATACCTATAAAGACAGAGAAATTAGAACAAATAACCTAAATCTAGTTCTGTATCAAATAGATAACTTAAAACATTAATTTGGGGGTAAGTTGAAGAACCCGAAGAGTATGATGCCATCTATGTAAATTTTAAACACACCAGTATGTTATTTATAGACACATACACATGTAGTGAATATGTGAAAACATGGGTGACAAGGATCATATCGCCTCTGGACAAGTAAAAAGAAGGAAGGAGAGAGTTAGGGACAATAATGGAATCAAAATAGCTTTCGCTGTATGAGTAGCTTTTTTTTTGTTTCTAATCTGAAGTAAATATAACAACCTTAATGTTTGTTAAATCTGGACATTCGGGCTATACAAATTATTTAATATTTTCCCTCTGCAGTTCTGTATATTTTAAATGGTTCTTAATATTTTTAAGTGCTCTTCTAAAAACCTCGGGTTCTTGGAATAAATCCCAAAACGTTGCGGGCTTACCTCTTTCCGGGGCAGTTCGATGAAATCACCCCGAGGAAGGGAGGCGGGAAGCGGGATGCAGGCTTCTTCCCCAGGAGTCCCAGGTGAGAGTTGCCCTGATTGCAGCCACCTGGTCCCAGACAGGCCATCAGCTAATTCAGAGTATAGTTGATACTTGAACGAAGTGGCTGTTGTGGTGGGGTCAGGGAGACGACCCTGTTTGGATGAAAATCCAGAAAATCTGGATATAACTTTTGCTACTACAGTCAGTCCTTCACATCAGCAAGCACAGGCTTGACTAGCCTCCGACAGAAAACAGTATTTTCCATTCGCAGTTGGAAATACAAAAATACTCTTTTGGGTCATCCAGTCGGTTGAATCCTCCCATGAGAGACCTTGGATAGGAAAGGCCAATGGTATTTAGTGAAAAAAACAACATAGAAATGGACCTGTGCAGCTCAACTGTGCTGTTTAAAGTCAACTGCAGTTCTCTGCACAGCCCAAGGCACTGCCCATCTGAAACTCAGGCTCTGCTTCTGCCTGGAGGCCACTGCCTGGCTGCAGCATCTGCCACCCCCATCACGTGCCACCAGCCTGCAGAGGGCAATGCACTCCGAGTTGCAGGGGAAGAACAGTACCAGCCCATACAGCCCGAGAATATCTCAGCCAGTCCACACACACACACACACATACACACACACACACACACAGCCCGTCCCCAGCATAGGCCCTGGATGCCCAAGATGTGTCCCTGGAGGAGGGGATGTTCTAGTCTGGCTGTCCATCTCTTGGTCTTAGTATGGGCCCATCTCTCTGTCCATCCCTCCACGCACACCCACATGCCTCAAGCACACTGGATGCCTCTGCTCCGAAGAGTCCCGAGCCTTGTCTCAAGGCCTACTTCCATTTCCTGTCCTACAGGAGGTGACATCTCCTCCAGGGAAAATCCCAGCGGGTTAGTTTGCTCAATGAAAAACCTCAATATTCTACCAAATAAGAAAGGGGCACATTAGTTTAATAACTGTGAAAGCAGTCATTATATATGAAGACAAAACCTTTTTAAAAATAAGAATATATAATACAGAAACAGCAGCAGATGTGTAACAGAGTTTGCTTAACCAGCTACAGATCGGCTCTGTGGGCGAGGGGGGTGAGGAGCAGCTCAGCCTCCAGTCCCATTCACCTCAGCCTTTCTCACGTGAAAGCCAAAGCACCTTTGGGATCTTAACCGCAGGCAGCTTTGGGCTGGGGCACAGATAGCGTTGGTGACACACTCAGAGTACCTCCTGGTGGCAGCCAGGTAGAAGGACCTCGGCTTTTCTGGATGTAGCTCCCTGTCAGTCAACATTGGTCCAGGCAGCTCTGCCCTCAGGCTCAGCCCCTGAAGTCACAGAAACTTGTCCCTTCTTGGACCCTGGTGCTGTCCCCAGAGACTGATGCAGCTTTTCAATGAATTAGATTTTTCTGCCCAGGGGCGCGTTTGTCATTTTTCTCTCTTCTATCCCTTTCTTTCCTGTTTGTCATTCCCAAAGCATGTCCCTTGTAGGCTAGCTTTATGATTGTGTTCGCTGCCATATGACCTCTAATGCACCAGGACCTGAACTTCTAGCTTCAGCCCAGCCCTGAGTGTGAACAGAGGACTTCTAATCTCTCCTGCGCCTCTGAGCTCATGATCCTGGCTGAGCCACCAAAGAATTCCCTCCTTTTGTTTGATGACATCCTCCTCTTCACATTTAATTTGCAGAAAGCCAGCCCCAGTTCTGACTTCTGCCCCTCTGGCCCCCTCTCAGATGACCTTGGATGGCCTCCCACAGCTAACTTCTGGGTGCACCATTTCATCAGAGTAAGACTTTGCAGACATAGCATAGACATGTATGTTTATCAAAGTAATTTTCTTACTCACCTATACATTGTTGAATATATATCAAGCGCCAAGCACATAAAAGCCTGCACTGCTTGTTAGCTGGCTAAATGTTGGAACCATCAGTATCCATAACATGTATGAATGTCAATAACATGGTTGAATGTTAATGAGCCACATACTAATCTAAATAGTAATCGGGTTGTTTGTGCTTTGATAGGAAAATATCAGTACGTGTGAGAATTCGGCATATGATCATAATTGCAATGCAATCATTTAACAGCATTTGTACATTAAGTAATGTAAGTGTATTCTATAATGTATATTAAAATGTAGAAAATAACACTGAACCTAAATTTTACATTAACCACAACCACTTCCAGGTTATGTAAGTTGGAAGTCAAAGTAGTTTTTCATAAATTAATTTACCTGGAGGCTATTGTGTTTGTCAGAAGCATTGTTAAGTTGGTTCCTCGAACCATTTGCGATGCTGTTTGTGACATCACTGCATGGTATTACGATTCAGCTTATGACTTTGGGTATTCATCTGGCTTTGCTACTTTCTAGCTGAGTGACCTTGAGGAAGTCATTTACCTGTTGTACCTCATTTTCTCATCTTAAAAATGGGGAAATAACCGACCTGCTTCCTAGGGTGTTGTGAGGGCCATGTGTACAAAGCAAAAGCATTTACAATTATGCTGGCAAATTGTGCACCACAAATCACTACAACCATTACCACTCCTGCGAGTTCCATTTAAAAGGAAGTTGTGAAAACATCTCACTCAATACCCAGCCTCCCCATACATTCCTTGGTAAAGGTCAGGAACCAATCCCAGGGGTAAGAGCCGAGGGGAGTCTCTCGGGCCCAGACAGTGGGCTGGCTTTCGGGGAAGAGCTCCAGCCTCGTGGGGACCTGGCAGGTGGAGTCAGTAAAGGAGGCAGAACTCCCAGAGAAGGAGCAGGGGTGTTACTGCATGTGGAAGACTGCCGCCGGGAAGGGACACAGGGTCATCCCTGACACCGTGTGTACCACCTCTACAGGTAGCAGGATCAATGTCAAGCCTCACTGGATGGTAGCCCTAACATTTTGCTCTGTTTTCCATCTTGGCTATGGAGCTAGAGCTAGGCTAAGCTTTGTTCCAGAGATGAGGTGTCAGGAGGGCAGTTGTAAACAAAAGTCTAAGATGAATAGAACATCATGGTTAAAATCACATACCCTGGTGCCTCACAGGTAGGAGTGTGACTCTCAGCTCTGCCACTTTCTATGGGTGACTTTTCAAATTGTTGTTGTTAGGATTAAGTAAGAAAAATCTATGGAAAGGCTTTGGCTTTGTATTTGGCCTGTGGAAGGGATGATAGCTAGAGGGCTAGCTATTATTACTACTATTAGTAAGGTAGTCTATGATGATGGCAGTGGCAATGAGAATGACAATGAGAGGAGATGATGAACATGATGATGGTAGAGAAGACCAAGGGAAGGGAAACAAGCATGAGACTGTCTCTAGTGATAGTATAAGAGGTAAAAACTGAATAAATTTTTAATTAGGTAGAATGGACCCCCAAAAGGCAATTATGATTAAATTTTAATGGCCCCTAGCTAGTTCATCTTGCACAAGCCATCTCCTCCAGACGTAGGTGCCTCATGTTTCTAAATTGGTTTATGGGGCACATTTCTTTCCACAACCATTTCAAAACCTGTTTAGCCACAACCACAATTGGATAAAAGTCCACATCAGCCCGTGCACTTGAGTAACAGACTTTAGAACACAAGGAGCAAGGGTGGAATACCAGAGCCGGGAGCAGAGAGCTGCATGCCCACCTTCGGCAGTGCGCACAGATCTGTGACATTTCACCAAAGCTAAATGTTCCGTCTCTAGAATCTGACTTGTTCGTTACTATTTTTATTGTGTTGTGGCTTTAAAAAAAATTGCCAATTAACTTAAACTAAACTGTCGCACAATCAGCTTCTATAATTACCAGCAATGGTTTATGATAGGTTCAAGCAAACGGGAAGTTAGATTTTTTTTTTTTTTCCAGAGTGGTAGTTTCTTTTTGTAGAAACAATTATCATAGCAGTGCTTCCCAGCAAAGGGAAAACATAGCCCAAGGCCATTGCATACATCATGCTCCGTCCAACAGTTTCAGCACTGGCTGGCTTTTCCCGGGGACTATTCAATGGGAGGGAAAGATAACCAGAGGCTCTGGGTAAAGCCTGGTCTCTCACAAAACAGGCAGCAAGGCCACCAGAAGCTGGACACAGAGAGTGCTGCCCAGTCCTGGTGCTCCCAGCTTTTGACCAAGTACATTCATCCACAGGCTGGCTGAATGGCAGCCTTGGAATTCCCTATCACAACCGAATTCACTGTCTCTCCAACACCAGATGTCATGATGCATAAGGACACGAATCTAACCTTATAATTGTTAACATCCTAACTAATAAAAGAATAATATGCAAATTAACCATCACTCTGCTACACCCAAAAGCCATGCCCAACAGCCAATCAGGAGTAAGTATGCAAATTAACCCAACCAAGATGGCTGTGGCCACAGAGCGAGCAGGATGCTTGGGTTTCCCCGGCAATGGAGTAAGCAAAGCTTTCCGCCTGCCCTGGTGGGCCCAGGCCTCCGCTCAAGGCTACAAAGTTTCAATTATAGAAGATACATAAATCCCAACAAAAATGGTGGCAGCCACAGAGCTGGAGAGAGCAAGAGGTTTGAGTTGCCCTCAGTGATGGAGGAAGCCAAGCTTCTGCAGCCTTGGCCTGCCTTGGCCTCCTCTGCTCAAGGCTACAAAGTTTCAATTAAAGAAGATAAATAAATCCCAACAAAATTGGCTGTGGCCATGGAGCAAGCCAAGCAAGCAAGCCTTGGCTCCACTCAAGGCTACATAGTTTCAGTTATAGAGAATAAATAAATCCCAGATACCAGGGCCTCCATTTGGGTTGCCGGGGGTGTGGTCGGCCTGAAAACCACCACAGGCCCCTCGCCAAAGGAACCCCATCATGATCCGGAACACCCTTCAGGGCAAACCAGCTGGCCCCCACCATGCACCAGGCCTCTATTCTATCTAATAGAAGAGTAATATGCAAATTGACCATCACTCTAACACACAAGATGGCTGTCCTTATATGGACACAAGATTGCTGCCACAAGATGGCCAGCAGGGGAAGGCAGTTAGGGGTGACCAGGCTGGCAGAGGAGGGAAGTTGGAGGTAACCAGGCTGGCAGAGAAGGGAAGTTGGAGGTGACCAGGCCTGCAATGAAGGGCAGTTAGGGGGAACCCAGTCCTGCAGGGGAGAGCATTTTGGGGGGTGGGAAACAAGGCCTGCAGGGAATGGCAGTTAGGGGTGACCAGGCCTGTAGGGGAGGGCAGTTAGGGGCAAACAGGCTGGCAGGAGAGCAGTTAGGCATCAATCAGGCTGGCAGGGGAGGGGTTAGGGGGTGATCAGGCTGGAAGGCAGAAGCGGTTAAAGGCAATCAGGAAAGCAGGCAGGCAAGCAGTTGGGAGCCAGCAGTCCTGGATTGTGAGAAGAATGTTTGACTGCCCATTTAGGCCCGATCCTAGAATCTGGCTTAAACGGACAGTTGAACATTACTCAAGGGGTCCTAGATTGGAGAGGATGCAGGCTGAGCTGAGGGATACATACCCCCATGCATGAATTTCGTGCACCAAGCCTCTAATTATCAATAAATGGCAAAGGCATGTCATAAACAGTTGGTAGGAGGCAAAGGAATGTCTTTGGGTTTGAACCCCTGTTCCTACCAGCTAAACAAGTAACTTACTCTTGTGAAGTCTGTTTTCAACAGAAGCAATAGGGTTACCAGGAGCATTTAGCTCAGAGAGTTGCTCTGAAGAGTAGATAAGCTAATAATGGGTTCACTCATTTATTAAACAAATATTTTATTGAGTGGTTACTGTGTGTCAGATACTGTCTTCAGTGCTGAAGATATAATAACAAGGAAAATGGTCCAAGGAACTTGGAGGAAAATTGTCTAGCACCATGCTTGGCACATACTAAGCATGGGAAGAATGTTAGCTACGATTTTTATGCTCCTATTATTTTATTGTTATACTGATGGAGGACATTTGTGCACAGGGGGTGGGGGTTCCTCAGCCCAGCCTGCGCCCTCTCATAATTCAGGATTCCTTGGGGGATGTCTGTTTGCCGGCTTAGGCCTGCTTCCCATGGGACATCCCCTTCGCCTCTACAGCACAGCTTGAACCTAAATCTTCATTACACTCAGTGATGGGTATCTGGATGTTGTGGGCATGGTCCTTTTTCCAGAGAGGAAAAAGGGGTAGTGGGTAGAAGTGAAGAAAACACAAGATTTAGGTAATCATAAGGAAGAAAATGTCAATAATTAAAGTGATTAGACTTGGATGTCGGCTGCCACAAAGGTTCATTCGCCTTGCTCTCCTGCCTCCTTCTCCCCTGTGCTAAGCACCTATTACAGAGGGATTTCCAAAGAGGCCTCCTCAATGCTCATTTTAAGTAGAAGCTGAGAAAACATTGACTTAAATCAATGCGGCCCAGGGGATTTAAATACCCATAGGGAACTGGGCTAGAGTTCCTCCTTCCCAAATCTGGCTGCTCTTAAAGTGCTTGATGAAAATACAAACTCGCTGAGCTCCCTCCCTGGATGTTGGCATATCTAGGGTATTTAGTATTGCGCTCAGAGAGCTGTCTTGAAAATTAGATAAACTAATAATATATTCACTCATTTATTTAACAAATATTTCTTAAGCAGTTACTATGTGCCAGCCATTGTCCTGGGAGCTGGGGAGATAACAGTGAACAAAACAAACAAAATTCTCCTTAAAGGAGCCTAGAGGAAAATTGTCTAGCCCAGTGCTCAGCACATAATAAGCATGCAATGCATGTTAGCTATGATTGTTATAATCTTATTATTTTATTGTACAGACTCCTGAATCATCCCTTCTAATGTAGCTTGTCCTTAGAGCAGCTGAGCTAAAGGATTAGCTCTGAGCATTCCTTGGCCGGCTGATTATTGAGTCACAGCAGTGTTGATTCATCTGTAGCACTGAGTGTTAGAAAAGCAGAACACAAGAGGAGAAACTGGAACGTTCCTGGAAGTGCAGAGGCTTCTAGACTGTGGAGTCTTAGAGGGCAGGGTCCATGCTTACTTCTGCTCTGTCCCTGTGGTCTCTGGGACAGCACCTGTACAAAATGGCCTACCAATAGGAGTGTATCTAGGGAATGGACAGCTACCTCAGGGCAATGTTTCCTAACTTGCCTGATTATAAAGTTCACTTACAACCACTTCGTAAAACAAGGGTTCTCATGGCCCACCCCAGGCTAAGCTGGAATTTCTAGGTGAAAGGTCCTGGAGACCATATCTTGCACACACCACGCTACCTGGGTGGCTGTGATGTCAGGCAAGGTAGAGACACACTGGTGTAGGCCAGTGGTCAGCAAACTCATTAGTCAACTGGGCCAAATATCAACAATACAACTATTGAAATTTCTTTTTGAGAGCCACATTTTTAAACTTAAACTTCTTCTAAGACCACTTCTTCAAAATAGACTTGCCCAGGCCATGGTATTTTGTGGAAGAGCCACACTCAAGGGGCCAAAGAACCGCATGTGGCTCTTGAGCCAATGTTTGCCGACTACTGGTGTAGACCTAGACATTCCTGGAATTCAGGCTCCGGGGCCTCTCATTGGTTGACCTGGAGACTAATTCCCATGCTTGGTTTTCCCTAGTTCATTTCTGAAACTGCCTGCCCTCCTTGCGGAGACCCTGGTGACAGTGTCTCTCGGTGGAGTAGGCACTCCAGGTTCATTGGCCTTGCTCTCTTGCCTCCTTCTCCCCTGTGCTAAGCACCTGTTTCAGAGGGATTTCCAAAGAGACCTCCTCAATGCTCATTTTCAGCAGGAGAGAGAAGCTACAAAAAAAGCACCTTTTTCTTCCTTCCTTCCTTCCTTTTTTGCCTGTTGAAATCAAAACCTGCATTTTCTTCTTCTCCCACTGATTAGGAATCTCAGCATTCCACTAAGACAATCTCCAAAAAAGGAAAAGCAAACGAGCAGGGCTGTTGCTGAGGATATGAAATACTTTACAATTAAATAAGGCACGGCCGGGCTTGGGGCTGATCACTGGTGATGGGTAGGTTTCCGCGAGGCTGCAAATGAATTCAGAGCAGGACGGCGTTCCAAATGGCTCCTACAAGCTTTCTCTTTATTATTTTTATTTGGTTATGTGCTGACTCTCATCCAGAATCGCACTTAATGCCCTCGTCTGGAGTTGTTGAAATGGCCCCCCATGGCATAGTGTGACAGTGAAGGGATATTGCCTTTGGAAGCTGCTAATGGCCCATGAAAGGGAAACAGCAGCAAACAGGAAAGCAATGCTCCGAAATAATGTCAGATAAAAATATGCACGTCTTCGCGCTCCCGTCCGTGTATTGGGAGAGAGGCGTGATCTCGGGGAAGGCAAGGATTTCCAAAACAGGCAAAGGTAGAGAGAATGCAGGCACGGGGGGTTAAAAATAGACCCACATTCACACATATATTTTTCCACAGTTCATAATTAAAAGGCAGGATTTACATTTGGAAGCCTAATTGAGCTCCAGACTCCAAAGGCAGACGGGAAAGAGCTCTGGAGCTATAATGGTACAAATGGTGGTCAGATGTGGGTAGGTTGTTAATTCATTTATCTAACCAGTCGGCATGGGCACTTCCTATGTGCCAAGCCATGTGTTAGGAGCTGGGGCTGTGGGAGTCAGCAGCACAGGTCCCTGCCCAGAAGGAGCCCACTGTTGGCAGGGAAGAGAGACACAGCACATATCCTAGGATAACTAGTCAGAACAAACGCTGGAGGCACCCAGGCATGCAGGATTCAGAGAGGAGCAGGCATCGGAGTGTGTACATTGCCAAGAAAAGGTGAAGAGAGGTGTCGGGTAGGAGGAGCAGAAGTGGTAAGCAGGTTCCGGGCAGTGGGAAAGTGAGATGCAAAGACACAGCATCAACAAAGTGTTGATGAATTGGGAGAGTTTAGAGGAGTTCACATGGAGGAAACAAAGGGTTAAGGGAAGAAGGCCCAGGTAAGGCTATGGGGGTGGGGAGGGGGGTAGTTGGGCAGCAAGGAGACTCAGAGACCCCTTGTCAGATACCATGCAAGTCCAACTGGCTCTTAATGATCCATAAACCCCTTACTATGGAGAAGGGCCCCCACATACTAGTACTTTCCTGTGTATTTAGGGAATGTTTGACTCCTAGTGCTTTGAGTGAGAGCATGAGAGAAAGCATCTGTTGCTTTTGACCTCCTGATCTTTACCTCCATTATATTCACCTCCCACCCATACTTTCAAAAGGAAGATGAGAAGTCATTCTACCCAGAAGAAATCTCTTCCTAGAGGAGAATAAGAAATAATAGCCGAAACTGGTTTGGCTCAGTGGCTAGAGCATCGGCCTGCGGACTGAAAGGTCCCAGGTTCGATTTCGTCAAGGGCATGTACCTTGGTGTGGGCACATCCCTGGTGGGGGGTGTGCAGGAGGCAGCTGGTCGGTGTCTCTCATCAATGTTTCTAGCTCTCTCTCTCTCTCCCTTCCTCTCTGCAAAAAAATCAATAAAAAATATAAAAATAAAATCTCTGACTCCGTATCCCTGATGCCTGGCGCCATTAAAAAAAAAAGAAAAAAAAAAAAAGAAAAGAAAAAGAAGTAATAACTGTCATCATTTGAACATCAGTCATGTGACAATTTGCTCCATCCATAATGACTGACTTAGATTAAGTGCTTAATAGGTACCAGATTCCACTGTGTTTTTTAATGTCTTATTTTAGTAAATCCCATCAGTTACACTAGCAGGTAAGTACCTCTTTCTTCTCATTGTCTAGATCCGTGATCAGCAAACTGTGGCTTGCGAGCCACATGCAGGCTCTTTGGTCCCTTGAGTGTGGCTCTTCCACAAAATACCACGGCCTGGGCAAGTCTATTTTGAAGAAGTGGCATTAGAAGAAGTTTAAGTTTAAAAAATTTGACTCTCAAAAGAAATTTCAATTGTTGTACTGTTGATATTTGGCTCTGTTGACTAATGAGTTTGCCGACCACTGATATAGACTGAAGAAACTGAGTCACAGAGAAGTTACAAGCCCAGAACCTCAGGGCTAGTCTGTCTGGCCTCTGAGACTCAGACGATGACCTTCACTTAGCCAGAATAGGGTAACGGGAAGATGTCAAGGAAGTATAAAAATACTCTGAGCAGCTGAGATAAATTAGTTCATATTTATGTTAATTAATGAAATTCATTAATTCAGATTTTTTTCCTCCTTCCCCTTCTACTCATAAATTATTTATATATGTTGTGTAGTGTAGTTATGTTGGTAAGGGTTATAGTTTGGAACCCTTACCAAACTCATGCGTCATTTTGAAAATGTCATAGTTAAGTCAACATCCATGGATGGAGAATAGGGAGAACTGGGTCTTAATTCTGCTATTAATTGATTGTGTAATTTGGTCAACCTGATTGCTTGCCTTTCCTGAATGCACTGTTTCATCTTCTCAAGGCCTTTCCTCTGGACTTGCACAAGGAGAGAGTGATACTTCGCCTCCTTTTCCTACAAGGACACCAGCTCTATTGAACTAAGGCTCCACCTATAACCTCATTTAACCTTAGTTATCTCTGAAGACCTCAACTCCAAATGTGATCATATTGTGGGATAGGGCTTCAACATATGAATTTGAAGGCTATACAATTCAGACCATAATACTCAATTTGGTTATCCTTTGTTGAGAAGTGTGGGAAAAATGACTTTGTAACTTTTGATATCAAGTGTTGCCTAGGGGGAAAAAAATCTATTTTCCAATATAACTATAACTTGGTTGTTTTCATCTTCTCTTCTTTCCCATACAATACCAATAATAAACAAATAATAATAACATTTAGGAGGGAAAATATTACCTTAAACATTACACAACCATGTTGACTGCGTGGTAATTTCCCAACAGAAATTAATATCAAGCAAATTTAGATTCTACATTTAAAGGAGATATAAATAATTCATATTTTCATATCATCATCACTGTGCATTTCTTACACTGGGGTACCCGTAATTTTTTCTGTGTATCTGTTCTAAATTTTGGTTCCATAGCTCATTATCACATTGTTTGTGCTTCTGTTCTAAGGTGGTAATTTAATAGTCTTCCATAGAATTATATTCAACTAAAATATATTCAGTGTTACCATACAGATTTTAATTTAATTGCTGTAGGCTTCATTTTTATGTGCCACAGACATACTTTATTTGCTCACTGCACTCACACAAATACCAAACCTTCTAAATAAATGGAATCCTTGACAGCTATGGGTGTGCTTGGCTTTTTTCTGCTTCCATAAATCTGACTCATTCAGGCCAACCTCCTAGAACAAACTGAGTCAGCAAAATTGTCTTTCTAGCATCTTCAACATTTTGAGTCCACAGTCCCGTTAATGGGTGGTACAGTGCAGAAAACATATATTTTATTTATTTATTTATTTATTTTACCAACTCCCGTTGCTTTTTTGAAAAGCTCATGCCGCCTATTTCTATTTCAGTGCTACAGTCAGCCTGGGTCTGCATATTCCATATTCATAGCATGTATCTAGATAGACTTGCAAGCAAAAACCCAGGGAATTCCGAGCAGTAAATTGTAGAAACTTCAGTGGTTTCTTCACAAATGTTTGCAAATTGTAAATGGTGTTATTGTCAGGGACGGTGCTTAAAGTTGCAAGACCATTCTACCTACCATCTCCAACACACTGAAAAGAGGCCATGATATGTCTCAAGTTATAAAAAGGTCAAACAGGGCATATACACCGAGTGGCCAGATTATTATGATCTCTGAATGCATAATAATCTGGCCACTCAGTATATATCCTATATAATAAAAGGCTAATATGCAAACTGTCCCCTTGACCAGCAGGCAGGTCGGCCAACCACTCACTTCCCCTCCCCATGACCAGGCTGGCCAGACCCCACCCTTGCATGAATTCATGCATTAGGCCTCATGCTGAGTGGCCAGATTATTATGCATTCAGAGATCATAATAATCTGGCCACTCATTGTAAAAGGATGAGATGTAAAATTTTAAAGCAAATCTCATCTATTTCACCTCAGAAATAATTAATATTTTAGTATTAGCCACAGTGGGCTTTTTCAAATATTTCTGGCAAAAGTCATACATTAGTGATTGGAAAAGCAAACCACCTACACACCTGGTAGGTTGGAGACTGACACAGCAACTACGCCTACCCCAAGGTCTCCAAGAGAACAATGCAAGAGACTCCTGTAGGGAAGATGGACCTCAGACCCAGGGCTTCACTCATTATAGCAGAAACCGCAGATCACCTCCGAGCCCTTTTCAGATGGGTAAAGATGACTGAGGAGAAGGGAGGTCAGATGTATGGGAGGACAGTCCTAAGGACACATCTGAAAGTCAAGGGGGGTGTAATGGTGGCCCCAGGACTTGGAAGCTGCGGTGCACCTCACCTGTTCCCTGAAGGCTGCACACCCACACGCTGACCTTCTTGACACCGCGACCGGCCTCATCATCAGTGCAGTGATTTCCTTGCAATTGTCTGAGAAAGGATGTGACCCCCCACCCCATCCATGATTGTCTGGATCAAGTTGCCCACAGATCCTGGGGAAGTCCTTTGGTTCTTGCCTTTTATTTGAAAGGCTCAAGAGCCCACAATGTATGTGGAAATAAGCACAGACCTTTGAAAATATGGGGGGCGGGGTGGGCTTGAAGCACTATATTAATTCCATTTTCTTAATCCAAAAAGGAAAATGACAGTAATTAGGCTGAAATGTCTGCCAAGTTTCCGCCTGGAGGGACTATTTTGGCCAAGATATAAGCCCCCGAGAACACAGGCTCATAATGGACACATCAAATCACACTTAACTATGGCAGAACAAGTAGCTGCTTTGTAATGCAATCACTCAATGATCGTGCCTTATGTTAGCATTTTAATTAAAATAAAAAATACTTCTTCCTTTTTACTGTCTATCACCCTCTTCTCAGATATTACCACCAGCTAAAACATTTAGATTAGCAAAGAAAGAAATCTGTAAAATACCAATGTGGAAATGAAACAAAAACTTTATCATGCCCCCACTCACAAAATACCTCCAGCAAGATGGGCCGGGAGACAAAGCACAGAGATGAGATGAGCCCCCCCAAAAAAAGACCCAGAATTTGGTGTATCCGTGCCTCTGCCTGTCTATTCAAAGTGAATCTCAAATTCACGAGGGATGTTTGGAATTTTGTTTTTAGGGAAGTTGAGTATAGTTTAATTAATTATAGCTGCAGAGCACTAACTGGAACCTTAATAACTTGAAAGAATGAATTCATCTCCCATTGAGCCTAACCTCCTCTCAGGGAAAATTTACACAGAGGGAAAATCAAAATGATTATTAAACGAAATTACTCAATGCAGTCAGAGGCTGCAGCTATAGCACCGATTTTATATCCCATCCAATGGAGATGTCCGGGGCAAAGTGGAGCCTGGCTTATAGCTCCAAGTCCAGCTTAGATGGAAGTTTGTAACAGCAAAGCTTAGTAGGAAAGATAATCATATCTTGGTTTCTAGGGAGGTAATGGACATGTTTGGTGAGCAGGGTGTTCTTCAAAATACTTATCATCCAGTCATGAGCATAAATCAACCCAGACAGATGCTGGCCATGACCAACTCCAATGGGCATAGCGGAGGATACTGGCTGAACCTCAGCTGCAGTTATCCAGAAGGTAGAATGAGGTTGACGCGAACCTATCCGGGCTTCAGTAAATGAGACTTTATAAAACCAAGTGAGAGCATGAGCGAAGAGAAAGAAAAAAGATGCATGTGTCTCTCCTCCCAGCCTGTTTGCTGACCTGAAGACGTGGGGCCTACATCTGTGAAAGGACGAGAGATCCACTCACCTTCTATACCTTGTGAAGACCTCTCTGGAAGGTGACTGGAGGATGATCCCCTAATCTCTTCCCTATCCCAGTCTTCCCATATCTATGCAGGGGTTGAAAAATACCAGAAAAAATAAGAGAGAGAAAAGGAGCTGAGGGAGGGCTGATTGTGGTACATTATATCCTGGGAAATTGTCCTCCAAACAAAATAGTTCAGAGATACAAGCAAGAAGAAATCTAGAAATAGTGATTTTGAAAAAGAGGAACAAAGTAAGGGGACTCAACTTACTGATTTCAAAATCTATTATCAAACTCTAGAAATCAAGACAATATGGTAATGGTATAGCAACAGACATCTAGACATATTCCATAACAGTGGAATAGAAGAGAGAGTTCAGAAATGCATCCTCACAGTATGCTCAGTTAATTTTTAACAAAGATCCAAGATAGTTCAATGGAAAAAGAGGGGTCTTTTCAACAAATGTTCCTGGGAAAACTGAATATCCACATGCAAAAAGAATGAATTTGGAACCCAACACACACACACACACACACACACACACACACACACACACAAAAATGAACTCAAAATGGATCATAGACTTCAATATAAGAGCAAAAACTATAAAACTCTTAAGAAACACAGACATAAATCTTTGTCACAATGGTTTCTTAGTTATGCCACCAAATGCTGAGAGACAAAAACAAACAAACAAAAACAAAAGACCAAGTGCACTTCACCAAAATTATAAACATTTGTATATCAAATGACAACCATCAAGAAATTGGGAAAATTCATAAGTAAGTAGGATAAAGGAAAACACTTTCTAAACATGGCAAAGGAGTATGAAGGGCGAATAGTTTTCAGCACCTGCTCATGGCTGCTTGTTGGCAGTAACTAAGGGGTAGAGGTGTGGTGTATCAACAGCATCAGCTCTGAGACTGAGGATCAGTTTAGTGCAGGCTGAGGAGAGGCCACACATATTCCATGACTGCCATGAAACAGAGAATAAAACTTGAGTGTTCATGTTCACATTCATGCTATTGTTTAACATTTTCTGAACGTTCTAGCAAATACAATACAATGCAACAAATGTTGGAAACGATGGGGGAAGTCTTACCAGGATTTCCAAAGATGCGGCTGAGCTTAAGTGAAATTGGGACCATGGTAAGTGAAGATCACCGTGATGGCAGTTCCTATAGTAGGGGAATGTGGTTCAAAGGACAGCAAAAAGGAAGAGGTGAGTCGGCCACAGAGCAGCAGGGTGCAGGCCACTGCTAATGGGCAGAGGGAGAGAGAGCCTACCCTGTCTTCCTCCCTCATGCCTGCCTCCGTTCAGAATGGAGCACGCCCACCACCTGTCTGTCCCTAAAGTACTTCTACCGGAGGCATGAGGGGTATCCGAAAATAAGGAGGCAATTTATTATTAAAGAAAGAACAAGGGCCAGCAAGGCAGGAGACTTGGATTCCGGCATTGCCTTTGCTGTGTAGCCTTGAGGGTCTCAGTTAATTTTTGTCCTCATCCCCTGCTTCAGAAGGAGTCGTGAAAAAATAAAATCTCTAACCTACTATCCTTTTCTACTAAGCACATGTTTCACTGGCAAAAACAAATGCCATTTCTCGTAAACTGAGCCCAGAAATTGTGCATCCCAAAGACTGTCAAATTATTATTATTATCCTAATCACATTATCTTCAAGAAAATAAAAGTAAGTCCTCTTGATCTCTGCTTTTGCTAAATAAAGACTTTCCATGTAATCTGTGCTCAAATGTGTTGAGCACTGAGTCATTATCCGAATAGAGCTTTATTTGGCAACTGTTCTAATCAACTGTTTCACAATTTGTCACCCACTTATGCCAGTTGATTTGGTTTTCTGACAATGGGAAATTAGCCTTTAAAGATTGTGATTATTGTATGAGTGGCACCACCCTTCAGACTCCTCACTGAATATCACAAATTTGAAAAACAATGCCCAGTGTGCCTATAAATGAACAAATAGATAAGCCCATAAGTATCCTTAGCTTTCAGGAAGAAAGGAAAAAAAGCAATGTTTTTCCCTCATCAACACTTCTCAATTTCCACATCATAGTCGCACGGTAGTATTTTCACAATCATTTTGGGATGCGTGACTTTGGTGATTATTTATGGAACCTATTTTCAAGCCCATTCCTTAATGCACCGTATACACATGTCAACTTTTAACATCACTCATTCTGTTTCAGTAAGAATTTCAGAAGACACTTTGAGAAAACAGCAAACCTTGGAATGAAGGAAATCCACAGAATAATATTTCTTCTTTCCCTCCAGTGAGAGTTTATTGTGGTCTTGTTGATGCTTTCAGTGTGAAAAGTGGTTAAGAATGCAGATTTGGTAAACAAAATTCAGTCTGATACTTACTGCCCTCTCTGTGACTCCATTTATCATTTGCCAAGTGAGAAAAAATAGGATTTGCCTGATATGGTTGCTATTAATAAGGGCGTAGATAAAGGACTTAGAGCAACAACTAGTCCTCTGATGTGAGTGCTACTTTTATGTGGATTATCTCATTTCATCCTCACAGCAGCTCTAACATGTAGCCATGAGGTTCTTCTTTTCACAGTCCAGAAAAGATTAAAGGTCACCAGAGGCCACATAGCTTAGGGCAGTAGTCGTCAAACTGCAGCTTGCCAGTGAGGTTTGCCTCTCTGTTGACTAATGAGTTTGCCGACCACTGCCTTAGGGAAAAAGACTTAAAAAACATTTTAATAATGTGTTAATGTCTTTAACCTGAAGTCAAAAACTTCTGTAAGGGTAATGCCTTATGCAATTGTTGGCAAACTCATTGGTCAACAGAGCTGCAAACCGGGACTCTTGAGCCACATGCGGCTCTTTGGCCCCTTGAGTGTGGCTCTTCCACAAAATACCATGGTATGGGTGAGTCTATTTTGAAGAAGTGGCATTAGAAGAAGTTTAAGTTTAAAAAATTTGGCTTTCAAAAGCAATTTCAATCATTATACTGTTGGTATTTGACTCTATTGACTAATGAGTTTGCTGACCACTGGCCTAGGGGCTAGAGATTCTGACCAGATCATTCTTCTGGGACACTGTTACTGGTATAGACAGTAGACAAGAGGTCTTACTATTGATCATAGAGGATCACAGTTGGGGGCAATTTCCCAAAGTCATCTGCCTGGGAACTACTCCCTTTGTAACTAACCAGCATTCTTCCCAGGCAGGCACAGTTCAACCAGAATTTATGAAGTGAAAACTTGGTGCCAGAACCTGTGCTGGATGTTGAGGAAGAGAGAGAGACCTGCCCCAAGGCAGCTTCGTCTAATGGAAGAGATGGATACACAAAAGAAAAAGATGACCACAAACCACGAAATGAACTCTGGAGTAAAACCCTGTTGGATGAGCAATGATTGCACAGATGAAGTCAGTAGAGATTTTATAGAAGTGGCATTTGGACTGAGTTTAAATGATGAGCTTCTGAGGCCTGAAAATATGCATGTGCTTGTGCCAAGTGCTGGCTTTTGCTTAAAACTGGGGCTAAACAAGAAGATAGAGGCCAGATGTGAAGGGCTACACACACCATAAACAAGAGTCAGAACTATTTCAGGCCCAGTGCAGAGGTACTTGTTGTTATTGAAGACAGGAAAGTAAGATGGGAAAGACCTACTGTATTTTCCGGCGTATAAGACGACCCCCTAATTTTACAGTTAAAACATAGGTTTAGGCCTATATTCGCCGTATAAGACTACTCCCCACTTCCGAGGCAACATCAGTTCTTTTTTTAATAAACCGCCTCTCTGACTCTGGCCAATCCAAGCAGGCTTTTTATGCATGCAAATTATACATGTTCTGTACCCAAAGCTACACTGTGTTCTAGTAAAAAACCTGCTCAGATTGGCCAGAGTTAGAGAGGCGGTCTATTAAAAAAAGAACTGGTGTTGCCTCGGAAGTGGGGGGTAGTCTTATATGGCGAATATAGGCCTAAACCTATGTTTTAACTGTAAAATTAGGGGGTCGTCTTATACGCCGGAAAATACGGTATATTCTAAAATAAAAATAAAACCAACAGAAACCTATGGCTGCAGGGAGAACTGAAAGATGGGTTTAGGAAACAATCCCCCCTAGTGGGAGGAAAACCTCTATTCTCCCTTCTAGACTCTTTCCTGAGGATCCTGCTGAGAAGGATCACAGACGACTGATGGTCTCTACAAGGTCCAGCGGGGATGGCTTGCCTCCCTGCTTGAGGGCTTGGGTGGACCAGCCCTCGCTTCCACTTACAGACATTGTGAGAGGAATATGGTGGGGCAGGAGAGAAGGGTTAATGTCCTGTATAACCTCAAACAGGAGAAGCCCATTACCAGATCTTAAATTCCTTGGGTTAAACTCCCCAATTTCTTTAACTTTTCCTCTGAAATCTTATTTTGAGGTTGTTAATTTTGTAATGCTCCACTAAAATGATAACAATTTTCCCAATTCTTCTATGTTTAGAATCTCAAAAGCAGAGCGAATCCTGCAAGATGCTAAAGATAATCATCTCTCTGTATACAGCTTACAGATGACAAATAGCTTTTAGATCAAAAATATTTTATAAGGTGGCAATATTTTACTGTTGGGTTCCATTGCCTAAAGTTGGCAGGACAATACAGCTTTCAAAATGGGAGTAAGCATTTAGGCACAAAAAAAAAAAGTAATAAATATCTTATTAATTATTTATGAGTTTGATCTCCTGGAGAAGAAAAAGTCAAGTTAACTGAGCCAGCATGCTTGTGCTCTATGAGAATCTCAATTACTTGTGAAGAAAAAAACAAAAATCCTGTATTATAAAGATGATGAGCACGTACATATTTTCAATATGAAATCAATACGACCCTTGGAGTGAAGGCCAACATGAATGGGAGGATGCAGTTCGGAGCTCTGTGTACTCCTGAAGTGAAGAATTTGGAAGAGGGTGGATGATTTGGAAGGAAGAAGATTCATAGTTAGAAGAGTTGGAGGAAGAAAAGGTTTTGTTCTTCTGTTCTTTCCTTGTATTGACTGCTACACTTCCTCAAAGGACTGCTTGTGTGGCATCCTTGTAGAGATGCATGGAAGGGGGTTGGGGGGGGCAGAGCACTGTGCCACAGCTTACAGACAACCAACCAAGATCACCACCTCTGTGGTGATATCCCCTGGTACGATAGAAAGCATCCAGTACTGCCAGGATGGAGACATCCTTCTCTTGGCCTTTATTCCAGAATCACTATTGCCAGGTACCTATCGCTACCTCTCTGAATCTCCCACACCTCAGTATCTGTTTCCTGCCTGTCTTCTCTCCCTCACCCCAGTTCAACTCCAAGGAAGATGGCTTCCAGGTCACTAAAAATGGTCAGATCTTGTGAATATATATTCCCCTGCCCCATACTCATTTCATCACATAATTGCACTATAGATCAGAGACAGAGCTGATCCAAATGCATTGACACCTCTTGGATTCATTCATGAACATTCTCATGAATTTTTATGGGCTCAAACTCTATATAGACCAGCCTGATTTTTGTATTGTTCTCTATATTGTTTCCATTCTGTCTCCTGGCCAACAATCACACCTCAATCCTGTAATGAATGCTCTTATCCAAACCATCTCCTTCAGCCACAAACACCTGGAGGCAGAATAAGACATCACAAAATTTTCTCTCATCTAGAAAGATAACTCAGTACAAATCTTTTTGGCACGAGCATTTTTTGTATTGTTTGAAAAGGCATCCTTTCTGCCCAACGCAAATGTTGTTTGAGAGTTATATTCGAAAACCTGAACTAGATGTCAAGTATAGCATTCTCTAAAAGCAAACACAGTGCCTTGCACATGGTAACTATTCTAAGGATGGTCACTGAACACAGAAGACCTGGCCAAAAGCTAGTCCTGAGCTGCGTGGCCTCCGCAGGTTTCCATGCTGCACTCTGACAGAGACCGTGAACCCGAGGTGGTTCCAGATGTTCAGAGGAAAGTGTTTCTTTGTACATGACAGCCCCTCCCTCCCTTTCTTCTTTCCTCACATTGCCTGCTTTTTCCTCATTCTTTATTCAGGTGTTATTTTATTAATTTTTAATAAATAAAACGTCTTTGTTTAGAAATATAACGTGTGCCTAACCTCATTCTGGATTTGAAAACTATGCTCCCCATTGTTCTTAAAACGCTGCTTTTGGTTGATATTCTAGATATACACAAAATTTTACCTTTTAAAGCCACGACAGTCCTTTAAATCGATTATCCCAGGAAGGGGACATAATAAAATCATTTTTTCTGCCTTAGAGCTTAGGTGATCCCTTAACTTAGAGCTCAGGGAATTCCTTAACTTTTCCTGCAGACCAGGTCCACCACGTTAGAGGGGAGAGATAAGAGGCTTCCGGCTCACACAACCTTCATGTGAAGAGAAGCAGCTCCGTTTAAGTTTGAAACATTCCCAAAGATCAGCCCTGGCACCATGTGTGCATACCTGCAATGTGTATGTTCATACAGTCATAGGGTACAGCCATGTCAGAGATGTTCTCCTCAAGCACTTTAGCTTTACAAGACCATTAGCTACAAAGAACACGCCACAGGAAACGAGGTGTCAGTATTTGATGCTGCCCTGTGGAGTGAAACGTTGCAAAACTTAATCCCATGACCCAACCATTCCAAGTCAGACAGCAGAGAACAGTCATTCTACCCGGCATTCCGAAGCAGCTAGGCAAGCGGAGGAGCATATCAGAGTCTGTGAGAAACAGGAGTTGACCATCAAAGCATATGCCAGCCTTTGTGGTCTACGTGCTGTGGAGGGATCACAGTTGGCTCTGCAGACTTTAGGTACCAACTGGCCGGGCTGGACGTGAGCAAATGATAAAATGAATCTATCGTGGCCCCTTCCCTGAGCTCCCTTTACATCTCAGCCCCCGGCCCCATAATATCCTCACTTATGAAGTTCTACCCTCAGCTGTCCAAAGCCCCAGGAAGAAAATTCTTTGAGGGACACATCTCAGCTTGTACCATTCTAGGCATTGTTGCAGGCACTTCTCCATCCTCACTGGACTTGCTGTTTTGGGTTTCAAAGTGGTTGTGCCCCTTGAGAATTCCCCCCAGCAGTATAGTATGTGAGAGTCGCTGTGTTCCCACATCTTTGTCAAGAATTTACAACCTCGGGCTTTTTGTGTGTTTGGCAATCTGACAGGTGTAGGGTCTGTGGTCTTCTTTGCATTTTTCTTGATTGCTGAGCACACTGAGCATCTTTTCATGTGCTTCTTTCTCTTCGTTTCTTTACCCAGGTTTCTACCTTTTCATTTCTTCTTATTGATTTGTAAATGCCATATATTCTGGTGCTAATTCTGTATTTATTGCTTATACATGTTAGAAATATCTTCTCCAGTCTGTGGGCTATCTTCTCAGATTTTTTTTTTGCCTTTTGATGAAGAGGAAATTTTTATTTTAATATTAAAATTATCTCTCTCTTCCTTTAGGTCTTGTGATTTTTTTGTTTGTTTGTTGTTGTTCTTTTTGAGAACTGATAATATTTTTCCTATTCCAACTTCATAAAACATGATCACACATTTTGTTCCAAATGTCTAACTTTTGCCCTATCTGGTTTAGCTCAGTGGATAGAGCATCTACCTGCAGACTGAAGGGTTGCAGGTTCGATTCCAGCTAAGGGCATTTGCCCAGGTTGTGGGCTCGATCCCCAATGGTGGGCATGCAGGAGGCAGCCAATCAATGGTTCTCTCTCATCACTGACGTTTCTCTCTCTCTCTCTTCCTCTCCCTCCTCTCTGAAATCAATAGAAGTATATTTTTTTTTTTAAAAAAAGTCTAACTTTTTGATTCCTACATTTAATTTTTAAATACATTTCTATTTTGGCATGAGAAAGAAATCCAAGTTTATATTTTACTTTATGGTAATCATCGGATTCTTTTTCTTGGTAAGAACTGGATTTGATTTTTGTAAATGGCTCATTGAGGAAAAACGGACCAACCACCCTAATTAGTTATAAACAGTGAGATTTGGAGTGAGAGCTTTCTAAAGATTGCTTAAAACTACTTAAGTCTCCTTCTATTGAGCCTTTGTCTGAAATGCTTTTCCTAAGACAGAGCGCTACATGGCCATTCTCTGCAACCCCACCCTGAGTTTTCCTATGATAGCAATTACTTTTTTTTTTTTTACAGAGAATATCTATGTGCCTTCCCTTCCACCCCTCTAAACAGTGGGACCTTGAGGCTGGGGCAGTGCCTTCTGCTCTTTGCATCCCTGGCGCCTGCCATGTAATCAACACTAACCGTTTGGCAGGTGAACGAATTAATGTGAATATCTGAAGCACACAGAGGGGTGTTGGAGGAACCCCGGCCAGCACGCTTAATCCCAATGGCGTCCTGGATAAATGCTTTACTCCTCTCATGTCTCTAAAAACTGAGGACGAGGAAGATACTGTAAGCTATGCAATAATTAGTTCTAGGAGTGTCTTGTCCTAGGCTTTTGTGAATTAATTTAGGAAGCAGCACAATGCCCATTTACTTTCATTTTTCTTTTAAAGAGAGGCAGAGCGGCAGCATGCATACAAAAAGCTGCATTAGGCTGCGCCCAGCGCCAAGTGGTTAAGGAGTTACAATCCAATCCTGTGCACACGATTCGAATCTTTTCTCATTTGTTTTATCCCGACGATTAGTTATTTCAGACCTCACTTGTATGTGTGTTTTTTTTACCTGCCTCAACACATTTGAACTCGGTAAAATTCTTCTTTGCACATGAATTAGTGTGAAATTTATTACCGCATTCTTTCCACTTATTAGAAGGGCTGTACTTTGTGAAAATGACTGCAGTACAGATTTATTATTTACATCCTGAGCCCTAGCCTCCATAACTGCTTAATATGGATAAGGTGTTTGGTTTTCCAATGGAGTCCAGCTGCATCACTGGAATCAAACTTGTAATTGCCTCTTTGGGATTTAAAACCATTAGAGTTGTGCTTTTATGTTCTCTTTTGTTTTGCTTGAATCACTTTTTCAGGTCTATGAAGTACAGCTGGCACAATAAAAGTTTGATCAATGCATAACCAATGCAGTGTATATTTCTTCCAGAAATATAAAACCCAGGTGAAAAATGTTAATCTATGAAAATTATCGTTGTCAGCTACTTATTCTTGGAATTTAAATGGGCTTCAATCTTGAGGTAAGGGCTGAGCTTGGATTTCTGTGTTCAAGTTTTCAGGCTCTGCCTGTATTGTACAGCGCTGTGAATGGTAGGGACAGCAAATAGTGCGTTTCTATTACCAACACAGAACTTGTGGTTGTCTCCATAATACTCTATGTTTAGACTGGTTGACTAGTAGACACCGATTATGTTAAGTAGTCTCTTGATTAGAACATGGGACAATGAAATGAAATTTTTTTTTCATTTTTTTAGAGGGGCATATATCACAAACACATTTTTTAAGTGTAAATATTAATCCCTTCACCTTTTCACTCAGTCATGCCCCTCTGACAGCTGTCAGTCTGCTTTCTGTATCTGAGTCTCTTTCAATTTGTTTGAATGGAATAAACACACAAAAAAAACCACACAAAAATTCATAGACAACAACATGGTAATCACCAGAGGGGAAGGGGGTGAGGGAGGGAGAAGAGGGTAGAGAGGGGACAAATAGTGGTGGAAGGAGACTAGACTATGGGTGGTGAACACACAATACAATAGTCAGATGATGTGCTATAGAATTATACCCCTGAAACCTGTGTAATTTTATTAACCGATGTCACCCCAATAAGTTCAACTAGAAGATATAAACATTATATTTACCAAGAATCACCTTTCAAAACCTTAGCAACTTAAAACTCAGTACTAGCAAATTTTTTTGGAGACAAAGAACTGAGACGGACCAGTTTGACTGGAAAGTAATATGATTTCAAAATGATGTGATAGGCACTGATTTCTGAGTTCAACCCTGCTTCGTCACGGGCAGATGTTCTTCATAGTACCCCTAAGTGTAAGGTGACCAGATGTCCCGCTTTTTGCGGGACAGTCCCGATTTTGAACAATTTGTCCCGCGTCCCGTGGCATTTTAAAAACACCGCATGACAAATTGTTAAAAATCGGGACTGTCCCACCGAAAGCAGGACGTCTGGTCACCTTACCTAAATGTCCTCTTCTTGCCCAGGAAAACTGGCTGTGTTTTGAAGGAAGCACAAAGCTGTGTCCTTGGCTCCTGATCCAGAAAGAAACCTTATGCACTGACAGGGAAACGGCTGCCGCGCGGCCAGCACCGTGAAGCTCTGGGCCCGCCACGCCTGTCAGCTGGGATCGACCTGGACTGTAGCACACATGTGTCTGTCTGGTTTGTCCCAGTGTTCCCTGCCTGGGCATTTTCTCCCCTGCAGGGTGACGCGTTTACTCTGACACCTTTGTTCCTCTTCTTTATCCCACACCTGATCCTTGGGAAGAACTGATGTGAGTCCTTGACTCAATGGTAAAATTAAAATCACTCTTCTATCTCTCCCCTGACTCATTAAGTCTAGAATCTGTTACTGGGGGGTGAATTGCTTCATCCCTAGAAAAATACATTCCAGCAGGAGCCCCGTGGAGCAGGGCTGGAGAAACCACCCCAGAGTTTCTACTCCTTTAGGTGGCCATGAGGTTTTCCTGGTGCCAGGAACAGGGCTAGGACCAAGAAGGTGAGGCCCTCGCCTTGGGTGGGTAATTTAAGGGGAGACACACACACACACACACACACACACACACACTCAGTAATCAAAACACTTAGTGCAGGACTTAAGAAAAACATGTTTTTTTTTTCTTCCATCCCAGATGATGCACCCCTGAGGTGACTGTCTCACCTTTGTCTTGACCCTGCTTGGTAATCCTATTCCAAATATTATTTTAGAAACTTCTCCACTCAATGCTTCTGGCATCAGGGACCATCTGAACTAGACTCTCCCAGGGATGGATGGGGACATTATCAGCTCATCATATGGATGCTGAGAAAAGTATCTATTGTCACAGCATGCCTAGCAAAAAAGAAAAAAGAAAAAGAAAAAGAATTAGTGTTCAATAATTATTTTGAAATAGGATCGAATGAATGAATGAATGAGTCAGTATATGTTTGGCATTATTGTGCCCGATGCAGAGTAGACTGTTTTAATGCATTCCCTACATGCATGCTTCTTCCCAGTTGCTGCACCTCTGGGAAGCAACTTAAGTAACAATAAACTTTAACACAAACTCTTCTGCTTCAAGGCACCATAATACAAGTTCATCTCGAAGCTGGTAGCTTAAATACAGTTTTAAAATGGCCTTCAATTTGTTGTACAAGGCAAATAAAATAAGTGATTATTTTGAATAACCATGTTGCTCTCCAACCTTGGGAGGAACTAGGATAATTTTACTTCTTGGAGGGAAAAGGCTCTTCTTTGCTAGCAAGTTAGAGTGTAGACCTACTGAGGTGTAGACCTACTGAGGTGTAGACCTACTGAGATGTAGACCTACTGAGGTGTAGACCTACTGAGGTGTAGACCTACTGAGGTGTAGACCTACGGGGTTACAGAGCGTAGCTTCAGGACACCTTATTCAACCAAAATCAGTTCTAATTCCTACCTGTCTTAAAAAGATAGGTCAGATGGTATTGAGTTGAATATTCAGGAGACAATGTCTGTCTGTGTCCATTAGCTCAGTAGTAAGAGCACAGACATATTACTGTGCCTGCACCTTCTGTCCCCGGACCTTCTCCGCTCTGTACAGAAGTGCATCACCCTCAGGGGCCACGTTCAAGCCAGGTGGGTGGGAGCCAGTGGGTAAATGCCCCAGCCTCCTTTCCTTCTGGACACTTCTGGGGGGCACTCTGTTCCTTCTGAGGAGGTCCGCGGGAATGGAGCCCCTGCAGTCCTCAGCAGCCCCTCCATAGCGTACCCTTATGTTGACTCTCCTCCTTCTGGTCACATTCCCCTGACGCTCACTCCTGCTCGCTATGATCCACACTTCCCAGTGAGCCGCTACCCAAGTCCTGGTATCAGGCTTTGTCTGGAGGAATTCCAACTAAAAGAACTATGTCTGGCACACAGTAGGTCCTCACTCCATGCAGCACTCTTGATCCTTTCCTCTTCCTATTGAAAAAACGAGCATTTTGAGGCGCAGGGGCCCTGAGCAACCTGTCTAAGACTACACAGCATGAAAGGGCAGATATTTCCAATAGAAGCTTCATTCTGGTGGTTTCCATCTCAGAGGCTGGCTTTGGCTCTGTCCTGAGCAAACCAAGGAGGACCCCTAGTGGCTTGAACAGGATGGACATTCAGGAGCGGGAGGCAGGGCCTTGAAACAGTCCAACACCATCAGGAAAGAGGCATGAGGTCCCAGTCTGCATCCTATTCCTGGGAGAAGTTTGCGTTTCAAGCAGGCTTCAAACGAGGCTCCATGGAGGGTTGGTCCCCATGTGGGAGCTGCCTCCCGCGATGCTGCTTCTCTTTCCTATAGGGGAAGGTGAGCCTCTGCTTCTGGTTCCCAAGGGAGGCTTCTCTCCAGATCTTCAACCCTCACTGGTTTGGAAAACTCCCAACCTTTCCTGTCTCCGCTAATGGCTTTCCTTGTCTATTCCTGAAGCTAAGGAGGTCCCCGCTCCCATGTGGAGCACAGTGAGGGTGAGGGACAGCAAAGGGTTCTACACCAAAAGGAGGTTGGGCCGCAGGGCTGTGACTCACCATCCTGTGCTGAGCTCAGGTGTGGGCACGGACACCCCAGGCCTCCTCCACTGCAGCAAATTGGAGAAACCCCGGAGTCCCAACACTGCTGCTTTCAGATGCCTTTGCAGCCCACAGTGTTCCTGCAGAGATGTGTGGTGGGCGTCTCTGTCTCTGAGACATCGCTCCTGGTGTGAGACCCAGGTCCTATGTCAACAGGTTCTGTACCCGCGTGCCCTCTGGTGCGGGGCCGCCCTCTGGTTCTGGGGAGCTGGGGTGTATGGAGTCACTGTTCTGGGCAGACTCCATCGGGAACTGTGGGAGGCTGCTCCGAGGCGAGGAAGTGGGAGGAACAGATGGAGACATGGTGGCTGAGCCAAACCCACGAGTAGAGATAATGGGTGCCGGACCAGCCTGGCACGGGGTGAGGGAGGAAGGAGAAGGATCTTCTGACCCCAGCTTCTTTACCTGCTCCCTATCCAGGTGCCAGGAACCCACAGCCCCCCTAGGTGCAGGGTGGTCTCCCCAACTCCCCCTTCCCTAGAACTGACCGCCTGCCTAGAGGCAAGGCTGCTTACAGACAGCTAACTTGGGAAAAGCGTCAAACAAAATAAGCTAAGTGCAAAGGGCAGATACGAAACAGATTTTTTTTCCAGAGCTCCAAATGTGGTAGATATAATAGGCAGAACAGATTTCATATGGAATACATTGGCGAGGAATAAACATAGTGCCCAAAGCTAGCATTTTCAAAGATTTGCTTCTTTGAATGTAAGCAAAAAAAAAGAACCACATTCTTATCAAACAATAGGCAGCAAAATCTCTCCCCCAAAATGGCAAAGGCAGATCAAGGCCAGGTATGGGTTACCTGTATTTACAAGACCAGCTTCCAAACTCCCATTTCGATTTGCTCAGTGGGGCCCTGGCTTTATAATCTGTGTTGAAAGCTCAAAGGTTAAAGAGACTTGGCTGAATTTGTCTTAAGATATAGCCTTTGTTCTGATTCAATCATTTATTTGAATTTAATATTTTAAAGGACACTTCAAACAGACTTCATAAAGCCCTGTTACCATCAGGTCCATATTTATTATTTAATATTTAACTGAGGAGATTTGTCAAAACCCTTAAGAATTAATGGTTGCAAACTTGTGGAGTTTAAAGATTTGAGGGGGGAAACCATTTGCTAACACCAGGGGTCCACGCATCCCTCGGGCTGGGCCCCTGTAGGCTGGGCCGCCACCAAAATGTGAATACACATTTGTGGGTCTGGTGACCTGGCGAGCCGATCTCCCCAGAAAGAGCAGCCCATTTAAATGTACCTCTGCCTGAAAGAGCTTGGGACAGGGCCGGGGAAGGAGGGGGGGTTGGAGTGGGGGGGGGGGGGGGACCTGATCTTCATGATCTGTGGATGGTGTCTTTATTTTTAGGATGCCAAATGTCAAGAAGAAAATTCCAAGTCTGAATGTCTGTATAGAGCAGTGGTTCTCAACCTTTCTAATGCCGCGACCCTTTAAAACAGTTCCTCAAGTTGTGGTGACTCCCAACCATACAATTATTTTCATTGCTGCTTGGTAACTATAATTTTGCTACTGTTATGAATCATAATGTAAATATCTGTGTTTTCCGATGGTCTTAGACAAACCGCTGCTGTAGAGCCTAAGACCATTGGAAAACACAGATATTTACATTACAACTACATTTAGATATTTACATTACAAAATAGTTTTATGGTTGGGGGTCACCACAACATGAGGAACTGTATTAAAGGGTCATGGCATTAGAAAGGTTGAGAACCACTGATATAGGGGAAAATGGGTCACATCACAGATATGATGGACCATGGTGATTACTGAATTGTTCATTCAGACATTTCTGCGTTATACACCAACAAGATTATTGGTGGAATTTGTCATAGCATTTATGTCCTTGACAGTATTCCAATAATTTAATTGCCCAAATGTACAAATTCCCTAAAAATAAAAGAAGGTGAAGATCTATCAGCTATAGACAAGGGATTCCATATAATATATGGCAGACATAATGTTGACCCAGTCCAGATTGAAGAATGGAATACTCAAGTTGAAATTTCTGTCTGCAAAAGGAGGTACTTTCCTACAGAGAATGTAAATACCAGCAGAACCTCACAAACTCCTCCAGGCTGAAAAGAGTGCGGCCTGCGGTCGAGGGTTGGCCATGAGAACAAACCTCGCTTTTATGAATGATTCTACAAGGGCAGCTTATGGGCCCCATGCCTCTCTCTTACACTTGGCCTGTTGGAGGGCAAAATTGATAGAGGAGGCAGTTAAACAGGCATGAGCAGAGCAGGAACGATAAGCCAGATATGAATGTCACAGGGTATAAAGTCCTGGGTGCCTAGCAATGGGCAAAAACTAGGAAAACAGGTATGATAGGCTGGGACCTTATCCCAGGGGTGACCTTTCCTCTCCTAGCATGTTGCTAGTCATGCTGTTTAGACACCCTTAGAGGAGGAACCCGGGGTTTGACTTTCACGTTGTTTATAATCATACTAGAGGCCCGGTGCACAAAATCTGATCACACCAGGGTTTGGGTTCAATTCCCAGTCAAGAGCACAAATTGGGTTGCAGGGTCAATCCCCAGCCCCAGTTGGGATGCAACCAATCGATGTGTCTCTGTCAAATCAATGTCTATGTCTCACGTACTTTCTCTTTTTCTCTCCATCTCTCCTCACTCCTTTCTACTCTTTCTAAAAAATCAATGGACAAAATATCCTCAGGAGAAGATAACAACAGCAATACAAAAACAAAAACAAAATAGGATGACATAAATATGAAAGAGATTGAGTTGAAAACAATTCAAAATGTCCCATAGCATAGGACTAGTTGAATAAATGTGGACTCTTCATTCCTACAACTGAGTACTCAGCACCCATAAAAGTGATGTTCATTTGGAGAAGGGAAATGGCACCAATAAACAACAAACACACACACACAAACACACACACACATACACGCACATACACACACACACCCCAAAAAAAGTATGGAGAGAGGTTGACTCTACTTTTGTTAAACATGTACCAGGTGATACTCAAAGTATTTATCAACTTAAATGGCACTGACTGACCAATCAGAAGAAGCCTTAAGCAACTGGTTCAGTGAGAGCATCTGGCAAACTCTAGAAATGTAGAGAAGCATGAATGAATGTAGATGATGTGGCTATAGATAAAAGTCTGGAAGGGTATAGCCCAGAATGTTTGCAGTAGTCGTCTTTAGATTGTAAGGGTGATTAGGGGTGATTCTTCTTTTTCCTAACACATAAATATAAAATCTGCTTTTAAAGGGCATGTGTTTTAAATTGTTTTTCCTAAAATATATTTATTCTCACATGCAGTGGCACATGTTTTCAAGAGAGGTGGCTACAGTGTGGGTGTAGAGCACAAAGTTTCTTATAAAAAGTCAATCAATCATTTGGGCCCATAAAACATTCGACCTCAACTCATTAACATCATCCTTAACTGCAGCTGATTGCCAAGAAATGTGAGACCAAAAACAAAACCCAATAATTTCTTATTTAAAACACTGGTTAGGAAAATATTCTATTAAAAATGCTTTTTCTGGAAAAGTGTGGCTCAAATATGCAACATACATCTAGTATTTAGCATAGGTTTCTTGATTTAATTATCAGAAGGAATATGTTTATATTGTTTTTTTCCATTTCCCTTTCATGAAGCATTTATTAACATTCATTTTTTTCTTTCAGATGGAATTTTGAAGGTTTAGTCCTCCAGATTTTGAGCCATACCCTTTCATTCTTAAAACCTGCCTCACTACTCCCTTTTATAAGTCTACTAGAGGCCCAGTGCATAAAATTCACCCACAGGCAGGGTCCCTAGGCCTGGCCAGTGATCAGGGCCAATTTGGGCCGCCTTCCACTTGCTGGCTGGGCCTTCCCTCATTCCGAGCCACAGCCTGGTGGTCAGCGCATGTCATAGTAAGCTATTGAACTCCTGAGGAGACACTTTGCATGTTAGTCTTTTATATATACAGACTAGAGGCCCAGTGCATGAAAATTTGTGCACTTGGGGGTGGGAGTCTCTCAGCCCAGTCTGCATGCTCTCACAATTCGGGACCCCTCAGGTAGGGTCCAGTCCCATTGCAGCATGGCTCTGATTCCCTGGACCAGAGGGACCAAGAGGCCAATCTGATCACACCATGGATCTGGTTCCCAGGAGCCCGGGGGGGCAGCGGGAGGGACTAAGACTCCCAGATCGCAGCATGGCTCTGGTTCCCCTGAGCCTGTGGGCAGTAGGAGGGACCAAGAGGGCAGTCCAATGGCAGCATAGCTCTGTTTCCACAGCTCCCTCCTGCTGCTGCACCATGGGCAGGCAGAGCCCAGGACTGACTCCCACCACAGGGCACCGGGACCCAAGACTGAATTCCACCACGATTAGGTCATCATGGATCCTGGCTCTTTATATATAAGGATGATCTAAGATAGTTGGTGCTCTCAGCCCAGTCTCCTCTTTGTGCCCCACATGCACAGCCACACACCCTGCAGAATGGAAGGATAGTCCTCCCCTCCATGCAAACCCACAGCATGCCTCAAGGCTCTTCTGAGACCAGCCGTTTGGAGGGTTCTTCCAAATAATTATTTATCATTCAGCACAAGCCATGGGATGTTCAAAAGACGGATATTGTGTTTTATCTTTGAAAAAATAATTTGTAAATTGTGATCAGGTCAAAATAGAAACTAAGAGAAGTGTGCAGCACTGGGGAAGATGGGGTTGTCCCAAGCATGGACAGCACTTTTGGGCCCACCGGTCAATCAATAAGCATTTATGGTGTCCATACTATTGAGCGACATTGTTCTTGCTAACAGTATATGAGAAATAAGAAATACAGGAATTAGTGATTGCCCTTGTATGTGTGTGGAGGGGGGAGGTGCAGAGGCAGGGAGACTTTGGGTCAAGAAAGGAACATTGCTTTTTACCTAATCACTTGTGTACTCTTTGCATTTTGTAGCATGTACATGCATCCTCCATTTCAATTTTTCATGAAATTCAATGATAACTAATTTTTATAAAGGATAAAAAGTAAAGACCTGCAGTCATAGAGAGAGCAGTTGCGGTGGAGAGGCAAGGAGTGAGTGTCGAACTCCTGATGGCAAAGCCCTGGCCTCCACCACAGTGCCCTGGATGAACCCATCACTCCTGATTTCCCAATGAAGAAGCCAACTCCATGGTTTGCCCAACATTACACACCAGCCAATAGGTGAGCCAGGGCTTGAGTGCAAGTTGTCCAGCTGTAATGAGAGCAGTTTCCTCTTTGTTGCTCAAACATCAAACCCCACATGGAGAAGGCATACTAGAGAGGGAAGAGTATGAGGATTAAAGTAGAAATTTCTTTGTGAGAAGAAGGAAATGAAGGGACATTTAACACGTGAGGATCTAAATCTTAACCGCCATGGCTCCCTCCTCTCACCTCCTAATCATTGACCATCACATGGCACCTACTCCATAACAAAGGCAAGACTATATATGAGTAACAGTTACTGTCACCTCAACTAGGCCTGAGGCCATTCATTCATTCCGTCAGCAAGTATTTATTGAATATTCCATCCCGGTAAAGAACTGGGAAAACAGAGTTAAATCACACATAGCCTCTTCATCTCGAAGAATTCACAGCCTAAGGCCTGGCTGAGCAGCTTAGTTGGTTAGAGCACCATCCAGATATGGGTTCAATCTCTGGTCAGGGCACATCCAAGAATCAACCAATTAATGCATAAATAAGGGAACAACTAGATGATGCCTCTCTCTCTCTCTCTCTCTCTCTCTCTCTCTCTCTCTCTCTCTCTCTCTCTCTCTCTGCCTCTCCCTCTCCCTCTCCCTCTCCCTCCCTCTCTCTCTCTCATAAACAAACACAATTAAAAAAAAAAAAAAGAATTCACAGTCTAATTGGGAGAGAATGATTTAGTATGTCACTGAGATGTCACTCTCTCCGCTCCCCCCCCCCCCCCCCCCCACGGTGGGTACACTGAGAGCACAGTAGATTTCCAGGAAGAATGCGTGAAGTCAATAAGTCTGAGTGTGCATCATCGCTCTTATACATTGTGGAAGGCAGTTTCCTCTCTTCCCAGCTCCCCCTCACCCCCTCCTTGGCAGGCCCCTCCCCCACGGTAGCGTCCTCCAAGGCCTCTGGAAACCGGAATGATAAAACTTTTCATTCTAGAGCAGGGAAAGCAAGGTGCCAACTTCGCCTTAAAATCGCAACCATCATGACAAATCCCCTGAACACGCTGGGTCCCATGCTATGGTGTTTCAGCAAAGAGATGCGACCCCCCTCTCTCTGCACTCACGTTAGGGATAAGCTTTCCGCCGCCACGTGGGTGAACGGCGGAGCTTCGTGTCACAGCCCGCAGCACACACAGCAAACCGGCTTTTCCTGAAGCTCATAATGTGATCATTAAATTGCTAACAGGCACCTCCGTGATGGCATTTGCCGAGGGGGTGCGAGCCCTCTGCGCTGGCTCCTTTCTGGAGGGGACGGGCAGTGGGAACTGTGATCAAGCCGGGGTGTCGTCTTTGTAAAAGACATTTTCTTCCATGTGTACATTAAATTTTTATGTGGAGCGGAATGGGACAGGACTTGTTTCCCTTCCACTGCACAATGATTTATTACCACAAAAAAAAAAGACCGCAGAACTAATTAGCAGAGTAATTAATTAATATAAATTTGCATATTTGCATTTGCAATTAGTGCAGCCGACTGATTAGTCTGAAAATGAGAAGTTTGACTCATTAGATGTTAGTGTCTGCTGGACCAGAAAGCGGCTGCCAGATGAGGCGGAAAAGGGTGGAATAAGCATGTGTGTTTCTTTTGTTCGAGGAATGGAGACTGTGCGCCACTATCTGGGGCCCGACATCAAGGGTTCACAACTTAAAAAAAATAATAATAAATTATTCGCTTCCATTTCCACGACTCAATGTTCCTTGCCCTTTTGCCTACAGCAAGTGATTCCGACCCACTCCGGAGCCCTGCACCGCAGGCCCCGAGCCGCCTGCTCCCCAGAGGCAGAGCGGCCTGCGTTATTGGTGGGCGAGCAGAACATCTGTCCTGGCTTGATGTCCCAGGAATCGGACTTCTGCACCCAATTCAGTGGTTCTGTCAAAACAGCTCTCTCCTGCTGATGGGGACCCTCAGGGGACTGCAAGGGGAGACTACCTTCCCTCCGGGGGCTCCCCTGCCTGCAGCCGCTTTGTTCCTCCAGCTGAGAGCTGGGCTCAGAGCTCTCCCATCTAGCTGACTGCGTGAATCCATTTCTGCAGAACGACATGGCACAGGGCAGACAGGCAGCAAACGCACACACAGGCACACAGGCGTGCAGATGCACAGCCGTCAAGTAACAGGCTTTGAGCACCCGCAGGAAAAAGAGGGGTTTGTCCACAGTCTTCTCTGGTGGGGGAAACGGGGTGAATGAGAAATAGTGTCTTGAGTTGACTTCACTAAACGTGTTTTCAGGGTAAGGATCCGCAAGGCTATGGCAGACAGCCTGACCTGGTGCGAATGCTTTCATAGCAATGAGGGATCCTTTCAGTCTCGGGTAGAAACCAAAAGGGAAATAAAATTATTTCATTTGTTTTCTTAACCACCTTTGCAAAACCGAAATAAATTGTACATCGCTTTTCCAGGTAATGGCATAGCTTTCGTAAATGCCAAAAGGAATTTTTGAAAATGTTACATTGGCTCAATCCTATAGTTTCTTTGTAGATGAAAATCACCACTGAGGCTTGCTAATTTATGAAATAGCTCTATGAGCCACACAGTTATGTTGTGGGTCAACTCCTGTCTTTGGGTACTGGAAGGATTCTAGAAAGGAAACATTCCTGCATCTTACATCAGAGTTGTACTTTGATTTGTCCCATTTCTTGCTTTTGCATTATGTTTTCCAGGTTCAAAAAATATATATATCAAATGCCTCCCATCAGCACCAAACCTTAAACCAGGGCCACTGCATTGCATATTCCAGGGGTAGCAATCCCATAGTGGTCCTACCTGTCCTACAGACCTCACCCAGACCTCAGCTCCCCAACTCTGCCCACAGAGCAAGTTCCCTGCTCCATTGTTTGTCTTCTGAAGCACCTTGTTCTTGACCCTGGCACAGTGCTTGCCGGACAGTATTACAACCATTTCTCTCTCCCCTCCACTCACTTCCTAGATTGACAGCTGTGTCTTACCTGCGTCTCTGTATCCCACAGCCTGGCCCGCTACCTGATACTCAGTAGATAATAAACAAATGCTTGTTAACTCACTGCATGGATGAATTTAGGAAGGCATTTATGGTTTGACTACAGGATAAATTCACTTTGAGATTTGCATAAAAGAAAAAAAAAGCAGCTACGAAACATATGCAAGGAAATGGGTAACTCAAAATGCAGTCAAAGATGAGAGAAAAAGAACAGTGCGTCAGTACAGCCCTCCTTAAAGTCTTATTTGGCGGCTGCACTTCATTAGTTTGGTTTTTCCCTCTCTTGATGTTTCTAGAAGAATCTCTGGCACTTAATTTTTTAGCATTTTACAAAAAGATCACATGCACTTTCTTATTCTTCACACATAGGCTAAAAATAAAACTTCAATAAGTAGCTGGGATATAATTTTTTATATTTTATTGATTTTTTACAGAGAGGAAGGGAGAGGAATAGAGAGTTAGAAACATTGATGAGAGAGAAACATCGATCAGATGCCTCCTGCACACCCCCCCTGGGGATGTGCCCGCAACCAAGGTACATGCCTTTGACTGGAACTGAATCTGGAACCCTTCAGTCCGCAGGCCGACGCTCTATCCACTGAGCCAAACCAGTGAGGGCTGGGATATAATTTTTAACCTTAACCTAAAGCTAACATTTAACTAGTAGTTCTGAAAAAGATTGGGCCTGATGAGGAAGGTAAAAAAAAAAAAAAAAAAAAAAAAAGCGAAAAAATTTAGTGGCAAGGCAAAAGGTTTAATGTCCTATTTGAATCTCAAATGACAGGAAATAAGTCTGTTTTGATGAGTTATCAAGTACTGTTTTGTTTGTTTGCTTTGCTGTCGCTTACACAGTCTTTGCTAATAGAGCCCAATCACGTGTTTCCAGCGGTGTCTTCTCCTGTCCCCGGGGGCTGGCTTCTAGCAAAATGGGGAGAATAAGGCTGGCTCTTGATCAAGGAGTCATAGAATTGAATAAAAACACCTGGAACTTAATGTGACTCCATAACTTCTATACAGATGTCACCATGGGTCCCGAGAAACACTGGGAGCAAGCTCCAGATCATCAACTGCTTTTTTTTTTCCCCTACAAATTTTTATGTAAAAATACAACGCTGCTAGCCACTCTCACTTATTTATTTGTTCATCTGTCTGCTTTAAATTTATTCTCCACTTACCTCCAAGAAGATTTGAGGCAGCAATTGAGTTGAACACTTTTATATCCTTTGCAAAGCAATTCACATCTAGAGGGAGGCCTTGTTTCCTAACAGTGCCATCATACATACGTTGAAATATATCTTTATATTTGCTTTCTATAAACGGCACAGTTTATCCTCTGGAAATGAATCACAGATATATTGAGAGGATACCAGCCGCGGTAATGGATAGCAATACCTTCTGTCTTTATCACTGGGAGAGAGGGAAAATCAAGCCGTATCTCAGAAAACGTACGGTAAGAACGGCTATAATTGTCCATTCCATATTTGCTTGTGGAGAAAACAAGGAGTGGTTTTTACACGAGTCTGAAAACACAAATTAGGACGTGCTTATCCATTTAGTCATCTCCAAATGAGACGCGGACAATATGGAACTCATGTCCTCCAGCAGTCCTAGCACAGCTTCTTCCACTCTGAGGCTGTCTTCATGCCCAACCCCCTGTCCGTTCAAACAGTGACCAGAAATAAGAGAGGTTTAATGGCCAGGCTGCTGCTTATAGTTAGCACGTTAAAGCCCCAAAGGGACACCCAGCTTCCTGAACAGCAGAAACTTTTGTGTACCCTGGTAACTTAAGCACTCATTTTTTTTTTCTTTCTTTTTTTTTTAAAAGAATCATTCCAGATCACTAGTCCATTAGGTGAATTAAACCATTTGGCTATTTTTGTAAAATGCAGACTTTTAACGTTTTTTGTTTTGAAAAGGCACTTAGGCCCCTGCTGGCCCAGGTCTGCAGCAATTCCCCTCCCCTCTGGGGCTGGAATCCCTGGAATAAATACTCCCTGACTGCGGGATGCTTCTGACCACAGACCTTTAACATTTAAAACCCTATTTTGTGAATTCATCCTCTCCGTTTCTTTCACAAACTATAAGGTTTAATAGCGATTAACAGCACAGCACTTTCAAATTAGCGATAGCCCTGCCAGTTCTAATTGGTATTCTAATTAGCCCAACTGATTCAACTAATTAAGAACATTAAACTTTTTAACAAAGGCTATCGTGCTTTGTGTGTTGTAAAATGGAATTTAAGAGGGTGGATGTGGTGGTGGTGGTGGCGGGGGGGGGGGGGGGGAAGGTGGGAGGAGGCAGTGAGAGTGAGAACAAGCCCGGATTTCCCTTACAGACTGGGAACATGCTACTGCGTAGTGGGTGAAGGTCAGCGTAGCCTTGACCTGCAAGGGGGGTAAAAACAGGTTTGTGCAGAGATACAGCCCTATGGTCTGGTGCCTGCTGAGACTTCAGGTAAGTGGTATTAAGGACCAGCAACCACCTAGCTTTATATACGACATGACCTTTGCTACAACGGAGATTGGGGCTTTGCAACCGAAGCCAATGATCCAGGATTGTGAGAGGGATGTCGACAGTGAGAGGGCCTAAACCGGCAGTCGGACATCCCCCAAGGGGTCCCAGATTGGAGAGGGTGCAAGCTGGCCTGAGGGAACCCCCCACCTCCTGTGCACAAATTTTATGCACTGGGCCTCTAGTGTAAAATTCATCAGTAATGAATTTTTATATTAAACTGGTAATATTTTGGTTATATTGGAGGAAGTCAAGTATATTACCAAAATTAATTTTACTTGTTTCATTTTGCCTTTTCTTACTATGGATATCAGAAAAGTTTTAATTATATATGTGGCTCACATTATATTCCTATTGTAAAGTATGGGTGTATGTTCTAAACCAAGGTATGCAAATTACTGCCTATGGGCAAAATTCAGCCCACCATCTGTCTTTGTACAGGCCAAGAAGCAAGGATATTTTTTTAAAAATACCAAAGAAGAACCAATATTGTGTGACATGTGAAAACTGTACAAAATTCAAACTTCAGTGTCCACAAATAAAGTTTGATTAGAATACAGTAGCTCATTTGTTTACATATTTGTCTATGCTGCTTTCACATTGTGATAGAAAAGAGATTTTATGACCTGCAAAGACTTTAAATATTTACTATATAGTCTTTTAGAGAAGAAGTTTATACACCCTGTTTTCCAAAATTGATTGAGTCGATACTGAGTTTTAATATATGCTCTAAAGGGAAGTAAATTTGAAGAATTAGTTACAGAGTTGGCCCCGGACACACACATACAGAGCTACAAGTCAGCTATGTGGGTACAACTTAAAAAGGCATAGGTATTTTATAGGATTATTGTGACAATTAGATATTGAAAAAAAGCACCCACTAGACCCTAAACTCAGTAAGCACCAAATAAAAGCCTCCCCAACCCCTCAATAAGTAGCCTCCTAAAGGGGTTATCGCAGTCCAGAAGAGAAGACAGACAGGTGTCAGCAGCCTACAATTCCTCATGGCAACTGGAGCCGTTTGGGTACCAATAAGGAGGCATTGGGCACAGTCTGGGGAAAGGTACCAATGAAGGGACCTTGAGTATGACTGGTATTACCAAGAGGCCACCTGTGCAATGCCACCACCACTCATCTCCAGTTCTGACATTTCTGTACCTCATGTTTGTCGTGATTCTTGGTGGTAAGTGACAGAAACTCAAACCAGAATTTTTTTTAGAAAAAGTGAATGTATTGTTCCCATAACTAAAAGTCTGGGGTAGATACTGCTTCAGGCATTGCTTGATCCAGGTGCTCAAAATGACATCAGGCACATGCCCCATGCTGTATCTTGCCCCCTCTCCATCTGTCAATCAGCATCTCCTCAGCAGTAGCCAGGACGACACCAGCAGCTCCAGGCCAGCACTGGTCCAGCTCAGCAGCCTCGGTGGAGAGGAAGTCCCTTTTTCTAGTAATTTATCCAAAGCCTAGGGCTAACTCTCACTGGGCTTCCAGGAGTCCCACCCTGATGCCCAAGTAATCACTGCATCCAGGGGAGAGAATATCCTGAGCAGCCAGGACTGGGCCCTGGGTCTAGCCTATCCTGCAGGGGTGGATGTAGACTGAAAGTGGCAGAGGAAAAGAAGAGCATTTTTGCCAAAATATGAAGAAATGACTCTTGACCCTCAGAAACAGATGGCCACTACTAGAAAGCAAAAATGTGAAACAATATCAACTCTAATCTATTAACTTAAGAACATAACTGAAGCTGTGATTTGTTAACAATGCTTTTGTTAACAAATTTTGTTAACAAATCGATGTTAAACAATGCTTCAATACATTTTTAAAAACTCAGAATCAGCCTGGCTGGCGTGGGTCAGTGGTTGAGTGTTAACCTATGAACCAGGAGGTCACGGTTAGACTCCCGGTCAGGGCACATGCCTGGGTTGCAGGCTTGATCCCCAAAGAGAAACTCCAGAAAGAAAGGAAACCAGTCAGTGGTCTGGAGAGTTTGGGACATGCTCCTGCCACCATGGACACTCAGGATGCCCATTAGAAGCCAAGAGAACATGCCTTACCGAAAACCTCTCTGGCCACGCAACTCTCAAGTGATTCCTGTTAATCGTCAGCAGAGCATTCTTTTATAAACACTGAATTCGTGGTGGCACATTAACCAGAAAGAGCAGTTTAGGAGGGAAAAGCAACTCGGTTCCAAGAATAAAGGAAGCTCACAGAGCTGCCAGGTAAAATACAGGATGCCCAGATACATTTGAATTTCAGATAGATAATGCATACTTTTTAGCATAAGTTGTCCCGCATATAAATATGTCTGAAATTCAAATCCCACTGGCCATCCTGCATTTTTATTTGCTAAATCTGGCAATCCTACTAGTATACCCATTCTGCCGTGTCCCCAAACCAGGTGTCCTTCAGATGGAGAGTGGGTGGCAACTGGAAGTTGGAGGAAGCAGAAGAGGCAGACACCTCCAGAAATTAGTCCTAAGGTTCTTATAGGTTAGTGGGTAACTCTCAAAGTACAATGATTCTCAACCAAGTGGAGGTTTAAAGGCTGCTGTTGGCCAGGCCTCATCCTAACGGATAGAGGTAAACTTATCCATTAGGATCACCTTAGATTATATTTTCTTGATGCCAACACCATCATTAAATACAATTTTTATTATTTTTTATGGAGGACAAGGCCTACGAAAGCAAAGTGTCAAAGTTTCATGCAACCCAGAGATTCTGAATTAAAGCCACACACCCTCATCTATACAGTTTGTACTTTTCATTTAGCTATGACTAGAGTCCTCATAGAAAATAAAAAAAATAATCTCTCCAGTTGAGAACCAAGCACTCAAAAGCCTCAAGAGTTACATTTTAGAATTTTCTTTTCAGTCCATCCTTCCTTATTATAGAAACATTACCATTCTTCCAGGTAAGAATGTTAATTTCATCAAAATTTCCAACAGGATATTGTTGTTGTCCTCACCAGTAAAAACATCTAGAGCAGTGGTCGGCAAACCGCGGCTCGTGAACCACATGCAACTCTTTGGCCCCTTGAGTGTTCTAACGCCACTTCTTCAAAATGACTTGCCCAGGCCAAAAACCAACTTCTGCGCATGGACCATGAAGTTTCAATTGCACTGTATGTGCGCGCCCACACGTTGCATTTTGCGGGGAGGCCACACTGAAGGGGCCAAAGAGCCGCAAGTGGGTCTCGAGCCGCAATTTGCCGACCACTGGTCTAGAGTTACTTCAGACTAAAGGAGACAGACTTTGTCCATGGAGCTTTATGAACTGACTCGTACCACACCATCTTAGGGATGTGTCTACAGGAGTCTAGATTCCTCTAAAGGCCGGGACCCTTCACGGGCAGCACCATGCCCTATTCATTTACACCACTAGACAGTCAACAACTGCAGCTAAGAACCTGCGTCTTTAGGTGCCCCCTCAGATCTTTAATTCCAAGTACAGACCATAGTCATTTATGTCTATTTCATTTTCTCCACTGATTTTATCTCAGCCCCTTCCAACGTGGGTAGTTAGTAAGCTAGATGCTAACCTGGAGGATTTCTGCTTTGCAGAACAGAGGATTCTTATTAATATCGTGAATTCTCCATTCCTTATCCGTTCACCAAACGTATGTGCTGTCTCCACGGCCAAATACCCAGCAGGGCCAGATGGAGCATGACAGAGGATGGTCCCTGCATTTTTTCTTTTCCTTCTTCTTTTTTTTTATATCAACCATTTCCAAAAAGCAGTGGCAGTAGAAAAAGGAGAGTTAGTGGAATATAAACTACCATTGCCACTAGCAAGCCAAGCCTATATCCTGTGACAGGTAGGAACTCCAGCTGGGGAACGCTCAGCCTTTAAATCAAAAGGATGATGATATATTTCCTCCAGAAAATGACTCTGGCCAATAATGGAATCCAAAGCCCCGTGCCACAATGTTAGACTGGATCCTGTACCAGGACTGCGGGCCAAATGAACAGCAAACTACTTAGTGAAAAAGTGACTCAAGCTTTTGAGAGAAATAATTAGCACTAGAGAAGCCCTTTTGGATAAAAAACCAGGAGGGAGATATCCGGGTTCCGTTTTCACAGGCAGACTCTATGAAACTATGGAATATTACTGTCACTACATAGCTGCTTGCTTTCCAAAGGATTTTGCTGCTGAAGGAACTATAGAATCGCCCATCTAACTCATGGTATGCAGGGCATGAAGTGCTTTGTCACTGACTTACTACCTCATTGCTTAGCCATGGCGTTAATGAAGCCAAGATCACAGCTTTGATTGACAGACAGGCTTCATTGCTCTAAGGTGTTTTGCAGCCACATGAGCCATAACTGCAACTGATCAATTGATCAATCCAACTTTACTATGAATATTTATTGAGTCCCTCCTATCCCACAAATCAGTGTGGTATGTGACTTAGATACTGCAAAACCAAATGAAACAGGCAGAAACGCAAGCTTGTTTGGGGTTTGTTTGTTTTTGTCCTCACTATCAAGTCGGGGAGACAGATGCATTCCCAAATAGCTATGCTGCAAAGCAAATTATGCTAAGCACAATAATAGACACACAAAGTGCAGTGGGAAATCAGAGGAGGAAGATTAATTCCAACCCATGAGGATGTGAATGGATCGCCACAAATTTATCACCACCCCAGGAACAACAACTTCTACATATGTTATAATAACAGTGGGTTAGGATTGCTATTTAAAAACACAAATGAAAAAACATTGTAATTAGATGGGGTTTGCCAGCCAAACAGAGCAAACCAACCAGAAGTGTAAACTACAACGAGACAAATAATGAGTTGGGCTTTTTCATTTTGCATAGGATTAGTTATCTGCTTATTTTATTGTCACTAAGTGTGAACCATGATTTTTTTAAAATGTGATGTAGCCGAAACCAGTTTGGCTCAGTGGTAGAGCGCTGGCCTGCGAACTAGAAAGGTCCCAGGTTCAATTCTGGTCAAGGGCATGTACCTTGGTTGCAGGCACATCCCCAGTGGGGGGTGTGCAGGAGGCAGCTGATCAATGATTCTCTCTCATTGATGTTTCTAACTCTATCCCTCTCTCTTCCTCTCTGTAAAAAAAACACACCACAATAAAATATATTTAAAAAAATAAAATAAATAAAAATGTTATGTAGGGGTTATAAGATCTAGCTGCCCATGGCAGAACCAGGACAAGTATGCGAATTCCTTGGGGGGAGTGACTGGATCCCACCACTATGCATTTGAATCCGTGGCATTCACCAGGTTAGCCTTTCCATATAACGTTTTCATCTCCAAAGTCCTCTCATGGGCTGACGTCTGCAAGCATGCAAACATAGGACTAAACATGCTTTCTGTCTATCTGCTGTGTGTGCAATATATTTATCCCATCAAAGCCACTAAGAGAATCAAAAGTAGGTTTGAGACCAAGAGTAAAGACTTCAGTGTTTCTCCGGGAAAGAAATGGAGTAAACACAGCGAAGGAGTTCAAGGTCCTGAAAGCTTGACAGCCCCATTCAACCTTCACTCAGAAGTTATTTGTCCTTAAGATGCTGCCACGTTTCCTGACCCCTAAGATGCTGGAATTGTAAGCAGAAGCCTACAATATTTTCAGAATAATTGGTTTCATTGATATCATAATATGTGTTCTCCGTCTATACTTCAGATTCTTGGAGGACCAAAGGATGTTGCCATAGACACGAGCCCTTTTTCAAAGAATTGAGAAATTATTTCACATAAATGCCTTTTACTCCATTCTCTCCCACTCTTTCATTTTAAAAGAATCCATCAAATAATAATGCAATGCTTACTAAGCACAAATACCACTCTAGCCATTTGCATTTAACAACCTATGAGGAAGGAATATAATTGTGCCTATTTGACAAATGGAAACACTGAAACATAGGACCTTGCTCAGAGTCAACCAGCTAGAAAGTGGTAAAACCAGGGGCTCTGGCTCCAGACATCACGTTTTAACCACTATACTGGTCTGCTGGTGTGTATCACCCTCATACCGCTATTATAAGAAGTATATCCATGGGCAGAAAAGCTGACACAAGAGAGTGTTCAAAGTTATTAGTCAATATTAACTCTGATCAAATATAAGTCAGAGTAAGTTAGCTTTGGGTTTTAAAACTTAAAGTGCAATTAAAGTACTCTTGAAGTGCAAGCACTCTGATATATGTTCTTCCTCTTTCCAGCTCTTCTCTTGAAAGCAGCCAGAGTGATCTTTTGACATCCCAAAGTGTCCTAAGCCCTCAAATGACTTCCTTTGAAATTAATTCCGATATTTCACCATGACCTTCACAATCTCACATGACCTCATCCTTACTCCCACTGTGCTCAGATCCTCCTGGTCTGCCAAGAACATCAGACATTGCCCATGTGCTCTTGTCTCTGCAGCTCATCCTTCATGTCTCAGCTCAAAGATGACTCAGAAAGGGCTTCCCAGATGCTTTAATCAAGTCGATCTTCCCATGAGTCTCTGTAGCCACAATATGTAAATTTCACATTTCTGTGTTTACCTGTTTATTGTCTCTTTCTTTCTCTGGGTTGTAAATTTCCCCACAGCCCTGCCACCCTGTTCTATTATGAACCCAGTGCCTGGAACTAATGTCTACTTTCAACAAGTATGTATTTACTGTCTTTCACATGTAAGCACTAGAGCTGTGAATTAATACACAGGATAGGTAGGCAAAGTGGTGTGTTAACAGGTGGTAAGTGCTATGGGAAAAAAAAAAAAAAAAAAGAAAACCTGGAAGGTGGAGAGGAAGGGAGAATGGGTACAGGGGTACAAAATAAATTAGGTGGTCAATGGGGACCTCCCTGAGAGGGAACATTTGAGCAGAGACTTGAAGGAGGTGGGAATGGGCCAATGGTGATATCTAGGAAGAATATCCAGGTGGAAGAAAGTGCAAGGATCCTGAGGTAGAAGCATGATTGAATGTGCAAGGAACATCTGAGGACCAGTGTGGCAGGGCTGAGTGAGAGGAGGAGAAAGGAAGAGGCCATGAGATCAGAAAGGCCAGAAGAAAACTGTGGGCCTTCGTAAGGGCTTGGCTTTGACTCCAAGAGAAAGGGGAAGTTGCTGAAGAGTTCTGAGCATAGAGGAGCCCAATCTGATTTATGTTTTTACCAAATGCCTCCGGCTGTTGAGTTGAAGACTTTATACAGAAAGTAAGGGGGCAGCGCCAGTTAAGCCCCGGGAGAGATTGTGATGGTTTGGATTATCAAAGGAGTAGTGGAATGGCCCAAAAGTGGCTATGGGAGGATTTGCTGACAGTTTGGTTCTAGAGTGTTAGAGAAAAAGGGGAGTAAAAATCTTGGTTGAATGGAAAAATGGATGAACAAATTTTAAAAAATGACACAGCTATTAAACAGCAGGACTGGGATTTAAAGCAAGGTTAGTAAGGCATCAAAATGCTCATAGAGATTCTTAACTTTCTAGAATCTGACAGAGTCTTCCTTTAGAAAAATGCACTTCTGTACCTCAATGCCAACCTCACACACAGTCTTAGGAAGCTCCAGAATCTCTTGGAATCCATCCAGGAATCCCCGGTGTTAAGAGTGCCTGTATGTCATCATACAATCATCTAACACAGGGGTCCTCAAACTTTTTAAAGTGGGGGCCAGATCACGGTCCCTCAGAGAGCTGGAGGGCCGGACTATATGAACTACTAATCCCTACTGTAACACCTTGGCTGCGCTCACTGCCCAAAAAACTGGCGGGCAGGATCAGACTCCCCTGGGGGCTGCATGTGGCCCGCGGGCCGTAGTTTGAAGACCCCTGATTACACGAAACTTGATTTTCACAAATGCAGTTTGCAAAGGACTTTTGTAAAAACATCTCTTGCATAAAGTGCCCACTTTAAACTTACAAAGTGAATTAATGTGACATAAAAAGAAAAACTGTGCTTCTGTTTTCTGTTTAAAAATAACTATTACTAAACAAACAAACAAACAAACAAATAAATAAAATAACCATTACATTGTAAACATTTATGCACCCAACATAGGAGCACCTAAATGTATAAAGCAAATATCTTGATGGACATAAAGGGAGAGATCAACAGTAATACAGTCATGGTAGGGAATTTTTGCGCCCCATTGACATCAATGGATAGATCTTCCAAACAGAAAATCAATAAGGAAACAGTGGAATTAAATGACAACACTAGATCAGATGGATTTAATTGATAACTTTAGAGCACTTCAAAGAAGCAGCATATACATTCTTTTCAAGTGCATATGGAATATTTTCTAAGATAGAACATATGTTAGGACACAAAACAAGTCTCAATAAATTTAGGAAGACTGAAATCATAGCAAGTATCTTCTCTGGCCATAGTGATATGAAACTAGAAATCAATCACACACAAAAAATTAAAAACACACAAAGACATGAAGATTAAATAACACGTTTCTAAACAATGAATGTGATAACAATGAAATCATGGAAGAAATCAAAAGATACCCTGAAACAAATAAAAACACAACAACCCTAAATTTATGGAACACAGTGAAAGTAATTCTAAGAGGGAAATTCAGAATATTACAGGCCTACCTGAAGAAATAAGAAAAATCTCAAATAAACAATCTAACTTTACACTTTAAAAGAACTAAATGCTTTAGTTGTAAACAAACAAACAAAGCCCAAGTGAGTAGAAGAAAGGAAATAATAAAGATCAGAGCAGAAATAAATGAAATAGGGTATTTAAAAAAAAAACAAACAAACAAACAAACACAAAAGATCAGTTAATCCAAGAGCTGGTTTTTTTGAAAAAATAAGATTAACCTTTAACCAAACTCATCAAGAAAAAGAGAGAGAGGACCTCCCTAAAAAATAAAATCAGAAACAAAAGGGGAGAAGTAACAACTGACATCAAAGAAATACAAAAGATTGTAAGAAAATACAGTACTACAAACAACTATATGCCAAGAAATTTGACAATCTGGACAAAATGGATAAATTCCTAGAAACACAGTCTTCCAAAACTGAATCAGAAAATCTGAATAGACAGATTGCAACTAATGAAATTGAAGTAGTAATAATAATTAAAAAAACAAAAAACCTCCCAACAAAGTCCTTGCTTGGATGGCTTCACAGGTGAATTTTACCAAACATTCAAAAAACTAACATTTATCCTCCATAAACTATTCCAAAAAAAATCAAGTGGAGGTAAAACTCTCGAGTTCTTTTACAAGGCCATTATCCTAATTCCAAAACTAGATAAATACCTACAAAGGAAAAAATTACAAGCCAATATCCCTGATGAACATAGATGCTAAAATCATCAACAAAATATCAGCACACTGGATCCAACAATACATTAAAGAGATCATACACCATGATCAAGAGGGATTTATTCTGGGGATGCAAGGTTGGTACAATATTTGCAAATCAATAAATGAGATGCACTACAAAAACAAAATGAAGGATAAAATCACATCATCATATCAATAGATGTAGAAAAAGCATTTGATAAAACCCAGCATTCATTTATGATAAAAACTTTTAGCAAAGTGGGATGTTGGAAATATTCTTTAATATAATAAATGTTATATATGACAAACCCACAGCTTACATCAGACTCAGTGAGTGAAACCTATAAGCATTTCCCTTAAGACCAGGAACAACACAGTAATGTCAGCTTTTACCACTCTTATCCAACATAGTACTTCCAGTCCCAGCCATAGCAATCAGACAGAAAGAAGAAATAAAAGGCATCCAAATTTGGGGGTGGGGGGGTGGGTGGGAGTAAAACTGGTCATTATTTGCAGATGACATGGATATTGTATAATGAGAACCTAAACATTTCACCAAAAAAACTACTAGAACTGATAAACAAATTTAGTAAAATAGCAGGATACAAAATATCCAGAAATCAGTTGCATTTTATCCTATATAATAAAAGTCGAATATGCAAATTGTCCTCTCAGGGCACTCATTTGACTGGGAGTTAGACTGGGAGACCAGGAGTTCAATCACTTGTTATGATGTGCGCTGACCACCAGGGGGAGTGTGGAACATGGCAGGCATCGGTGATGTGCTGTGACCTCTCACCAGCTACCTAGGGATGGGGTGATGGGGTCCGAGGTGCGGTGAGAATGCAGGTTGTCTGCTGAGCTCACTCTGACTCCCCCTGCTACCCTCCCCTGAGACGCCAGGGCTCGTGTGCTGGGGAAGCCTCCCACGCTCAGGTGCTAGGCACCCATGAGGAACCCACCCCACACCCATGTGGCCCCTTTCGGGTGAGCCGGGCCGTAGCCACCAAGGCCACAGGGGCCTGTTGGGCTCCCCATGAGTTCACATAGGAGCCAGTCTGAGCATGCTGCCCGCCTGGCTTCCATGCGGTGCCCCTAGGTGGCCCAGAGGCCAACACTGTGACCGGGCCCACGGTGTCCGGCTACACTCATTGCATCTCCATGTGGGGACTTGGGTGTGTGACTCAGGCAGAGACGGGTGTGTGGGGGTCCCAAGGCCCAGGTACCACTCAGGGCCCAGAGGTCAGCTGGGACCTGCCCTTCCACACCAGATGCTCGTGCTTCAATCACCGGCCAGGCCTAGAAACCACACCTGTGCACAAATTTCTTGAACTATGCCTCTAGAATACCAATAATAATCTATCAGAAAGGGAAATTAAGAAAACAATCCCATTTACAATTGTATTTAAAAATACCTTGAATAAATTTAACCAAGGAGGTAAAAGATCTGTACTCAGAAAATGATAAGACACTGAAAAAAAAAAAAATAGAAGAATATATAAATAAGTGGAAGCATAGACCATGTTTGTGCATAAGAAGAATTAACACAATTAAAATTTCCATACTACCCAAAGCAATCTATAGATTCCATGCAATTCCAATCAAGATACCAATGTTGTATTTCCCAGAACTAGAACAAATATTCTAAAAATTTATATGGAACCATAAAAAAAAACCCCAAATCTTAAGAAAGAAGAACAAAGTGGGAGAAATCATACTACCTGATAGCAAACTACACTACAAGGTCATATTAATCAAAACAGCATGGTACTAGCATAAAAAAACAGACATATAGATTAATGGGACAGAATAAAGAGCCAAGAAATAAACCCATGCCTTTATGGTCAATTAATTTTTGACAACAAAGGCAAGAATATATAATGGGGTAAAGATATCTATTTAATAAATGATGTTAGGTGCAAAAAATGAAACTAGAACACCTTCTTACACCAATACACAAGAATAAGCTCAAAATGGGTTAAAGACTTATATGTTAGACTAGAAACCATAAAAATCCTAGAAGAAAACATAGGTGGTAGAAATCTGAGGCATTTCTCATAGCAATATGTTTTCTGACATATCTCCTTGGGCAAGGGAACAAAAAGAAAAAAAGACAAATGGGACTACATCAAACTAAAAAGGTTTTGCACAGCAAAGGAAACCATCCCAAAATAGAAAAACAAAACAAAATACTGCATGGAAGAGTATATTCACCAATGACACATCTGACAAGGGGATAATATCCAAAATTTACAAAACACATATACAACTAACTCAACACCAAAGAAAACCCAAACGATCCAATTAAAACATGGGCAGAGGACCTCAATAAACACTTCTCCAAAGAGGATATACAGAAGACCAGCAGACATACGAAAAGATGCTCAATGTTATAAATCATCAGACAGACGAAAATTAAAACCACAATGAGAGATCTCCTCACACCTGTCTGGATGCTCTCATCAATAAATCAAAAAACAGCAAATGTTGACGAGAACGTGGCGAAAAGGGGACCCTTGTGCACTGTTGGGGGTAATGCAGATTTATGCAGCCCCCGTGGAAAGCAGTATGGTGGTACCTCAAAAAATTAAAAATGGAACTGCCTTATGACCCTCAGATTCCACTTCTGCGAATATATCTGAAGAAACCTGAAACACGAATTCAAAGGAATATATGTACCCCTATGTTCACTGCAGCGTTATTTACAATAGCCAAGATTTGGAAGCAGCCCAGGTGCCCAGCGGTAGAGGAGTGGATAAAAGAGCGGTGGTACATTTACACAGTGGAATGCTACTTGACCATAAAAAGGAGGAAGTCTTATCTGTTGTGACAGCATGGATGGACCTAGAGAGTATCATGCTAAGTGAAATAAGTCTGTCAGAGAAAGAGACAAGTACCATATGATTTCACTTACACATGGAATCTAATGAACAAAATAAACTACCAAACAAAACAGAAGCAGACTCGGAGATAAAGAGAACAGATTGACAGCTGTCAGAGGGGGCAGATTGTGTGGCTGGTGAAAAGGTGAACGGATTAAAAAAAAAAACAACACACAAACAAACCAACTCACAGACACAGACAATGGTATGATGATTATAAGAGGGAAAGGGAATAGGGGGAGGTAGAGGAAGGTGAAGGGGGGATAATGGTGTTGGAAGGAGACTTGACTTGGGGCGGTGAACACACAATGCCATATACAGATGATGTATTATGGAATGGTACACCTGAAACCTATCTAAGTTTATTAGCCAATGTCACCCAAGTAAATTCCATAAAAATGTTTACAAGGCATATGATTCAAATAGAACAATAATTTCTAATTCAGTATCATAAAGAGTAGTAATTAGAGACAATAAATAAGTCTTAACATTTGTAAAAGACAAAAGGAAACTACATTTGTTTACAGGAAGATAACAAACGTTAATAAAGCACCATTTCTTTTTTTTTAAATATATTTTTATTTATTTCAGAGAGGAAGGGAGAGGGAGAGATAGAAAAATCAATGAGGAGAGAGAATCATTGATTGGCTGCTTCCTGCACACCCCCTAATGGGGATGGAGCCCACAACCTGGCATGTGCCCTTGACCAGAATGGAACTCGGGACCCTTCAGTCAACAGGCCAACGCTGTATCTGCTGAACCAAACTGGCTAGGGCTGGTCCAATAATACTGGTTTTCTCAAGCTTTTACTGGCCAGTTTAAATGACTATTTAATAACACACTTTAAAATGCATTCGATAAATTCAGTTTGGTGAATAAAATAAAGACTGTGCTCCATGAGGCAAAATAATAGAAGTTAGTTCTAGGAAGGGCTGCGGTGCTATTTTGTGTAAAGACTAAGATAGAAGATGGGATGTGGCAGTGTTTTGTGAGCTGTATAAACAACAATATGATTTACTGCATCCTGCTAGTACAATTCAGCCTAATCTTTACCCTTGAAGTAAATGTAGAAGAGTAAGCCCAGTGTTGCCCTCAAATTATTTCCAGACTGTCTGCTTAGTCTAAATAACCCATGTGTGTAACCAGAGGTATAGGTAGATAAGCATGTCTGTACATGCAAAATATGTAGACATCTATGTGAAGAGTACAGGGTACGCCTTCTAAGGTTTCAAGGGGAATACGGTTGCTTTGTGTTTTGCCTTGCCATTTCTATACCTGTATTCAAATCCCATGGGATGTTTTCCAGAGTGGAAGGCTTGCCACGGCCGTAAGACTCTTTCAAGCCAATGGAGGTGACAGAGTTAAAACTCTGGGGATTCACGTTGGGCTGGCACACAGCTTCTTGCTGCCCTGACACATTTGTCTAGGAGCTTAAAAGGGGGGTGGGCAATAGAAAAGTCGTCCAAAATCTATCTCAGGGCGTACCCTACTTCTCAGAGAAACCTCGGGACTTGAGGTTTGGGGGCCTGATCCTGCCCGGTTCTATATTCTGTTGACTCACCTTCTACCCTCAGAGAGCTAAAAATTGTCCCGTCATGTCTCAAGCTGATCTCTTCCATTAGGAGGGGACCGTGGAAAAGGGAATGGATAGAACTTCCGTTTTCCAAGACACGGGTGCCAGCCGGATGACCTAAAAATAATAGCGTTTTCATCTTCATTTGGACTTTTGGCTGCAGTTGCCTCACAACTGAGTCCAATTATATCCAAATTCTCGGTGGGTCAGTTTTATAAATATGAATATTTAATTTGTAAAACTGGCAGACACTGGGCACTTCTTTTTTTAAAAATCTACTATCAAATGTCATGGCCCCAGAAGCAAAGATCATATTTAACAGATATGATCTTTGAGTTATAGATGAATTGAGTTATAGATGTAAACTTTGGTGAGCAGTGGCTACCGCAAATGAGAAAACACAGGAAATGATGGTGATGCACTGCCCGTGCTCTGAGCACTTGTCTGTAATTCAGAGTGTGTCTCTGTTTGGAGCTCTGGTGTTCACATGCTTTCTTAGCAGAGACTGGAACAGCAGTGTGGTGTATGTTATGAATGCATATTAACAGCACCGGCATTTGCATATCTGGAACTATCATGGAAAATGCATAACAAAATTCCTTTTGAAAGATTATTGTACAAACACACCGAATCCTTGTTAAATCTTGACATAACAACTTTTTGTTTTCCTCCTTTTGGGAAGAAAAAAAAAAAACAACTCTAAGATATTCGAACAATAGATTAATGCATAGAGAGCCTCCACACACAGTCTGCCTCTTCCCCCCACCCCCCTACCCCGCCCGGCACATCACCACCAGCACCAAAGGATTCTATTTCATGTTCAAAGGCAGCACTAGAACAGCCCTAAATGTTTTCATCAAAAACTGCTTCTCATTTGTCTGCGCATTGCAAAGATGAGATACAAAAATCTCTGATTGTGCCGAGCTGCGCTGGGGATCATTTTCCACTGACATGTCATGTTCCCCATCCCTTGGATTTTGATTGTCTTGCTCCTGATGGCTGTCATACTGCGCGGCTTCTGGAGAGTTTGCAAGTTTAGAATACGGTGCCACATGCAACATTCATGACAGGGCTGTCTGCTTTGTGGGGCGTGACTCTGATACTCAGGTTGCTTTGCATTTACAACATTAAACCACATGAGAGAACATACATGTAATCCTGCCCTGGGTCTTCCTATAGAAATTCCCCGTGCTGACATTAAAAGTGTGTGTGGCTTGTAAGTCAAAAGCTCTAGGAAATACACTCAGTGAGCCCACTCCCAGTCATGTTCCCCCAAGCAATACATTTTGAAATGCCTGGGGATGTCCGATTTTTAAAAACCATGAACGAGGTCAACCTCCCTATTTCAAGTTTTGACTATATGGCCTTCCTTTTATTTTCAAGGTGCATTTTTCCACTAGGTCATGGAGGGGATAAAATTGCCTCCTTTACCTAGCAGGAGTCTCCTTTTCCTCAACTTCTCCGTCTTTTCTCGAACTGTCAGGGCAAAGGCGAGGAACGGTGAGAGGGCCGGAAGAGACTGGGGTATGACAGAGCAAAACTGAATTTCATTCCAGGTCCCCGATGCCAACCTGGAGCCAGAGTTGCATTAAAGCGACAGAATTCTAAACCTTTCAAAACCCGGGACTTCCAAGGGGAGTGCTAACACATATCCCACCATTACAACTCTGCCAGGGATTACTTTAATACCAAAAGCACACCGTCTCCCTTGGAGGAAGAGCTTACTCTGTTGGCAAACAACAAAGGTGCTGTTGGTCTATGTTCAAACTTTTATTTTTATTTTTTTTAAAGCACCCTTTTCCCTTTCCTGAAGGGCAATCTTGAAATAAAATGTCCTTTCCCGGTGGGTGGGGTGGACAGGGGAATAAAGGGACAGGGAGAAAGGTGGAGTTTGTTTTCTTCATAAAGCTTTGTCATCCCCGCCGAACTGTGCTGCCTGCTTTTGTTAAAAAGAAAACCCAAGGGGGGGGGGGGGAGAGAACATGGGGAATAACAGATAAATATGAAATAAATCTGGCAGGGAACAACGACTGGACACTAATGTAAGAATGACAAGACATTTAAGTAGATGTTGGTCTAGAGGGAGAAATAATAGGAGAAGATTTTTAGGAGAAAGGAAAAAATCTGGAAGCTCAAAGCAAACAAACAAACAAACAAGAAAGCTAATCTTTGATTAAAATACTCCGCAGAATGCCGGGGAGAGACAGACACAAACCTAAGGGACGGCTTTTATGTTTATTGTGCCTGAAATGAAATGAGAAGGAACAAGCGAGCTGGTGCCGGGGAGAGACGGGGGCCAATAGAGAGTGAGGCTGTGACTTTGGGGAGAGGGCCCAAGGTGGTGAGTGGGAAATCGTTCTCGGCGGGCTCGGAGTTAGACACGGGCATAAAGCATCTCTCCGGGAGAAGTTGTGCAAAGGTACCTGCCAACGCAGACAGGGGAGCCTCTGAGGATGCCGCTCCCAGACCCCAGATGGAGGCTGTTCTTTTATTCCAAATTCCCGAGAAGCACAGAAGTCTCACAAGGTAGTGAGAGAACACACAGACACACACACACACACACACACACACACCGGTAAGTTACACGCCGGGAAACAAAACAAGGAAATAAGGAGACCTCCGCCGATCCCTGTTTGCTCACACAAATCTGAGTTTGGTTAAGTATCTCAAGACCGTTTTCTGATTTCAGCTCTCCGTCTCACAGCGCGCGTTCCCTGGGTACCCAGGTGCACAAATGGGATGGTGATCTTCACAGAGCGTCCTCGGCAATGACAAAAGAGCCCCCTCGCTCACACAAAAGCCCACCTTGGAAATGAACGGAATATTAACGACTGCCTAAACAGTTGCACCGTTGGCAGGGCAAGACTGAGCACTAGCACAGCCCTGCCTGCAGACTGCCCGTGGAGCCGGAGCAGCCTACTGTCGGTGGAAGGCTGGTGCGGATTTTTTCCCTATCAGTCTAACCTTCTGTGTTGATGCATGAATGCTGGTACCCACTTACAGGGATGCCAGATGATCAGTGCAGAATGAAGGTCCCAAGAGAGAGGATCACATGGTTCTCTCTGCCCTGTGACGTCACTAGCAGATGGCATGGGTACCAGCTCTGGCAGTTGGCATCAATGTCACTTTTTAGAGATCAATGAGATAGTGCAGATACACACACAGATCTAGAGACTCCAGGCGACGATGCGACGACACTCAGCCTGAAAAGATTTGGAAGATCCAAAATGAAAACTGATTATTGAATGAAATTAAAACCTAAGGTAATATAAATAAAGATATACTTCCATTGATGCTGGCTTTGCATGCAAGTATTTAAAGATACAGTGTCACTGTCTTATGGTATTTATATGCTCTTTGCCATCTATAACTTATCATATTTCATTCTTACGATGCGATTATCACATACTTTCACTGCTACTATGTAACACTGCAAGTATGTGGACAGGACATTACTAAGAGTTTGTGTGTGTGTGTGTGTGTGTGTGTGTGTAGATTGTTAAATTGAAAAGTGTCTGTTTTATTTAACATGCTTATTTGTTTGCAGACTTTAGATGAAAATACTTGCTGTTTCCCCAAACGAAAGCCAAAATTGCATTTGAGACAGATTATTTTCCCCTTTCATTCAGGATTCTGAACACACGTGCACAATTGCAGTCAGAATCCTTGGACCGCTCCTGTCAGAGATTAGCTGGAGGGAGACTTCCGTGGCTTGCCGAACAAAAACACTACGCGAGTGTTTTGTGTCCAGGATAATTTGAACAGCAGTAAACAGACCATTATGTGTAGAAAAAAATGTAAATGTAAAAGCAGTCTCAACGTTTCCTTTGATTTAAAAGAATGCCAGTGATTTTTATTTGTTTAATTTATTTAAGGAGTTTATTGCAAAATTACCCCCTTCTTCCCCCACCCCCTTTTTTTGTGAGAAGGCTGGGAAATAGTGCATTTTTCTTTGCTGATCAGAGAGAAATCAGTTTTAAAATGGGCTCTGGCTAATTTTTTTTTCTTAAATGTGTATATTGCAATGGCCACTTAGCTAAACCCACAGTCACACAACACAGGAAATAAAGTTAAGGCTTTTATATTTTTTAAACCCACAATTTCATCAGCAAATGGAAAAATGACACTTTTTATTTTAAAAACCGGTATCTCCTCTCACTTTCTACTCGGGGACGGGGGGACTGGAACTAATGAAATTCTGCATGGCTATATCATGTTTTGCATTTGCTTGAATTCCACGGTCTTTTTTGTGTATTTAAAAACCAGTAAAAATTCAAAGGGAGATGGAAATGGGGGGTGGTATTACTACACATGCCTCATGTTTTATTTTCTCTTGCTAATTTGCCTGTGTAAGTTCATCCTATTGCATGTCCTAATGTTTGTTATAATGATCAGTCTGCCCCAACTAGAAAATTATATTTCATGTAAAAAAAAAAAAAAATTAGTCCCCAAGCCAGTCTTTTTCACATGCTTTTGTATTTTTATGCTGAACTCATTCAATATGCTTAAGGTTAAAAATGCAAACCCTTTCAATATTGTGCTGGCATTTTTTCAGGCACGTTAAGATCAGAGAGCCATGCTAACGCTCCCGTTCGATGAGTCTGTTATGATGCCAGAGTCCCAGATGTGCAGAAAGTTTTCCAGAGAATGCGAGGACCAGAAGCAAATTAAGAAGCCCGAAAGCTTTGCCAAACAGATCGTCCTTCGAGGGAAGAGCATCAAAAGAGCCCCCGGAGAAGAGAGCGAGAAGGAGGACGAGGAGGAAGACAGGGAAGAGGAGGATGAAAACGGGTTGCCCAGGAGGAGAGGTCTTCGGAAAAAAAAGACGACCAAGCTGCGCCTGGAGAGGGTCAAGTTCAGGAGACAGGAAGCAAACGCGCGGGAGCGGAACAGGATGCACGGCCTCAACGACGCCCTGGACAATCTGAGGAAAGTGGTCCCCTGCTATTCGAAAACCCAGAAACTGTCCAAGATAGAAACTTTACGCCTGGCCAAAAACTACATCTGGGCCCTTTCAGAAATCCTGCGGATCGGCAAGAGACCCGATCTGCTCACATTTGTCCAAAACTTGTGCAAAGGTCTCTCCCAGCCAACGACAAACTTGGTGGCAGGCTGCCTGCAGCTCAACGCCCGGAGCTTCCTGATGGGGCAGGGCGGGGAGGCCGCGCACCACACAAGGTCACCCTACTCCACCTTCTACCCGCCCTACCACAGCCCCGAGCTCGCCACCCCCCCAGGACACGGGGCTCTGGATAATTCCAAGTCCATGAAACCCTATAATTATTGCAGTGCGTACGAATCCTTCTATGAAAGCACCTCCCCTGAGTGTGCCAGCCCTCAGTTCGAAGGTCCCCTAAGTCCTCCCCCAATTAACTATAATGGGATCTTTTCCCTGAAGCAAGAAGAGACCTTGGACTATGGCAAAAATTACAATTACGGCATGCATTACTGTGCAGTGCCACCCAGGGGTCCCCTCGGGCAGGGTGCCATGTTCAGGTTGCCCACCGACAGCCACTTCCCTTACGACTTACATCTGCGCAGCCAATCTCTCACCATGCAAGATGAATTAAATGCAGTTTTTCATAATTAATGAGGAAAATGAAAATAAACAGTGGCCATTCACCTCCCCCGTCTAATTAAGACAAAGCAGATGCTTGTGGGCTGAGTAATTGGCACGGCTCTAGCTAAAGGTGTTTTACTAGTTCCTGAAGTGTGTGTCAACTATTGTGAGAGTTTTCTATGTCAGAATAAACCTCTTTTCGTACGAGAGCTTCTTTTCCTTTCCTTTTGGTCTGTAAAGCGCTGTGATTCTGTTCCCACTGGAAGGATTCTTTTTCCCCCTTGTTTTCTTTTCTTTTAAATTCACTTCATTTGTTTGAAAAAAAAAAAAAAAAGGGGGTGTCTAAGAATATACTGTGGAATAAAGATATGCACACAGCATAACTCAATGTCTATTTCAGTTGTACGGTAATTATAAAAATGCATGTGATTAAAATAAGATGAATAAAATGATGTGTTTATAATGATTGGGAATTATATATTATGTATCTCTGGAAAACTGGAAATTTAAAATTCCGAGACTAACACCCAGCTGACAGTGATACTGGAAGGGACATTTGAGGCTGGGCCACGATATGAAAAAGCTATCCAGGTTTCTCTTTATTAGGGACAAATCTAAACGCATCCACTTGGTAACTATTCTTCTTCAGGTATTTGCAGATGGGGCAACAGGATATTTGGGTAGGTGGTGTCATCATTTGGGAACAATTATTTCAATCACAAAGACAACATTTTCAGCACCTGTGTTGTTTAGAAATTACCTGTACAGCTTATCACAATGTATAATTGTGTTTTCCACACCACATTTTTAAAGCAATTAAACACAGATATTTACACTCAGAGAAATCATCGATTAGAGGTGATATTTCTGCGTGATACTTATTATTTCCTGGTCCACGGCTGCTTTCTGTCTCCAAAACCCCCTCCTTCCTACTTCAGAAATGTCTCTGGGTTTCAAAATGCGCACGAGATAAAACAAATTTCTTAAGCAAAATGGCCAGAGCACTCCCAAATAATTTTTTCCTAAGTATCTTAAATGAAAGAAGAGGAGCCCGCGAGCCTTAAACATCCTGGGGAAACAATGATAAATCCTGGTAACCTTCAGCTCCAGCCGGAACTCGGTGGCAGGGTTCCAGCAAACACCAGAGTGGATGGGAACCGGGGGAAGGTGGGACGCGGTGCCCTTTCAATAAGTCTGGCCGATTAGAAGCTAAATGCTGTGTGATTACAAGTTTCCTGGCCAAAGGCCACCCACCGAACACCCACTCGAAGGGTGCCTGGCGAGCTTGCCCCCTGAGGCAGAGCCGCTCGTCCCCTAGAATAAGGACCAAGGTGGCAGTGCCTCCCTCAGATGCCCAGGTGTGGGTTTGCCTCCCAGGGGGCGGAGGAGGCGCAGCTGCAGCAGGACAGCGGGGCCAGGACAGCTCACCCCGGGAACGGGGTCCAGCGGGGGCGGGAGGGAGGGAGGGAGCCTGCCCTGACGGTCTGGGCAGGGGGTCCTCCTGCACAGCCCAGCCCAGCACCGCTGCCCACCATACACCCCGGGGTCCCCGCTTCAGGGAGCGCAGGGCAGAGGGCGCACCTGGCAGGTGGCTGGGGAGGGGAGGGAGGCTGCCGCCCCTCCCGCCTCCGCGCAGTGGCCACACGGTCACAGGCTGCCCCTGCACTGCCCGCGTCCCGTCGGCAGTGGGCGCCTTGGAGCCTGGGGTCCCAGGCAAGGAAGGCGCTGTGCCATCTGGGAAGCCAGCGGGTCTAGAGACCCCACTCTGAACAGGGCACAGCAGACCTCCGGGGGCCAGGACCAGAGGCGGGGCGGGGGTCACCCCTTCTCCCGGCTGCCGCTTGCTTTGGGGGACACGGAGGCAGCGGCAGTTTCCACCAAAGCTGTCCCCGCCCTGCTCCCTGCTATTCCCAGGGCTTGTGGCACATCTTGAGCCAAGGCTGGGAGGCAGGTCCGTGCCCCATTCTGCGGGGGTGAGGGGTCAGCCTCCCAGCAGCTCCCCCTTCAGAGCCTGGCCCCGGGCGCTCAGCAGCCGCGCTCTGCTCCGAGGGGCAAAGGCACTGGCAGCTGCTGGCTGGCGCCCCCCGCGGGTGTGTGAGCGCCTGTCAGTCAGATCCCAGGAGGGCAAGGGCAAAGAGGCCGGGGAAGGAGGAGGAAGCCAGCCTTCTAGGCATGAGGACAAGTGTGCCTGAGGCAGAGAGCCCTCTGTCCCCATCTCCACACTGGAGGGATTGCGTTGCTTTCTTGCAGATGTCATAAACCTGCCCTGTCTGGCTGGGACTGCGGCCAGGATGGCCCGGCCTCTCTAAGGCCACTCGCTGCTCACCTCGTCTGAGCAAAGGACAAGAAAGGAAGGAAGCATCTGCAACTGGGAGGATACGGCTTAAAATAACTGTTAAAAGCAGTTCTGTTCAGTCACTGGCAGAGTAGATTGGGTCTCTCTCCCACCCCCACCCCTTGCTGCAAGGTGACCTGGTGCCCGGGACCGAGAACAGCATTGCATTGCATTGCTCCTGCTTGCTGCTTTTTCGGTCCAGACAGCCTTTGAAATCCGCCTAGACATCCCAGGGTCACAGCTCCATGTTGGAACCAGCCATTGCCGCAGGGGATCGTTCTCCCCGCTCCTCCTGGCAGCAGGGGGGAGCCAGGAAGAGAAGCAGGAAGAGAAGAACATCTGGGAAAAAGGCAACTGTTCAGACGGAGCGGAGAGTCTCAGCTCAGAGCTTTGTTCCCAAGGAACTCAAGCAAAAGAGTGGGGTTTCCAGGCACAGGCCCCAGAGATTATGAAATGCCTTCCATATTTGGATGCACAAATCCCATGCATGCTCTGATGGAATCTGGGGTACCAGGCTGTGTGTGGGACTGATCCCCGGGGCCTCACCCGCCTTCTGGTGACCCCTGGCATGGGAATCACCCAGCCTCCAAGCTCACTGCTCCTGACCCGACATCCCCTTCCTTCCAGCCCACTTCCCAATGCCAATTTAATCTTCCCGACCTGCTTCCATACACCAGTCCCTTGGAATAACACCCTTTTGTGGTTCTCCTTTTAATTTTTTCACTCAGCTACATCTTCCCAAGGAAAACTAAAAACAACTGCTAACATACAGCACACTCGAATTTACATAACATTTCTTACCTACTCACCCATTTAGTCCCAGGAACTTTATCATGAGGTATTAAACCCGATGATCCTTATTTTACAGAATCAGCAAAAATATGTCATTTGTCCATGGGCACAGCTGGACAAAGCCAGTCCTCAGGCCTTCCTCCTTGGTTGGCTCCCAAGGCCTGATGCATGGGGTCTCTGGTCCCCTTTTGAAATCTGATATCCTATTTCATTATATCAGTAGTTTTCACCTACTTAAAAAAAAAAAAAAAAAAAAAAAAAGCAACAGTACACTTTGTTCAAATAATATGTTAGAAGTTAGTGTACACGTGTTACTGCTCCTGGTAAAGATAGGTGGGGAGGGCCAGGAGCCAAGACACCCACCCTGCCCAGCTCCTGAGATGTCTCTGAGGTTGAGCCTGTTTATTTCCCATTGTTTGCCTTTGTGTCTTGCACTGTTCGTCTGTTTAAGATATCTGCATTTCTGTTCCCCATCTTCTCAAATTCACGTGTTTCAAGGCTGCCTCCTAGAAGAAGCCCCCCAGACTCCTCTAGTTTCATGCTGCTCTGAAACCACAGCTATGTTGTTCTGATCAGCCACATTCTCACTGCCTAAATATTGTGTTGCATTCAAAATTGTGTTTAGGCCATGCATTACTTATTTATCTTGGGTAAATAAGAAGGGTCTCTGTGCGATCTTCTTTTTGTCTCTCATTAAGCCATTGATGCATTTACCGCAGTTAAGGATACAAGCTCTGGTTGTATTAGAGAATAACCTCAATTCAGAGGCAAAGAGGTTTGGGCCTTTCACACCCAACAACTGACACTGAGCAACCACCGGAAGGTTCGATTGTCACCTTTAAAGTGAGAATAATATCACATATGGCATAGGCTGTGAAGGTAAAACACAGTCATTTATGAAAAGTATTTGGCCCACTTCCTAATCCAAAGCAAGCACATAGCTGATGAAATCAGCTATTGTTTCTATTATTAATGTGGTAGGACCACATTAACCTCTGCTAAATCTGAACAATATGAACAACAATATTTTTCAAAATGCAGGTTAGATCCAGGTAGCATATCCTATATAATAAAAGCCTAATATGCTAAGTGTCCAGTTGTCTGGTCGGCTGTTCTACCAATCAAAGCATAATATGCTAATGATATGCTAAGGCCACTCAACCACTCGCTATGATGCACACTGACCACCAGGAGGGCAACACACAATGCAGGAGCTGCCCTCTGGCGGTTAGTGTGCTCCCCCTGCTCAGCCAGAAGCCAGGATCACAGCTGGTGAGTGCAGCAGCGGTGGTCAGAGCCTCTCCCGCCTCCATGGCAGTCGGGCCTCCCCTGAGGGCTCCCGGATTGCTAGAGGGCCCAGGCCAGGCTGAGAGATCCCAACCCCAGGCATGAATTTTGTGCACCGGGCCTCTAGTTGTGATATAAAGTCAGTCTATTAAACTTAATCAATATATTTTCAATAAAATAAAAAAGTAGAGTCTTTCAGGGATATAAGGTACAGCATAAGGAATATAGTCAATATTATTACAATAACTATGTATGGTGTCAGGTGGGAATACTTTGTAAAGTATATGATTGTCTAATCGCATTGTTGTACATCTAAAACTAATACAAAATAATATTGAATATTAACTGTAATTTTAAAATATGTAGAGTCCTTTACACAGTTAAAGTAAGTACTTGTTCATCTAAAACTTTACTTCACATACACACACACACACACACACACACACACACACACACACAAAGATACATTTTGTAATGTCAAATGTCAAAATAGTTGGAAAGCTACTGATCTGGAAGATAACTGAAGCGGAATACAAGTCTGAAAATTCCAGAAGAGCCCGGGCTCTTTAGACATCTGCATCAGTGAGGCAACTGTGCTGCTTATATCTGATGCCTGACCCCTTCACACAAAAGGAGATTTCCCTGCATGCTCACCTGCCCTGTTCCAGGGATGACTTTTACAGCATAGCAACCATGCCTTATTTCTCTCTTTGAAAAAAGCAGTATTGCAATGAAAACTCTGAGGGGAAGATGGTTAAACCAAAGCAAAACAAAACAAAAAAACAACAACAGAATCCTCTTAACATTAATAAGGGGAGGAAGAACTCAGTAAGTCCAGAGACCTTATATGGAGTATAAAGTAAGAACCAAAAAAGAGCTCACCGGACCCACCAGAACTGCCAATATCCAATCAAGTCCTGGATTTGTAAGTCAGGATCCCCAAGGTTTGCTGGACATCAGAATCACCCAAGATTACCTTGGAATGCCATTTCACCTCCCCCTCCTCAATCCTTGGCCCCTTCAAGACCTGGTCCACATACATTCCTGGTACACCACCCCAGATGTATTTCACATCTCTAAACAGTGAACACCATCTTGGGGGTGACAGAGAAAGACTAATGAAAGCCATATCTCACAACCTTTCAGCACTCAGCAAGATAGTTGGATACAGACAATGGACTCAAGCAAGAAAGAGGAGGATTTCCAGGTTCCCAGTAGTGCTTTTTTACGAAGAAAGAACGTGAAGTTACAAGTCAAGCGAGTGAAGCAGCACTGGCAGGTAACATCACGGGTGTGTGATCTGCTAGCACACAATGGATGTTCTTCTTTCCCACTTTTGACTCTTGTCAAAAAGTTGACTTTACATGTAGAAGACCCTCGGGTTTGCCCTTGGTAAGTATTGACCCCCAACCATGTTTACATTCTTCCTGGTATAATTTTGAAATATGCCCACTCTTAAATTCCTCTTGCTTAACTATCCCATTCTTCTCAAAATGCAGGTGAAGTAAAATTAGTTTTGAAGGACTTTTGTATGTTTGTGTATAAGACACACACGAGGGGACAAGGAGATGGGTTTAGTGTGAGAATTCCATTTCACAGACAAAGACAAAGATTCAGAGCAGTGAGGCAACTTGTCCACACACAGTCCTTGTTCAAGAGCAATAAAGGATGGATGTGGGATTCAACCCAGGTTGGCCTGACCAGCTCACAGTTTCCCCAGGAGCCTCATTCTCCCCCCCAGGGAATCAGAGTAGCCCTTATTTAATATGGCTTCCTCCAGGCAGGTCTCATCTAAGCACTTCAAGTGCTCTTTCTCATTTAATCCCCTCAAAACCTTTGGAGTACAGACTATTTAATCAGCTCCCTCAGGAAACTGAGGCACAAAATCTAGCCCAGGGTCACACAGTTGATAAGTAGTGGGATGAAAATTCAGTCCAAGTGGGAGTTTGCCTCTAGAATCCGCACTCTCCACCCCCAAACTAAACAGCCGCACTTAAGACAATCAACCATAATTTTCAAAGTTTTGCGCTGACATGGAACCATAATGAGTTTCCATCCAGCAGGGGAGAGAAAATGATCAGTTATATGATAAAGACAAATCACCTGTAAAATAGGGAAAACCTCCTTGGGACAATGCAGCCCCCACCTGGCTGTACTAGGATGGTGACTGTTACTGGGTAGCAAGCAGCACCGCCATTGTTCATCCATGAAGTCATCCAGTTTGAGCAAAATTGGCTTCTCTCAAAAATGTGGTGTTAGGGGAAATAGTAAATGAACTCTTAAGCTTTCAAAATGATAATCTAGCATTACTTAAAAGTCTACAAATTTGTTCCTAAATGTATTTAAATCTTACCAGTGAACATGATGCTTGGTTATTAAAAAGTAATTCTGGCGAAATTAGCTTGCAGCTACAAAATTAATATAATTCATTTATTACTTGCAGCCACAAATCAAGATGCTGTTAACACTGCTACACACAATTTAATAGGCACAGTAGGTTTCCATATGGCTTTAATTTGGGGTTTCTGGTCACTCTGTTGAATCATTTACAGAATACACCAGCGTGTCCAGTCAGAAGGTGTTTGACCTAACGGAGGTGTGAAGCATTGGCTTTCAAACTATCGAATTAAAGGTTTGATTGGTTTCTGAATTTTATCATATTAAACAAATAGATTTTTAAGTCTAAAGGCTTATTATTACATTAGAGGCCCGATGCACGAAATTCGTGCAAGGGGCTCAGCCCTCATATCCCTGGCTGCCTCAGCCCTCGCAGCCCCAGCTTCATCCAGAAGGTCATCTGGAAGGTCATCCAGAAGATCATCCAGCCGGTCATTCCACTTTTCAGGTATCCAGTCTAATTAGCATATTATGATTTTATTATTATATAGATTCAGGAATGGAGAAAAAAACAAAAAACACCCAATCTCGTTTAGATAAAGAACAACAGAGACACACACCTCAGCCCTCCCTCAACACACGCCTATTTGACTTACTTAAGGCTGAGATAAAAGAATAATTCAGAGTTTAAACCCTCTTCTTCATGATCTTGCCAGAATGATATGTAGTTTGTGTTTTGTAACTGGATTTCATGCCTCCATGAGCATGCCTCCACTCAGTGAAGTTCAAGTTCCCTAACGAATGTGTCAGTCAAGATGAGAAATAAACATTGTAATTGCACTTCACTTCATGTCTCAAGCCTAAAAAAAGAACAATAGGGCTAAAGAAAAGAGACTATGTCTCCCACTTGTGTTTTCCTTTAGCATTGAGTTTTCTTGGGAACTTGGGGGAGAAAGAAGGCAGGAGCTGAGAATACAGAGGCAGTAAGTCTTCGCTCTGATTTGGACCAGACAATGGCGCCCTCACGAGAAAAGGGAGCAAGGCTGGATGAGGAAGCAACCCTGGGGGGCTTGTATTCTCAAACTGGGATCAAGGTGCACATCTCTGAGGAAGTCTTTCCTGTTTTGATCCTACCCTAGAAAAAGCAATGTAATTAGAAAAGAAAGATTCTATAAAGGTTACAGAAGAAAATTAGAAATACAACATTGATAACTAGTAACAACTACTGAAAAAGGAACCAAGCTATACCCCTCAATTTATTGTCGTTGTTGTTAATCCTCCTCGAATATATTTTTCTATTGATTTTTAGGGAGAGTGGAAGAGAGAGAGAAAGACAGAGAGAGAGAGATGGATATGAGAGAAACACATTGATTGGTTGCCTCCTGCACGAGCCCTGACCAGGGCCTGGGCAGGGAGGAGCCTGCAACCAATGTAGGTGCCCTTGACCAGAATCAAATCTGGGACCTTTTGGTCTGCAGGTCGATGGTCTATTCATTGAGCCAAACCAGCTAAGGCTACACCAAAATTTATTCCACAACTTGTTCTAATAACAATAGCTGTGTTATTTTACATGGATCATCACAACAACCCTTCAACATATGGTGGCAAGTAAATGTAATTATGAGCCTCAGATATTGAAAAGCAGAGCAGTTAGGTGATTTGCCCAAACTCCCACTGCTAGCAAGTGCCAGGAATTAAATTAAATTCAAGTATTTTTTTTTAAACCAGTCCCACAGTCCTTCCATAGCATTGCTCAGAATATCCTAGGAATGTCTACCTTTACTTGTTTTAACAAAGGAATGGTAAAGTCTTGCTTTAAGGATGACACAAGTATGGCTTGTATATTTCCCAGAAACAGTGTACCATAATATTATTTTGTGTTTCATGACTTTTAAGGATTGACTATATTTCCTTGAAAGGTCTACTATAAACCTAAGCACGTAAGACCCAAACACAAACTGCAAATCTGTCTATCGATCTGAATATAGACTCCAGACCATGAGCAATGGTCTGCCCTGGTAGGAGACTTGAGGAGCCACTGACAGGCTCAGGTGACTTCTTGTTGGAGCTGGGAAAAGGCACTGGTTACGGAAACCTCAGAATGAAAGAAAATGTGAGAAAGACCATTTACGTCATGGATTCCCTTTGTCCTCCCCAATCTGTTCGTGACTTTCTGGAATATTTACTCCATCTGTTTGCTTATATGGTATTTATTCACTTTATGGGGTTTAAAAATTCTATAGGTGTCCATGTAAAGCCATATGCTCTATCGAACTGGAAGTCTTGGTCATGTTGTTGACTCCCACAGTACTCGGTGTAGCACTTAGCACAGTGTCCTGCACATAGTAGGTGCTCCATAAATTCTTGTTCAACAGAATCCATTGATATTGCATATGGGAAGCACCCTATGTGCTTATCCAGTACTATTCCTGTCGTAGGAGATGGGAGTGAGTCTAACTTGTGTTTAGAATCCATTGGAAATGCGAATTTCTTGCCTGGTTTCTGAATACCGAGCATCCAGGCCACCATGTGGAATCTGATGTCCGGACAGTGCAAAAAGGCACCCACCACCTGAACAAAGAGACCTGTATTTGGTGTGAATTATTTTCCCCAGAGGGATTCCCAGGGGGCGGGGGTAGGGGTGGGAAAGTAGAATCTCTTTCAATATCTTTTAACACATTTAGAAAAAAGAAAAAAACAGGCATGGCCCCTTTAAGAAACCACTTCCGTCCAAAGGTTGGTCAGAGGTCAGGCTCTAAAACTATAAGATTAGTATGTGTACTACTGAGTGCACCTTCCTAGTTGCCTGTTAATGGAAGGGAAAACTCAGCTTCAAGGGGCAGAAAGCTAGGCAGGAAGCTAATGAGGTGGAGGGAAATTACTCCCTTCGGACTAGAAAGGGTCATTAGGAGGAAGTCACACTGAGGAGCCTTGGTGGGGCAGATTTCTCCCTCCCAGCTTTCCCTGACAATGTGGGACAGGGAACCATGTGGACCAGGCAGCTGAGCTAATGCCAAGATGGGGTGCTCTTTTAGCAGGGAGATGGGGTGTGCTGTTGGGTGTAGTAAGTACAGCACTGGATAGAAAATCGGGGCGGAGGGGGGGGGGGTGGAGGAGGGAACAGGGAGAAGGCTAAATGTGGACGTTCCCACATCAGCACAAATTGCTGTCCCGATTGTCCTAAATCCTAAAACCTGGGTATGTAGACAGACCTCTAGAATTTAAAACTGTGGGCTCCACCTCCAAGCCAAGTGTAGGGCTCAGGATTGGGGTTATATTAAGAGGGGACCAGTGGCAGAAACCTGACCATGGTGGAGGGTGGTGAGAAGCTATGTGATTGGTTCCATGATTATATTCTTAATACTGTGCCCTAATTATATCAGTAGTTCTTGAAGGGTTGTGTAACACAAATAATAGTGCTTACAAGTTCAAATAGCTGTGTAATAAGCACTCATTGTTCTACTTTCCGGAAGAGAATCATTATCTTTCATCCAAGAATTTCCTTTTACTGATATTGCAGATTCTGGCCATGTGACCATAAGCAGATGGAGGGCCTGAGCCCATGAGCCAAAGGTGGCCTGGCTCTGGGAGGCCCCGAAGGTCTGCCCCCTTCCTCAGGAGCAGCATTAGGGCCAGGTGTCCAGCAGTCTTCGCCATGGTGACTGCACACCTGCATCCTGAGCAGTGATCTGTGCTTCCATTGCTCGGATCCTCAGCGGGGTCCTGCTCCTCCGGGCACACTCTCCAGATGCTGGGCCACACTGGCCGTGCCTTCTCTGTCCCTCAGGCTCAGGAAGCCAGGAAATCCCACAGTCCCTTCAACCCTTCTTCCCAGAAGCCAACGATCTTTAGCAGACAAGTGTCTGGTTGACTTTCTCAGCTCACCAAACAGAGCTCCTAAACTAAATGTCCAGATTTAACATTTTGCCTGCTTGTTATAACAGTTAACACATTTTTCATTATTCATTCTGATAATACAGGTATCTCACATTCATCATAGAACATCTAAGTGAGAGGTCTAGCTAACAAACTATTAAATAAAATATGTCATATTCTTCTCCCTAGACAAGTATGCCTGCATAATGAATGGGAAGGCCTAGTTCACACTGAGAAAAATTTGACTCCTTGGACCCCGGGGTGTGGGGAAAGCCAGCTGCCAGGTGCTAGTTCCCCCCTCTTCCCTCTACCCCCAACTTCACTTGGCTATCACTTGAGCCTGAGTAAGCATCATCCAGCAGGCCAGCAGGCCAGGAAGCAGGTTCAAAGCCACTCAGGAAGGGAATTTTGGGTCCGAGGCACCTGGAGCTTAGTACACAGTGTGTGAGACTGAAGGTGGGCATCTCGCCTTGACCCTCTGGCCCTTTGACTTTCTCTCTCACACATGGCCACGCTTGGGGATACATATTGTTTGGAGACCTGGCTAAGGGAAGCTGACTTGGAGATACATTAAGTTGGGGATTACTGAACTATATTCGTAGGGTTCTCAGTCATTTCATTGCTGGCTCTTTAGGTGCAGGAATAGCTTTCTGGAATAGTCCTACTATGCAACTGTAGTGACTTAACCCTAACCTGAGAAATGAAGGTTGGCACCAGAGGTGGCATTACCATGGAGAGTATCCTGCAGTACCTGCCATTGTGCTAAAGGGGAGAGTAAGCCAGAGCTAGACACTGGGGGAGTCTTTCAATGATTAGGTACATATAATCATAAGCAGAAGTTCCGGTCTCATTCAGGTCTGTCCACATGGAAGTTCTCTCCTGTCGGGAATGTACCTGGTGAGGCAGCATGGCCAAGTAGAAACACATCCTACATTTCCCGCCTTCTCTGATGTGATGACACAGTTGATAAAGCTAAAAAGGTACCATGTTTACTGCCATTTATAAAAGCATTTCAGGATGTTCAATAAAGCAAGTGTGAAATGACAAAATCTTGATTTGAACATGTCTGAAGTGCATCTTCTTTGCTAATCATTAAATTCATTTGTAAGTGCACATACACAAACACACACACACACACACAATCTGGGTAAAAATAATGGACCATTAAAAAAAGTGATATTGTGATCAACTATGGTAGAGAAAAGATGGGCTTAGCTCTCTATTCTATTAAAAATTGTATTACCTGCCGAAGCCGATTTGGCTCAGTGGTAGAGCGTCGGTCTGTGGACTGAAAGGTCCCAGGTTCGATTCTGGTCAAGGGCATGTACATTGGTTGCGGGCACATCCCCAGTAGGGGGTGTGCAAGAGGCAGCTGGTCGATGTTTCTCTCTCATCGAAGTTTCTAGCTCTCTATCTCTCTCCCTTCCTCTCTGTAAAAAAAATCAATAAAATATATTTAAAAAACTGTATTACCAAATTATTGCTATGTGGAGAGACAAACAACAATTATGTAACTAAAAAACATAAGGGGGGAGGTATTTTGAAGTTGCCAACTAATTAACTATGAAAATTGTGTGTGTGTGTGTGTGTGTGTGTGTGTTTTCTTAATATTTGTAATATTTTCCAGCTTTCCTACCAGTCGCACCTGCTCCATCACGTTGATGTGGGGTTAAGAGAGATAATACACGTAAAATGCTGAAAACAGGGCCCAGCCCAGAGTCAGTGCTGAATTCGTGCTTACCTCTAACTTGCTAATCAAATACCTTCCTTACAGATCCTGATACAATTAACTTCCCCCAAGCCAGGATGAATTATTACGAAACCCGAATCAGATGGTAGCCAGAGAGGTTTGGCTCAACAAATTGTCTTGTCTCGAGCCCAGTCACACGATGGCAGGGACTCTGGACAGGTCGTGCAGGGTTAGGCGGAGGGAAGAGCATGGCAGGAAGGAGATTAAATTAGCCAGGAGGGTACGGGTGATTGATATCATACAGAGCCCTCTAGGATTCCTTCGCATTGCCGTGCTGACCGATTTAAGCCCAGCATTTACATCTCTGAAGAAAAAGACAAAGAAAAATAAAAGAAAGCACGGCATCTGTTCTCTCGGTCAGATGTTCGAATTCCACATTTACACTGAATAACTTCCATCCACCTGCCAGAATATGAGCAAGAAGGACAGACACAGAACAAGTCCCTCAGGGATTCATTGTCATGGCAATGACAACTGAGATAGATGTGTCATTTGATCCTAACACAGGATTCCAAGTACGGTAACCAATATTTACAAATTTATATTTAAGAATGTTCTGCTCTAACACAATTCAGTGGCAAACTGGCACATCGAAGTAAGAAAATATTAGCATTTTCCCTCTTCATCTTTACAACAGCTTTCTTCACTTGAAAAATTAGCTTTGGGCCTGCGATACTGTTTCAGAAAAAGATACGCTAAATGCTGGCATTAAACCAAAGGCTCGGTATTTTTCAGCCATAGGCTCAATGGCTGTCTAGAGAACAGTGCGTGATGTTCATTGCACGAAGATTTCTTTAAAATACTGTTAGCACTAAAAGTTTCCATGGATTTGTTAAAGAATAGTTTTCTATTAAAATACAAAGGAAATTAATAAAAGTAATTTGAACCACATTAAAAAAATAAAGTTGATAGAGCATCGGCCTGTGGACTGAAGGGTCCCAGATTCGATTCTGGTCAAGGGCATGTACCTTGGTTGCTCTCTGTCCCTCTCCTTTCCTCTCTGTAAAAAAAATCAATAAAATATATATTTTTAAAAACAAATAAAAAGTTAGTTCTTAATGTGCCTTCTAACCCATAAAAAGCTTTGATAAAAAGTAGCATTTCTCTCAATGTTGAGCTGGGAAATGTGGACTAAACGGGCAGGTCCACTGTTGCGTGTCCTAATTGAAGTACAGACTCTCATAGTGGATGTGAGAATCCTGTGTCATTAGACATGTTTGCAGGCCATGTGACACAACTGTGGGCAGGACTCCAGCCATGTTCTGTTTGAAGTTACAGGTCCTGTAGTTATAACCCAGCCAAAATGAGCCCTATAGAAAAGGAAGACTTTGAGCTCAAGCTGGCTGAGATCACATGTTGCCACCACGCTCTCCAAATTCCACTGAAATCAGGAAGAGATTTAAGAAATTAAATACACAGGAACACTCGAAAGCTGGAAAAGATGGCATCAGTAGGTCAGAACAGAGAACTTTTTCCAAAGACTTAACAGAAAGGGAGAAAATATAACTGAGAAGCCTACAACAACCTCAAACAAAAGAACTTCCAGCAGGCGGCTGAGTTTTCCCCGCAGAAATCTTCCTAATGCCAAACTCAGAAGCAATAGTGTCGGAGAAGGAAGACAGGCCTGACTAGTTCCGGCGGTTCTGTAACCTCGTGCTTTGGATTTGGCGTTTGGCGATAGGTTAAGTTTTGGACTACTCCCTGATTCCAGAATTCTGACCCGAAAGACTTAATGATTCGGCTTGGGGTGGTAGAAGCAAGCAGTGTTCTCTCAAACTTACTGCCGCTAAGAAATTGGTCCCATAACCAGAAGGAAAAACCACCTGAACACTCACTGGCAAAGCAAGCCCGTGTTGTCCACAGGCCTCCTCCTCTCTCCAGCCAGCAGGCGCAGGGCTTGCTCATCAGAACATGAATTTATGGGCAGACAGGAAGCCTCATTTGAGCGGAGGAAATAACTCTTGCTAACAACATTGTTCCAATTAGATTCTCATCTATAATATGAACAGACCACAAAGAATCGCCAAACATCTGAGAGAAACTCCAGCATGAAAAAGACATAATACTTAGCAAACAGAAGGACTATATCCAGGGAACACAAATTTAAAAACACTCAAAACAAAACTTTAAGTACATTATGCTCCAAGAGATGTGTGAAGCGATCCCATTCACAAATGAAAAAGTAGCAGGCTACTGTAAGAAAAAAATAAAAATGAGCACGGAGCGTTCTTAATGATCAAAGACAAATTGGTAGGAGAAGAAATCAACATGTGATCTGAAGTGCAAAATGTCCAGCATTGGACACCAAAACAGAACTCTAGAACAACGTGTAGGTGGTGTTGGTCACCTCCTCTTCTCTTAGGAAAAAAAAGAAATGGCACAGAAGAGCATGGGACATAATCAGGACAGTCATTTCGTTTGGTGACATGACAGTGATGAGCAGCTACAGTGGTTGGTGGGAAACCATGTAGGAAACATGGGTTAGGGAGCTGCCAGAGAGAAACTGAGGCTGTCCTGGGGCTGGTGAAGAGTCAGTCGCTGGGAAATGTGGCAGAGGAGGGGGCAGGTCCAAGGCAGCTGACTGGTTAAGCCTCAGCTGCCTTGATCTCCTGCTAACTCTGTGGAGAGTGAATCCCGGGAGAGACTACAAATACAACAGCAAACATCTGGCTGGATGTTCGGAGTGCAGGAGCAAGAGCAAACTGCTTCTGGCAGCTGCAGCTCTCTGCAGGTAAGGGGCGAAGGACCTAAAGAGGCTGCAGACCCCGGCGGAAAGAATGTCCCAGTCTTGGACTGGGTAACACTGTGGGTAAGAAGCTCACTAGCCCCAGGCAATGGCATTCAAAGGAATCCCACTTTCTGCCCAGTATTCCTGCTTCCAGAAACAGTCCCCTGACCCAAGCTAGACTTTAAATAAACCTGTTTTTGTCTTATCCACATAGGGTTTCCAGAATGGAAATGTATCCTAGGATGCCTGGTAGAGCTGTGAAAAGTAGAGGTGGTATTTACACTTGTATCATTGGTGAACACAGCAACAGTGCTGGGCTGGTACGTGTTTGACAACTGGCTGTGCAGGGGAGAGCCTTGATTTTAGCATTTACAAATTTTTGTATTGTAAATCGTCCCACCATGGCCAATGCCAAGCTATCAAGAACTTGCCATTGCATGTGGTGTAGGGCAGAGTCACCCAGCCAGGTCCTGTGCAAGTGACTCTCATGTTGACATTGGGCCTTCCACCACAAGCCCCAGGACTTGCCATGGTTTTGCTGCCCCTCTGTGAGCCTTCTAAAAAATCACAGTCACTAAAATTACTCCTTTTCCCTTTTTTGGAAGATCAGCCAGGTCCTTGTCAGCACACTTTTAAAATGTACTTGCTTCATACACTTTACCGCTGGAATGAAATGCAATCATTTAAGCAGGTATTTAGGCGAGAGATGGATGTCTAAGAGAACCATCCATAGAAAACCAAGTCAGAAACCTAAACCTACTGAAAGGATACCAAACAGGAAGGAGAAAAAAAAAATCCCCTTCTGCTTCTAAAAAGCCGGAGACAAATCTGGACTCCATTCCACTCTTTTCCCAGAGCTTGAAAGAAAGTAACTAGTTCATAAATTCCACCCGGAGCTTGGGGATTTTTGATGTAATGAGTTTTACAGTTTCCGAGGAGAACGCGTTGCTAATAATTATGTAACAGTAATTAAATCTGAAAAAGGCTGTACTCTAACTATGTTGATTTATTGCCGCTCCTACAAAGCACTCCTCGAGCGGGCACTGGAGTGTGCACGGCCTCCCTCCAGTTTTCTTTAAATTCTCACCGAGCACTGGGTCACAGATGGTCTGAGCTGCTCTATTTTCCCTATTAAATTCCTAATAATCTTTTTCCGAGGCTGAGTCATGGAAGCCTGGGGATTTCTCATTTTAATTAGGAGGTTGGAGGAGCTAACTCTGTTTGAAATGTGCTCCTCGGAGGGGTGGGTGCAGGTGATCCTATTCGGAAGAAGGACACGGTGCCGAGGCCCCCCCCCAACACGCATTTCCATCTCGGACTGCAGCTTGCGTGGCCCACCTCCTGTTCTGGAGGTGGCCGATGCAGGGTCTGAATCTGAAGAGCACACTTTGGAACACGGGGTTATTCTTTTGGGGGGATGTATATTGACATCGGGTTCCCACCCCTGCTTGGCCTAGCCAGCAGTGACTCAGGGATGTGAAGTACTTGTTATTCAGAATGAAGTTTCTCAATCACATCCATCTGAGCCAAAGCCACCAGGGGACAGCTGTGGGGAATATGCGTCCATCTTTATTTGTAGAGTCTACTCCTTTGGTCCCCTCAGACTTCAATTTTAACTCTGCCAACGTTTGGGGCAAATTCATATTAAATATAATGTGTTCAGTTTTAGCAGCAAAAGAGTATGAAAATGTATATGAACATACAGGACCAACTTATTGGAATAACAACTACCTATCACTGATTGAGTCACCCAGGAGGAGCCGTCAGGATGAGCTGTACAGCTGAAATCAGGTTATCTTCAGGATTCTTCGGTGATCACCTGTAGAAAGCCTGCTCTGCAAGACTAGAGGCCCGGTGCATGAAAATTCATGCACTCAGGGTGGGGGTGGGGGGATTCCTCAGCCTGGCCTGGGCCCTCTCGCAGTCTGGGACCCCTCAGGAAATGTCCACCTGAGGAGTGGCCTAAGCCGCAGTCGGACATCCTTAGTGCTGCTGAGGAAGCAAGAGAGGCTCCCACAACCGCCCCTGAGCTCACAGTCATCAGCTCAGCTTGTGGCTGAGCGGAGCTCCCCCTGTGGAAGCACACTGACCACCAGGGGGCAGCTCCTGCATTAAGCGTCTGCCCCCTGGTGGTCAGTGTGAGTCATAGCAACCAACTGTTCAGGTGGTCCCATCATTAGGGTCAATTTGCATATTACCCTTTTATTATATAGGATGGTGTGTGTGGCGCCAAGCGCAGCTGCCTTGGTATTATAATGTACAAAGTGAAAATGCTTCGTGTAAGACAGCTGCCCACGTTTCCTCTGGCTCCCTCTCAAGGCTGGCTTCCCTGCTTTTGTGGAATAAGGGGCACCTCTGCTTTGCATGTGGCGCCGTTCAGAGAGGCTGTAAACTGAACTGCCACCACCTCGCCATTGCCACACACGCACCTGACCCCGAGCTGGCGGCGACTGCCTTCTACGAAACTAAAAACTATAAGCAGAACGAATGCCTCTTCGAAAAAGTAGATTTTGTCGATGTAGAATGCTGGCTTTTTAGTGCATTGAGACCACACATGTTAAAAAAAAAAAAAAAAAAAAAAGAGAGAGAGACTTTTTTTCCTTCTTTCACATCAAAATGATGCTCTATGTTCAGTCTTTATTATTTAATTCTCTGGTTAATTGAGTGATTTCAAGGTTTGGCAAGTATCTGTCATTATTACTGATCCCCAATGATTGTGTGGCTTCATCATTTTTGCAGCAATGATTAGGGTTTTTCAGGACAGTCTTTATAGCCAAAATTTTCAATGTAAATTGTATTTATAATCTATACCTATGGAAAACAAAGTCTAAAAATATAAGCATCTAATATATTTGTTGCTAGGATATGTGTCATTTGCCACATGTTATATTCAAAGTCAAATTGAAAAGAAGATCACAGTATCCACACTAAATACCAAATTACACAAGAAGGTTGAAAAAGAGGAAAGACCTGGGCAGCTTGAGAATGCTATACTGGAGGGGGTGAGGGGAGGGAAAGTAAGACATTTTTAATCTGGAAGAATAAATTTTCTCTCAGATGCTTCTGGTCCAGGCTGGCATTTCTAGAACGTGCTGGCTGCAGCCATATGTTTGTGGTTGCATTCGTGACATGCGTGGACGAGGTGGCTGAGGGCTGCTAGACTGTGGCTGTGGGAGAGGTTGGCCTGCCTGATGGCTGTAGATAATTGTGTAAAAATAAGGGAAAGGATACCCAGCGTGGGTGGGAAACCCACCACGGTCACTTCAGGAGGCAGGACTTAGGAAAGCGAAGCATCTTTTCAAACCTCATTCTCAAAAGATGGCTGGATCAGGACCTATGAGATGGTTAAAAAAAAAAATGTATGTGAATAGTCCAGCCAGCGTGGCTCAGTGATTGAGCATCAACCTATGAACCAGGAGGTCATAGTTCAATTCTGAGGTCAGGGCACATGCCCGGGTTGTGGGCTCCATCCCCACTAGGGGGCATGCAGGAGGCAGCCAATTAATGATTCTCTCTCATCATTTTCTTTTTCATTTTTTTATTAAGGTATTATATGTGTACATATCTTACCATTGCTCCCCTTTCACTCCACTCCCATACATGCCCTCACCCCCCAGTGTTTTGCGTCCATTGGTTATGCTTATAAGCATGCATACAAGTTCTTCGGTTGGTCTCTTATCTCCCCCACCTCTTCCTAACCTTCCCGTTGTAATTTGACAGTCTGTTTGATGCTTTACTGTCTCCGAATCTATCTTTTTGTTCATCAGTTTATAATGTTCTTTGTTATCCATAAATGAGTGAGATCATGTGGTATTTTTCTTTCATTGACTGGCTTGGATTCTCTCTCGTCATTGGATTCTATCTCTCTCTCCCTCTCCCTTCCTCTCTGAAAACAATAAAAATATATATATTTTAAAATGACATGGCTCGATGGAGCTGGGAAGACTGGCATGTTGTATATGTCTGTTCAAGTTCTTGGATTAGTGACCAAAGCTGGCTCTGACCATTCCAGACCTAATCGTGCAAAGGGAGAATAGTGGCTGAGCATGTGGGCAGAGAAGAGCTCAGGGCATCCCACAGGCAGCCACGCTCTTGAAGGAGTTAAACAAGGAAATGCTTCCGACTTCTGATTAATGGCAGGGGACGTTTTGAGCCGCTGTGCCTACCTCAGCAGTGCACGACTGGTGCAGCGGGGTAATATCTAATAACTAATCTTTGACACAAGAATTAAGTCATTTTGCAAGAAAGCAGATCATTAGAAGCCAAATTGAATTATAACTAATACTATCCCTGTAGAGGGTTGTAAATTAATTTGTTTTTAACAATAACATTTCTGTATTTTATTAAAGCAGCGTAAGAATTCGGTGAAGAAACGAATGTAGCAAGTAAACAGGCCAGGTGCTGGGGATGCAAATGAAATAGATGACAGATGGTGAGGAGCACGCTCACTCACTGTGTGTGTATAATGGATCGAGGTAATCAAATTCCTTTGTGAGTTGGCGACTTTCTTTACATCAAGAACTTTAACACGGGCTTGCTTACACGTTTCTCTACCCCCTGCTCTCAGCACGCATATGGGCACACGCACACACGCAGACACACACAGACACCCCATCGTTACATACACATACATCCTAATTATAGCCTATGTTACTATCGGAAACATGGGCTATAGCTCTATTTACATAACACCATCCACAAATATCATTCCACCAAATCAACCTGTATACACTAAACAACAGATTTCTCTGATGAGAACACCACACTAAGGAAACAAAGCAACCTGTTTCCATCAGAGAAGTTCCATTCAGTTAGAGAAGTGAAGCTTAGACCAAGGTGCTGGGCTCCAACGGGAAGAAATTACTTCCTGCTCATTACTTTGAGTTTTCCGGTAGTGTCTTTACAAAGTGATGAGCATTCTGATGGGTTTCCTTTTTCCCTTCAAATAATGGTTGAGGGCCTGACCAGTGTGGTGCAGTGGTTGAGTGTCGACCTATGAACCTGGAGGTCACGGTTTGATTCCCTGCACAGGTTGTGGGTTCAATCCCCGGTGGGGGACAGGGGGGCGTGCAGGAGGCAGCCGATCAATGATTCTCTCTTATTGTTGATGTTTCCATCTCTCTTTCCCTCTCCCTTCCTCTCTGAATTCAATACAACTATATTTTTTTTAAAAAAAAATAATGGTTAAGGAGTCTGAACACTCCGAGAAGATGCTGATCCAAGCCAACTATCGGGTTTATAGATTATATGAGCACTGATTTGTGTGTCCTCTCTGTTCTGGTAGCAAAGAGATCGCTCTCTTTTATTGCACCTTCTGACAGAGTGATAATTGTATTCAGCTAATTCAAGAGCACAAATTTGTGTTCCATGTGGGATACAGAAATTAATTCCTCTTGGAACCATAATATATAAATATACAAGTCATTGAGAATTACCTTGTATATACTCAAATCCCTATTTCCAGTCTTATGTAGTTATCTTACCTTTATTTCCATCTTTCTAACTATTCACTGGACATTTCCACTTGTATGTGTAGATGTTGCTTAACCAGCAGTATGCTCAATATTACATGTCTGTTCATTTTTTTCCAAAACCAGGTCACCAGGGAAGTCTCCTTTCTCTGACCTCCCTTTCACTCAGACTCAAAATTCTGGAGTTTTCCTCAATCCCTCTCTTCTTCATTTTTCTTGTAGAGTCAAAATACGAAACCTGTTGATTTTTCTTCTGTGATGTTCTAACATTTATTATTTCCTCCCCTGTCTCTACATTTCTGGAGTTTAAATCAGGCACTGTGGATGGACCACTTCATCTACCTGCTGTGTGGTTTCCTCAGAATCTGTCTCTACACAACTCTGCTTGCTCTATTCCTCTCCTAACTTGTCTCATTCACGTTGCTTTCGGGGATCTCTCTTTCCTACCTTATCCAACCCTTTGCTAGCTCTCAAATTTCTCCAGCTGGCTCCCACAGGCTCTCACAGTGCACCATTTGCTCCACTGGAGCCAGCCTCCTATAGTCTGCGTCGCACCATGTTTGTTGTGGGTCAGTCCCTTTTGATGCATGCCACCACCACTACATTCCTTCAACTTCAGGGCCTTTCATATGCTGTACCTTTGCCCAGTATGCTCCCAACCCCTCTCTCGCCCCCTAACCTTCTCAAAGCCCATCCCAGCTCCCCTCTCTCTCTCTCTCTGGAAGATGTCCCTCACTATTCAGTTGGGAGCCCACTTTTGAGTCCTTTATAATTTGCCCTTTTGAATTTTTCTCTGATGGCTTCACATGTGACACCTATGTCTGCCCAACCAGCCTGACAGACCTTTGAGATAGAGGATGGAATGTTGCACATGTCTGTACCCATCCTCATTGGCACACAGCATGGTGCCTGGAAGCCACTGTACCTGCTTTCTTACTGCCCAGCAGGTACCGGGCAAACAGCCTCCAGCACTCTCCCCCTTCCCAGGCACTTTGCCAGTTCAGGCCATTGCCCCTTCTTCCTGTGCCCTTGAGGTTTGATTCTCATCACAGTCTTCTATGACAAATGCCTGTCCTCTTTCACTGTGCCTCTGACTGGGCGTTCTACCTTAGGTAAGGTCCTTTCTGGCTCACCTTGACCCTAGGACCCCGCCTTGGGAAGGCCCACTTGGAGGAACCTGCTCAGGTAATCTCCCCCTCTGAGTGCTGAGCAACAGCAAGTGCCTAATTCGTTTTTACTCATGAATGTGTTGTTTCTGGGGGAAATACATTTCTCTCTCTGCTTTTTAGGCTATGCCACAAATCTACCAGACCATTCTAAAGTATACTTGATTTGTCCTGACTTTATTTACACATATGTGCCTACCAGAACACCTCCAAACACTGGCCCTTAAATTAGATTCTGAGACGTTAGAATGACATTTGCATGGCAGGATTCTGGGCTTAAGGCAGCAGAAAGCACAACGGTTTGGCCTGGTGGTACTAATCTTGTGTTAACTCATCCTCAGGGAATAGTATGTTTTTGGACTGTTTCTGATTTCCTATTAGATGGCCTTAAAGGAAGTATATCATATCCTGAACCTAAAAGGATCAGCTCTTTAATAAACCAAATTGACCTTTCTGCTTTTTCCCCGGGGGGGATCAGGGTCCTTCTCCATGCCTTGAAGCCCCCTCTTCCCTCTGGTAACAAATTGATTTTGTGACTGTTTTGTTGGCTTTTGTACATGACAACCACATATATGTGAAGAGTAATGACCAAAAGTCAAACCTCTGGGCAACTGGGTATAGCCAGATGAGACGGTAAATATAATTTGTTGAATTACAGAGGTAGCTCCTGTTCTACTGGGTGTGCGTTCAGCTTCGACATCTTGGCAAAGAGATGATGTCACCAGAATCATGAGGCAAGTGGCAGACCACCTGTTAAGCATCCAGTCACGATTCAAAACCAAGAGCCCTGAGGTTATAAATCAAGGTATAAATGTCCTCCTTTTAGTCTCAGGACTCCAATTTGTAGTTACATTGTTTTTGGCAAAGGTCACTTTTTTACTAAAGCTCTGTGTTAAGAATAAGCAAATATCCGAAGACTTGATATGTTAGGACCTACCTGTAATCACTAAATTTATCATGAAACACACTTTTGGAAATGGATAGCTTTGCAACCCACAGGTAATTCAGACTCTAACATGAATGATCTAGATAAATATTCTAAATATAAGATAGATCAGTACCCATCGCTTTTGTGGACTGTGTAAGAGTAATTGGCATATCTTATATAATCCTATATAATAAAAGGCTAATATGCAAATAGACCAAACAGTGGAATAGCTGGTCACTATGACATGCGCTGACCACCAGGAGGCATGTGAAGAACATGGTGGGCATGGTCGCAGCAGGATGATTGAACAGGTGAGCAGGGGCACCAGACCAAAGCAGGGCGACAGTCGCTATCATCAAGGTGAGCCTCTGGTGACTGAAAATTCCTTGCTCCCATGCACCATGGTCCTGCCTGGCGCTTACACCTGCTGCCGGGACCAGAGCCACTGCTCCCATGTGCGTTGGTGCCTAGCGCTGGTCCCGATTGATCACTCAGTGCCATCAGTGGGTGTGAGCAACAGCTGCCCATCCTGATCACCCCTGAGGGCTTCTCCACCTCCCTCTGCTGCTGAGGGGCAATCAGGGCAGTGGCCACAGCTCTCAGCCACAGCTCACACCCCCTGAAGGTGCCTAACCCATTCACACCCGCTGCTGGCACCAGCTCAAATCACTCTGCGCCCGTCAGTGGGTGTGAGCAGGTCCATCAGCATGTGGTAGCAGCAATGGGGGGAGCAGGCTGCCAGCTGATAGGGGACTGGGGGCTGCGGTGGGAGGGGCCAGGCAGGAGCTCAGGGGATGGACTGAGACCCTCCTCTGTGCCTATCACAGCCTCATGGCCCACAGTTCCTTTCAAGGTGCACAAATTCATGCACTGGGCCTCTAGTAGAGAAATAAAGGAGTGACTTGATTGTTCTGAACCTAATTGTCTTCCCTGTGACCAGTCCAAACCTAGATTTGGATTTATTGCAACTGTGATGCTCTGTATTAGCACCTTGAGCTCTTGCTGGAAATTAAATTTACTTATACCCCTCAACCATCCTCCCTCTCTGGCAATTTTGGCCTTGCTTTTGCACAGGAGAAATTCTGCAAGGCGTTCCAAAGCCTCTTCCTCCTAATGCATCTGTAAACAGCTGCAGCTCCCTGTTCAATATTGGCTGCAGCTGCCAGGATGCCCCAGAAGGACAACCGAATGGAGAGAGCTCCCCTTCATTGCTGTGCCACCCCCGACCGAATTTATGTTTTGTTTTTAAGTAACATTTTGTTGCATTTGCATTACTGTAACTACCAGGTTCCAGAAAACTATATTCCCAAACCAATGTCCCCCCAAAGAAAGGAGAAGTGAACTTTATCACCAACAACAAATTCAATTTTCACATTACCTACTGACAAAGAAGCACGTGCCAACAGCACTTGCAGATTCCTGAAAAATCCGCCAAACCGGAGGAAACCCACAAATCTTATGTTTTAATGTCTCAGAATATTGCCTTCTGTGTAACTAGTGCCTTTCACCCAGAGGTGAAAACGAATATTTACATATTTGGTTTTAATTTCAAAATCAGATAGGGTGACACATAAAGATATTCCCAAATGTAATCCTTGTACATTGCTGGTGGGAATGCATAATGGTACAGGCGCTGTGGAAAACAGTTTGGCAGTTCCTCAAAAAGTTAAACATAAAATTAGCATATAACCCATGATTTCTCCTTCTAGGTATATGCCCAAATTGTAAATGGGGGCTCAAACAGAAATTTGTGCACCAAGCATGTCAAACTCAAAGGCTAACACAGGCCAAATAAACAAGGTTTAAGTTATGTGGGTCTCAAAAAAACAAAAGCTCCAATTTTCATAGAAATGTAGGTTTATTTCAGTAGAGACACACTGAATGCAAAGGGCTGAAATAAATGAGTAATTGTTAACATAAGATAACAAAACATTTTAATAAAAATCAATATTTGTTCTTGAACTTTAACTTATCAGACACTGAATAACTGCACAAATGAACATGCATAACTCAAATAAATCTATTTTTCTTGTTCTCTGAAAGTGAAATATTTCCTATTGCCCACACCAAACAAATCAATACAAGGCTAATGATGTGGCCATTGGCTGCTAAAATATTTTCTGCTAATATTAGTGGAGAGAAATGGTGCACCTGTGCATAAGGTGCATAAGGGAAATGAATGCAACATGATTATAGTAATCAGTCATTAGCGAACACTGTAGTTTGTTATTTATAATTATGTATAACAGGATATTATAAAAATTAAGTTACAAAATTTTAATGAAAATGTTCCTTATGTACCATTACATTGGCTGGGCCGCAAAAATATTTGTTGTGGGCCACATGCTACCTGTGGGCCATGAGTTTGACATGCTTGTTGTGCACCAATGCTTATAGCAGCATTATTCAAAATAGTCAAAAGGTGGAAACAACCAAAATGCCCATCAACAGATGAACGAACAAATGCATGTTCACACCATGGGCTATTACTCTGCCATAAGAAAACAATGGAATTCTGATCCATGATACAATGTGGATGAACCTTGAGAATATTATGCTAAGTAAAATAAACTAGATACCAAAGGATAAATGTCTCATGATTCCACTTATATGAGGTATCTAAAATAAGCATATTCATAGAGACAGAAAGTAGATCAGAGGTTATCACTAGAGGCTTGAGAAAGGGCAAATGGGAAATTTTTGCTTAATGGGTACAAAAGTTCTGTTTGGGACGATGAAAAGTTCTAGAAACAAATTGGGTGATGGCTACAGTACTCTTTTCCTTTTTTTCCTGCAATTTCATTCTTTCTCACTGCAAATGAGGATGCTACATGAAATGGCAGAAATAGTCCCAAGCCAAAAACTTTACAGTGTTTTTCTTCTTACAATCAAGGGAACTTAATCCCAATTAAAATGAAAAAATCCTGGGGAAGGTATTGATTGGTCCATTCTGGGTCAGATGACCAACCCTGGATACCCAGAAGACACAGGGATGGCCACGGGAGACCCACTCCAGAGGTGACACCTCCAACATCATCAGACACACACTGGGACTAATATAATCTTTGTAATAGAGTTCCAGAAGGCTGAATTTGAGTGAATAAAATGAAATCAAACTCCATTTATAAAGCAACTAAAGTAATTAAATGCTTAGGAATCCATCTAACCAAAGAAGTAAAAGATTTGTTTACTAAAAACTACAAAACATTGCTGAAGGAAATTAAAGAAGACCTAAGTAAGTGAAAAAACATACCATGTTCATGGACATGAAGATTTGACATTGTTAAGAGTTCGATAACTCCCAAAGGGTTTATATACAATGATGAAATATTACAAACTTTCCTCTTGAGATCATAAACAAGGCAAGATGTCAGCTACCACCAAGCAAACAGAAAAGACTGTTGGGATTCTGACTGTCATTGCATTTTATGTGTCTGTTCATCCAGGAAAGATCAACATTTGCATTATATTGTTTCCATAGCCAACTAGGATGCATGACCCCCCTGGGATGGTATCTCCCAGAGTGTATGTATGTATGTATATATATATATATATATATATATATGTATATATATATATATATATATATATATATGGCATTCAATTAGTTGACAAATTTTAGAGGCTTTGGTTATCCCCATAAAGAAGAAGTCAGGCAATATCCCTATACCAATACAAACTCAACCATCCCACCAAAGGGGGCCAAGCCATGGGACATTGTGTCAGGAGATTTTTAACTTTCTTCATACTTAGTTCTAGGAGTTCCCTTGTGAGCTCTTACACCTACCTAATTTTTCCCATCACTCATACACCAAAGCATCCAAGCATTTGTGACATCCTAGAATCCAGACCCAGCCTCTAAGATACTAACATACATACTAGTTAGAGGAAATCAAGCATGCTTCACCTTTACCACCTGAAGTCTTAGTTATAGAGGAATGAGGAATGTAATGGTGTGAGAGTCTTGAGGCACCCAAGCTTTTTGAATAATGGAGATTCTCTAACTCAATTCGCCAGAAAGAAAAGCAATGAAAGAAAGCAGACGTTAGGATGCCTCTAAGAATGAGTCGGGGAGAGAGCGGAGTTTCAGATTTCTGCTTCTTCTGACACTTCAGCACATTTTATTTCTACATTAGACAGCCAAATATTTACTATGATGTCCCCAAACTCTATTTCTCTAGTCTTACTTTATGTCCTCCAGAAAAGTTGCATATCACATTGGAGACTCGTCTTATATAAGGGTTGGTTTCCAAAACTAGCATTGGAGGGGACATTTGCTTATAGTCAAAATTATCTTTGAAAAGCCTTTAAAGTGGCCCCAAAGAGCAGCATACAGATGTATTATATTACAGTAAGTTCAACACATTCAGCTTTTCTTCCAGCATTGAAACAGATTTCTATTTCTTAAGTTGAACACCTCGTAAGCACTTGGCCTATGTTTGGGGCGCTGGTGTATGAAATATGCACATCACATTTTAAAAGAAGCATTTGCAGCATGTAAGTTTAAATCTAATTTGTATATTATAATCGGGCATATAATATGATTCTGTGATATATCCCTTTATGTAGATTTTTTTATTAAACATATTCCCAAGTAGTTTTAGTCTCTGCAGTTATTATGAATGTGATTTTACTTTTTTAATATCAATTTTTTTTTGCTGGTTATAGTTAGCAAATGGGAAAGCTATTAATCCTGTGTGTGTTTTGTACTCCACCAATTTAATAAATTATTTTTGCTTTATTACTAGGCATGCAAAGAAGCAGAAAAATGTGGCCCAAAATGGGGGAAAATGGATCAACTGAAACAGATTCTAGAATGACCCACATGATAGAATCAGAAAATAACATTAAAATACATTATTGTAACTATAGTCCATGTGTAGAGGAAAGATTGAACATGTCAAGTAGAAACATTCAAGACATAAAAACCCACATGAACTTCTAAAGATGAACATTACAATGTGTAAGGTGAAAAAATCATTAGATAAAGTTAATAGCCATTTAGATAATATAGAAGAAAAGATTAGAGAACATGAAGGCATAGCAATAGAAATTATCCAAAATAAAACAGAGGGGGAAAAAAGCCTAAAAGAAATAAACAGAAAATCAGTGAGTATAGAACAACTTCAAACATCCTAATCTTCATCCCAACAGTCTTTTCTGTTTGCTTGGTGGTAGCTGACATCTTGCCTTGTTTATGATCTCAAGAGGAAAGTTTGAATTATAAATAACTCTTTGGTTAATCATAAAATATCATTAACCAAAGAGGCAGAAAATGTGGAAGTGGAACAAAGAACAGATGGAAGAAATATATTCTATACTGAGGGCATAATCTGAAATACAAAAGTTAGAAACAAAGATGTTTATCATGGCGCTATGTACAATACAAAACATTGAAAACAACCTACCCAATGATAGGGAAATGGCTAATAGAAGACAAGATGGAACACTGCACAGACACAAAAACTATTGTTTATGAAGAGCTTGTAATAACATGAGGAAATGCCGATGCTGTAAAGTAAATTGAATTAAGGCAAAATATAAAATTTTGCAGTGAGCATTACCTCAACTATAAACACTGACAGGGAAAGGGCCAGGAAAAAAACTAGATGGTGTGACCATGGGGATTTCCCCACTATTTTTATCTTTTTTTTTTTCTCCAATTTTCTATAATGAGCTTATAGTCAGCCCTTTTATAATTTGAAAATAAAACAATAATTAAACCGCTTAAATTTTGTTAGATCCTGTTCTAGACCTCTTTGTATATTACCTCATGACTTCCCACAACAACCATGTAAAAGGAGAATATTTTCTTAGGTGTTTTGACAAGGAAATAGAGACTCAAAGACTATCTGTCTTGGTTTGTGCATCAAATAATGTCGGATGGTTGGCAGTTACTAGTGTCTTCTACCGAGGTTTCACTAGTTTACTTGGCTATTAGAAACCAGGTATGTCTGATTGCAAACACCTTGGTATATATTTGCTGCAGAAATAATAAGAACTGGTATATAATTCTCTGAATTTGCCTTTCAATTTAAGGGGATAAAAGATATATAAGATTAACTGATGTAACTCAATCAAATATTTTTAAAAATTGGATAGAAAATACCACATCTTGCTTCTAACATGCACAAAAAGCAAAATGATACCTTTAAAAGTTCTTCAAGTTCTTGTAGGCATGCTCTTCTCAAAAAAGGACAATTCTTTAGTGATTAGGGCCACAACTCCTTTATCTGGTGGGGTTCAAGACATTTAAGAAGACTTTATCCATAGAACAATCAAAACAAATGTCAACTTGCTATGTGGACAGTCCCTATGCTGGTCTTATAGAATACCAAACATTAGCACATTGTCAATGTTTTGTACATACATCTATTGTCCATTGTTTTCCTTAATCACAGAATAATTTGATATTTACACCAACACCATTGAAATTGATGCAAAGAACTTCTACTATTTGTAAAGGCAGAGAAGTCTAGTTTTAAAACATCTCAAGTATCAAACATGAAAGAATTATCTGTTTTAAGATCGAGTACAGTAAAGGAATCTGCACGCTGTTATTTATGGCCTGCAAGCACACGGATTTGCTACCATTTCCACTTAAATTTCCTAACACGTTGAACCCTCTAGCTAAAGAAGTCTGATGCAAAGAGAAAAGCAAAATATTGTGGTTTTGTTTTTGGTTTTTGAATGCTGGTTGCCTGGAGAGCAGACACAATGCTTCCTCCACTCTGAAAAATCCGAAGCTTCCAAAGACGATTCTCAAAATTAAGGGCAGCTCGCAGCTGAGAACTATACCTTTGGGCAAAGGGCCAACTCGGAATGCATTTCACTCTGATTTGGAGCGGTGCCAAAATCCCTCGGTCCCATTTGCTCAGTTTTATAGCTAACAAAAAGAAAATACTGAGCGTGTGGCTCAGATGGGGCTGTTTGGAAGTCAGAATTTAAGGTCTTGCTAAGATGCATGCTAACATGGAGAGGGGCATGTGAGAACAGAATCACTGGGCATTTCCAACAACCGAGCAGATCATGGCAATAGAAGGAACGCTGCCTATTAGTAGAGCGTGTCTGTATCCCTTCATCCCTTCCTGTCCCAGTGAGTGGGCATTGCAAAAAGGAGAAGTGGGAGGGCTCAGAAACCCAGGGACATCAGGAGCACATGCCAATGGCAGCCTGAACACCAGGGTTTGTTCCATCAGCCTCCAAGGTTGATAAGACCCGTTCTAAAATAAATTATAACTTCACCCAATTCCCATGCTAAATTCATTGTTTATTTCCACCATCCACTTAAACAGCAGCTAAAGATCATGTTAATTGAACTTCACAGTTTTCCCCAAAAATAACTTCATTAATACTACTACTATTTTGCATGCAGCTTAAGTTTTCGCTATGAACTTAAATGGGGGACCAAATTTAGCTTCCTGTATTTTTTTTTTCCAGCTGAAACAGAGCTGGGATTTTATGGGAATGGTACAACTTAGGAAATCCAGACAAACAAAAAGCATAAAAATGATTCTGAGTTAGCCACTGTTTATATTTTAGGGTATTAATATCCGCCATCAATCTAGAAGCACAGAAAAGGGTTTTTTTTTTTGTTTGTTTGTTTTGTTTTTTTAGCAAAAGTAGATCATTTGGGCTCTGTGATATAGTGGGTTTTTTTACTTATCTATATATCATGAACAGCTTTCCATCACTATTTTGAGTGTACAGAAAGGGATTCTGAGTATCCCTTTTTGAATAGACTTTAAATAGAATGTGAACAGCACCATTTAGTGGAAGCTGCTTCTTTGTTCAAAAGGCTCTAGACATGATCTGCGATACAAGAAACGTAAATGGCTATTGACCTTGCAAAACGCAGCATGGTTAATAAAAATCTCGGTTTCCGTGACAAGACCTTCAGACCTGTGCTACATATGAGTGTGTTATGCCATTTCTCCCCAGTATCCTGAATAGCTCTGAAAACACACAAGGGTTCAACTTGTGTTTGGAAGATCATAGTTAGGAGTTCAGGGCCTTGGTCACAGCATGAGTTCAGCATTTGAAACTTGAGGGCTTCCCATGTGCTGACTGGGTTGCTGGGGCCATGAGGAGGGAATAGCTGGCTAGAGAAGGAAGCTAACGGGGGGAAAGCAGAGCTGAGAACACAGAGTTCCAGTGACACTGTATGAGTGCTATCCACCTCTATCTGATGAAATGTCTTTTCATTCAGTGAGCCAATAAATTCTCTTGTTTCCTTAAATTACCTTTTCATCCATTTATTTATAGCTTGTTCGTTCAGAAAATATTCTCTAAGTGCCTAAGTGTTGGCCATACAGCAGTGAACAAAGTCTTGACCTCATAAAAGTGACACTGGGGAACAGATAACCAATATGTCACTAAACATTTAATGTAGGGCCAAGAATCAAGACCCATAAAGAAAACTCGGGCAGGGCAATGGGACAGTATGTGCCAGGAGATGCTTTGAAAGGGGCATTAGAGAAGACCTCTCTGAACAGAGACCTAAATAAATGAGGGGTAAGAACCCCTCCATAGCCAAAAACAGTTTGGCTCAGTGGTAGAGCGTCAGTCTGCAGACTGAAGGGTCCCAGGTTCGATTCCAGTCAAGGGCATGTACCTGGGTTGTGGGCACATCCCCAGTAGGGGGTGTGCAAGAGGCAGCTGGTCGATGTTCCTCTCTCATCGACGTTTCTAGCTCTCTATCTCTCTCCCTTCCTCTCTGTAAAAAATCAATAAAATATATTAAAAATAAAAAATAAAAAAATAAAAACAGGTTCCACCTTATCTTTAAAAAAAAAAAAAAAAAAGAACCCCTCTACATATTTGGGGACAATTTTACGCAGAGAGAATAAAATTCACATTTAGAAGAGCAAGAGCTATAGATATCAAAGGAAGAACAAGGACGTCAATGTAGAGTGGCTTTCACAGGAATGACAATATTATTTCCAATGGCTCTCTGACCCAACATTCATCCAGTCTTCACCAGCAGCAAAACCAGTTAGTGCTATTAAAGACACAGAAAGTGTGCAAAGACATGAGCTAACCGAGCCACCCACTAAACACATAAAACTTCTTTGACTCTAACGTTCTACCTAAATCCTACAATAAGGCCCTCATCTGGCTTTGCACACCGGCTGAGACATTCTCTGACATCCCTGTTTGATTACTTAACCACCCTCCGTTTCTGCAGCTTGCTTATCTTACTGCTGCCAATTTTACAACAACTCTGATTTCTCAGCCAATTTGTTTATTTGTTATTTTGTTTCCTGGCCACTGTCAGAATTATCTATAAAGTGTAAGAGTGGGTAATGTGTTCAGATGAGGGAAGTTTGGCAGAGTCTTGCTTGGAATTCTTTTTGAGAGAAAACATACATGTGGGGATGGGACACTTGGTAAAAAATCAGTAACTAGTGATTGGAATGAAGAAGTCGCAGTCAAGAATATTTTGGCAAAAGGAAAAAAATAACCAATGTTTTCATATCAACCTCACACCTTTCTCCCTAAAAGGCAAATTATAAAAGTTTCGCTGTTAACTGCTCCTGCTGAGTTCCTACAACCGCCAGCAATGCATCATAGAGCACCAGGCCATGTGTGTGGCCATCCTCTCTCAGTGAACAGTGCCACTTATTCCTTGAATTGTAATTAGTAGCCACATCCTGCTTAGTTGCTTGAGTGAAGTACATTTGTTTGGTTTGTGAATTGAGCTGAAGTACTCAGAAGAATTGATGAAGCAGATAAAATGGTTTCCTCAGAATGTTGGAATCAGAAATTGAAATCCAATGACACATGTTTCTCTGAGGACCAGAATTTTTATTCTAATTGTCAGATATTGTAGACTCATTCAAAGTCTTTATCAGTGCAGTGTTTTCAAATATGAATAGCTTGTTCATTAGCCAAATAAGTTTGGAAGGTGTGCGGTTAAAATAAAGCTAAGTGGATCACACTCAATATTGAAGGATAGGAAGCTCTCACTCTAAGATCCAGAACAAGACAAGACTACCTGCTTTTGCCATTGCTGTTCAACACTGTCTGTAAATTCTAACTAGAACTATTAGAAACAAAAGAAACAAAGGCATCCAAATGGAAAAGAAAGAGGTAATGCTACTTCTATCCACAAATTAAAATGTCCTCTGTATAGAAAATTGTAAAGAATACACACTAAAGATATAGCTACTACAGCTAATAAACAAATTTAGCAGTTTCGGGGTATGAAATCAACACACAAAAATCAATTGTGTTTCCATACACAAGCAGTGAACAATCCAAAAAATAAGTTAGGAAACCAATTTCATTTATAAATCAACTACAATAATTAAATGCTTAGGAATCCATCTAACCAAAGAAGTAAAAGATTTGTCTACTGAAAACTACAAAACATTGTCGAAGGAAATTAAAGAACACCTAAGTAAGTGAAAAAAACATACCATATTCATGGACATGAAGACTTGACATTGTTAAGAGTTCGATAATACCCAAAGGGTTTATACACAATGATGAAATATTACAAGCTTTCCCCTTGAGATCAGAAACAAGGCAAGATGCCAGCTACCACCATTGATTTCTGTTCACTATTATATGGATGTCCTAGCCAGTACAATGAGTCAAGAAAAAAGGGTTACTGGAAAAGAGTTGGGAAAGGAAAAATTAAAAATGACTTTATACACAGATAGCATAATTGTGTATACCTAGGAAATTGTGTAAATGTATAAAGTTCAAAAGAATATGGAGACAAATTATTAGAATTAATAAGTGAACTCTAGCCTTAAGATTCCTTGAAGAATTTTGGAGTTGAAATATAGTGCCTTTTCTCATCCTCATCCTCTTTATATACAATAGATTGCTACAGTGTAGAGCATTTTCAAATAAGTGCTGAATGGAAGAGGTAATTGCTCTGAGTTAATGAGAAGTGAAAGAAATTTACATTTTTTTATTTCAAATGTTATTCATTTCTGTACCCTCTAGGTATCTGTGAAAAATTGATCATAATCACAATTAGAAATAACATTTGACAAATACTTAAAACTAAAGGGATAATATCATTGAACAACAAATGGTCTCATATTATATTCCAAGGAATCACTTTAGGCAGATCCAAACCAGATTAAAAGATCCTATGTCTTTTTATTGGCTGCCAAATAGAGTTGATGATCACTCGCGGAGCTTTAAAAAAAAAAAAAAAAAGTCTAACATTTTATTTCATGCAAGAAACTAGGATCCATGAAGCCAAACTTCCTCAGGGTTAATTGCAGTATTTGAAGAAAATGATACTTCTCCAATAGTTTGTGAGTCAATGTTCAATGTGAGATTTTTCTGGAACTACAAAAATTCATTACTTTTTCAACCTAAACTGGGGGGAAAGGGGAGATGATTGAAGCTAGGATTATCATCTATTCTTTTTTTTTTTTTAAGTGAAAATGTCTGTTTTGATGTATTCAGCTTAGTGAATCAACATCAACAACAAAAATATTGCCATGTCCAAAACAGGTGTTCCCATGATAGGGATACAGTAGGAATTTTTGAAATGCGCACTGGTTCTCAAATTCATGCTTCCTTCTGAAACAAATAGAAACTTTACCAGGTCTGCTAGAATCCACACCCTGTAAAGATTCCTCCACCAAGTTCTTCAGAAACTAATGGACTTCCCAAGACCGTGCTGAAGACCGGGGATGGAGATTCCATGCTGCATTGTCCTGCCTGCTGTGCTCAGTGCCCCAGAAAGAGGCATCTGTCTGTCAGGCCTTACACTGTCCTTCTTCCTGCCCCCATGGCTTGTCCAGCTGTCCCTCAAAACCTGCCAAAAGACTTCTCCTCTGTAAAGTTCTTCTAGATTCACCAAGAAACTTTTTTTCCCTGAGGTTACTGTACATACCACCATCAAAGCAACTTTCTTAATGTATCATAATGGTCTCCCTGGGTTCACAGAAGCAGGAACCAAGCCCAGGGCTCTGTAAACAATAGGTCCTGACACATTATAGGTGCTTATTATATTTTGTTCAATGAGTGAATGTGCCCAAATTCTAGATTGAAATAACAAACTATACCACAGTTGGAACACAGAATGAATTCCATACTGAAACAATCAAATCGTGTTTTCGATTCTGCCTGAGGATGCAAACCGGTGCAAGATTTATGGTAAAACGCTTTCTATTACATAAGCCACACAAGTTGATTGCAGGCCGTTTGCTCTTCCAGTGGTAGACGGAAGGCAGAAAGGTTTCCGTGTCCACCTAGGTTTCCCATGCAGGAGAAGTCAGAAGAATCAAGTACAAGCAAAAGGCTGGCAAGAAAGCTCCTCACACGCTGGCTGGCTGAAAAGTCAGCAAAACGCTCCCCCAGCTAGAATCTAACAGGGCAGGCGGAAAGTTTCTCTTTCAGCTAATCATCACCACCACGATGGAGTCGTAGAGAAGACAAAAAGCACGGGAAAGGGTTCCAGCCCGTGGCTCACCTGCAGGAGAGGTCTGGCGTCTGCCCCACAAGAAAAGCTGCTCCTGAGACCTGGTCCCTCGTGGACGGAACAGGTGGTACCCGAGCGCGCTTCGGCACCTCCAGCCTCGTGCGCATCCCCAGCTGGGGCCTCTCATTGGAAAGCTGCAAGCTGACCGGAGAAAGATGGCCAGGAGAAACCGGGCCTTTCACCCGTTGCTGGCATCCAGGGTCCGGCAGTGCCTGCCAGAGCCCCTCTGTTCTCCTCCGCAGCCTCTCTTCAATCCCCAGGAAAAGGGCTGCTCACCCAAGAGCCGGGTTAAATATCAGAATGGAGACGCCCCTCTTCTCCCGTTATGACCACATTCGTAGGCTCATTCTGCTGCTTCCGGAGAATGCACTAGCGACCCAGGGACCTTCCATTAATCCTAGGATCATAGAGGTCACCAAAGGCTCCAGATTCATTCATATGAAGAACAGGCAGCCTACACTTAGCACCTGTGTGAGCTTGGAGGGGCATGGGCAACGCCCTACCTGATGAGACAGGATCGATGACACATGATCAATGACCACACCTGCTCTGATGGGGACAATGTCAGTGGCAGTTCAATGCAGTCGTTTTCCACTCTTAATTCCTTCCTTCTCTTGACAACCACTCTAGTCCATTTATTATTTAGCCTTTGTATCTACATTCACACAAACCTGCCTTTGGAAATGTTGGTGATTCTCTCCTCCCTCTATTAGTTCTCACCTGTTTCTGATAGAAAACAAATGGCCTTTCATTTCAGCCTCCTTCATTGTTCCCTTTTCCCACTACTGACACCTCCTCAGCCAGGAGCCGGGCAGGCAGAGGGACAAAAGAAGAAACACTGACGTCAGCGTTTCCCAAGCATGTCTTTTAGACCCTCCGTTTGCTTTCTCTGGAGTAATGACACCTTTGACGGGGAGTTTTGCTCCTACTGCGCTCTCTTTTGGCCAATTTAAAAGATGTTTAAGAGTGACCTAGGATGGTGGGTGCATTGATTTATTCCTGGTGATTTCAAGTAAAGAGGACTGATGCCCACTTGACATGTCATAGAAGACAATGCAGTCTCCTACAGAACTGCCTGCCACCCCTCTGCTCCTTGAGGGCAAGTATCTGTGACTGCTGTGTCTTGTGTGTGTCCTAAGTACTGAGAACTGCAGACAGCCATGCTACAAATTTTTCTGAGTAATGAATGAATGGATGAATGAATGAACAAACCAGCTCCACTGGTGCTCCCTGGCCTGTATGTGATTCTTTCTCTGGGGTGTTTGCACAAATCCCACAGAAAGCTCTTCTCTGAGAACACCAGTCTCTATCTGACTCAGTTCGCCCCAGGTGGCACCTTACATCAACCTCCCCAGTGCCTACAACTGGCGGCTCCATTTCTGCCAGAGTCTCTTCAGCTGGAGGAAAGCCCTCTTGAGTGGAGTTAATTTGTAAATAACCTGCAGTCCCAGCCCCTGTGATGGAACCCATGTCTGATCCATGGAACCTGTGCCCCTCTGTCCTGCTTGCTTTCAATGCACTCTCCCCCCCTCCCCCACACCCATTCTCTCCCCCTCAATGGCTGCTGGGCAGATGGATCCCACCAGTCTTTAACTTGAGTCTTCCAAGCACATCACATCACCAGCTCCCTCCACGTACAAGTGCAAGACCTTTGGACCTTTCTTGGGAGGCATTTACAGAAGGAAATATGCCCTCCTTCCTTGCATGGGAGTAGGGGCTGGTGGGAATGACACCAAACTATGGCAATGTCTCCAAAATCCTATCTCCTGGCCTCCCCAGCCTCTTCTCTTTAATATATTCAAGGTACCACTAAAAATGTTCAGACACTGCCTTTTGCAAGTCCTGTACATTTGGGACATATACTAAAAAAAAATCACTTATGCTTATCTGAAATTCAAATATAACTGAGCATGCTCCACTTTATTTGGCAACCTTACATACAGCTGATGTGGCCCTTGTGTTGAAATAAGGGTTATTTAACACAAAGAAAAACAATATTGTTTCTCTTTGGCCTTTGGGTTCCAAATAAAGAAAGAGTCATAATTCCAAACAAGTTCATCCACAGGTCAACATGTGAAACCACACAGCACTCGCCACACCTGATTATCTCATCATGTCATTCTTTGCTGTCCTCTTTCACTTGATAGCCATAGAACCAGGCTATGTTATTCATTTTTGTATTTTCTTCTGCCAGAATGGATCCATCAAGACGCAATTTCTCTAAAGCTCATGCTTTTAGGAGCAGCCACATTAACACGTTTACATGGTGGAGGTGGGCATTAATGACACCAGGCTGCAGAGTTTCACGGGCACATTTTTCTCTTCCTTAGAGCAGTGCTTGCTCAAATACTTGGAGCAATTTCCAACCTGTTATCCTTTAAGAAGCAGCCTGGCCTGGCCTGCCGGTGGCCCTTGAAGAACTTTCTATGCAGAGGTCACTGCCCCCCTGCAGGGCAAGAAGTGAAACTGGGGCTTCTTAAAGGAATGGATCAGCTTTAAGTAACACCTGGCCTTTCTCAATGTCTCATTAAGAAATATCTGAAAACACACACACACACAGATAGAAGTTCACAGCACCAGTGAAAACCAGAACAATTAGCTGGTTTTGAAAATCGAGGAGAATGTGACTCCAATGCCACTGTGGCCAGACATGTAAGCACCAGGCCAGGGGGCACCTTGTGCTATGTTGCTAAAGGAAAAACACCACCTAATCCCCTGCACAAAGGAGAAGGTCCTTTGCTTCTCCTCCATTGCATCCACTTCGTTGAGAAACTCATGGAGAGCTAGCTGGCTGGTCCTCCACTGACTCGTGTTATTTTCTAGGACAGCCAGATGGTTATGTCTCACTTCACTTACCCCCACCTCACCCCAAGCTACATCCAGAGATCCAACTCCTCAGAAACACCTGGGCAAGACGTAGGCTGTGGGCTACCAGCATAGTGGTCTCCACAAATACACCGCGAAGGGTCTGGGAGAAGATGGAAATAGTAGCAGCAACAACCAGGGCTACCGTTTTCCATGCAGTCCATCTGTCTCGTGTGCTAGAGAGCCGGCGATGGACGTAGGAGTGGGCCCATTTCTGTCTGAAGGAGCGGAATGAGATAGGAAATGTGTGAGGTGCTGGGCTCACCCACCTACCTACCATCTGTGACTCGGGGAAAGAGATTGGGCCTCTCCAAAAGTGGTCAGAGGGCAGGGGCGATCCTATCCTGACAGCTTCCTGTGCGGGTATGCGGCAACCTGCAAAGTGGGGGGGATTCAGGGAAAGGAGACACCTTCTGGAAAACTCAGGAAAAAGACATGTTGCTCAAGGAAGCAAAAGAAAAAAAGAATAGTGAGTGGGTTGTATTTCAATAGATGTGAGATAAAATGGAAAAAGAAAGTTTAGCGAGAAAATGTACCTATAAGCAATTATTTGAAAAGAAAGGAAGGTTTACTGAAGTAAGAAATGCTGCAAGGAATCAAAGAGTTCAAAAAAAACAGAATTAAGCTTTTTGAAATCGCAGAATTGTCATTGACAAACTGAATAAGTAATATGGAAGATAAACATGACAATTCATTATAAAGAGGAAAAACACAACAATGGAAATGGGGAAAGAAAAAAAAATGGTAGATACAGAAATTCGAAGACCTAACTAAAGATCTAAAAGCTGTTCTACATTGCAATGTTGGTGAATCCATTCAACAATGAATGGATCAAAATTCAAGGACTGCTTCTACAGAGAACCAACATAACAAAGGTCACAGGCAGGGCAAAGGTCGACAGGAGATGCCTAAATTGCCTAACCTGCCAAGAGAACAGCAAGAATGCCTCCAATGAGAAAGGACCAATGAATAGATGAATGCATGAAAGGACTAAGAAGCAAGAAACAAACCAATAACAAACAAACAAACAAAAAAGGAACAATAGATCTGTAAATGGAATTCACAGAAAGGGAAGCCCAAATGACTTAATGAAAGAAGGAAAAGTTGTTCAACCTCACTGAAAATCACAGAAATGCAAGTCAGACCAAATCATTACTCTTCACCAATTCTAACAGCGTAGGACCTGCTGGTGAGGATGAGGAGAAAGAGTGAGACTGTCGATGCATTCCTGGAGTGCAATCTGGCTGTGAGGGAAACATGTGAACACCTTGGACTTGTGCATGTCAGCATGTGCAGCAGGAGATGGTGGTGGAGGAGAAAGAAGCAGGGAGAGTGTGGAAAAGGAAGGAACAAAGGAATAATAAAGAATGTAAAATAATGCACAGAATTAGGGTGAATAAGCCAAAGCTATTTTTATTATCTTTTTACTTTTGGGTAATTTTCATTTTTAATAATGTATTTTATAATATATATGTATTATGCATGAATATTGCAATGCATTATACATAAATATAAAAAAGAAGTTATTTTTAAGCATCCATAATCCCACCACCCGAGGTTTATAACTACTGCTAACATTTGGTATATTTCTTTTGGAACATTTTCTATGCATAAGCACTTTCCCAAATCATTAAATATTCTTCAAAAATAATTTCATCATTTTAAAGATTGCATAACATTACATTAATTGAATATATCATAATAATTTCTGATGCATCCCCTTTAGGGAAAATATATGCTATTTCCAAATTTTAAAATTACAATGACATAACTTTGACATGAATTTTGGTAGCTTTTCTGATTACTTTTTACCATGCCTTCACAGATGTGGAATGATTGTATTTAAACATTAAGACTCCTTATTCCAGCCTGGTCAGCATAGCTCTTTGGTTGAGCCTCATCCCATGCACCAAGAGGTCACTGGTTCAATTCCTGGAGGTGGCCAACATTGCTCTCTCATTGATGTTTCTATTTCTCTCTCTCTAAAGTCAATAAGAACATATTTTTTAAATATTCCTTATTCCATATTACCTTATTGCGATCAAGTTTAATTAAAACAAATCTAAAAGGCAAAACAATAAGATGAGAAAGAACATGGCTAATGAAAATTTCTTTTAAAAAGTGTAAGAACAAAGAATACGAATGGAATGAAAATGGCCTAGGCTACATCAAGAGAAAGGTGCGCAGTGACTTCAAATACTTTAAAAAATAAATGTGACTCGGGCTCTTTCAGGTAGATGGGGACATCAAGGTTACTTTAATTAACAGGGTTTCTTTTAAGGCTGCATGTGGGGAACTAAAGAGACATAGACTATGCCAGCAGCCTCCTGGCCACACTCACAGCCACTGGATGGACTTTTAAGACACAAGCCTGGTTGAGTCACCTGGTTCCCACCTCCTCTCCATGGCAGGTGAACGTCACTCCCATTTCAATGACCCGCCATCCCGGCCACACGGCTCCACACAGCTGCTCTGATTTTGTGAATACCTCTCTACCATCAGCTGACTCTCACTCTGCTCTCTAGATTCTTCTCCCTACCTCAAGGTTTGATTCCTTATGGATCCCACTCACCTAATATCTTTGTTTGACTTCTTGAACAGTGACTGATGGAACCTCCAGCTTCTAACAAGATTCCAGTGTCTCCATTTGACAGAGATATTTCAGGTTGCCTGCAAGACTACTGAGCATCCTAGATGGCTGGTATGACTTGGTTACCAGCTCCAGGCACCTGGCACGGATACCTGGCTGGTGCAGAGCATGCCGCTACATTCCATCCTGGACAGGTTATAAGCTTAAGGAGGAGGTCATGTTCTAGGTGTTTCTTTGGTAGCCTTTAGTCCAGTTCAAAGACAGAAATACAAAAACAGCTTTTAATGGCTAAAGGAAAGGTAAAATTCAAAAGTTAAATTCTTTATAATCTGGAGACTTCAAAAGCCTTGGAAAGACCCTAAAGGGTACTCTAAAGTATCCTCCCTACAAATTGGTGAGATTTACAGAATTAATGTCTGAAGTGACATCATTGAGGCCTAATTAAAAATGTCCTGCTGGGAGAATCCAAGATGGCTGTACAGGTAAACACCTAGCCTCAGCCGCACAAAACAATTTCAATAAAATACAACTAAAATATAAAATGGACATTACCCAGAACTACAGGAAAGTCGACTGACTGGAAATTCTACAACGAGAAGCAAGGAGAAAACCAGAAGAAGAGCGGAGGAGCTGTAAAAGCCTAAGGTACGGAGACACGCGGCGCGTGCAGAGAAGACAGAGCCGGAGAGGAGGGGCGCTGAGTGCCTGGCTGGCGTTCCCTAGCGGGAAGGAGATAAAAGCTCCAACTGTGCTGGGCCTCAGTTCCGACTGCTCTGAACCCCAGTTCTAGGCCAGACCCCGGGAACCCAGCTCATCCATAGGGAGCTGGGCTGTAAGGCGGAACCCTGGGGGAGCGGAGAAGTTAGGTCCTGGAGGTGCTCACATTGCACGCAGAGAAGGGACGGTTGGCTGTGCTGCGGGATTGCCCTGGCGGGAAGGAGACAAAAGCTCCGGATGGCTCTAAACACCACCCCCAACTCCACTTCCAACTGAACTGAACCCCAGTTCAGGGCTCATTGGGGGAGAGCCTACACTGTTTGGTAGCAGGTGAAAATCGAGGGCACCTTTCTCTCAGAGGTGCTTGCAACGAGTACTGAAGGATCCTGGGGATTACTGAGACTTAGGAACCGCATAGCACGGGGCTGACGGAAGCCAAGGCCATAGGCTCCACCCTGAAACCCCGCCCCATCAGGAAAGCTACGAAAATGCCGAGACATCGAAATAGATCACAAACGAAAGAAATGGAGGACAAAAAGCAACTGGATATAGAGTTCAAATCTACGTGTATAAGGTTTTTCAAGAATTTCCTAGAAAAGGTCGATAAGACCTATGAGGATATGAAAAGGGATCAACTAGAATTAATAAGTAATCAACAAGAAATGATAAGGGATCAACAAGAAATAAAGAATACATTGTCTGAAATAAAAAATATTATACAGAGTCCTAAAAACAGAATGGAAGATCTCAAGAATCAAGTCAAAGATTTGGAACATAAAGAGCCAGAAGACACTCCTCCGCAGAAGCAAGAAGGCAAGAGAGTCCAGAAAATTTAAGATAATGTAAGAAACCTCTGGGACAACTTCAAGAGAACCAACATCAGAATTATGGGGGTCCCAGAAGATGAGAGAGAGCAAGATATCAAAAATATACTGAAAGAGTGACAGAAAACTTCCCCCACCTGGTGAAAGAATTAGACTTACAAGTCCAGGAAGTGCACAGAACTCCAAACAAAAGGAATCCAAAGAGGACCACACCAAGACAAATCATAATTAAAATTCCAAGAGCAAAAGACAAAGAGAGAATATTAAAAGCAGCAAGAGAAAAGCAGGTAGTTACCTATAAAGGAGCACTTATACGATTGTCAGCTGATTTCTCAACAGAAACCATGCAGGCCAGATGGGAATGGCAAGAAATATTCAAGGTGATGAATAGTAAGAACCTACAGCCAAAGATAATCCACCCAGCAAAGCTATCACTCAGAATCGAAGGCCAGATAAAGATCTTCACTAATAAAAAAAGCTAGAGGAGTTCATCACCACCAAACCAGAATTATATGAATTGCTGAAGGGGGTTCTTTCGGAAGAGAAAGTAAATAAAGATAAAAATTATGAACAACAAATACGTAACTATCAACAAGTGAATCTAAAAACCAAGGAAATTAAAAAAAAAAATCTGATGAACAATATTAACTGTTGAATATAATAGAATCAGAGGTATGGAAGGGGAGTGAACTGACGATTCTTGGGGAAAAGGAGAGAGGGGGATGTGGGAAGAGACTGAAAATAAACTGTGCACCTATGGATGAGGACAATGGGGGGTGGGGAAAGGGTAGAGGGTGGGGTGGGAACCTGGTGGAGGAGAGCAATGGAGGGGGGGGGAGAACATTTGTAATAATATGAACAATAAAAATTATTTAAAAAAAATAATTAATAAATAAATAAATAAGTCCAGCTGATCTCATTCCTATCCTTTGGTCAGATTATAATTACTAATGAAAAGAATGCGTATCAATCACTATTTAGAGACATCAAACTCATCTGCCTTTTGCCCATGCACACACACCCTTAATTTCCCCAGTGCCCAGCCCATTTCTTTCCCCCTTTGCCAAACAGGCATACAGGTCTGAGCCCAGGTCCACACCGAAAAGAGAGCTGATCAATGCAATGACCTGGGTAGCAGTGTAGATGCATTGCAGCAGCACTGTCACATCCTCATCCCTTCAGCCCTTACCCCTCTGTGAAAATGGCATGGCTTTCACTACACCTGCAACCGTCTGAGGGCTTCCCCTGAGTCCTGAGGTCCACTCTGGCCACAGGTTCAGCAGATCAAGATAACAACCTCTCCCCCCTCCCCCATGCACACACACTCACACACACCACCACCACCATTAGAAACAGACTTCAGCTAATGGCATGATTACCTCCAACTCCTCTTACCCTCAGGTGGCATAGCTCTTTGAGCTGCACAAAGTTTGTCTCTACACCATTTCGCAGTGTTCCCTAGTAGGATCAAGTTCCAGGTACCCACAGTGGCAACTTGCTTGCCTGTCTCATGACTCTACTCTCCTTCCACTGTCTCCATGGGATCACCTCCCAGTAGACTGTTTGTAGTGGAATCCCTGACTCAGGGCCTGCTGCCGGCAAATCCAAAGGAACCCTCCACTATTACCTTTGTTCCTTATACTCTACTCAGAGATAGGGATGTTCATTTGTTGTCTTTTGATCGTACAGGCAGTTATCTGCATTTGGGGTGACCAATCCTGGTCCCATTTACCTAGGACTGAGGGGTTACAGAGACTTAGGACTTTCAATGCTAAAACCAAGAAAATCCTGGGCAAACTAGAATGAGCTGGTCACCCAAGAGCACGTTGCCTGCCTGCATGATGAATATACATAGCCATTTCCTTCTTACAGGCAGGCAGCTGGAGGATGCTCTAAATCAACCAAGGATGGAACAGTATCATTAGCATGTGGGTTAATTAACTAGAAAAGAAGTAGAATTCTCCACCCATTGTGCACAATAGGCATGCTGAGGAAGGAGAATAAAGAGAGCCTGAGTGGACCATACAACTAGCCATCACTGCCGTGAGGTACGGACAAGTGGGTACCATTTAACAGTTACTAATATTTCCCAGCTGTGCCTAGCACAAGGATCTCACATTTTGCCAGAAGTCCTGCAACACATCTGGGATGTGAAAAAAATTAACATGTTCGTTAAACCGAGTGTCACCAAGTATAATGTTCAAGCCTTAAACACATCAAGATATGCTAAGATCTCTTGCAAATTAACCAGCTGATTTTCTTACTAAGTTCTGAAATGGGCTCTCAAGCATATCCTTTCAATGGAAAAATACAAGCACAAACAATGCTTTTGTAATATAGCAGGACTCTGTAACCAAGAATATCAGCCCAAATCTGACCATTAGGTTCTACCTGAAATCTCCCAATCTTCCATGAGGATACTTGGGTTGTAATGATGTATGAAAACATTTCATAAACCATAAAGCATCATGTAAGTTGATTAATCCATCATTCACCCATCACATACCACTGTAACAATTATAACTATAAAATGTTATATTAATATGCTGGAATCATTTTCATTTGGACTGTGAGCAGGGAAATTTTTTTTTTTATCATTCAGTTTTAGCCTTAGAAGCATAAATGGCACATATCAGATAATCAACCAAGGTTGGCCTCATAAATATATAACCAAAAAGATGAATTAGTGCTGCTAAACCCAGAGCTGTGCATCAGGACCTAGTACCCTGATAGGAAACCTTCCTCCAGTTTAGGTTTAAAAGAAAGGACCTATTTCGTTACAGTTCTTGAATGATACTACAATCCACTATGTTACAAACACCTTACCCTATTCCTTCTTTCAAAGTCTATGTTAAGTAACTTTCAGAATTTGTGTCTTAGTAAATACTTTTTCTTCCTTCTCATTTTTAAAATATATATTTTTTTATTGATTTCAGAGAGGAAGGGAGAGGGAGAGAGAGATCGATACAACAATGATGAGAGAGAATCATTGATTGGCTGCTTCCTGCACGCTCCACACGGAATGGAGCCCACAACCCACGTATGTGCCCTGACCAGGAATTGAACCATGACCTCCTGGCTCATAGGTCAACATTCAACCAATGAGCCACAGTAGGAGGGCTGCTTTCTTCTTTTTGATAATAAAAAAATTTGCAATTTTCCATGTTTCCCTTTTTAGCTTTGGTTTTGAGGAAGCCCAGAAATAAATTTGATACATTTTTCTATTCAAATTGAACTTCCTTTTTTATCCCTATGGATCTTTATTTTTAAAAAGTACTTTTTCTTTCAGATATTCCATAAGTTTCTGGAAGACAGACTATAAATATACATATGTTTGATACCACGAATTTTATCAATGTAAAAGTAGGTGTCTATTTTATCAAGGCATTTCTCTAAACCTGTGATAGTATCATTCTTACTTTACTCTGCAAACTTTTGAAAGTCACCACATGGTGTCTACAGAACCTAATAACTTAACTTCACTTGAAGACTCATGAAAACCAAACTTGCATTTTCAACTGAATTAAAAACAGTCATGTGAACTTCTTATGCCATGGGAAGTTGTTTGGAATATGTCCTTCGGGGCGCAGACACCATCTCCATTGTGCAGCTCAGAGACCTAGCTTCCTCACCATCTAATGGTTTGAATTGGGTTTTCTCTACTGATTGGGGAGCTGAAGCTCCAAACCACATGTGGCCAATAAAACAGCCAGATCTACAGTCTGACACCCTATGTGTTTGTGACCAGTATTTGGGCCTCATAAATAATAATTTTAATATTGTCAGTGAAGCTAAGTGATTAAGAGCATATGGTTTTGTTTGGGAAGTATCCAGACTTGGCCACCTGCAAAGCTTCCTTAGACAAGTCACGTAAGTATCGGTCAGAGGGTAAGCCCTCCATGAATGGTTGTTGTTGACCTTCTTGCAGTCTTTTCTAGGCTAAAACATATAATGTCAGATATAATTTCAAAAAAAAAAAGGGGGGGGGGTTCCTGGTCCCTTTATGTTGGGCTAACTGTTCCTACCATGTGCTCCTCCTATCTTTTGTCCTTCCCATGCAGACTTAGTTGTCTTTGCTTGACTAATCACCTCTCTCCACTGGAACTTTGGAAAGGCAGGGACCGCATCCATTTCATTCACCATTGTATCCCCAACAGGTAGCTCAATACCTGGCACATACTAGGTCCCTGATAAATCTGATGAATAACTAAATGAACAGATAAATGGAAGGGTGAATAAAGGAAGGACCTTAGAAGTCTGCTGATGTAGTCACTTTATTTTCCCTTAAATTTGAGCTATAGAAGAGGAATTACCAGCAAGCTCCTAACCCACGATCATCTCAACACTTTAAGTTCCTACTCAAGCATACTTGAACTCACTAATAACTGAGTCAGCAAAACTCAAGTGCAAGAAATGGGATCCATTTGAGCCCTGCAACAACCTTGGCCTTTTCCTTAAGTATTGGCCTATCCAAAGCAAAGCCCCCAAAGAAACCAAACTTGCTCCAGTAAAGATGGAACCAGCTTCTGGTGTTTCTCACCATACCATCCCCGGGGTTGGAATTCTCCTATGTCTGTCCTTCCAATAAATCTTTCATAGATCAGGGAGAAAAAAGAAGGAAGCTGCCCACACAGTCCTCAGCGATGTCCACCCTAGGGGCACGCCTGCCAGGTATCATCAACTGGGGCTGAGATACCCAAGGGCTGGCCACTAGTTTGTTGGAACAGGTTTAGCGGTCCTGAACTAATCCTTGGGATTCTTACCTAGAGTCCATGGCCACCAACTTGGTCCTGCAGCCAAGTTCTCCAACCTACCTCAATGCTGGGGTGCTGCCTTGGCTACTGCTGGAGGTCTCACTCACCAGCACTTCTCAAAGGAGGCCTGAACCAGTAGGCAAACACCCTCACTGGACGTGAGCTCCAGCCACAGCTGCCAGCCCACTGGTGACTAGATGACCCAATGGTGTGTGGTACCAATACATATCTACTCAACCCATCCTGCCCAGCTGCTGGATGTTAGAAGAGTGGGAAATTCTAACACATTGACTAAGATACAATTGTCTAACAGGTTTATGAGGGATGAAACAGAATTAACGAGGTTGGAGGACATTGTTGGAACCTCTTACCTATACCCTTGTACAAACCCAAAACTCCTTTCTGTTAACTCCTCCAGGAAGGAGTCACCTCCCTGGTCCTCCTGGGTAACTGGCTCCCAGGATGAACTGAATCCATTCTCTGTGGCCCCTGGATCAATAAACCTGCTTCATCACACTACACATATTTTATTTTGCATACTACGCACTTTTAAATTTAATATATTTACTATCTTGGTATTAAAATTATAAGTTTTTGGCCTAGCCAGTGTGGCTCAGTGATTGTCAATGTATGAACCAGGAGATCGTGGTTCTATTCCTGGCTGGGACACAAGCCCGGGTTGTAGACTCAATCACCAGTTGGGAGCATGCAGGACGCAGTCAATCTATGATTCTCTCTCATTATTGGCGTTTCTCTCTTTCCCTGTCTCTTCCTCTCTCTGGGATCAATTAAAATATACTTTTTAAAAGTATACATGTATTTGTCTCCGATTAGAGTATGAGCTTATTGAGGTCAGGGACCACACCTGATTCACCGTTGTCCCTGGCACAGTGCCTGACAGGCGAGAAACAAGCAATAAATGGGGGTGAACTGTTCTGATTGCTTAGGGAAGAACAAGACTATAATTTTTCAAGACTTGTTTCTCATTGTTAGGGCCTAAACTAATGTGTAGCAACATCAGAAGTATAGTTTTAGCACAACAGTAAGAGTGTCTAGCCGAAACCGGTTTGGCTCAATGGATAGAGCATCGGCTTGGGGACTGAAAGGTCCCTGGTTCGATTCTGGTCAAGGGCATGTACCTTGGTTGCGGGCATACCCCCAGTAGGGGGTGTGCAAGAGGCAACTGATTGATGACTCTCTCTCATCAATGTTTCTAACTCTCTATCTCTCTCCCTTCCTCTCTGTACAAAATCAATAAAATATATTAAAAACAAAACAACAACAACAATAAAAAAAGAGTGTCTAATTGGTGTATTTCCCATTAGGTTCCCATGTGCCCCCCTTTCCCCCCCCCCAAAAAAAGAAACTTTAGTAAAATTATTTTGTAATGAAAACTTTTCTATTTCCTTATGTAATGTTACATTATTGAGGAAGGCACATCAAAAACCCACATCGCCTTTGAGAGGAATCCAGCAGATAACCTTTGCGATTCTAATCCACATCTCTTTCATCTTCAATTAAAACAAAACAAATGGGGAGGGGGGATTGGTAAGGTATGTACACATATAATATCTTAATAAAAACATATGAAAAAAAATAAAACAAAACAAAAAAAATGAGGTGAAAAGTTAAAGTAGAATAATATTGCTGTGTACACAGGTTTGTTTTTTTCCTTCCGAGTATTTTTCTCCTCAATGTGTGCAATTGTTAATTAAATGTATTTCTGCTGGTCTTATGGCCATATGCCGACAATATGTAAAAATACATTTGCGCTTTTTCCCCCTCCATTCCTTTTGTTCCCAGAGCTGAGTGCTGTCAGCGCGAACCGTCCAGATTCCCGTGTGCTGGTATCCATGGGCTGCGCTTGCCAAGCTGCCAGTCTGGAGCGTCACACCTTACTGCCTTTAAAGATTGCCCTGCAGAGATGGAGGGAAATGGCAATTTTTACATGATGCAGTCTGGCGACCCAGGAGATTTGAAGTCAGAACTGGTGCCAAGATGTACCCAGGAGAGCAAGCAGAGGCAAAATCAGAGAACCTGAGCCAAAAAAAAAAAAAAAAAAAAAAAAGAAAAAAGAAGAAGAAGAAGAAAGAAGAGGCTGGGGGAGGAGGAAACCACAGACAGCTCTCTCTGGGGGTTCTCTCAAAGGCTGGATCTTAAGGCCACCGAGGAGGTGATGGCCGAGTTATGAGGAGTCTGTGGGTCCGAGAGAAAGTCAAAGGGAAGAGGTTGGCTTTTTTTTTGCATGCCCTAAATTGTAGTAGATTGCAGAATGTAAATGAGACAATTATTACACCAACGCTCATCAAGCTGGGCTGGAAAGACTTCAATAGCCTGATGAATATGCATGCAAATTTGTTAATTAAGTTAATTATTCTGCTGAAAATTCATTTGTCTTCCAAGGACATTTTCCCAATGATTTTAACATGCTAGCGCCATTAGTCATGCTCCATGCTATTTAACGTTTACTTTTGTCCACTTTCCTTTCCTCCAACCTTTTTTTTTTCCCCCCTTTTAATATTTTCAAGTTTTAAAAACAGCTCATTGGTTCTTTTAATTGACCCCTGCGACGAGGGAAGGCGCCTGGAGCCAGCTCTGTGGGCATCCTCAGAAGCACGTTTCAATTAAATATTTCCTCGATATAGAAAATGTCTGCAAATGTCACATTGGTGGGGAGGAGAAGGGCTCTGTGTGGGCTCATTAAAGCCAGAATTTGACTCGTTCTCCACAGCGACTGGCTGAGGCATTCTGTCCCCGCTGTGGGCCATTTCCCCAGCCCTCCGCCTCATTGGATGCGCGGGCTTACCTGGCTGTGGGAAGCGCCGGGACTCCAGCCTCCCCCGTCCTCCCGCTGCAGGGCAAGCGAGACCCAGAGAACATGTGTGCTCAAACAGGAACCAGTACCGTGATACTTTTCTGTCACCCACGAGGGCCCAAATCTGTTACCATGGCAACAAAGGGGCATAGTGTGCTTAAAATCACATCTAAATGGCAAATTGAGATATTCGAAAAACAGTCATTTAATTTTGTTAGCCAACACTAGCCAAAAAAAAAAAAAAATGTAGTATAGGTTTTTTTCTTTAAAAAAAAAAAAAAAACAGCATGTTGTTTTGCTGGCTAGAGCAGGTTTATTTAATTGAGAGCTTCATTGTGGGCCTCAAACTTCAAATCTTAGTGGGTCTGGGTGAGCTTTTTCCACTGGATTATTTTTTTTTTTTAATATACATTTTTCACTGATTTGAGGGAGAAAAGAAGGGAGAGGGAGAGAGAGAAACATCGCTGTGAGAGAGAAACATAGTTCAGTTGCCCAACCTGGGGCAGAACCTGAACCCAGGTATGTGCCCTCATCGGAATCGAACCAGCAACCTTTAGGTGCACAGGATGTCACTCAACCAACAGAGCCACTTCAGCAGGGCCCTCCAGATTCTTGATCTTAAGGCCCATAGACACGCACGAAGCACCCCATACAAATCTCCCCAAAATCTGCACACAGTGATTTCAACTCAAAACCTGTACGTGTGTTCTCATGCAAGTGTTCTTAGTGGGCCAGTAAGACAGAATATTTGGAATCAAGATGAGTCTGGAAGATCAGAGGCGTCCGGTTGCCTGACACAGGGGGCAGTCACACTGAAGAAGAAAGATGAGCCCAAGCATCACTCAGGGGACTGCCAGCTGCATGCTGTACAGCCAATTATTTTCTTAAGGAAGAAGGTAAATTCAGGCTCTCCTCACTCCCCAGTCATCCTAAAAGAGACTCCCCAACCTGGTTTCAGGTTACAACCTGACGCTTCAGTTAGGTTGATCAGACTCGCCTGGAGCCAGACTCATGGAAAGATTTCATTGAAAGAGTTAAAGAAAAATTCATTAGCATGCTATCTCTTTCAAGCCATTCGTGTGTGTGTGTGTATATATATATATATATATATATATATATATATATATATATATATATATATATTTTACAGTATGAATGGCACTGTGTGTCACATAGATCGTAAACCAATTAAAATGATATTTTAAACCCTGTAATTTCTATAATTCCATCTGTTTTAGAAGGTCTAATTAGCGAAGTTACAAAAGCCAAATATATTTGAATATTTTGAAAGCAGGCCAAACAGCAAAAGCTGAAAAGTTCCTGTAAACAGTCAACCACACAACCATGTACATTTCATGAGAAGACACTTGCGATTAAAATGGCACAGACAATTGTTTCTTAATTTTGCCAACAATAAACTACATCCAAAGAAAATTATGCTCATATGTTAGGCTGTGTAAATTAATTCAGGGTGGGGTGGTTTTTTGTTGGTTTTTTTTTCTTCTGTTTTTCATCAAACTTCCAGAGATTTCTTCTGATTAAAATCCCACACCTGTCATTTAATCTGGATGGGTGAGCCCAAAGGAGCAACAGCGACAGAAAACTAACGCCATTGAACATTCTTCCTTAAATATTTTTTCCATAGGCTAATAAGAAAGGGCTACCATTTTGCAAGTAGAAGGACATTTTTCAGATCTATTAAAAAAAAATTTTTTTCAGCCCACCCGTAGCCTTTTTTTAAGAAATAAGATGACAGACAAGTTGTCTCATCATGAAAATTTGAACACAAAATCCAAAGCTACAGAGCAAAGAATCCAACCCATTCTCTACTATTAAAGAGCAATATTACTTTGAAAATTTTTCAATACAGAGTCAAACAGAAGCTCTTGCTCTCTTCTTTGGTTTGGATGCTGTGTGAGCAGCTGTGTGTGATTCTGGGCCTCATATGGCCACAGTCGCCAATGACTGACAGAACGATGGTGGCAATGTGACGTATAATATTCTCTCTTATCACAGTGCTTGCCGTACCATGGTTGTGACTCCGTGGGTGTCCAGCTGTCTTTTCTTTCCACTGGATTTTTGACATATAACAAGGTATAATTAATTTTTTTAATATACTTGCCTTTTTCATTATCGGAAATTCCGGTGAATGTGATTTATTACGAATTCTGCTTCTCTTCCGATACTACCTGAACAAGCTATTATTGTTTCCATTTGTATTACGTACTATCACGTGGGGGAAAAGGCTAATAAAGGAAAAGGAGAATCAAGCCTGTCTGTATTAAGTTTACACATTACGCTGGAAAACTAACATTTATTGAGGGTCTATTAGATGACACGATTTTATGTGCGTCATCATTTTTAACCCTTGCAACCAACTATCCAAAATTAAATATACTTATTCTCATTTGACAAGTGAACAAAGCAAAACCCAAAGAGATTAAGTCCCTTGCTCAAGTAATGAAAAAGAAAGAAATGAAAATTTCCAATAAGCAAGCAGCAGGAGCAAGATTGGGAGCCAGAAAACATTATCCAGATTGTGTGTTTTCCCCAAAGCCTTTAAGTATTCTGATGCACCACTACTACTCTTTTTAAAACTCACCTTGGAAAGTCAGCATATACCCAACACTTCATATTTGTATTCTATGGCAGTATCTACTTTAATCACTCAGTACTACCAGACTTCTCATCTTGATTTCATTTTTGTATTAATTTTTACTCTCTTCTGGGTCTTCTATTTTTTTTATTATCTTTTCTACTTTTATGTGTTTTGCCTTTAAAAAAAAGAAAGATGGTGAATTTTCCCAAGAAGGAGGTTAAATAGATTTTGTCGGTAAGTAGCTCAGCAGCTGCAGGAGGCACCTGCTTCTTTTTGCCTCACCTGCACTGCTCTTTCTGTGGATCTGCATTTCCTTCCTACCTGCCATGGCCCTTGGTCATCATCACCAGTCTTCTGGAGGCTCCACCTCCCCCAACCTGCCCTCTTCAGGGAGTGAGGCTACCCAGAGCCCAGAAGAGGGTCTTTTTCTTCAGGGAGTGAGGCTACCCAAAGTCCAGAAGAGGGTCTTTTTCTTCAGGGAGTGAGGCTGCCCAGAGTCCAGAAGAGGGTCTTTTTCCTAAAATTATGAATAAGAGGGTCTAATGGAGACAGGAAGTCATCTTTGCTCTGTGATGAGTGAGATCTTTCCTTATACAAACAGACAGAGTGGGAAGCAGAGGCGGGAGAGAGAGATAGAGATAGAGATAGAGATAGAGATAGAGAGAGAGAGAGAGAGAGAGAGAGAGAGAGAGGAGAGAGAGGAGAGAGAGGAGAGAGAGAGGAGAGGAGAGGAGAGAGGGAGAGAGAGAGAGAGGAGAAAGGAGAGAGGAGAGAGGAGAGAGGAGAGAGGAGAGAGGAGAGAGGGGAGAGGGGAGAGGGGAGAGAGGAGAGAGGAGAGAGGAGAAAGGAGAGGAGAGGAGAGGAGAGGAGAGGAGAGGAGAGGAGAGGAGAGGAGAGGAGAGAGGAGAGAGTTGATGTCAGCTCAACTTGTCCAGACTTTCTCAGTGACAGGAGTTTCAAAGTTCCTTCTCTCTTAAGTCTCTTTGAGTTGGATAATTATCCTAACAAATGCAGGCATCTGCAAGAACCAAACTATATATATATAGTATGCAGAGCCCTAGCTGGTTTGGCTCAATGGATAGAGTGTTGGCCTGCATATTAAAAGATCCCAGGTTCAATTCTGGTCAAGGGCACATACCTCAATTGCAGGCTTCTCCCTGGGGCTCATGTGGGAGGCATTCAATCGATGTGTTTCTCTCACATTGACATTTCTCTGTCTTTCCCTCACTCTTCTACTCTCTCTACAAATAAATGGAAAAATATCCTCTGGTGAGGATTAAACATATATATCCTATATAATAAAAGCCTAATATGCTAAGTGTCCAGTCATCTATTCCACCAATCAAAGAGTAATATGCTAATGATATGCTAAGGTCACTCAACTGCTCACTATGACATGCACTGACCACCAGGGGGCAGACACTCAACCTAGGAGCTGCCCCCTGGTGTCAGTGTGCTCCCAATTGTCAATGAAAAAGACGAAAGAATTCTCTGTTTTAGATAATACAGTAAATCCGTTTTTATTTATTCATGATACCAGAAGGGGATCAGAAATCTCAAATTATTTTCATCTATACTAACATCTAAATAAAAGTATTGAACATCAAAGAAGTTAGTGACAACTAATTATTACTCAACTCAAAATTTCCTTTAAGAAAAATAAATGTATTTTTCTAACATTTGAAAAAAAAATAGTCAAATATACTCTTATGGAGTATTGGTCTTAGAAGCTACCCAATATAAACTCTTCCTCCCAAAATACACTGGAATTTAAATCAAAGAACTCAATAGAGGTTGCTCTCCTGGCATTGGCTTTTCGTATGTTTCTCATCAATGGTACGACATTGGAATTAACATCACAGCTCATAAACTACTCTCTCTGGTGCATCGCCTGCTCCCCTCTCTCTGCTTCTCTCGGCCTAAGGCTGCTGCATGGCACTTGCATTCATATATTTCCAGTTGTAGCCACATGCAAGTAGTGCCCAGTGCCCAGCGGATCAGCCATGGGCAGAGGGGCAGAATCTGTCCCATCCTACAAACACTTGCACAGCGGTGACCACCCTCCCACCCTCTCACCCCCTCCTAGGAAAGCAGTGATCATAGAAAAAAATGAGCTGAGAAGAGCTCCCAAAAGAGGGATCCTAATTCTCTGACTTTAAACGTTGTTTTCACTCTCCAAATCCCGGAGCTTGAAAAAGATAATGATAGTTTATAGAAGAGGATTTATGAGCAATTGTAAGCTTTAAAAGTTACTGAGCCTTCTGTGAATTCTGGCTATTTTAGAATTCAGGCGTTTCTACTTAATATCAATTAGTTTAATATTGACTTCCAAATCCAAAAAAGTTCAACTGTGTATTTTGAAGATCATAGTAATAACATCTTTTTTACTTATGAACAAAGGTTAAGTTTGAATATGAAAATGGTCTAAGTAAACAACTAAATTAAAGCCTTAGAAACAAGCTTTAAAATTCAAAGTTTCCAATGGGAGTATATTTAAATAACCTCAAACAGATGGGTTTCTATCAGACTGGAAGTCATTCATTCCACAAGCAGCCTCCCTAACATACTTTTTTTTAATATATATTTTATTGATTTTTTTACAGAGAGGAAGAGGGAGAGATAGAGTTAGAAACATCGATGAGAGCTGCCTTTTGCACGTCTCCTACTGGGGATGTGCCCGCAACCCAGGTACATGCCTTTGACCGGAATCGAACCCGGGACCTTTCAGTCCGCAGACCGACGCTCTATCCATTGAGCCAAACCAGTTTCGGCCCTAACATACTTTTTGAATGTTTGTTTATATGGTATCCAGAAATAATTAACTAACCAATAGAATATCATTTTATAAAATTATTCCTATTTGCTATTAATATTAATCAATATTTGTCCATAAGTACTCAATTAGTCTTTTGAATAAACCTTTAAAGATTTCATAAAATGTGGCTTTATAGAAAGCACATACCACATAGTGCAGTTGAAGAAAATTTATCATAATTTCTCTTTCATAAATAGAAACTCAACAGCTAAGGAAAATCAGGAGTTTTGTTTTTTTGATCAAATCAATCATTGACCTGAGTGTGCCTGTATATCCCCTTTCAAACAATATTTGAAAGTTACTATCAACAAATAGTGTACAATCAATAAGCTTATTATAGAAATAGAAAATCAGAGCCTTGGGTAATAAAACAAAGAAAACTGAAATCTACAGCAAAAACAGAAAGCTAACCATTCTTCCATATTTCAGTAAATGTGCACTTATGGGTTCAAGGCACCCTACGCCAAATATGGCTCCTTGGTATGTGAATATTTTCAGCCCTATGAGCTTGGGAAATCAGAAGAAGCAGGGAAGTCATCTTGACCCACCCTCTGTGCCCAACCTCCAAAACAGATCATAAAACCCCTTGTAGGAGGTTCCCTCCCTACACCTGGAGGAAAAGGACAGCCTTATCCTTAAAGACAAAGGGACACCATCCCAGCAAGCGACCTTGTTCATTTTCCACCAGCTTACTACAATTCCCTCATCATAACCTATCGTATGTCTACACAACTACCCACTCTTCGTCAAACCTACCACAGACACACTCAGGTCTACCTGTTTCTTTGGATCTTCCTTTCCCTATGAGGTTTCCTGTGTCCTGAAAAACTTATATTTAATACATTTCTATTCTTTTTCTCCTGTTGACCTTTGTCAAGTTAATTTTCAGACTTTTCCTTCCCTACAAAATCATAAAGCCAAAAGAAACCAAACTCAAAATATATTTACTAGTGTTCAATTATAATACAATGCTGATCATCTCAGGGACCCAGTTTACAAGGATTTTCTCTCCACCTGCCCTGTAAGGCATAATAAAGCCCCTGGGGTTTATAGGAGTGTAAATTATTAGATTGAACATCATAATCATCATAATATGCCCCCCCCAACATTTCTTCCCATATAAAGCCTTCCTGAATGTTTTATATCATCAAAATGTCACCTTGTATCCTAAATGAAATTTGTATGAAACCATAGTATCTTTGAACCTGTGTACAGACCATGTAGTGTTCCTGATATTAAATTTTCCTTGGAGGAAAAAAAAATGGCAACTTTGAACTTGAGGATGTGTCCACAAGCTTTAGTGATTCAAAGACAGAGGTGTTTAATTATAGCTGTACAAGAAATTAATCTGCATCTGTTCTACAAAGATTAATTTTAGTTAAATTTTTATCATAAGTGCATTGATGTTGCAAGATTAAATGGTGAAAAGGTTGCTAGAGATGCTATTTGCTTTGGGGGCGGAGGGCGGGAAATTGGGTCAGTGGAGCTCATATATTAAAGAATTGTCTGCCGGCTATTGCGTTGGCTGTCACAGTCTGTCTCAATCAAGCATAACTGCAGCTCTCCAGAAAGCTGTTATTGGTCAAAATAAAGATCCATGTTTTATTTAGGTTCAAACAAAGAGCCAGTTTAATACCAAATATATCTGACCACCGAGTGTGCGATAGTTAAATATTCAGTTTTACGGTACCAGGGCCTGTTAAAATTAAAAAGCCTTGGTCCCCTCTGAAACACAGATAGGTTTGATTATTCAGCTCAGTTGGAGAACAAAGGTGATAGCAGAGGCTTGACTGTTTCTTTGATGATGTCCCATCCCTAAATACAAGAAACAACAAAAACAAACCCCCACCAACTGTAAAAACAGTTGAACCTCCTCATAAAAAAAAAAAAATCTGACTTTCATAATCAGTCAACATTTCCTGAAAACACATACAATTTTCTTTATCACCTATTTACATGGCTCAAAAACACAGCATCACAATGGACAGATTCCTTGTTAAAGGAAACAATGACTTGGTAGTGTAGGCTATTTTAATGGACTTATCACTTTAAATAAAGCCATTACATCTGTTTTTGCCTTCTAATTACAAATGCAAAAGGAATACAATCCACCAGTGCACCATAAAAAAGGAAAACCTAAGTGATTTAAATGCATATGTATGTATGTTCTGTAGCCAATGCAGCATGCAATCTGCTATGTTTTTTACATGTCCTGGGCACAAATCAGATGGAAAACCTGTTCTCTGACGAAATGGGATTTCTTCTCACTGGATAAGTCTGGTCCTGTAACAAAGCCATGGTTTGCACAAACGGTTTACAGTGTACACTCTACAGGTCTAGCAAGTGATTCTAGCCAAAGTCTTCCTGGGAGCTGGTATTTTATGATCAAAACAATGTGTTACACCATTCTGATGCAGGTTAAGTATTTTGGTAGATTGATCTAATGTATAAGAGAGATTTTCACTGATATGTAAGAATTTCTTTCTCTTCATAAAAGGGAAAATATCAGAGGTATTTTCTCTCTCTTTTTTTTTATTTTCAAGATGGTAGAGTTGGTTTCCTCTGAGGCCTCTCTCCTTGGCTTGCAGATGGCCGCCTTCCTGCTGCCTGGTCACACGCCTGTTCTATGCACACACATTCCAGTGGTCTATTTCTCTTCTTATTAGAACACGTCATATTGAATTAGGGCCCATCCTAATGGCATCTTCTTAATTTAATCACCCTGTATATACCCTTACTCTAATTACAGTTACATTCTGAGGAACTGGGAATGGGAAACGCAACTTATAAATTTTAGGGAACACAGTTCAGACTATAGCAGAACATTTTGCTGTGGCTTCTAGAAACAAGATTCTGTCTTCAGTTTGTCATTCCTCTTAGTTGTGATTATGAAACTCTAACCTTAGAGATCAGCTGAAGTTGGATCCCAGAAACAAAGTGATCATTAGTGTCTTTTCTTTTTCTGATTCCCTTCCAGAAAAGGGATTCTCAGTCTTTTTGAGGTACCCATGAATGGCTTTGCAAATGGGATGAAAGTACTATATCAGCTAACCACCTCAACACTTAATGGTTGAATATAATAACCTTTTCCCCCCTTAATACAATGAGTGCTAGCAAGAAATATTTTCATGTTACCTACTGTCCTTGCTCACAAGGGGGACAAAATAGCATTTACTGCTCTCCAATGATTGTTTAAAGAATTGGGTGTGGTTCTCATATTAAATAGTAAATACATTTTGGTAAGTGGTCATATCATTTTCTTTCCAATAAAAGAGAAATTGTTTCTTGCAAAAAAAATAGTACCATTAAAAGAAAATATTTAAATGGAGTTCCTTTTCTGCATCTCTGTGTGGAGCAGGAAGACAAGAATTCGATTAACCCCCGGGTGGGGGGGGGGGGCGGTAAAATTCCAAACTTAATCAGGACGAAGCAGCATAATCAGTGTCAGGATAATCTAACTGAATTCACAATTAAATCTTAGAGGTTAGGAAAATGTTAGTTACTGTATCTGTTCCTCAATCAAGGCTAATTTCACCCAAGTTCTTTCACCCGATTTTCTCCGGGGCTGGGAGTGTCCTACCATAGAGCATCCACTGAGGAAGACCATCCCAATAATTTGGTGGACGATGTGACCTGTCTGGTGGATCTCTGTTAGCATCTTTCTCCGGCCACCCCAACACTTGGACGATGGTCCCGTGTCCGAAGTGATCCTGGTGGCAGAGAAGGCGGTTATGCACAGACACAATGCCGTGGACTTTCCCTCACCAATGCTCCATCACTACCTCCATTGCTCAGTCAACAGCCAACAGCAACGACCAGCTCAGAACCTCCACTAGATTATCTTCTAAAGCAACAAAGCGAGAAAATAGTTCACATAAAGTTAAACAAATCCGCTTTACAAGAGCATTTTCTCTTCTCAGATTAGGTCCTTCTACTATTTGGTGTGAAACATTTTTTATTTGATAACATAATGATGGTAGGAAATACTAGGGTTTGCTTCCTTTATTATTTGTTTGTTGCTCTAGGCTTATACTTGGCACCAAAAAAAAAATATGACCACATTATGTTGGTTTCTGGAAATGTTATTAATTTATGAAATCCAAAGGGTTAGATAACACTGGTGTATTGGATAAGAGCACCATAGCCCTGGGAATAGGAAGTTCCAACCCCAACTCTACTAGCAACATCTGGAAGAAATTTATTTACTTTTTATGGACCTCAGTTGCCTCATTGACTTTATAGGGTTTAGGAGCAAATTAAATTGCATAGAAATTGCTTTTTTTTTTTTTTTTTTTTTTTTTTTTGTCCAGTATCCTTCACCCGATAAGAGCTCAATAAACATGTTATTATCAGTTATTACTTTTATTGCTATTATTATTACCACATTGTTTCAAAGCATTACAGTAAAGAAGCTATTGAAACTTCTGCACCCCTTTGGGTGGGTATTTCAGAATGTTACATCACCTATTCTTAGCATACAGTGTGATATCCTGGATTCAAAACCACTATAAGAATCAAGCAACTTGGACTCCCACCTGGCCCTCTCCTAACTCCCATGAAACTATTGCATCATGTCTCATCTGCAAAAAGAAGGATGTGGGGAGATGGTTTCTGAAGGTCCCTTAGCGAGACTGGTTTGGCTCAATGGATAGAGCGTCGGCTTGGGGACTGAAGGGTCCCGGGTTCGATTCCAGTCAAGGGCATGTACCCTGGTTGCAGGCATATCCCCAGTAGGGAGTGTGTAAGAGGCAGCTGATCAATGATTCTCTCTCATTGATGTTTCTAACTATCTCTCTCCCTTCCTCTCTGTACAAAATCAATAAAATATATTTTTAAAGGTCCCTTACAGCAGTGAGCTTGTTTGGCCATAGGAATCATTTCCCAAACGGTTCTAAACTCTGTAATCTCATCAGAAAAGGGACTGGGGGTGGGATAGCACAGCTCAAACATGTTTGTTTTCCAGACATTTCTTTTGGGGAAAATTCATATAACATGAAATTAGTCACTTTAAATTAGTCATTGTGTACAACTCAGTGGCATTGGGTACATTTATAATGCTGTGCAACCACCACCTCTATGTAGTTTCAAAACATTTTCTCATCACCCCAAAAGAAAACCTCATGCCCATTGAGCAGTCGCTCCCCATTCCCTTCCTTTCAGTCCTTGGTGCCACCAATCTGATATGTATCTTTATGGATCTGCTGCCTCCTGCATGCTCCCTACTGGGGATTGAGCCTACATCCCTGGCATACGCCATAACTGGAACCAAACTGGCAACCTTTCAGTGTACAAGACAATGCCCAACCAACTAAGCCACACCAGCTAGGGCTCACTTAACATGTTTTCTAAGTTCATCTGTGTTGGTACCAGTACTTCATTCCTTTTATGGCTGAGTAATAGACCATTATATGTACTAGTATATATTACAATTTGTTCATCCATTCATCCATTGATGGGCATTTGGGCTGTTATAACCACTTCTTAATCACTCATTATCATTAATGATTTCCAGTGTAGCTATTTCTTTTTATTTTTAATTTGCCTCTGTTATTTCAAAATAAAAGACATTCCAGACATTACAATGCTTTGGGTAATGTTAAAGAATCCTTATTCCAACAGGGCCTTATTTCAAAAGATAATTTTTGGTGCAACAGCATCTTCCATGACTCAAATCATCCTCTTTTCTCAGGGAGTGGCCTCATTGAAGATGTGTACTCTAAAAATAGCCCTGGTGTGCAAGAGGTTATACTGATGTTATAATCTGCAGTGACCAATATATATAAACAAATAAATAAATATATTCCAGAGGGTAAAAAGGAAAAACAAACAAACAGATATGTACTGCCATATCAAAAAAGAACCTTGGTCCAGCCAATTAGATGGCAGAAGTGGTCCATCTTCATGTCACTTGTCTCTATCTGGTCCGAGCTACCATGAAGGAGGTCTACCCTGGGTCTCAAAGAGCTTTCTCTCACCTCTTCCGCTGTCCAGTCACTGCATCCTCTCATCACAAACCAATAGCATGAGGATCTTTTCCCTAACTGGATAACCCGCTCCCAGGAAGATTACGAAGAGTCTGCTTCCGTAGCAGTATTTGGGGCTTGCTGAATTGCTTACGTGATTTGGAACTAAACTAAACCCATGACCTCTCATGCGGGTGGGTTGTTCCAAATGTAAGAGTTCACTACCATGTGTTTGGTGGTGCTTCCCACTCCCCACTGAGATCCTGCTGCTTCACATGATGAATCCTGTCTCTGAAAATGCCTCCCCCAAAAAGTTGTGTCTACACCCCACTGAGGCAAACGGAGGTCTGGCAATGATCCAGTTCATTTGATCAACATAGCTGGCGGAACCAGATCATTTAAGCTCCAAATTTCCCCATTAATCAAAATAGTCTGGTGACAGATACATCTGCTTTTACTTTGGGTTGTGTGGACACAGTCTAATTGTGCATTTCCTAAAAACAGAACCGTATCATCTGCAACGTTCATAGAGCTCTTCCTGCCCACATTTCTCTCCCAGCTTGTTTGCCTGAACAGATACCTCAGCAATTAAAATTCATAATCAACACATGTTGAGTATTTTTCCTCTTTCCTCTGTTTTTACAATCCTTTACCCTGACTTCTGGGTGGCTTGCCAACTGTTCCACTCTTCCAGGGTGAATACTAGGGGTTGTCTGCTGGGGGGACCATCCCATTGGTCTTCTCCCCTAACCCTTTCCTCAGGCCTCTGGCCCCAAAGGCCACTCCCATCACCTCTGGAGGCAGGAACTCCAGAAACATTGACAGTTCTGACCAGACGTCAAAGGCCAGTGGGAGACTAAAGCAGTGAGTAGTCAGAGAAATAAGGAATGGAGACAACAGAGAGTTTGGTTGAAAGCCAGATATATCGCTGGATTTCCACCATGATCCCCTTTTCAGAAGGGCTGAGGGTCCTACACAAGCACACAGGCTTGTGCCCCTGACACGGAACCTGGCAGAGCCAACCATGTGTGGAATAAGGAATGGTCTGGTGGGCTGGTAAGCAGCTAAGGTTGCAGTTAACAGGAGGTCAGAGGGTCCTTTGTAAAATGTTTGCCTGAGGACACAAAATGGGTTAAGCCAGGGGTCGGCAAACTCATTAGTCAGCAGAGCCAAATTCAACAGTACAATGATTGAAATTTCTTTTGAGAGCCAAATTTTTTAAACTTAAACTTCTTCTAACGCCACTTCTTCAAAATAGACTTGCCTAGGCCGTGGTATTTTGTGGAAGAGCCACACTCAAGGGGCCAAAGAGCCTCATGAGGCTCGCGAGCCGCGGTATGCTGACCACTGGGTTACGTTCTGCAAATAAAAACCAAGCTCCTGAACCTGACTTAGGCTCTTTGGGAGCTGACTACACAGGCCATGCTCAGTGTTAGAAAGCAGAGCTCATGGGGCTTCCTTCTAGAGTAAACCTGAGCCACAGTATCACTATTTTCCTTAACCGGAAATGGACCCCCAAGCCCAGTCTTCTTCCTGAGTCCTTGCAACCCTCCCTTCAACATGCTGGTGGTTCCTTTCCTCTCATCACTTACGAAAGCCTTCCCTTGATACAGGGATAGCTTTCTCTTTCCCACAGCAGCCTTCGACTCCATGACCCCACCGGGGAGATGAAGCCACCACCAACGTCACACGTTGACTGAGCTGCCAGCTCCTCCCCTTGCCATGGCCCAGAGCCTTGTTCTGGGCTACTGGGTGGGGCTCAGAGAAGCTGCTGGTTCTTCAACATTTAAAGCATCAAGGTCCAAAGGCTGTTGCATAATCCAATTACAGAGCCAGTTTAACCGGCTTGTGCATTTCTCCCAGACGCACCTTCTTTGGGGAACAAAAACGAGGATGCTACCTCACAGTTCCAGAAATCTGTGAAGCCAAGATGGTATTTTTAACGCGCCCATTTTAAACAAGGTCTGTGCCATCACGCTCTCGCTTTCGATGTTGGTGCAGGTGAGGGGCTGCCTAACAGCTACAGCTGAGCTCCGGATCCGACAGGTGTCGCCCGGGACGGGCCTTGGATTTTTCAAAGGGTAACGTTTTCCCATGTGGAAAAAACACACAAGTGTTTTCAGTATTCGTGGCTCAGTATAGCTCCTTCATGTGTTTTTCACAGACAAAAAAAGAAACATTTAACAATGGAAATTCTGTCATCTTATCTGTTTTATTCTCTCTCCCACTTGGGAAACACACACACAGAGAGAAAGAGAAGTTCACTTTCTTCTTGAATTCCAAACAACTTTTATGATTATAACTAGAATCTTCTTATAGTGTTCAGAAGGCATTTTCCCCAAAGGTCTGGAATTCTTTACCCCAGCCAGAACCTGGCCCGAAGCAGTAGAATTTCCTGAGGTTACCAAACAGGACACTGTTCCCCGAGCAATTGGAAGGCCATGTGCCATTTCCTGCGGGCCACGTGGACACGCACGTGTCACGCCCTTTAGTCACACTGCGGAACACCTAGGATGGGTCAGGGCAGAACATCCTGGAAGCAAGGCCCCCTATTCAGTTATCTCTGTGGAGGAAGATCAGAAATGTTGGTCTGTCTTCAGCCCCACAGACCACCCTGCTTGTGGTGGTGGTAGAAGGTTCCAGAACATACCACTGTGGCAAAAACGTTATTCTGAGCAAAGGCATCTGTGCTCCTGAACAGAGCCACCCAAAAGAACTCAATAGTCTTGCCTGGCTTGTGTGACTCAGTGGTTGCTCATCGACCTATGAACCAGGAGGTCATGGTTCCATTCCCAGTCAGGTCACATACCCTGGTTGCAGGCCCAATCCCTAGTAAGGGGTGTGCAGGAGGCAGACAATCCATGATTCTCTCTCACCATTGATATCTCTCTCTCTCTCTCTCTCTCTCTCTCTCTCTCTCTCTCTCTCTCTCTGTCTCTCTCTCTCTTTCTGTCTCTCTCTCTCTCTCTCCACTTTCCTCTCTCTGAAATCAATAAAAATATATTTTTAAAAAGAACTCAGTAGTCCTTAATCTGCTCCCCAGAATTTCCTGCAACAAGAGGGAATTGACTCTTACCCCCAGAGATGAGACGTTGTCATAAAACTATCATACCTGCCACATTTTCTCCTAAAGTCCCATTCATCTTTCCAAAAGGATTTGTTTTCCAGTAAGCACCCTTCTCCCCACCTCTTCCCCTGTTAAGATGGTGTGGAAGCCCCACATCCTAATTGCTCCCTTGAGCCACTCTTTCTGTGAACTCCCTGAAGTACATTTACATGTCTTTTCTCCTGCTAATCTGACGTTGGTCAGTTTCATTGGCAGGCCCACCAATCCTGAACCTAAGAGGGTAGAAAAGAGGTCTTTTCCCCTCTACAGAGCTATCTCCCATTTGCCCACACCCTACCCTCCTCCCTTGGCTCTGCCCTCAGAGATTCGCCTGTACAGACTACTCCAGCAGGCTCCCTGGTTTCCAGTGGGACTTGGCTACTGCGGGGTATCAAAAAGAGCTCAGAGGAAGAGCAGGTCATGGCACTTGTCCCTCCAGATCCCGCTAGCACTGTGAAGTCCTCATGGACTATGTCCGTCCTGCAAGATAGCGTTTTCACCCACCAAACTCCCACACACTGAGGAAAAGGTCATGCCTGCTATGGGGGAGGTTTACAGGAACACAGCCTGCTGTAGATTACCGCTGGTCATATAATGCAGAACTGCCTCCCGGTACTCCTCATACGTATCAAAACCCGGAAGAGCGGCACACCTGTCACCCAGCCATCTCACTTAGTGAAATTCATCCCAAGTGGCTAATTAAGGATAGGACCAAGGTACTAACTCTTATTGGGCAATTACCTTTTGTTCAATCCTCACTCTTCCACACTAGATAACTAAAGATAGCATCTACCCCTTTTACCAAACAACTCTTCCTTATGTTACCAGCTGAGTGAGAGGAGGAGTCATTTTGAAAAAGCACACGTATGGCAAAAACATTGCCTTAGTGGCCATAGAAAGTTCCACATTTGTTAACTTTCTGTGCTAGGCCTTTGGTTTTGGCTTTGCTTCCACTGCTCCTTCCCAGAAATAGTTCAACTCTTCACATTCTTTTTGTTAATTGAAAAATCTTATATAACATATCAAAAATAATTTAATATGGATTGAACCCTTGCAGGGCTAGTCAGAAGAGATTAAGATACAATAACGAAAACCCACCCAATGTGTGTGGTTATCACCACAAAGCTTTCCTTCTTGCTCACACTCCCATATCCCACATGAGCCAGAGGGAAGGGCTGCTTCCTGTCTTCTCACTCAGGGACCCACCTTGTGATGGGACTTGCTCGTTGCCAGAGGGCACCACATGGGTAATTTCGTTCTCCAGCCTGGGCGACACTCATCATTTCCACTCATGAGTCTTGGAACAGAGCAAGTCACTTGGCCACACATAGAACCTTAACCTCCAGGGTGTAGGGAAGTGTGACACTTCCATGTCTGGAGGGAAGAAGACAGAACATAAGAGCCTCATCCTCATGCCACCACACGGGCCAGGACCAGGGAGTTTGCCTTTAAGGTATCGGACTGTATCATGCACTCCTGAAAATTTCTGAGTGCACTGGGAGGAAAGAGGAAATGGGATCTGATCATTCCTTCCATGATTAATCATTATTGAATTGGCATTGTGCTGGGAATTAGGAAAACACAAAGAATTATCAGCGCAGTGTTTCTGGTGCTAAAATCTCATTAAAGAGGAAAGAGTTGGCACAGGAAGTCGCATGTAAAATGTAGGGCTCGGTACAAAGGCCTGTCCACAATGGAAGATGAGGCTCCTTAACCTGCTCAGGATTGAATCCCTCAGGTGGCAGTTTCCAATGATACATCACCACCAGTGCCAGACTTACCGAATCAGCAAACATTCATGAGTGAAGACCAGGCACGTGGATTTTGATAAAACTCCCCAATGACTCTGGCTCCACCCCAGGTTAAGAATCCTTGAAAGATGAGAATCTGACCGTCATTCTTAAGGGACCAGAGGGTGTTGCAGACACTACATGGAGGTTTAAAGGAGAAGATGAACCTGTCTCTGGAGCCTTGTGGTCAGGGAAGTTTTCAAGAGGAAGGAGAGGAAGGTGGGCCCTGGCCTTTGAAGGAAGTGTAGGATTGGTTAAGTAGTTATAAGAGGTGAGGCCTGGTCAAGGTTCAAGGGTAGGTGTACATGTATATAAATCATACTCAGAGATAAGAAATATTCCAATCATGTGAAAACGTAATTTGCAGTGAGGGTTAGGATCTAAGTTTCCTGAAAGTGACTACTTCGTGAAGGCCAATATCCAACTTGATAGAAAAGCCTTTGAATCGGCATCCTTCCTCCACACTTCAGATGGTGACAGGCAAATGACGAGTGCTTCATTAATATTTGTTGAATTAATTAAATTATTAATTAATCAATTCCAAATTGAGGAGCTGGAGATCAAAACTTCAAAAGTCTCAGAAGGTAATTAATGGCTGTTTATGAATCATTTATGTCCAACTTCTCCTTCGGTTCTACTTCTCCCAGAGAGTGAGACAACAAGTATATGGCTCTTCTGTTCTCTTTAATAATACATATGCCACTCCTAATTCCACAAAGCACTCTCAGAGCTCACTAAGTGAGCTGAAGAGACCTCAGAGACCTCTTGAAGGACAGAAGCAAGGCGTGGGGAGGCTGGTGTAGCCGAATGGGGAAACCCATGACTGCTGGCGCCGAGCAGTCCTTGCTCTGTCACTCACTAGCTGCTGTGTGACCTTGGACAAACCAGTCGTCTTCTTTGGAAAGCTGGGATAATGATATATAACTCATAAGAGCGTTCTGATGATTAAACAACACCAAGACGATAAATACAATTTAGAACCACCTGGGTTAACGGCATAGTCAGGACCAGCACATCTCACAACTACCTGGAACCGTCCCCTGTGACAGAGGAGGACACCAAGTCACGCATTCAGCTGAAGCAGCAGGAAGACCCACGTGATGAAACTCCAAAGACCAAACCACCCAGAGGAAAGTAACCCAACCACAGTGAATCCTGGGTTTTAGATTTCATGTACACAGCTGTGTTAAAATGCTGGACATTGTGCCATCTGCTTACACTCCTTGCTGATGAGAAAACTCTCCACGTTTCATTTTCACAATCACTGAGACACACAATCACAATCACTGAGCCAACCAACTTCCTTTGCATTGGCCTGACCCATATTTGCAGGGTTCTCTGCTGGCCACCCCACCTGGTTCCCTTCCCAGCGCTGCGCCTCTAGCTTAAACAAACACATGCATCTGCTCATAAGAAATACACTCAGGTCTTTGTCTCTCCCAGGCAAAGAGACAAAACAAACAAGTAAACAAAAAAGGTTGATATGATAAAAAATGAGCCAACCATGATTTCTGGCTGTAGAACTCCAAACTGGCTAAACTAATTTTAAAAATCAAAGCGGAGTTGACGGGATGAATGCACAATTCCGTGGCTATGAATCCAGTTGAGTGGGTTCATAACTGGCCAAATAAAAGTAATAATAAGAGCAGTTAAGCCCTGGCTGGATAGAGCGTCAGCCTGTGGACTGAAGGGACCCGGGTTTGATTCCAGTCAAGGGCACCTGCTGGGTTGAGGGCTCAAATCCCAGTAGGGGGCATGCAGGAGGCAGCTGGTCAATGATTCTCATCATTGATGTTTCTACCTCTCTCTCCCTCACCCTTCCTCTCTGAAACCAATAAAAATCTATTTTAAAAAAAGAGTAGTTAACATTTTTAAGCATTCTATGCTGCGCCAGGAATTATGCTAAATGCTTTGTGTGGATTACTGTGCTATCCATACATTGGCCTAATAAAATGTAGGACTAGCTTATCAACATTTTCCAGACAAGGCAGTGACAACACAGGGGGGGCGGGGGGGGGGGCGGAGCAATTGGCCAAAGGAAGAGGCAAATCACTAAAACTCAAGGTTGTGAGACACTGACCTCACTTCTGATGCGGGGTCATTACATTTGAATATCCGGAATGGCATGGAGGTACCCATCTTGATTTTAACTTGACAGTCACCAAAGCATGTTGAAACCCTGTGGTCAAGATCCAAACATTTAAGGTAAGTATTAGTGAAGTGAAATAAATGTATCGTGCAGTGACCATACTGTGGTCAAGCAGTGTTGATTACTGTCATCATTATTATTATCATTAAATTTTATGAAGGATCATTTCTAGTTAGGTCCTACATAGCTCTATGTTAATCAAAATATTACTGACTTGGTATGAAAGCATGGAAGAACATTTAATATGTTACATGTAATATATTTACATATTACAAATAATGTTGTAAATAATTACAAATAAGCAACTTAAGATTCAAAGACCCTTAAGAGGCTCATCCCTTTATTCCACAAACATATGTTTTGTTAAGCATCTATGAAATGCCAGGCACTGTGATAGGCACTAGAAACACGGAGTTGGGAAACACAGTCTCTGACCTCAAAGAGACTAATAGTCTACAAGATTGACAAGTTGGTATTGATAAGACAAATGCAGAATCAAGTTTTATACCTCAATCAGCCAATCAAGTACTGGCTGGGGAGTGATGTGGCTCAATGGTCACAGATGTAAAAAGGACTTTGCAGTTTATTTTTCTACAGGTTCCATTATTCCATAGCCAAGTGTTGCTCTGAGAGACACCAAGATGATGAACAAGCACTCTGGGAAGACCTGATCCAGTTCCAGAGGATCCATAGCTCTAGGGGCCTTCTCTTGGTGCCGAAATCTAAGAGGCAACAGAGACATTTACAAACTGGGGAAGGTCTGGAAGCCAGTGATGGCCAGGATGATGCTGATTCTGAATGACTCTCTAGGAGGAATGGCTGGAGATCTGAGAAAGAGAATTCAGGGAACCTTGGTGGCTGTCTTTACATAGCTCCAGTCCTGCCAGGTGCAAAGCAGATTAGATATCAGCCCTTCTCCAGAGGCAGGCTGAGTACTAACGGGGGGGGAGGGGGGGGGTAGCCAATTCAATGGAAAGAAGACAGAAGAGCCTAAAGGCAGTGATCTATTGTTAGATTGACTTTCTTACTAATCTTACAGAGTGTCTGTGCTGATAGAACGGTACCCAATATAGTCTGTGAGGAGGAGACTGCAGTAAGCGTCTTATCTAGCAACCCACACCATAGGGAAGCATTTTTTTAAGCATTCCCTGCACACAAAGCCAAGGGTGGGAATACTCTCCATCACCTAGGAAGCTGAGATTGGGTGTGAACCACCATGCAGCTAACTGAACCACAGATCCCTGTGAAGACCCTGTTCCTTTGGGATTTGAACTTGAGGGAGCTGCTAAAGCCTGGGGATCCTTCCTTGGCGATGTCTCCTGGGGCAGACCGTCCAATACCTGCCACCCTGATTGTTATCACCCACTCCTGACTCATCACCAGATTCCCAAGGGACAGTCCTGCTTCAGCCCCACACTGAGTGTTTGTCTGAGATAGGGGAACGGACTCACAAAACATGTTGAAGAAAATCACCCTAACAGACATCTGGGGGACAAACAGGGAGGGGTAAAATTGGGCTCCCCGTTATGCTAAGTGAAATAAGCCAGTCAGAGAAAGATAAATATCACATGGCCTCACTCATTTGTGGAATATAATGAACAACTTAAACTGATGGACAAAAACAGATCCAGAGACAGAGAAGCATCGATCAGACCATCCAACCTCAGAGGGAAGTTAGGGGAGAGTGGGGGGTAAGGGGGAGAGATCAACCAAAGGACTTGTATGCATGCATATAAGCCTAATGGACATAGTTGGGGCGACAATGGAGGGATAAGGACACATACGTATGTAATATCTTAATCAATAAAGAAAATAAAATTTAAAAAAATGGGCTCTCCAAGGTGAACCAGGGCATTTAGACCCCTTTCTTCAAGTTCAAGGATTTCCCTTGTAATACTACTAATCTTCATAATTAATGTCAGCCAACATGCAATGGGCATTTACTGAATTATTCTGAAGGGTTTTTATGTTTTTTTGTTTTTTAAAATATATTTTATTGACTTTTTACAGAGAGGAAGGGAGAGAGATAGAGAGCTAGAAATGTCGATGAGAGAGAAACATCGACCAGCTGCCTCTTGCACACCCCCCACTGGGGATGTGCCCGCAACCAATGTACATGCCCTTGACCGGAATCGAACCTGGGACCCTTCAGTCCGCAGACAGACGCTCTACCACTGAGCCAAACCGGTTTCTGCTCTGAAGGGTTTTAAAAACTGAATTCTTCCAGTTTTCCCTCATGTCACAGATGAGTGAACTGAAGCACGGGGAGGTTAAGGACCTAGGACCTCAAAAATAGCAAAGTCACACGCCCTTTGCCTCCCCACCCCATCTTCATCTGCAAGCAGGTAATCGGCCTCTGCAGTCTGACCACTTACCCTCTATGCCATTTGCCATCTAACCACCTAACAACTATTTTTTACATCGATTCCTGGCCTTGAAAACTAATAAGCATTCGTAAGATTTTTTTTTTTTTTTTTTTTTTAATAACGAGTAAGCTCATGCAAAGCGGAGCTACCCCTCAGCTGAGACTTCCTGTGATAACCAGGGCTGTGTGTTTCTTCTCCGGGCCTCAGTTTCTCTGTGAGATGAAGAAGGGGTGGTGGGAGGGGTCCCCAGGCCTCTCACAGCCCCATGTTTACGCCTGGGCCAAAGGTTGAGTGTGGCCCAAACAAACATTGTTTATTAGAAAATAGGACTGAGCCACCCACATCCATGTTTTCTTTCTGTTGCTGTTTTTCCTGTTAGCATTAGGAAGTGAGGCTAACTCTAGTCCTTTGACCTCTCCTGCCTGACTTTGGCAAAGTCCATGTTCAGGAAGAGGATGGCTGGAGGGCAGCCCATGCCCAGCGGGAGAGCGGCTGATGCCTGGCAGGCGGCACCACAGCTGGAACAGCCCGGTGCGCGCTCCACCCTCACCATTTGCCATCCAGTGCCCTTGGCTGCCTGATCCCCGAGCCCAGCTCTCCTCCCCGCCGAGCAGAGCGGCAGGGATGGGGACAATCCCTGGATCAGACTGACCCCTAGGGGCCGCGCGGCAATGCGCAGCCCCGCTCCAGGCACACAAAAGGAGCTGGAGCTTCCAGCTGGAGCCCGAGAAAAATCTGCCAGGAGCGCTCTCAGATGCAGACACCACAAAGCCAAAACATTAACATTTTGCTTGATATTTATTCAGCTTCTCTGTCTTTAATTCCCCCTCGTCAAACAGCCTCCAAATGTGTCTCTTTGAGTATCAAAGTGATCATTTTGGATTAAAGTATTCCTTCTCAAAAGATACCTTAATTAAAATGTTTGTGGTGGGGAGTGCTGGGGGAAGGGACCTCCGTCCTTCTCACGCCTCCATGAGAAAGAAAAGAAATAGTTAAAGGAAAGCGGAGATGGCCTTTTCACAACAAAAGAAACAAAGTAAGTGATTTTTAAGCCCTTTATTTATTTCTTTCTGCTAATTGTTCAAGCGCTTTGGAGAATGATGTCAGTAATAACAAGAGTAGCAGGTAGCATTTACTGAGCGCCCACTCTTTGCGAGGCACCGTTCTCAGTCTGTGGCATGTCATACACACTTGATTACGAGGCAGCTAAGGCACAGAGAGGTTAAGTGACTTGCCCAACATCACACAGCCGGCGGTTGCAGATTCCTTCTAAGCTGCAGCTCTCAAGGCATTTTTTTCAGACCGGAATTTACTCTCAACAACTTTACCCACTAACTAGAGGCCTGGTGCACAACATTCGTGCACTCGGTGGTGAGGGGTCCCTCAGCCCAGCCTGCGCCCTCTTGCAGTTCAGGAGCTCTCGGGAGAGAGGGGACAGTTGGACATCCTTGGAGCTGCCTCGGAGGTGGGAGAGGCTCCTGCCATTGCAGCTGCACTTGGCTTCTGGCTGAGCGGTGCTCCCCCTGTGGGAGCGCACTGATCACCAGGGGACAGGTCCTGCATTGAGCGTCTGCCCCCTGGTGGTCAGTGCACATCATATCTACCAGTCATCCCACTGTTCAGTCGAGTTGCATATTAGCCTTTTATTATAGAAGATAGCAAAGTTCTGTTAACACTTAGTTCTGCTCCCCTGCTCCCCTCAGTTCATAAGGTCAGGGTTTTTCATAAGGAAGGAAAGGAAGGGGGTGGATCTGTAGGGCTGGGTCACTGCCATGGACAAGGACTCAACACTGGGGACCAATCCCAGTTGTATGAGGCATCACTTAAAGGTCCTTTTGCTCGAGATTCCTAAATTCTCGTCCTCAGTTTCCTCCCTCTACAATGGGGATACTGAAATACCTTTGTCATGAGGCTCTGGTGAGATTCTGTGAGATGATTCGTACTTAGGGCCTAGCACAGTGCCTGGTGCAGGGTTAGCACTCAGCAAAGGTCCCTGGGTGTTCAGTGTGGTTGTCATTGATTCTTACTGAAACCGGCTGTGCAGGTTCAGGGTGGTGGGGACAAGGCTGGGCATGAAGCTGATGTCCACATGCAGAGTTCCCTTGGGAAGCCCACCACACAGAAGGGAAAGGGAGATTCATATGTGAAAAGCTCTGATGCCAGGCAAGAATGTGAGGTGGAGGCTGCAGGAGGAGTGTTAGGCCTAATATGGGGAATCTGACTCAGCCCCCCCTCCCTTCCCCCCCCCCCCCCCCGGATACCTAGAACCAAGCCCAGTGCTCGGTGGCTAAGAAATGGTTCCTGACATCACCTATGAAAGTTTCTTGCCCAAAATGTGAAACCTGACCAAGCCTGTAGCCTAACTACCAATTTATGAGTAATACAGAAGACAGAAGGGATGCTACAGGGATGCAATCAGCAAAATGCAGAATGTGCAAAACTCTATAGGAGAAATGATCCAGTCTTTTTAACAAATAAATTACAGAGGGGTCGGGGGTGAGAGAATGTATAGATTAAAAGAGATTTAACAGGCTTTGCCAACCAAATACAATGGATGGCTTTGTTTGAATCCTGATTTAAAGAATGACTATTCATATACCCAGCGACTGAATGGCAGAATGACCAGAACAACTGATCAACCAGTTGCCATGATGCACACTGACCACCAGGGAGCAGACACTCAATGCAGAAGCTGCCCCCTGGTGGTCAATGTCCTCCCACAGTGGGAGCGCCACTCAGCTGACCACGAATCTGTGCACTGGGTCTCTAGTCAACTATAAAAAAAAAAAAAAAATACATATTTAACAAGCATTTAGGAGATAATTGTGGAAATTTAAGTGACTAGATACTTAACATTAAAGAATGACTATTCATTTTTTAGATGTGATCATGCTATTGCAGTTATGTTTTTAAAAGGGCCCTTAACTTTTAGAGATACTTACTGAAGTTCCTATATATAAAACAGTATGATGTCTGGGATCTTCTTCAAAATGATCTATTCAGGGGTAAAATGAAGCAAGTTGGCCATGTGTTATTGGTCACTGCTGAAGCTGGATGATAGGCACATGAGGGTTCATTTCCACTATTCTCTCTATTTTTGTGTATACATGTAAAATTTCCCATAATATTTTTTTTTTATGAATGACTGATCTAACCTGGGGTAAATAAGGAACCAGGTGAAAGGACCTACACGTGCTCAGGTGCAGAGGTGGGAACACCCTGGTATACTGTAAGGAACAGTGAGCCATGCAGATGAACATGGGCCATGAACTAGTAAAGGGTATGGTGACCCATACATTTGGGCAGAAATGATGTCTGAGCATGAATATCAATAATTTTAAAAGCAGCTAATGTTTCTTGACAATTTCTATGGGCCAAGCATGTAGTTTCTCTAACGCTATGCGAGGTCAATAATTTAATTTTTTAAATATGTTTTAATTGATTTTTAGAGAAAGAAAAAAAAGCATTGACGTGAGAAACATTGATCAGCTCTTCCCCTGCACGCCACCTGCTGGCGATCAAGCCTTTAACTTACAAAAGTACAAGGAAATAAATTTTCAGCATGTAGAGCTAACACAGCCACTACTAGACAAGTCCCTTCCACTCAGATTTATTCAAACTTAAGAGATGTTTGCAGCTACACACATTTCCGGTCACTTTGGATTGTTATGTGATGCCATTTTTAGGAAAGGCTCATTGATTGCTTATCCCTTCCTGCAATAAAAAGTGTTAGGCACCTACAAAATTCTATTTTTATTTTAAATGCTCAGCTGGGAACTTTAAACTGTGTTTTGCTAACTCACTTTGTAACTGAAGCCAAGCAATAGCATATGATCCGAATTTTGCAATGTTTTTATCCTCGTTTCAAAGACCTGCACTCCCAAGAGCTTGACCTCCGGCACTTTGCACAGCCCCGAGGTGTACATTCATTGGAGGGCTAGGTTTAAAAGTTTCCATCAGAGTAGCATTTGGGCCTTAAATCGCACCGTTGCAATCGGGGCATCCCCTCCCTTCTGTGTCCATCTGATGCTTTTTATCTACAGGGTTCCCATTTTGTTGACTATGTTTCTGATGCCGTGCGATGCTCTCGATGGTGTTAGGGGAAGATCAAAGGTGGGAGAGATAAAGTGTTGTGGAAACCCAGGGACCCACTGCTGAGTATTGCAATACTCCCGGGGAGCACGCTTCTGAAAAGCCAGTGAGTATTCCTTGTTCCCCCATCTGAGGCTGGGCCTGTGCTCTTCCTACACCTGCAACTCCCTTTAGGAACGAAGGAACAGCCACTCAATGCCTCCTCCCTGAGTCTGAAACACCTTGTGCAGCAAATCCCAAAAGCTTGACTCTAGATCAGGCAAATGGCGGCTTGCGAGCCATATGAGGCTCAAGGCTTGAAAGCCGCGTTTGCCCCTCTGTTGACTAATGAGTTTGCCAACCACTGTCCTATACTACCCTTTACCTCTTTACACACAATATGCCACAATTACCTAATCCTCACAGCTTCCAACTACACAGTAGCGTTTAGTCTAGTCACTAGATGGTTCCTACAATTGGGGTTGTTTTAATAACTTCAATTGATGGTGGTTTGTTTTGTGTTTTTTTAATATATTTTTAATTGATTTCAGAGAGGAAGGGAGAGGGAGAGATAGAAACATTAATGATGACAGAGAATCATTGATCGGCTGCCTCCCAACTACCCTCCCTCCCTCATCACACACACACACACACACACACACACACACACACACACACACTAGGGATGAAGCCCATAACCCAAACATGTGCCCTGACCAGGAATCAAACCATGACCTTCTGGTTTATGGATCAATGCTCAATCATGGAGTCACACCAGCCGGGCACTAAGCAGAGATTTTTTAAAAGCAAAACCCTGCTCCCATACTTCTGCAGGCAAGTCAGTTACACGAATGTCTGAAACTTTGTGATCCTCCCCAGCAACAGCCAACAGGTCCAATTTCAGCACAGTCCTCGAAGGAGTGCAGGGAGCCCGGGATGGCTGGCCTTGCTCTAAATCCATGATGCAACAGGACAGGAGGCGGGTGTCGCCTGATAAATATTGATACTGGCTCCCGGATTTTCATACGATGCGTCTTTCATCTGAAGGATCGGATTGACAGGTCATGAAGTGGAAGCTCTTTCATCAGCAAAGTGGGTGGAGAAGCACCCGCACAATGATCTCTCTGAGCTGCTGCTGCTTTGAGACCCCGATCCCACAATTCTCAGTGCACGCGCCTCTTTCTGAAGTTCCGTTCCCAGGTGATCAAGGAAGGTCTACCCACTTCTTCAAGGTCACACCACAAACCAGAGGGAGACTAGAAGCAGGCGGCCTCTGTGTGGTGGTGGCTGCATCGGGTACGGCCTCTGTGGGGCCGCTGGGGATCTGAGACACAAGAAGAGTCTGGACACCGGGAGGGAAGAGCTACTGACGTACCTCAAACACACGGACTAACCCCACTTACACCATTTTGCAAACCCAGGAGGAACCTGGGTGCAGCCCTGGGGAAGCTGAGTAAAAACACAGAAGGGGATTTAGGTGGCGCTTCATCTCTTTCCCTAGAAAGTCTTGACTCTGGGAGGGAAGGAGGCTGGGAAGTGGGCGGCGGGATCAGATGTGTAGGTGCATTTACAATGTCAGCAAGGTCCATTGTACACTGGGCTGATTCTCCCTTGTCTCCTCACGATCCGGTTTTTCAATCTTGCATAGAACCCCTCCCTGCCCTGGCACTGGGAGGCGTCTTCTCCGGTTTCCATGCCATCGTATTTCTGCCCTATTTTATGCTCAAATGGCCATTTCATTGAGAATATGCAAACATGGTATTATATACACGCACTTCCTTCTGCAGCTCCCTCAGAGGCCTGGCGAGCAGCCTTCTTGAATGATTATCAGCTCCAGTAACTAGTTTGTTAAAGATTTCTTAACACGGGGAGGTTTTGCATTTAACAGGCTTTCTAGTTTATGGAAATCTTCTAACCTACCTGGTAATGAAGCAGCAGACAAACAACATCTGGGCCGATATTTATCTTGTTAAGTTAAACATGCACCTGGCCCCTTAATTATGAACTGTAATTGACAACTTCATCATCGCAGAGCACTTTTCTGTCCATGCCACAGTGGTGCAAGTAATTAGGTAATAATTAATGATTCTTTAAGTGCATTGTTTCCTGCAAGTTCCATTTCCACTGTGTGTCTGTTTAAAGAGCAACAACTCTGTTTTACCCACGTAGGCACATGTTGGGATGAAGGAAGGCCGCCTTGCTTACCGTGGAGATCTCAGAGGATCATCTGTAATCATATCTGACCTTTCTCCTACTCCGCAGAGTGCTCGTTTTAGCGTCATTCAGCCTTACCAAAGAACCATAAAGTTTTAGAGCTCATTATAGACACCAAACAAATAACATTCACGAAGATATTTATCATCACGTCACACATAATAAGGAAGCGTGTAAATATATCAATAACCAACCTTGGGGGAAGGACACATAAACTATGGTACATGCACTAAACAAAATATTATTTTAAAAAATGTTTAAATAATCCTGAAGATTATAAAAATGTGAAAAAGTTATCAAATTAAGAAAAAGAACATAAAATTATCTGATTATAATGAGGTAAAAAATGTATGTCACTAGACTAATAATGGAAGGGGAACGTTAGTAATGCCCAGAAATGAAAATTATTTCACTAGGATCCAGTAAAGTGCATGTTTTCTTATTTTACTTTTTGTTATTGTTGTTAATCTTCACCCGAGGATATTTTTTCCATTGATTATTTTTTCTAGAGAGAGTGGAAGGGTGGGGGAGGACAGAGGGAGGGAGAGAGAGAGAGAGAGAGAGAGAAACAGAGACAGAGAGACAGAGAGAGACATCAGATGTGAGAAAGACACATTGATTGGTTGCCTCCTACACGTGCCCTGACGGAAGCCGGGGATCAAGCCTGTGACCCAGGAATGTGCCCTTGACCTTGAATCAAACCCACACCCTTCAGTGCATGGGGCAACACTCCACCACTAAGCAACACTGGCCAGAGCCTACTTACATTGTTTGAATGTAACATATCCAAAAGATATAGAAAGATACGCATTGAAAAGTCAATGTTCACCTTGGACTGCTCCTTCCCCCCTGGGACCTTGTTCCATTTCCTAGGAGAATAACTTTTCTAGAAAGTACAAATTTTTGCATGTTGTTCTAAAGACTGTTTATGAATTTATAAAAATACATGTACACATATTTTTTCATACAAATGGCCACAGTTATAGCACACACATTGTTCCACACCTCCAAATTCTCCATCAGTATCTCTTGGAATAATTCCATGTCATTACACAGAAAGCTATCTAATTATTGTTAATGGTTATGATGTTTTATTATATGAATTTATCATAATTTATTTAACCATCCTGTATTCGTGTATATTTAGGTTCATTACAGCCTTTTGCTATTTGAAATAATGTTCCAGGCAATAGCCAAGGTGATACATTTAAAATGAAAATGAGATCAGACTTCTGATTTAAAGATGGCATTGTAAAGCTAAAACGTTTCCCTTTATTTCCCTGGAAATCTTTGTAAAGTGAAAAGAACAATTGGAAATATAAGCACAGAAACCATAAGCATTTTCTTTGTAGCAAAAAAAAAAAAAAATAGAAAGAAAGAAAAGTCCCATATATGTCTATCCAGTTCATAGAAAAGAAACAAAGGTTAAATGAACTTATATATACCAAACCCTGGGTTATAAGAAAAGCCTTACCTCTCTCTACACAGAGCCCTTAATATTCTTCTACAGAAACCACTGGTCAAAAGCTTGTTGTATATCCTTTAGAGATTTGTAATCAGAGACTTATGCTTCTGATAATCAGAAAGCCGCTGGTTTCAGACCAACTCTCCCACTAAAATCACCTAGAAGTGCCTGGGAATGTGAATATAAATGTGTGTTTGAAGATATTGGAGAACTACGAAGGCAGTGAGGACTTGAGGAAGCAAAATCCTGGAGAAAGGACATTTACAAAAAGGTGAGCTTGGCGTTAACTTCCTACTGCTTTCCTGGTCCAGGACTCTGATGATTCACACGTGGTGGTGGAGAAACAGGCTGAGCAAGGGTTTCCTGCATTCTTAGAAGACTTGGGGGAAATAGAGGAGGTGTCCTAGCAAACACCCCAGGATTTCCATTGAGAGCCCTACAGAGACAACACCGCAGTAACAGAAATGAACCAGAAATAGAACATCCCTTACAAAGACTGAAGCCCACCTTTACGTTAATTCAATATGTGATGGAACTAAAGTGATAGTATTGAAATGACTATATCCTACCCTACCTGCCTACCAGAGGCAAAAAGAAACCAGCTCTAGGCATGGGTAACACCCTCCAGAGCATCTCTAAAGATACACTTAATATGGGGATTTGGTCAAAAATGGTTACATCAGGAAATAAAGCCAGATGGCTTAAATCATGGGGGGGAAACAAGGGACAGAAATAGAGCCACAGGTAATTCAATTACGGTTTTATCGGGCATGGTCTTTAAAATAAGTGACTATTGCTGTTCAAGAAATTAGATGACAAGATGGTAGATTTAATTAGAAAATTTTACAATAAAATAAAACGTAAAACAGAAATTGAAAACAGATGTGCCTGGACCTACATCACCACATCTATCTTCAGAAGGCTGAAGTATTGAAAGACCATAGAAGCTCCACAATCTGAATATTGCCAACCTATAATAATTGGGTTAATGTAACAACAACAACAACAACAAAACCAGATGTGTCTAACAGCAATATGTGTCTATATATTATGTACATAGAGATTATACATCAATATGGATATAGGTAGAGATAGAGAATGTATTAACTGGGGAAGGATCAGGAGAAAATATTAAAAATGAAGCATGAAAAAAACAGGAAGGGTGTAGTAAGAGACATAGCCAAAAATTTAATATGTATAAGTCATATCCAAAATTTTTAATATTTATAATTATATTCTAGGAGAGAATGTAACACATAAATGGGACTGAAGCCATTTTTGAAGTGATACTAGGTTGAAATGCTTTAAACTGATGAAAGATATCAAGCCACAGGTTTAAGAAACACTATAAACTCCAAGCAAGAAAATATAAAGAAAAAAAAAACCCACACACCTAGATTTATCACAGTAAAACTTCTGAGAAATAAATATAAACAAGAAAAGTGCATTGAAAATAACTAGTGGGGAAATGGAATAATTTCCTTCAATAAAGCAAAATAAGAAATAACACTTATTTGTCAATGAAAATTACAGAACCCAACCAATAATGGAATAACACCTTCAAAGTCTTGAATAAAAATAACTGGTAAACTTAATTCTTTCCAGAGAAAAAAACATCCTTCAAAAAACAAAAAGATATCTCAGACCATAAAAAGCTGAGGGAATTCAGCAGCAGCAGATAAACAATAAATGGACTACTAAAGCCCCCCAAGAAAATGATCCCATTTTAATCAAGGGAAATTCAGAAAAGAATAAAAAACAAAAGCAAGGTCAGTATGAGACTGAGTCAAAATAAATGTAATTGTATAAAACTAATAATTGTTCATTGGGATTAATCGGTATACAAAAATCAAAATGTATAGTAAGCATTCCAGGATCTTTGCACTAACAGAGAGATGGTAAAAGTACTAATTTTATGTTCAGTCTTAACAAGTCAGCATTTGAAGATGATATGATTACGTGTAGAAATTTTAAAAATTTACAGATAATTTATAATGGTTAATAAGTACATTAGCCCTAACCGGTTTGGCTTAGTGGATAGAGCGTCGGCCTGCGGACTGAGGAGTCCCAGGTTTGATTCCAATCAAGGGCATGTACATTGGTTGTGGGCACATCCCCAGTAGGGGCTGTGCAGGAGGCAGCTGATGGATATTTCTCTCATTCATGTTTCTAACTCTCTCTCCCTCTCCCTTTCTCTCTGTAAAACAAATCAATAAAATATATTAAAAATAATAAATACATTAAACAAAATTGTTTCACGCACAAATTAATCGTATTCCTTTAGAGAAGCAACAACAACAAAATCAGAACGGTCATAGGATACCAATATTTTTTCTGGACAGGAAGGCCTGGTTCAAGCCAGTGACTGAAATGGTGCGTGTTCACCCACACACATCCCTGCTCCCCAGAGAATACTCACTCCCCTGTGCCTGGCTACCTTCAGCTCATCCTTAAAACGCCAGGTTCACCGTCACTGCTGCATCCCCAGCGTCCGTACCTCCACCCTATTCAAAACACGGGTGCTCAGACAAAGGGCATGCAGCTCAGTGCATGTGGGGAGAAAGGAGGGAAGCTGGGGGCAGGTGAGCTGGGGCAGCCCTCACTGGGAGCAGGTGAGCTAGGAGGGTGAGCGTGTGTAGGAGAATATCTGGATGGTTTTTAGGTCCGGAACTGCTTGAGTTATAAGAGTGCAAGAAATGAGGAGGGAACTATCCAACCAAGAGCAGACTGGGCTGGGAGAGGATGGAGAGAAGGGGTGAGCTGTCTTTAAAAGGGCAGTGGGAGGTGCCTGTGGGACAGCCCCTGGCGATGCTCAAGAGAGGTGAGGGCTCAAGAGAGAATAGGAAACAGCTGCCGCCCCTCTTTCTTGCCCAGAGTTCACGCTGTGCTTGTAGAGCAGTGTTTCCCAACCTTCTCTCATGATGAGAATCACCTGGTGGAGTTGTTAAAACACAGATTCCTGAATCCCAACTAAGAAGTGCTAAACTAGAATTTTTGAGAACATATAGGTAAAATTGCATACCTAACTTAGTGCTCTGTATATAACATCTGTGTTAGAGCACTAGTTAAGTATACAATTTTACCTATATGTTCCCAAAAATTCTAGTTTAGCACTTCTTAGTTGGGATTCAGGAATCTGTGTTTTAACAACTCCACCAGGTAATTCTCATCATGAGAGAAGTTTGGGAAACACTGTTGTAGAGTTTCAAAGTTCCTGCGCATCCCACAAATCCCACACACACCATTGACACACACACACACACACACACACACACACACACACACACACACGTTTCCTCGACCTTCAAAATCGCGTAAAAGAAACCTAACTGTTTAAGGGTGTGGGATGGAGTGAGGAGGTGGAGAGGAAGGTGGGAGAATGAGAAGGACCTGCCTTCACTCACCCAGGAAGGACCTGAGCTGCCATGGAATCAAGCACTTTCCTCTGGGCCCCTGATGCCACCTAGTGGCCGACTCTTGTAACTAGTGGAATTGCCACCTGCTGTGGAGACCAAAGCAGGCCAAGGCCTCCAGAGGGGCGGGGTGGGGGCGTTCAAGGAAGCAACAGAGGAGGGAGGTGATGATTGGAAAGCCAGAGGAGAGCCGTGCTTCTGGGGCCCAGGATGCGTGCATTCGGCCCCGTGGAACGGGGCCCCTAGCTGCCCATTGGAGGTGCTCGGTCTGCAGCACCCCCTCCCTGGGGAGGCTGGCTTCTCAGAACCTCGGACCCCTGGCCCTCTCCTTTGCTTATACCAAGAACCCCCGGGTCCTTAATGCCATCCCTTGCTGATGTTTTCATCCTGGTTATTAGCAGTCTTATTACCAGTGCTGGATATTGTGGTTCTTATTGGGGAAATCCAACAAGCTTTTAATTAGAGAAGCAACAGGAGGGGATAGTCAGCTGTATTAATGCCTCTGAAAGCCCAGCACAGCTACAAGGAAGATCATCTCGCGGATAACAGCACGAGGGAAATTACCGGAACAGCTTCCAGCACATAACGAAGTGGAAATTCCCAGAGAGGGTCAAGGCAGCGAGTTCAGACTTGCAGCAAAGTGCAGCTCTTAACGACGTGTCTGTTTCCTTATCCTCGTGGGAGGCAAAGAGCGAGAGTTGGGATCCCAGCCAACAATTATTATTCGTTTTCTACAATCACATTTGTTTTGACTCACTCTCATACTGACCTCACTGCAGAGGGTGATTCCAGTCCGGTTTTAAGGGCCCCAAATCCAACAATAAGAAATCTAATACAAGGGTGTCTTAGAAATAACCTTTCATGCTGAAACCGGTTTGGCTCAGTGGATAGAGCGTTGGCCTGCGGACTGAAAGGTCCTGGGTTTGATTCTGGTCAAGGGCATGTACCTTGGTTGCGGGCACATCCCCAGTAGGGGGTGTGCAAGAGGCAGCTGATCTATCATTCTCTCTCATCGATGTTTCTAACTCTCTATCCCTCTCTCTTCCTCTCTGTAAAAAATCAATAAAATATATTTTTTTTTTAAAAGAAAGAAAAAAGAAATAACCTTTCACCATCAACTCCCAGGAGGATCCTAAGATTTTTCTTTCCAAGGAATGCCACCAAATGATCTCAGGTCTGGCTATCAGATAGCCCCTGGCGTTGATTATTTATAAAAATGGCCACCTTTCTTTCTCTCCCTGTGTTTGCTCCTGGAGCTGGGGCTGGCTCGTGGTGTCCAGTAGCACCCAGTGGGAGCAGGAACAAGGCTGTCGTGTTGGCCGCTGTGGGCCCAGGGCCTGGGAGAGAGAGCGTCCGGTATTGGAGGTACCTGTCCACAACGTGTGTGTGGAATGAATGAATTCCTCTCCTGGACTCACATCTAACCCTGACTTTGGGGCACGTTTCTCCTTACCGGAAACTAGACATCACCTTTCCCGGGCCTCCTACCTGGCACAGGTTTCCATCCGGATCTCCTGGAAGCAGGGCCTAAAAAGGAAACTCTGAGCAAGCCGCTGATAGAGGAGGTGCCCCGGGGAGACACCATAGGGGAGTGAGGGGAGCAGGGAGAGGAGAGGGGGGAGTGACCAAGGTCTTCATCGCAGCAGAACCAGCCTTCAGCCCTGCAGGGAGCTGGGGCCTGTACATTGCCCTCAGCGGTGATCCCAGCCTGAGCAAAGGGGCTGCCTGTTGGAGCCCGGCATCTCTCAGCCACGGGCCAGGCTGGGTGGGAGGTGTAGAGGGAGGGTGGTGTCCCTCAGGCACCCCCTCCATGGTTGTCTGGGCAAGGGGGCAGGTGTACGCCATGGGCAGCCACCCCTGCGGCGGCTGGACTGGTGAGGGAGCCCTGGTGGACACACAGTCTGCTGGGACTCATCCCCGTTTGCCGTCTGTCAGCGATTTATCTTCTTCCCTGCAAACATCACGCTCCTAGAGATCCAGATCATCATCGCTTTCACCTTCGTGTCTCCCAAAGCAGGGCGGGAGGATGAGAAAACCTGTCCTTGGGAATCCGAGGAAGGAGTGAATGGCTCCATGAGTGTACTCCTGTTGGCAATGGAGTGTGAAATCCTTACACACGTTCACTGCTTGAATGACACCATATATGTTTCATGTGTGTGGCCTTCAGCAACCATTTTGGATCGGCGCGGGTGAAAGGGGAGATATGTACAAGTGCAGTGACCGAAACTAACCTCCCAGGGTGGAATGGTTCTGCCTCATCCCCCAGGGGCCCACGGCTTCAAGGAGTTGATCATGAACTCCTAATGGACAGGTCATGGTGGGCACTCACACCTCAGGCCTACAGCTTCTTTAGGAAGAGGATTTCTTATGCTTTTTTGTTTCTTTCTTTGAGAGAGAGGGGGAGAGAATGAGAGAGAAAGAGAGACAGACAGAGAGGGAGAGAGGGAGAGAGAGGGGAGGGGAAGAGAGAGAGAGAGAGAGAGAGAGAAAGAGAGAGAGAGAGAGAGAGAGAGAGAGAGAGAGAGATTGCCTATCATATGCACCCTGTGCAACCGGGGCTCCAATCTGCAACCTAAGTCTGTGCCCTGAGTGGAAATCAAACCAGAAGCCTGTTTTGTTTTGTTTTGCTTTGTTTTGTTTGTTTAGCAAAGGATGGCCCTCTAACTGAGCCACCTGGGCTGGAAAGTAAAATGTTAAGCCAGCCTTATCCACTGTTTTTGTGGGTCTAGGTTAACATACACCTTTGAAATACCATAAGTAATCCTCTCTCCAGACCCCTCTAGGTGTAACTACCCTCACTGAAGCACTTGATCCGTTAATTATCCTGTAATCCAATCCCCTCCCCGCTTGCTCCCACCTTCCTGTACTCTTCCGTATCCCCCCTTCCAAACGTGTGAACGAAACTGCAAGACTGTCACTCTCTGGAGCATTGGAGCTCTTGCTCCCAGGCCTGTGGTAGGTGTGGCTCAAATAAAATCTTATAAAAATCCTCTACAGGTTTGGACCCTCTTACTTGCAATGGGGGGGTGGAGGGGGGAGGAGGGGGAGGGCAGTGGGAGGGGAGTAAGTGTTTTTCATCTACAGGAAATGCAAAGGGTTAAGTCCACTGTGAAATCCTGTCTGGGCCACATTCTTTCCACAAACAATGTAAGATATACGTTTCCCCGTGTTAATGATAGGAAATGGTGTAACTTGCTCTCGCCCCTCCTTATCTCATTTATGAGTCCTCCTGTGGAAACAAAGAGCTCCTGTGAGCCAGTGACCAGCAGAGGGCAGTGCGGACCCACACACTGACTTTCCTCCCCGTGAAGTCAGGACCTGGAACGTGCCTACACGTTTGGACTGGGGAGAGAATCTGCTCTCAGCTCCTGAGGCTTGCTGCTGCCTCAGCAGCTGGAGGTTCAGTTAAAGGACCGGTTGTGTCATGACCTGTCTTACGTATTTCTCTGTTTGTGATGCAAATGAGCAAGGAGGCTGGACCCCCGACCAAGCCTTTGCAGAGCCCAGAAGACCTACCTTCTGCACGTGGGGCTTGCAGGCGGCCTGTCCTGAGGCCTGGCTGTCATCTGGAGGCTGGGGCAGCCTCGGTCTCAAGCAGGCTCCCCAGAACTCAGCGTGTGGCCCCCTCAGGCATGGGGCCAGGGCTGGCTCTGAGTGAGTCATATAAGACAGTTTCCTTAAACGCACTTAAAGATATAACTCATTCCATCTTCAACCTCATCCCTTCTGCATACCGCTTTCACTCCAGTGGGAGAACTTCTTTCCAGGAAAAAAAAAAAAAAAAAAATCTTATCCTTAACTCATGTTTTAATCCCAGGCATCGGAAGCACATAGAACTACTTTCCCTGCTTCTAAAGTTGCCTCTTTTTACTCTTTTATTATCCTTTTTGTTCATTAATATTTGGGCTCAAGAGCAAAGAAACGTAGTAAACTTGCCTTACCCCCCCCCCCACCCCCCCAGATATACCAGATGCCTCCAAGATATAATACCTTGCAAGAGACAGAACCCAACACCATCTCACAAGTCGGGAGAGTGCTGATGGGGCCAGGAGCACTTTGGGGCCCCAGCTGAGGGGAGGTTAAGCTAGAGATACATTTAGCTGGGGTTACAAGTATATACTGTACTGTTGCTTCATTATATTGTTAGATTAATACCACCCATCCAGGAATATTCCTGTATGTACTCAGCATGGCACACAAAGGCAGAGGGCCAGAGATCATATCATCACATGAAAATGTCCTGCAGTATCAGAGCAGTGATGGAGCCAGGCAAAATGTATTATAGAATAATTAATACTAATACGATGTTATTTGTCTGGGTTTTATAATGCTTACAGTGGTTGTCAAGTTTTCTCATTCTTAAGAAACCCTCATTAGTATACCACTTTTGAATGTAAATGTTTGCATTTTTTTTATTAAAGAGGACACTCCCACAATTATGAGTTTCAGGAACAAATACAACCTAGATCTGTCTTTGTTCACCTCAGATGCACCGACCACACAGAGCCCACGCTCTAGCAGACACAGTGTCTTGGAACTGTCTGTGGTGCTGGAGCCCAGGTTCACTGGCCTCTCTCCATGGTACTTCCTGAGTAAGATTGTCTGCCAATAAACTGTGCCCAGAGACCAAGCGTCGGGATTTTTAACTGAGGTCTTAGTTCACGCATAAAAATGGATGCTTGGCCCGTGCAGTGACTATAAAAACAGGAGAGAGTTGAAGAGAAAACCACAGATGACTCCCAAGAGTCAGAGAAACCCACAAGGCAGGGGCCCCAAAGGGGTATCAGCTGAAGAAAACATTGATCGCCAAGCCATGCCTGAGCCGAGGCCAAGGGTGGAGAGGAGGGACCTGGTGAGGAGGGGAGAGTAGGAAGAACAGGCTGGACTGGGGTGGGGGCTGTCAGCTCTATTCTCAGACCAGAAGAACGCTGCAGTGGACGTCCACCAGGGGGCAGGCTAACCAAGCTGAAAGCTCAGAGGCATGGAAATTGAGTTCACTGGAAGGCACCTGACAGAAATTAAAGGACCAAAAAAATCAGGTGAACAACATCTTTACTCCAATAACCTCCCAAGTGAAAGCAAGATTAATTTGTAGAAGCCACGAGGGAGCAGAAGGCTCCCAGGGAACGCAGTCACAAGAGAGCAGAGATGGAGGCAGCCAGGGGGGGTGCGAACGTGCCCTCACATCTCCCCCACAGTGGTTCCTGTGGGTGGGCAAAGCCGCTCCCTCAGTTCTGACTGAGGACCCCCAGACGGACTCTATGACCCAGGATGGAGTCTGCACCCCTGGTTTGTTCCCAGTGGCCTAGGGACCACCCCCTCCACCCCTAAAGATTTGGGGGTTTGAGGCTGTGGCACAAACTACTGCTTGCTGGCCAGAACCCATTCTCCCCTTCCAGTGTTATAGGGGCGCAGGGGTGTGTGGCCATGTGACCACCTTTGGCCAATGAGACATGAGCCAATGCGAGGCTTCTTTAAAGAGAAATGACTGGACCAGAGACAGATCATCTGCCTCCCTTCACTCTCCTCGGCCTGTGTCTGAAACAGCTGGCTACCATTGACACACCTTCTTCAGAGCGGCTCACCCATCCCCGGAGGGCCTGGCTCTGCCCAGGCCTGCAGCAGAAACATTCATTATTCAGGACTTTGCAATACAACCGCCAAGTTAGAGCCACCAGGAAAAACGAGAAGACATTTATTGAGTCATCTACAGCAGTTTGACATCCTCAACATCCCGGACGAGGTGTGAGCACAGCACAACTAGTGGCAGCGGTAGCGGGGTCTGTGTGGCTGGTCTTTACTGCGCGGGGTGGAACCCCAGCTGACCCGGCTCCCACAAGGGGTCCTGGAGCCGCGTCTGGGGTGCCGGGAGCGGTCCCACGCTGGTCCTCACAGGGGCAAAGCGACGGGAGACGGACACAGCACAAGACACACAGGTGGCCAAGCACACACACCCCGGGACTGGAGCTCAGGGGAGGAGAGGGAATGGGCACTGGGCCCACTCGAGGGTGTCCCAGGTCTCTGGGGGATTCCCAGGGGTGGCAGGGGCGCTGACAGCACCCACAATGGAGTCCCCATCCTAACCCAAGAACAGCCTGAACAACGATGGATACACCGGCAGTGGTGTCCTCCGGGCCCGCCTGGCCTCCTCCCGGTGCTGGTAGGTCTCCACAGCGGGACAAAGGTCACCCAGGAGGGCTCGGGGCAGCTGACAAAGAGCACAGGGAGCCTTTTGGGGGTCTTCCCCCCAATAACCATTCCCACACGCGTGTGGTCACCAAAGCCCTTTCTCACGGGGGACTCACTGCAGCCCCTTCCCTGGCCCGTGGACAGACGCACAGCGTGTCCTCCTGTTTCCCAGAGAGGTTCAGCCAGGAGGGCAGCCCGGGGTGGCACCCAGGTCCCCACATCCTGGTGACCCCACCACCCCTCCTGCACTCCAGCGTCCTAGCAGCTTCTGTGGCCAGAGCCTGCCCTGTGCCCGGCGGAACGTGTTCTGAACAGAAGCTTCCCTGAGAGTCTCCCCTCCTCACCCCCCCCCCCCCCCGCCTCCCACCCCTCTGTGCAGGGCCCTTTCCTCACGCATATTTGCACTAGGCCCACCGGCAATTTTTCATCAGCCCAAGGAGTCAGGGACAAACAGCAGGCCGGCGGCAAAGCTGGGCGAACCCCAGGTCCCCAGTCCCTGCTCGGGACTCTCCCAGGGCGGCCATGGTCACGAGGCTCGGGTAGGAATTTGTGGTGAAAAGCACTCACTGCTTTCACTGTGGAGTGGCCTTGAGGGGGTCGAGGGGACTCGGGGGATGACAGGAAGCCTCTCCCAGCTTCCCTTCCGGAAGGGACAGGTCAGGAGGAGGTGAGAGCACCCTGGGTGGGGGGTGAGGGCAGCTCCAGCTCCCGGCACTGTCCCCCAGAGTAGCCAGTTCAGGGTGGGGAAGGGTCAGAGGAGGAACCATGACAAACCCTGGATGCGTCGGAGCTGCTCACCAGGCGGAGAACGAGGCCTGGCCTCGGGCCTAGGGACAGTCACGAAGCTCTCAGTCCTATAGACCCCCAGAGCCTCTGAACCCCCAAATCTCACCCTCTGACCCCTCAGCAACCATTCCCACATGCATGTGGTCACCAAAGCTCTCAGTCCTAGAGACCCCCAGAGCCTCTGAACCCCCAAATCTCACCCTCTGACCCCTCACAGGCTCCCTGACAGCCTCCGCAGCCCTGCCTGAGTCCCGCTGCCCCCAGGGCTGGGCCTTCCCGACCCTGCCTCGTCCCCGGGAGGACTCGGCCCTCGGCCTCCCCTGGTGAGCTCCATCCTGCAGGGTGCACAGAGCAAGAATCGCCCCCTTCCCGGTGACGACCTTGTAGGAACACGGAGTAGGAAACTGCTCCTGCTCCTCCCCCGCCCCCTGTCCTCAATGTGGCTTCTTATCCTGTCCGCACCAGGCAAATACTGAAATCCTTGCGCTGGGCCCATTCCCCGCAGATGACTGGTGTTTAGGCAGAGCATCCAGGGGTGCATTGGACGGGACAAATCTAGCCTTACTGTCCATTTTACAGATTTGAAAACAAAGGACCGGAGGGCGAGGCTTTCCCTGGACTTCATGCTCTCGCCCCTCCACTGCCCAGGACCCTGAAGGCCAGCTCCTAACCTCCTGGACATCCATCCCAAAGGCACAGGGACCTCGGCTCACAGGACAGGCAATCGTTGGCTCAGAGAGGAAAAAAACAGAGTGACAAACTGGCGGGAACCTGGGGCCCACAGGGACCCAGGCCCAGGGCTCAGACAGCAGACGGGGGATTGGGGCCGGCTTTGATTTGCTGGTCTGTGGTCTACGGAGAGTCACAGCCCCTCTGGCACAGTGACACAGACCCGCTGATGGGGCAGGGTGAGGAACAGGTCCATGCTCAAGGGACCCCCCCCCACGATCCGGAAGTGACCGCTATCCCAGCCAGGGTCAGGGCTGGGTCTGCACATCATGGACCCTGGCCGGACCGGTCCCTCCAGCCCGTCAGCTCCCGCTGCGGCGTCCCCGTGGCAGAGGCAGCGGTCCCAGCGCTGAGAATGAACAGCGCCACCCACACCCGTGTCAACTTGCACACCAAGCCTGGGTGACGCACCACAGTGACGCGCACCCTTCTACCGCTCCCCCTGGAACTGGGGAGTCACGGAGGTACAGAGCCCGGAGACGCACTAGTCCCCCGGCCTCCCAACTGGGGAAACGGAGGCCCGGGCAGGGGGCGCTCTGTCCACGGGCCCAGTGGTCTGAGCCTGACAGGGGCAGGCCCCATGTCTCTGAGCCCCAGCCTGAGGCCCCTTCCAAGCGGCTCAGGCCCCCCACGGTGGCCAGTGGACACCCCTTTGGGTAACACACTTGCCTCCCAGAGCCGGGGCCGGGGGTGGGGGGGTTCCCTGGGGTAGATGCCAGACAGAAGGACCGCGGCACACCCCACGGCCAGCCCGTGTCGCCCAGGTGCCCAGGAAGTGCAGGTGGCTTCTCCGCCCTCCGACTCTGCCCAAGGCCCAGGGCCTCCCTCCCGTTCTCCAGCCCAACCAGCTCAGCCCTCACCGATGGCCTCTCCGGTGAGGTGCAGCACACAAGCCCCAGGCCCCTTCCTCTTCCTCAAACCAGACAAAGCCACCTCACCGTCCGCCCAAGCTCCGCAAGCATCCCAGACCACGGCCGTGAAGCCCGTCCACACCCGCAGGCGGGGTCCCCAGAGCGGACCCGACACGCCGCCAGCCCCACACTGTGTCCCCACGCTCGGGGCGTGCATGGCGCTCCAGCACTGTCCTCCGCCCCCACCCGAGCCTGGCCCACTTCCCCCTCACACTGTGGGGGCCAGGGCTGGTGCTGGGGTACCAACTCCTTCCACCTGCAGCTTCTCCTAGACACATGGGGGGGGGGTGGCTTCCCTTCAACATCGAGGACACCTCGGCGTCCTTCCTGGGACCCGAGGGCAAGCGCACAGGGGGGTCTATGCCCTGGTCTCAGACCTCCTAGCTGAGGCCCAGCCCCAGGAGCTAGCGGCTGGGGCTCCTCGGGGCGGCGGTGAGGGTAGGTGAGCTGGGGGGTGGGGCGTTCCTGGGCCTCAAATTGGGCCCACGGAGGGCTAAGGGGCTTCATCCTAGCCATGGCTTTGACCGAGGGGAAGGGGAGCTGGGAGGACTTGGGGTTCTGTGAGGTGGAGGCGGCTGGGGAGCAGTTATTGCCAGGCATCGTCTCTCCTTCCACAGCGGATGCCCGGGCAGGAGGGGCAGAGGAGAGGCCACTGGGCGAACCCTGCCCGCGAGAGTTGGGGCAAATCATGGAGATGGTGAAGGCCTCGCATGGGTCCTCCCCCCACGGCTCCCCTCTGGCCCCCCGGCCGGCTCCTTCCCATCAGACACACATTTCCAGCTCTCGGCAATCTTCCACGGGCCCAATGAGAAGCACCAGAACATTCCCGGACCTTTCGCCCCTTCCGGGGAATGAAGTGCCCCGGAGCGGTCCCGCCGCCCGATGCCCAGGAGCCGGGCACCCGGCCCTCGAGACAGGCGAGCGGGAGGGACCTCACAGCCGCTGGAGGCCGCACTGGCATCCACGGGGGACCCTGGCTGGCCTCAGCGACGGGCAGGCCTGAGAAGGGCCCCGCCTCCAAGGAGTCCACGCGGAGAGTCAGACACTCTGAGAGGTTGTCGGGTGGGGAACCCCCAAATCAAGGCTCTCGGCCTCAGGACCAGGCCAGGCGATCGCTGAGGCTTGTGGAAGGGGGGGCGGGGGGTACAGGGGCGGTGAAGCTGGGACCCTCTGGATGGGCAGGGGCACTGGACGAAGGGGCCGGGATGGTACAACTTTCCCACGTCAGAGGAGTATTTACACGTCTGGGGGCAGGGCCCAGGGGTCCGTGGTGGGTGGGGCCAGCGCCAAAATCAGAAGGGGGGCGGAATACCCTCTGCACCTGCATCCTCCTCGCCCCTCGGGGAGCCCGGCGTCTGGCCCGGGGCCTGCCCGAAGGGAGAAAAGAGGCAACATGCGTGGCCGGCGCCCGCGGCAGCCGGCCTGGCGTGGAGGAGGGGGCGGCGGGGGAGGGGGCTCAGGTGGCCAGGTTGTCGGCCGGGAGGCCGGACATGCGGATCTGGGAGCTGCTCTTGCTCAGGATGGAGAGCTGGGTGCCCCCGTTCACGCCGCTGCTGGCCAGGGACGGGTGCCGGTGCTTGAAGTCCACGGCGAAGTAGCGGTTCACCTTCCAGCTCCGCCACTTCCGCTTGATCTCCGCCTGCACCTGCAGGGAGCGACGGGGCGGTCACCGCCGGCAACATCCTCTCCGACCTCGTCCCCCCGCCCCGGGGCCCGTCCAGACGGGCACAGCCACCTCCAGCCGCGCCCGCCCGCTCCCCCACTGCAGCCGGCAGCCCCGGGCCCCCGTGAGAAAGAAAGGCCTGTGAGGATCTGACCGAGCCCTGAGCCCACGTCACTGCGGAGCCAGGCCCACGAGTGGCTTCCTGGGGTCCGTGGCCTCTCGTGTCCACAGCCAGTGGCCAGCTGCTGGGGGCCTTCGGAAAGCTTTATGGCACTGGCCCTGGGTGGACAGATCGGGCCAGGCGCCCTCTTGCTGACCATCACCATGGGTGCACCTTAGATCCGTGTGGAGCGCTTTAAAAACCCAGACGCTAGGACACCCCCCCCCACCCCCCCAACGAGCACATCGACATCTCTGGAGTGAGATGCAGTCCAGGCTGAGGACCACAATACTGCACCCCCTGGGCGAACCCCCCCCCCCCTGCTCTTCGCGTGGCATTTGGGGGGGGGGGGCATTCCCCATTTCTGCCTTTGTGCGCCTCCAATACAGAACCTTGGTGGGCTGCACAGACTGCACAACGGGCACCCCTCCAGCCCAGCTCCCGTCCACAGCAGTCCCGGGCAAGCTGTGCCCTCCCATCTCCCCGCTGCCTCTCCTGGTCTGGCCTGGTCCGGCCTTGCTGTAAGGGCGTCGGCGACCACGGAACCAAATCTTCTTTCCCACATGCAGAGCGGGGAGGTTCGCCGAGTCTCCCAGCCAGGACCCAAGCCCGGTGCTGGGAGTCCCGTCCACACCCAGCCTCACCCGCCCGCCCACCCCCACCTCAGCACCTCTGGTCTGGGCTCCGCTCGAAGCGTCACCCTCACAGGTCAGATCTGGGGACCCCGGAGCAGAGCACTGGACGTGAGCATCGCTAGGAGGTGCTGGGCCTCTCCCTGTGGTCTCTGCCAGGACCCCCAGGCCCCTCTCTAGAGGGGTGGGCTTGGGCTGAACTCTGGGCAGCTCCCCGCTCAGCACCCCTGCCCACCTCAGCCTCCTGAGCGACAGGACCGCTCCTCCGCCTCGCCCTCCCTCACTTTTTCAGTCCTTCTTTACCAAGGCTCAGCCTGAGAGCCTCCCAGGCGGGTTTGCCTCTGCAGCTGATGCCTTTATGGGGGCGGGGGCAGGAGGGAACTGCTCCAGGGGCTGGACCTGGCTGTACAGGGGGCACCCTCTCTGCTCCCCAGAGAGCCCTCCTCCACCGCGGAGAAGCCAGGGGGTGGGGTCTTACCTCCCCGTTCAGGAAGCAGTAGAGGACAGCCACCACGAAGCCCTGGGGAGAGAGAGCAAGGACAGCTGAGCTCGCCCGCCGGGACCTCTGCACATGGGAGGTGGCAGGAGTGAGCAGGGAGCAGAATCACTCCATCACTCGGACGGGGCACCTGCCTGCCGCCCGGGAACATGGGATAAGGTCAGTCTGCTCCACCCAGATGGCCACGGCCACGGAGCCCCCTGGCTGAGGAGGGAGCCCCTCCCACAGACACACCTGGCTTCCGAGCTCACACCTCCCTGGTCAAGTCCTTCCCTTCCCCAAGGCCGGCTCCATTCCTCTTCCTCCATGAGGCCTCCCCCGCATGCCCCAGAATGTTCTCTGGGCTCCCCAGCCAGCCTGCAGGCCCCCCGGGGGCAGGCCCAGCAGGACAGCCCGGCCCCGTGTTGTACACACCCCTCCCCAGGCCTCACGCTCTGTGCACGCAACCCAGAGAGCCGTGAGGGCCAGCGCCCTGCCACGTTCTTTACGGAATTCTCTGCCTTCGGACTTCTTGTGCCTGGGCGGGACCGGCCTGACTCCCAAGCTAAGGCGTGGTCTTTGTAACCGGCCGTTTCATCAGCGTAAGAATTAAAACGGGGGGAGGGAGAGACTCAGGCAGACACCCAGAGGACCTTTCAGACCCTCAAAGTCAAATGCATGTCTAAACACGTGGGTGAGCTCAGGACAGATTCTCGGCTGTCACGGGGGGCACTCCGGGAGCCAGCCCTGCCCGCAGGGCCCAGGCGTGCTGCCACCTGTTCGCCCCGCACGGTCACACCACCTCTCCATCACTCATGTGTTCACACCCACCTTCTTACTCCTCCACCTGACACCCAGTCCCCACTTTCTCCCGCGGGTCACTTATATATATGCCCGCGTGCTCTGCCACCCGTTCTGCCCGAGGCGCTCTGCGGCCAGGTCCTGTCCGAGGCCCTGACTTGGGCCACACAGAGCCCCAGCGCTCACGGGGTGCTCGGTCCACAGACTTAGGTCTCCCGAGAGAGGCCTGGCTCACGCCCCCGGCCACAGGGACGGGAAGACCCCGGGGTCTTCTCACAGAAGCCAGCGTGCGGGCAGCAGCATGGGCTCTGCCAGCCCCGGCTGGGCTAGTGCTCTGACAGCAGAGATGGAATCCTGGAGGCCCGGCTCAGGTTCAAGAAGCGTCTAGAACCACCAGCAGGTTAGGGCCAGGGCCCTGGCTCCCCGTGAGCCCTGTCCCCTGCACGTACCTGGAAGGAGCCCAGGCCCAGCTCAAACACCAGCCTCTCCCTCTTGCTGACGTACTCGGGGGAGAAGGCGAAGATCGTGTAGTGGATCCCGAACAGCGGGATGAGCAGCAGGGTGGACCGCGCCAGCCGCCTGTGGGGAGAGAGGAGGACATCCGCTCTGGGGGCCACCAGAGCTGGGGCCAGAGCCGTGGAGGGCAGAGAACCCCGGTCCCCACCCTCTTTTCTCCCCGGAGCCCTGTCCCTGAGCCCCCCGCTCAGGGTCCTCCCCAAGCACGCAGGGCCTAGGAGGGGAGGTGGCTGACAGAGCCTGCACCCAGAGCTCCCTGCAGGGCTCCTGTCCCTCAGGCCACATCCTGCAGACCCAGGAAAAGTGCACGGGTGATCATGTGATTTACAGACGCCCCCACGGGGGAAGCGAAGTCAGGCAAACACAAGGGTGGGGTTTAGAAGGCTGGCGTGACGGCGTGATGAGCCCTCGGCAAAGCCCGCGTTCTCCTGCTGCCGAGGGAGCCCCTGTGCTGGAAGGGTCCAGGGCTGGTCATGGAGTGACGGGGAGGTGCTGAGGGCAGAGAGGGGGTGAGGGTTGGGGGGAGGGGGGGAAGGTGCTGAGGGCAAGGAGGGGGTGAGGGTTGGGGGGAGGGGGGGAAGGTGCTGAGGGCAGGGAGGGGGTGGGGGAGTGGGAGGAAGAGCCACAGAAGGAGAGACTTGGGTGGGGTCCTAGGAAGGACCTACTGACCCTGGGCATGAACAATTCCCACTCAAGCTGGGGAAACCTGACACCCTGAGTCAAAAGGAGAGAAAGCTGTATGCGTGGGGGCGGAGCCATTCTGGGTTCCTCTGCCTGCCCCTGGCTCCTGGCCCGGAGGGAGGGGCTCTGTTCTGAGGGGTGGTGGGTGGGGCCCAGAAGCCACGTGAGACATCAAGAGTGTGCACAGTGGTACCCTGTGGGCCCTGCTCTGAAAAGGGGGCTCCCAGAGGTTCTCTGAGCATGGGACCCCCTCTCCGCCCACACCAGCACACCGGCTGGGTCAGGGGGCGAGCGGGAGGCTCAGCCTCCGCGTCTCCCTGCAGCCCTGGGTGCACACAGGGGAGGGGGGGCACCTGGACAGGGGGGCTGCCATGGGATTTGGGGCCGTGACACCGTGTGTCCCTCCCTCTTCCTCATCCCAGCTTTTCTGGGGCAGAATGTTCTGTGGAGTCTGGGCTCTGGATCTCAGAAGCAAATCCCTGGAGTCAGAGTGAAGCCCTTGGCTTCCCCGTGGGAAGGGAGGAGGGAAGGGAGGGAGGAAAGAGAAGGAGGGGGGAGAGGAGAGATGGAGAAAAGGGAAGGTAACCTGGGGGGACCTCCCTGGACCAGGCTCATCCCTGGAAGGATGAAGCCCCTCGAGGGCTGGGCACCCTCCCCTCTCCCTCTGCGAGCGGCCCATTCTGCAAGACCCGGCGTCCTCAGACCAGAGCTGGTGTCAGCAGGACCTGAGCAGGCGCCCACTCTGGGCCCAGGCACGGGGTCGCAGGGTCTGCCCCTCCATCGTCCACTCTCTCCCTCTCAGGCTGCGGCTCCTGAAGGCAGCTGGCACCTCCCTATCCCCACTGGCCTCGGGGCAGCACCTGCCGGCACAGCGCCCACCCCCGGGGCCTGTCCATGGAGGGACAGATGGCCGCACAGCCGGGCTGAAGCCTCAGTCCGCACACTGACGGCGACCTGGGCACTCGGAGCCTGGCACCGAAGGCAGCAGGGAGTGTCAGCTGAAGAATGAAAGTTTACACCCCGCTGGCATGGCTCCGTGGGTGAGCATCCGCCTATGAGCCAGTCGGGGCACAGGCCCGGGTTGCAGGCTCGATCCTGAGGGGGGGGGGGGGTGTGTGTGCAGGAGGCAGCTGATCACTAACTCTCTCTCATCACTGATGTTCCTATCTCTCTCCCTCTCCCTTCCTCTCTGAAATCAATAAAAAAGATACTTAAAATAAAAAGTGAATGAAAATTAAAAAAAAAAAAAAATAGAGGACGGTGGCCTGGAGACACATGTTCATCTTGGGGCCCCTCGGTGATGCTCCCTAAAGGGGCTACTTTACAAGAGCAGCGTAATGGGGGGAGGGGGGGCCTCAGGAGGGAAGGCGCCCTGGGATGTGCCTGTGGTCCCTGTCTCCCTCCTACAGCTCTGCTCCCACCAATGGTCCCGGAAGTTCCCTGGGATGTTTCCCTGCAGTTTGAAAGCGCCCTGGACACCAGAGGGCCACCCCCTCCAGCCTTTGTGGTCGAGGTGGATGGCCAGGGTCAGTGTGTGAGACACAGTGACCTTTCAGGAATGGGCTCCGGCCCGGCCCAGCCCCTGGCCGGTGTGGTGACTGGTATCAGGGTGCCCGCTGCACAGCCAGGGATGGCACTTCCCTCTGGCAGCCCCGAGGCTGCCCCAACAGGCGGGGACTCTGCTGGGGACCCAGCGCATGCCAGGGACCCTCTGGCAGATGGGGAAGTGGAGGCAGGTGGGGAGATTCCTGGGGCCCAGAGTTCCGGGGCCTCTGCCTTCCCAGCTGGCCAGAGAGAGGCCTTGGAATGGGGACATAGGCTGTGAGCCGTCCTCGGGACGCCCCTCTGAGGACAGTCACAGAATCACCTTGGGATCCGATTAACCCACAGATAGTGACACAGGCCCTTGGCATCTGTCCCCTGCCCCTAAGGAGGCACCCATGGCAGAAAAATACCAAGAACAGCTTCCCCCAGTCATAGATGCTCATCCCCACTTAAAAGGATGTCCAAGGAGGCGGCTGCTCTGGCCAGAGACACCCGAGGGCCAGGTGGCAGGACTCCCTGGGTTCAAGTCCTCACCCTGCCAATTATGGGACCTGGAGTGAGTCACTTCACGGCATCTGTGTCTCAGTTTTCACATCGGTAAAATGGGGATATACACAAGTACCCACCTCCTAAGGATGTGGTGGGAACTCAGAGAGTGAACACAGACCGGGCACGGTCATGTGAGTGAGGTTTGCTGCGGTGAGGGTCCCTGTCCCGGGTGGGGGAACCAACCGTATGAACTCAAGCCCTAAGACCAGCAGAAATAAAGGAGCCGTTCCGAAGACTCGACCGAGAGAAGTAAGACATTTGGGAAAGACCACACATCAAGGCAGCAGCCAAGCCCCAGTGGCTCCATCCCCACGGGCCTCCCTTCCCGTGCTGCACCCTCCCCTCCAAGAGTGCAGAGAACTCACAAGACACACAGAGGTCAACATGCAGCAGCCAGCGGGGCTCGGGGCTGGGGGCACTGCGCGCTGCCCTCCCCAGCCCAGCGGCAGCACGCGGGCTCCAGGCGGTGGCGGCATGCGCCCCCCTCCCCTCCGGGACACGGGCCACAGCCACGCACACTTACAGAGTAATGGCGGACAGTTCTGACATCTTGCAAGAGTGCTGCTGAGCCCGCTCTGGCCTGCAGTAGCATTTCTGCACGCAGCTGCTGGTGTGACAAGATCAGCACTGGTGTCAGCCGGGGCACCGGGCAATGGAGAAACCGAGGTGGGACTGAGAGCCACAGAGTCCACGGGGAGGGGCGGGAGGGCAGAGGAGCCGAGGGTGTGGACACGGGACCGGGCAGTGACATGGAGAATGAGGAAGCCGAGGGCCAAGACAGGGTCAGCTCAGGACAGGGAAACACACACCCATACATGTACACGTCTGTGCATGGACATGCACACACACATGAGCACTCACACTGGGACCAGCGACGCAGGGGTGGGGCTCGAAGAGAACACGTGTTCAGAAGGCGGGGCCTGGGCTGGGTTTCTGAGCCAGAAGCTGTCGCCTGGGGCAGCTCTAGGCTCAGGGCTCGGCCTTGTCTGAGGTCACCCCGAAAGCTGGGCAGCCGGAAACATCATGGATCTCGAGGTGCCCAGCTCTGGCGGAACAGAGCCTGGAACTGGGCAAGCTGTGGGCTCATGACGAAGTCCTACTCGATGGCCACCGTCTCCCTCCTCACCTCTCTTCTTACACCCTAGCCTTCCTATCTGAGTCCCCAGGCACCTCGGTGCGGGCATACGGGGGCACAGAGGTGGCCTGGGCAGAACAGGCGGTTAGACCAGACCAGACCTATCCACTGTGACAGCCACTACCCTTCGTGGCTGAGTTTAAATTAAATCAAATTAAAAAGCCACCTCCTCGCAGGCCCTCGCCACACGGCAAGGACTTCTCAGCCACGTGTGCTAGCCGGTGCCACGTGGTCAGCACAGGTCACGGTCATCCACCGCCGCTGAGGGTCCCAGCGCGTGGCACTGGTCGGGCTCAGCCTCCTGAGAGAAGCCTGATGGCAGGGCCGGAGGCTGAGGGGCATCCCGATTTTTAACAATTTGTCCCGCGTCCCAATTTTTGGAAAAATTCTTTTTTGACGCAGGACAAATTGTTAAAAATCAGGACTGTGCCGCCAAAAGCGGGACGTCTGGTCACCTTAATCTTTGGGGCACTGTCCCTCTGCCTGCAGAGACAAGTCCTCTGAAGGGGCCCCCACGTGTGGGCCCGGTGTCCAGTCTGCTGGACATGCACCCGGCGAGGCCGCACCTCCCTCTGCAGAGGCTCACGTGGCATGCCTGCCTCCTCCTGCCCTTCTCTGCCCGGCGGGTGCTTGGGATGGTACAAACCCGGACACTTCTTATCCTTCTCCGACAAACACGACATCGGGGGTTATGGCTGCAATAGACTTGCTGGCTTCACACCCCTCCCCAGGCTCCACGTGGCCTGAGCTCCGGGGACCTGCCCGTGGCTGCTGACCAGAGGGCCCTGATACAACCACAGAAGCGCAGGAAGGGGCTCACAGCTGCGTCATCGGTGCGTCCAGCTCTCGGAGAGCAAGTCTGAGGGGCCTTGGCCTGGGGGACATGTCGTTCTCCTGAGGCAAACCTTCGAATCACACATTCCAAAGATGGAACCTGCGAGGTCCCCCAGCGTCTGTGTCCCAGCGGGGGGAGGGGGAGGGTGTGGTTTTCACTTAATAAACAGGATCTCTCCATTCCCACCGCGCTGTGAGGTGGGCAGAATGGCTCATTTTAGAAATAAAGACGTGGGACACGATGCTCAGCTACCCAGAGCGGGGTCCCCAAACCAGCAGCAGTGGGGAACCCCGCCTGAGCGCTCCTTAGAAAGCAGAATCCCGGGTGCCACCCAGACCGCGGCTCTGAACCCGCACTTTCACAAGATCCTCCGCGGCCCAAGTCCAGTCCTGCACAGAACACGTGTCTGCCTGTGTCCTCAGTGACTGTCAAAGGTCTGCTCCGTACACAGACAGGGACAGGGGGACACACGTGCGCTGCTGTTCTTCTCATCACACACACGTACGTGTAATTCTAAAAGGCGGGCCAGGTGCCCAGGAAGGAGGCCATCCCAGTCTTCGCGTGTATTTGCTGCCTCCCCCAGGGCTGACAGGGTGGCGACTCTCCCCTAAGGTCAGGGCCTGGCCCCTCAATCGTGGCCCACGTGTGACACAGAAATCAGGGCCTAGGAGCCCGAGGGTCCAAACCTCGGATGAGCCTTTGACACACCTGCACCCAGAACTCCAAAGCCTCAGCTGCTCCCCTTTGAGGTCCCTCCTGGAGCTCCCACATGGTCCCCCCTTCCTGGGCCGGAGGCTGGAACTCAGCCCCTGGGAGACGTGTGCTTCTGATGGGGAGTGGGGTGCAGGGGGCAATGGGGGGGGAGGATCTGGCACCCAGGAGGGCTCTCAGAAGGACCTAGGGACAAAGGTAAGGGCCCAAACACACGCCTCCCTCAAATCCTCAAGACTGTCCACAAGGACCCACGACAAGAAACACGGGAGAGCGGCAGGAAAGCCGGAGACAGGCGTGAGAAAGATGGCAGATGCCCTGCCGGTCACAGCAACTAGCGAAGGAGGGAAAGGCGTTTAACCACGAGGAAGAGAGAAACCTGGGCCGACGGACGCGCTCAGCTCTGATCTGGATCCGGGGGAAGAGGAGAAACTCAGACAAGGGTGCTGGGTGGGGCTTCCTGGCGAGCAGCGCACCAGCCCGTCTCAGAGGGGGGACCCCCTCGCAGGAAGTCAGAGAGCCCGGCTCCCAGCCCAGGCCTGCCAAGGCTTTGCTGTCCGTCGGCAGGAAGGTCAAAGCCATGTCCAGGTCTGGGCTCCCCCATCTATAGCCAGGGATGCAGCACCTGGTGTCCTGGGCCCTTTTGGTCTCAGGCCAGACTCCAGGAGGCGTCAGTGCCCTCAGAGGGCGGGGCTACCGGGCTGTAGGCCCAGGCCTCACCTGACCAGACGCAAGACGAGACCCCTGCAGGCAGCCCCGTCTGGTCACCTGATCCTAGTGACCAGTGTGGCATTGGATATGCCCAGCCCTCAGGACGTCGTGGTCTAAACTGGACATTCTCTGGAGGGTCCCCCTGATGCTAAAAGGCTGAGAACCCCCAGAACACAAACCTGTTCCCAGGGAGGCTTTCTACCCACGATGGTACCCCTACCAGAAGCCCAGCTGGGGGTGGGGGAGGAGAGAGACACTTGAGTGCAAGCCTCTGATTGGCCACTGACTCCCTGGGTGACCTTCGGTGGGGCCATATTCCTTCTCGGGGCCTCAGTTTCTCTCGCTGCAAAATGGGGGTAACCATCCCCTGCTGCCAATCCCTAGCAGGAGTTGGGACGATGGGGTGCTCCGAGACAGGGGAGAGGGTGCTTTAGGAGTGGAAGATGGAGCCCATCAGGACCAGGGGCCCTGGAAGCACCCAGCCCGGAAAGGCCTGTCTGCAGAGGCAAACGCTGACCTCCTGACACTGGGTACATGATGGCGCTGCTGAGCCTCCCAGGACATCACCGTGCCTGTTCTCTGCCCCTTCCTTTCCCCGGGGACCATGGAGACCCTCTGTGGAGTCCCTGAGGGGGACTCGGATGGGGTTTCCCTCCCTCACACCAGCTTCCGATGCCCACCGTGCCATGGGAAGCCCCAGCGGGAACAAAGCCCTCCTTCAGGGCCAGGCCTGAGCCGCTCAGTGCGATCCTGTCTGCCCTGCAGCCTCCCCCCGCTCGTCTTCGGGGCGCCTGCTTCTCACAGAGGAACACGCTGGTCCCCGGAGAAAGGCAGGCTAACCCTGACCCCGGCGGGCTGAGCCCTAACCCCTGCCCAAGACCACGGCGAGCCTGAGCACAAGCCAAGCCCTGACCCAGGCCCACATTCCACGCCCAAGCCCTGACCCCCGATGAGAGAGTGTGGGGGCTCAGTGCCCTCCCCCCGCCCCCAGCTTCCCGCCTCCCCCCTCCCCCCCCCCCCCCCCCCCCGCCACCATCCTTGGGAGGCTGGGCCAAGAGCGCCGTCTTGGTCTACGGAGGGAGGACACACCCTTATCAGCTGAGCCGCTGGCACCAACCTACAGGAAAGGGGGTGAATGCTGGTCTGAGGGCACAGGCAGGGGGTCCTCTCGGGCTTTCTTGGGGACTCCCAGGCTTATATTTGTTCTGGAAACAGAGGAAAAAACCAAAAAGCTGTGGGTAGGTCTGAAGGGCTTCTCAGCCCAACACATACGTGGTGGCCCAAGGGGACACGGGCACCGCCCTCAAACCCTCTCCCACGGGCCTGCCCTTTCCAGCCCCACCATCTCCCTGCCCACAGCAGACGCCCTGCAGCTCCATGCCCGCCGGCGGGCAGCTTTACACAAGGCTGCAGCCCTGGGGCCTCCTCTCCCAGGAAGCCTTGTTTATACACTTGCTTACCACCCTCTTCTGCCTGGGACGTCCCTGAGGCCGGGAATGGGGGTACAGTGGAGCCTGGGGTGCAGGGCCGGCCTGCCTGCGGCACAGCTATGCCTTCACGTTCCCACTGGGCTCACTGCCCTGCACTGGTAACCAGCTCCCTTGGCTGTGACACAGGGATTACATGTGCTCACAGACATTTATACGTCCAGCTCGCCAGAGCCTCTGGGTGCTCCTGAGCATTAAAGGTGCGTGGACTGAAGTGCAGGTGGCTTTCAGCGCCTGAGTTCTCAGCAGCACCGTCCCTTTAACTCCCCCTCACTTCCGCAGCAGGGCCTCCGGGACTCAAACCCTCACTGAATTGAACAGGATCAAGCTGAGCCTTGTCCTGCGTGGGTTCTTACCCCACGCCCTCCCGCCAGTGTACAGACCACATCCATCCAAGGGTTTAACCTTTAGGGCTTGAGACGAGCACTTTCTCTATAAAAAGGATTTGCTGAGATTGTGAGGGGATTTTTACACGAGAGAAGCAAGCCCTTAGCTGGTTCTTTAAACGTCTGTGCTCACATGTGCAGGCAAACTTTGTTTGGTTGCACTTCACAGGTGGTGCATGTGTGTGTGTGTGTGGGGGGGGTGTTTACAGATTAAAGGTTTTTTTGTTAATTTTGTTTAACATATTTTTCTCGATTTCAGTTGAGCAGGTCTATTGGTACCATTTGCTCACCTCGTGTCTGTCACATTTTGGTAATTCAATATTTACACTTTGTTGTTACTATTGTATTGGTTGTGGTGGTCTGTGGCCGGTGGTCTTTGGTGTGAATATAGTAGTTGTTCTAGAGACCACATGCCGTGCCGAAATAAGACAAACAATGGGCGTGTGTGTTCTGACTGCTCCAGCGACAGCCCGTTCCCCAGTCTCTCTCCCTGTCCTCAGGGCCCTGTTCCCCGAGACACAGCGACAGGGACGTGTGTCCTTCCTCAGGCTGTGGCTGGGCCTGTGTCTCTGCACTGGCAGAGTGTGGGGGCGCGGGGAGAAGGCCAGAGAAGGGGTCCTGGGACCACAGAAGAAGAGACAGAGTCTACCAGGACCCGGGGCTGCTAGAGCTCAAGGGAGCGATGAGGCTGACTCAGCTACACACTGGGTCAGGGTCTGAGATGCGTTTGGGGGGGAGCCAATCCGCCCGCGAGCAGGAAACGGGGACCAGACACAAGGACACAGATCCTGACGCCAGACAGGGGGGAGGGGAGGAGGGCAGCAGGGCCAAGCTGCCCAGGCCACGGGACAGGCAGGAATGGCCCCTCTAGGGCACTTAGTGCGTTGCAGAGGACAGGCCTGGGAGACTGAATGCCATGATGGGTGGGTAATTTTTTTTACTACATGACGTACACGTATAAGCAGAGGTTGGTAGGAACTTGCAAAAGTATGAAAAAAATGAAGGAAAAAAAACAGTAAACAAATGAGAAAACAGGAGGGGGTTCCTTCCCAATGTAATGGAATCATCCTCCATGCAGATGGAACAAAGCTCACCCCGCCAGCCCTGCTCGGTCCCCACCCCAGGGGAAGGGCTCCATGGGGCGTGGTGCCTGGGCTGACAGACAGACAAGGGAGGCCCCGCGGAGTCTGAGGGAAGGAGCTAGGATGGCTCTCTGAGCAGTCTCTGCCTCTCTCTCTCTCTCTCTCTCCTCAGAAGAATGGTTGGGTGGGGGATCCCTCTGCTGCCCCACTTGTCCACGGGGCAGCTATTAAAGTTCTGGGGTCTCTGATGAAGGTAAGACAAAGCCCCCATTGATGAAATACCTCAGCTCCTTCTAACCTACTCTCCTCTTAAAAAGCCCAGGAAGCAACACCCGAGGCTCATATCTCACCCATGAACAGACTCCCGAGACTGCCCCCAGGTTCTCTGTGCCCATCTGGCCTCTCCAGTCCCCCACAAGGGACTGACCTTCCTCCCCAGCATCAGAAGTGCCTCCACTCCCCACACGCCCAGCTGGTCATGCTTCAGATCGCCAGGCAGGAGGAGTCAGGTGGAGGTGCTCAGTCTGACTCAGGGTGGGTCGAGGGCTGGGACAGGCTGGGACAGGTTGGGGTGGGGTGACAGGGTGGGCCACAGCAAGCAGGGCTACGCTGATGGGGACACACCTGCAGGAAACCGTGTAGGGAACAAACCACATGGCAGTGACAGTGAATGAAGAAAACCCTACACTCAGTGGTAAGAGGTCACCTGCGAACCCCATCAATCCAAAACCTATCACATGTTCCTTTGCTCTGGGAAGAGGGAGTTCTAGGGGGAGGATCAGACCCCAAAGTAGAGCTGCCCCAAGGGCAGGAGAAGAAAAAGACTCCCTCCTTCCATTACCCAGACCAGCGAGAACGTCCACATGACCTACTGGTGGGGCTGAAGCCATTTGCACACCAGGGGACCATAAGGTAGCCACTGGCGCTCATGAGCATCCCAAAGAACCAAGATCCCCAAAAGAAACCCAACTACTGAGCAACCAAGATCCTAAGTACCCTCGGGAACCTGGCCATTTCCATATGGATTTCCTAGGACAATGGTCGGCAAACTCATTCGTCCACAGAGCCAAATGTCAACAGTACAACGATTGAAATTTCTTCTGAGAGCCAAATTTGTTAAACTTAAACTTCTTCCAATGCCACTTCTTCAAAATAGACTCGCCCCGGCCGTGGTATTTTGTGGAAGAGCCACACTCAAGGGGCCAAAGAGCCGCATGTGGCTCTCGAGCCGCAGTTTGCTGACCACGGTCCTAGGGTGACATGTCATCGGCCAGTCTCCTCCAATCTCTCTTCCCTTCCATGTCATCACCAGGTGGATTGGGAGCTGCTGGCGTGGCGGAAGACAGATAGGCAACGAGATTTCCAAGGCTCTTGAATCAGAAAGAAATCTTGCAAGAGCCCACGCTAGGTTACCCTGTCCCCCAAACCCAGCCTGTCCTCCGGGGGCCTGCGTCAGGGCCCCCTCAGCTGGCGGAGCGGGCGATGGCATTCACACAGTGGTACTTACAAGTAGATGCTGGACTCGTTGCCTCCCGTGTCCGGAGACTGAAGCTTCTGCACGAGGATGAAGATGATGCCCACGAAGAGCCCGAAGTTCACCTGAGGAGCAAAGGGAAAGCCAGTGGAAACGATGCTGAGCAAAGCCTGTCCACACCCCTGCCTCTGCACACGCTACTACCCCCGCACAGGGCCCCCCAGCCCCATCCAGCCGAGATCCCAGCTAGACTCAGAATTCAGGATGGCGTTCATACGGTTGAAATGACAGAAGAGACAGACACAGAAGAATTCCACAGGAGTACCGAGAAACGGGAAAGGTATCATTAGTGAGCCAGGAAAGTGAGTCATTTCCAGCAGAGAGAGAGAGAAAGAAAGAGCAGACAGGGTCAGCATGAGGGAATAATTCCAATGCCAGACCGAAAGAGAAGAGGCTGCTGCAGAGGTGAGAGCTGGCCTCTGGGAACGCCAAGTTCATGGTCACTGAATATGGGGGGCCGGAATGGACAACCACACCCATTATCCATTCAAGGCTGGGGAATGGTAACAGCAGCGTTTCCCTGCAGGTACAGACCAGGGCAAAAGCTCTCTAATCAAAGTGGGGAGCAGTGTGTATGGTGAGGAAGGAGGGAGGTGAGCAAATAAATAGAAATGAGGCACGGCGGGAGGAGAGCACAACAACATCTGATGCAGCCAAAGCAGCGCTCCGAGGAAAACGATAGCCCAATACTTACTAAAGCATGATAAATGTTGAAGATAAAATAATTAAGCATGCAAATCGAAGGCTAGGGAAAGAGTACCACAAATGTAACTTAGACAAGAAAATTAAGAAAAACCAAAATTCATTATTTTTTTTAAAATAAGAGGGAAAAAAAAAGGTAGACCAGGTCAATAAAAATACATTTCCATGTTAGGTCTTGTTTGTGTGTTTTCACAGAGCTGTTGGGATTATAAAGCATGCCATGTGCGGGCAGGGTGCTGTTCCTCAGGTATTCTACCGCTCTCATCAGCACCTGGAATTTAGCTCAGTAAACACTGCTAACTGCATAAGTCCATTCAAAGGGGAAAAAAGTAATTAAAAAAAAAAAAAAAAAAAAAAAAAACACTAAAAGCTTCTCTCTATATCAGTAGTAATCTACTAAAAAAAAAAATGTAATGAAAGAATAAATCCAGACTGGCTGGATTTATCTTGGAGGTAAATGACAAAGACAACTGAAAAAAAATATACAAAATGACTCTACGAGAAAGAATGAATAAATGGAGATTCATGCATGTCCTTGGAGAGGAAGACTCAATATTTTAAGAATAAAAGTTATAATGGATGCTTAAAACCGTGGAGAACACCAAACCCTACATATACTATTTTCCTATACAAACATATCTGTGATAAAGTTTAATTTATACATTAGGCATAGTAAGAGATTAGCAATACCTAATGATAAAATAGACCAATTGCAACAATATACTGTAATAAATGTGAATGTGGTCTTTTTCTCCCTCAAAATATGATAATCAATTTGATCACTGACCAAAATGGCTACTTTGACTAACAGGTGTGTAGCCTATACAGTGAGAATACAATGGACAGAGAGATGGTCCATGCTGGGGTAGAACAGAGTGCCATAGTGTGAGATTTCTTCACGCTCCTCATAATACCCTGTGTCCCCGAAAATAAGTCAGTGTCTTATATTAATTTTTTCTCCCAAAGTTGCGCTAGGTCTTATTTTCAGGGGATGTCTTATCTTTCCATGCGCTAGGTCTTATTTTCGGAGGATGTCTTATTTTCAGGGAAACAGGGTAGTGTCCAATTTAAAATTTATAAATTGTATATTTCGGAATTTTTCTTTTAAAATATTTTTCCAGTCTGGCTAGCATGGCTCAGTGGTTGAGTGTCGACCTATGAGCCAGAAGTTCATGGTTTGATTCCCAGTCAGGGCACATGCCCGGTTGTGGGCTCCATTCTCAGTGAAAGACAGGCAGGAGGCAGCTGATCACTGATTCTCTCTCATCATTGATGTTTCTCTCTTTCTCTCCCCCCCCCGCCCCCCCCCTCTATCCCTTCCTCTCTGAAATCAATAAAAATGTATTCTTTTAAAAATTGGTTTCCATACCATGGTTGACTGTAGGGAGCTAAAAACTTAGAAAGCAAAACGGTGGATAGCTGGGGAAGGGTGAGACTGTGTTTTCCAAATTAGTTTATAAATTCAGTTTAATTCCTATAAAATTTGCAATTAGACCATTTTCTTGCAACTGGCCAAAGGATCTGAAATCATGTGAAAAGAAAATATACAAGAAGATTCTGAAGGAAAAAAAAGAATAAAGAAGGGAAAATTAGCATACCAGATATGAACACATGCTACAGTGTTATAGTAACTAGCCCAGTGGGGTATTGACCATGGAAGAAGCTAGTAGATTAGTAACATCAAACTGAAAATCTGGAACCAAATAAAATACAGTGAGTGTTTAAGACACAGTGACATTTCAACATAATGGAGAAAGGATAATCTATTCAATAGAAATAATTGAGAGACTGGAACATCTATCCACTAGGGAGAAAAAAAATAAAATTAGATAAAATTAGGTATCATTTCAGATCAAGGAAATAAAATTTCAGCCAGACTAAAGCATGTAATAACCCAATCGACAAAAATGTGACCAAACAATTAAGAAGCATATCTTTCTGTCATAGGTCTGGAAAGTCCTCCTTAAGCAAGAAACAAGACTCGGCCGAAGCCGGTTTGGCTCAGTGGTAGAGCATCGATCTGCGGACTGAAAGGTCCCGAGTTCGATTCCGGTCAAGGGCATGTACCTTGGTTGCGGGCACATCCCCAGTAGGGGGTGTGCAGGAGGCAGCTGGTAGATGTTTCTCTCTCATCGACGTTTCTAGCTCTCTATCTCTCTCCCTTCCTCTCTGTAAAAAAAAACAATAAAATATATTAAAGAAAGAAAGAAACAAGGCTGGGGACTGTGGAAAGAGGAAGCCTGAGGGTTTGACTGCACAAGAGTTACGGCATCTTGGAAATACACTTACAACATGTGTACCGAATGTAGGGTTACTATCCTTCCAACAATAAGACAGACAACAACGGAGCTAGAAAAATAAGCATGAAAAAAAGATAAATAAAAAGGTAATAACCAGAATAAAAACAAATTGTCAACAAACATCTGGGAAAACGCCCTGAGGCTCTAGCAACATGGAAAAACGCACATTAAAGCATCGAGCAACCGTTACCCCTTTCCCCCAAAGACTGTCCACAATCATGCACAGAACTCTTTCTCTCTAGTTGAGTCTTTTGTGATGAGGGAAAATGGGAGCATATAAACGGCCAATACTCTCAGGATAGCTAGAGCACATGTACATCCATGTGCAGAACACAACACAGCCATGAGAAGGGAGGAGGTTGGTTTAGGATTCCTCTCCTGTCTCGTGCCTTTATGCCCAAGTCGCCGCCACCTCTTCCCTGCGCCTTGTCCCAAGGGCACTCACCATTATGGAACCAACCACGGGGCCTTTGATCACCCACCACAGAGGAGTGCTGTCATTCATATCCCAGCAGCTGAGAGACAGAGAGAAGCGAGGTTATGCTCAGGGACAGGGCCCCTGCAGGACCATGTCTCCGGCCCTGGCTGTTGCTTCCCCGGCAGCTCCCCAAGGAGGGGCAGCTGGAAGGAGAGGTCTCGGATGCTGCGGGCCTTCCCTCAGCAGGGATTGCAGCCCAAGAGTTAGGGTCACCACAGGGCTCCTGGGCAAGGGCCACCTTCCCCCTTCACACCTAGGACTCTTGGGGTGGGGGTGAGCTTCCCCTTCTTTCTTCCTCCCCGCCCTAAAAGGAAACAGATGCTCAGCTCTGGCCCAGGAGCAGAGGGGGGCTCTGAGCCATGCTCCTTCCCGCTGCCTTCTGGCCGAGGTGTGGCCGAGTGGGCCCGCCTGTGGGCAGCGCAGGGCGCAGTGGGTGCCCTACCAGGTATCATTTATCTGGGGCCGGTAAAGCGGGGTCAGGGCCCCATGGAGAGCCTGCACAGAAAGCCAGCCCGGCTCTCGGGCACGCACTCACCCTGTGTTGTCAAAGTAGAGCCTCAGTGCAGCCCACACCGACACACAGATGGTTGGGGACCCTGCGAGAGCAACAAGAGGAGCCCAGTGGTAACAGGGACACCAAAGGGCCCAGTGTCCCCCTCAGACTTGGGGCTCCCTGCGGCTGTCATCCCCACTCAGACACGGGGTTCTGACCCACAGGCACAGGCACGGCTCCCTCTCAGACCTGGAGCTTTGGGGAAACGAACTGTCCCTTATACCCCGAGGCCCAGGTCTCCCCCAGACCGTGGGCTAGCTCGCCTTACAGAGGACGTCTTCTCAGAAGGTGGGCTTTCTGGGAGCAGGAAGAGCAAGAAAGGGTGCGAGCCGCAGGTGTGTGGCATCGGGGCAAGGGGGGAGGAGACAGGGAAGTTCCTCGTCTGGTCTGACACTCCCCCACGGGGCCCCCGAGAACATGCCTGGCCCCGAGGCCGCAGCAGACCTACCCCAGCCAACCATGGTGTACCAGTAGAAGTATCTCCTCTCAGGGAAGAAGGTCTCCACCAGCAGGGTGAAGAGGTACAGGCCCTCGATGAACAGCCAGAAGTAGTTGGACACGACGCAGTAGTGAAAGAAAACCATTATGGCCTTGCACTCCACCTGCCGAGAGGGGGTGGGGGGGCGGAGAGGGAGGGCGACATGAGTCCCCATCCCCTGCCCTGCTGAGCCCTGAGATCCAGCCCCGGGAGCAGGGAGAATCCCAAGGGACCTTCCGCTCTGGTCTGCTCAGGCTCACACCCCATGTGTCAGAAACACTCAACATTCCTGGCTTCCAAGAGTTTAAAGTTGCAGCAGCCCGTGATTCGAAGTTGAAGCTACCCACGGAGTCAACATGCTACCCATGTGAGCAAAGGATGGGGTGGCGGTGAGCATGGAGCCCCCTCCCCAGGCTCACTGCCCCATCTTCCTGCCCCTTCCCAAGCCCCGCAGGCTAGGTGAGGAGGCAGGTCCCTGCGGGAGGCCCCTTGATCGAATGAAAGCTTTAGACATCACAGGGCTAGAGGAGGTACCCCTGCCCTCCTCCCCCGAAATCTCACAGAGGCCTGCTCTAAGTGTGCCGCCCATCTTCTCTGCTGACCTGTGGTCTGAGGTCGGGGGAGGTGGTCTAGGAAGACGCCGGCCCACAGCCCTTGGGCTCCGTCCCGGGCGGGCGGTAACCAGCCCAGGGAAGCCCTCTGAGAGCCTGTGTGCACCCTAGCCAAGTGGGACCCGGCCTTTCCACCCGACCTCCGACTGCCCTGCCGAGTGCACGCGGGTGCCGAGGGCCAGGCAGTGGCCTCAGGCAGGGGAGTCCCTGGTTCCCGGTGGCCTGGTGATCTCTCCTGGATGTCCCTGTGTGCCCGGACGGTGTGTTAACCTGCAGGAGAGCCCTGGACCTCGGCCGTCCGGGCGGTCCCCAGCCGGGCACTCACGGTGGAGATGAAGCAGTGGTTGTTGTCCTGCTCCTCGTACAGGATCCAGTCCTTGATGAAGACGGAGATGGCCCTCAGCATGAAGGACGCGAACAGGTTCATGTGGATGAAGTTGCGGGTGCAGTGCAGCTTCCTGCCCAGCGAGGGAGAGGCCTTGAGGCGGGTAACCCACAGCCTGGCGGCAGCGCCGCACTCGGGGCTGCTATGGGCCCCCCCTGACCCCCCTCCCTCCTGCTCGCTAAGTGGCTGGCCCCCATCCCCCAGTCCATGACCCCTCCATGTAGACCAGGAAGGCACAAGTGAGGCAAGGTCTCCTCCCTGGACAGGCCAGCTACCCTCTCTGGGGTCATGTTTCCCATCCTTCATCCTGGGAGTGGGGTTGGCCCCTGCCCACCAGCTCCAGGCCTGACGTCCAGCGGGCGTGGCGAGGGCTCTGAGCTGGGGTGGGCATGCTCACTGGAACTCACTGGATCTCTGCCGGAGAGCTTACCGGAAGCGACACAAGATGACCATGGCCGTGGTGAGGGAGACGAGGGATGTGCTGTAGCCGACTGTGTACAGGGCCTTCACCGACATGTAGTAGAAATTCTGGGGGAGGGCAAAGGATGGGGGGGCTCCATGTGGGGTCTGCCGGCCCCTGGCCCAGGCTCCCACCTCTGGGCACCCCTTCCTCCCTCCTCTGGCTGATCTCACCTCCTCCCTGCTCAGTGCCTCTACCTCTGAGACCTCCCCAAGCCCCCATCCCCCACTGAGTGCTTCCTCCCCTCTGTGGCGTGTCTGCTCTTGTCAGATGCTCCATAAACACTTGCTGAGCGCAGGAGCTCTGAGCAATCCAGCCACCCCTTAGCCTGGAAAAGGGTCCAGGAGGCCCCCTGCCAGGCCTAGCAACGACCCTCCTGCTGCTGGGCCTCCGTGCACCCGGACACAGTAGGTGCTCATGCATGGTGCCTGGGGACCAGAGATGCCCATCATCCCACCAGGAGTCACAGCCTCTGCTGGGAACACCCTTCCACCCGCCTCAATGCCACTCCCACTCACTATCTCTGGGCTGCGGGGGGGTGGGCAGGGGGGGAAGACACAGACACTCACCTGGTCCCCAGACTCAGATTCATTATATTCATCAAACCCACAAGCTTCGAAATAGTGAGGGAAGGGTTCTGACCAGCCGTCCTTCGTGCAGTTCCGGCTCACCACCCTCATGCCTGCGGGGAAGAATGCAGGCACAGAGATGACCTAAGAGGCCCTGAAATCCTTATTCGAAAGTCACTCCACACGCAGGGGTTCCTGGGAAGCATGGCCACGCAGGTTCCCGAAACCCTCCACTGTCTGCTGGGGGGTGGGGGGTAGATTAGTGACTGTGGGTGACCTCAGGCTGGGCCTTTACAAAGGGCGTGGGGATCGGGGGAGGTGCAAGCTGCTCCCTTAACAAGGGGAGAGGGGGCTGGCCCGGTGGGAAGACTGGCCTCCAGGTGCCCGGGGTTCTGAGCCCTGTGACCCAGGGCAGAGGGACGTCCAGGCCCAGGGAGAGAATCGCTTCCGCTCACAGCTCCAAGACAACGGCTCCTGCTCCAGCACACCCAGCTCGGCGGCTACTGGCAGGCTCCTCCCAACCTCCCGTGACCCCTCTTCAGAGAGTCCGCGTGTCCATGGGACCATGGCCTTGGCACTTTCCTCCCTGCCCAGGCCTCATCGCCTCTCCGCTCTGCCCACATGTCAAAGTGGTGGGAAGAAGAAAGGGAAGCTGCTTCAAAAAACCATTTTTTAAAAAGTGTCCTGGAGGTGCACGCTCTTTCCTTCCTCTTATTCCCCTTCTTTACGTTTCCTGTGAATAACACAGCGTGGGCCCAGAACAGCATAAGCCTCTCTGTTCCGAACTCTGCCACGAACTGGCCACTCGGTTGTACTGCCCTCCAGACGGTCAGCACTACAGTGACTGCCCCGGTGACTGCACCCGGCTCTCCCCCCATCCCACCCACCCCCAGCGATTTCACAGAGCACAGGACCTCCGGGCCCAGCTTCTCCACGTGGGCACCTCCCCAGACCAGCCCATCAGCATCACCTGGGAGTCTGCCTGGACATGCACCTTCTCAGGCCCCACCCCAGGCCCTACCCCAGGCCACACCCCACGGGGTTAGTGACTGGGTGGGGGCCCAGGAATCTAGGTTTTCACAAGCCCACTGGGGGTAGTGGCCACCACTCTACACATGGGAGTTCCAAGCTGTCAGGGGCCACCTAATCCAGGAGGTTTTTATTTGGAGTCCACGATGAGGCTCCCCTAACATCTGTTTGGCACTCGAAGACAAATGTCCACGGAGAAGATCCACAGCTTATCAGAGAAGGAAAAGGAACTGCCAGAGCCACCCAGCCATAGAGAGGCAGGGCCAGGCCTGCTAGAGGGTCCCCTGGCTCACACATCAGCAGATGCCCCACCTCTAGCCAGCAGGTGGTTGGTCCCAACTCACCTGCCAAGTCCAAGGAGTTAACGTCTTCAAAACCAAACTCTCCTGCAAAACACAGACATGGACATGAGTCAGAACACCGGCCATCGCTTGCCGGGGCTGCCCACTGCCGGCCCTCCACGCAGGAAGGCCGAGCTCCCCTGGTCTGGAGGACGAGGGCAGGGTGTCAGCCAGGAGGCAGCCCCACACCGCACCCACACCTTCCTGACACGCTGCACATCCCATTGGCAATCCCGTTTGCTCTGTGTTTCTGTAATCTAATGATGCCGGTGACTCAGTCCTCCTCCCTGGCCCACAGGAAGTGGAAATGGGACATTGCCATTGGTGAGAGGGCCTCCCCCAGAGTGGGAGAGGAAGCAGAGGGGGTGATTGGCCCTTTTCAAGGACAAGGCAAGGAACAGCCACCCACGGCCTGGGCCTGGGGTTTCCTCTTTGGTGCTCACCCCTCCAAGCCAAAGGGAACCCAGAACTTCAAAGCCTTGATCCACAGACCTTTTTCTCCTTCTCTCCCGCCTCTTTCTTCCCACCCCCACCCATGCTGACTCCCTACTAGCAACACATCTCCATTTCCCCTCTGCTTCTCCAAATCCTGTTCCCAAGGCCCAGTTGACATGCCACCTCTTCCAGGACAGCTCCCTGGACCTTTACATTGTTCTGCCCACATGCGGCATCCTGGGTCTCTTTGTTCTGAACTTTCTGTGCGTTCCAACTCTGCAGCCACTTGGGGATGTCAGCACCGGTGTGGGCGCACGCACACACTCAGGCCTGCACATATGTGTGTGGCGGGCTTGTTAACCCCTCCACGAGTGAGTCTCGACCCCCCAAACAAGCCCATGAGCACCCTGAGGCCAAGGGCTGCATCTTCCATCTTCCTGTGTCCCCCGACCCCACCTCGAGGATGGCCAAAGGGGAAGAGGGGGTGGGGAGAACCTGGTCCCTGATAAGCCTCTCATGCCACCCCCACCCGTTCCCAGCAGTTCAGAGCCGGGCTCCAGCTGGATGGGCAGGTGGACAGATTATCAAGCCGGGTGGGCAGATGGACAGATGAGCAGCAGTCTGTCCTCTCCAGGGCTCCTCTTACCGATGGTTTCTGTCTCCCAGACTGAAACAGAGAAAGGGAGAGAGCGCAGAGGTGAGCGAGGGCTGAAGTGGGGTCTGCTCTCTCTGGGCCCCAATTCCTCCCCCTCTTTCTTTCCCACCTCACCCCCAAACGCTGGCAGGAGGGTCTGCTGGGGCCCAGCGCCATGAGGACTGCGAGTTGGGGGCCGGCTGGACACCAGAGACATCTCCCTGTCCCTCGGGAACAGGACACAGTCAGAGAAATGCGTAGAGGCGTCTGAGAGCACAGTGTTCTCCTGTAGCTCCACAGCCTGCACCGCAGCAGCCACCCCATGGACGCCAGGGGCGGCCCTGGGAACCCTGAGCTAACAGGGGAAGTGCCATTCTCAACTTTCCACATCCCTGGCTGAGAGTCTCACGCAGTCTCACTCATTCAGCTGTGCAAACGAATGGAGGTGCTAAGAGGCCTGCCTTAATGAGCTCTTAAGTGTCAGGTGTAAATAACACTCCTGGTGCCACTGCCAGGGGAAGGGGTGGCGCCCAAAGGAAAGTTTATCTCAAGAAGATCTCATTTCGCTGCCGATTCCCTTCGCCTTATTTTTTAAAAATATATATTTCTTTATTGATTTCAGAGAGGAAGGGAGAAGGAGAGAGAGATAGAAACATCAATGATGAGAGAGACTCATCAATCAGCCTCCTGCACGCCCCCCACTGGGGACTGAGCCTGCAACCCAGGCATGTGCCCTTGGCCGGAATTGAACCTGGAACCCTTCAGTCTGGAAGCTGATGCTCTATCCACTGAGCCAAGCCGGCTAGGGCTCACTTTGCCTTATTTTTATTGTTGGAAAGAGCAGTCTTGCCATGATGCCTGACCCAAAGAAGACGGTCCGTAAACTTGAAGCAGACGAATGAAGGACAGGAGTCCGTGAGCGGGGGGTGTGACTGACCTGGCTTCCAGAGGAAGGAACTAGAGATCGGGCTGCATCGAGGGGCTGCCACATGCCTGACGTCCCACCACTCACACTGCCCGTCCCTCCTCTGCTCCTCTTCCGAAACTCACCCCCTGTCCTGTTCTAGACAGCACATGGTCACGCCCAGTCCCGAGGTGTCAGGATGGGACAGTTTGTCTGCCTCCCTCCTGGGCTGGCAGGAGGTCTGGAGGTAGGGGGTGTGGCTAACAGGCCCCAGGAGGAGAAGCTGGGGAAGGGAGAGGCGAGGTGGGGATACTACAGCTGCACCCTGCCTTCTCTGGTCTTAGATGGAACTCTGAGACACAGGCCTGGCACCTCAACAGGCTGCCACCGTCTCCACAGGCACCTGCCATCCAGGCAGAGTCAAGGTTGGCAGGATTCCAGGAAAACCAGACTTTGCCTCTATCTGGGGCAGGACAGGGGACGGGCAGGACTCTGTAGTGGACTGGGGTCTGGGAACCCTAATTCTAGGACATCGACCGAAGCCTCAGGTGAAGGAGGAAGCGAGGCCCAGGCCTCAAGTGACCTGTGCATGACCACACCCGTGACTCAGACCCTCCTACCCAAGAGGCCCCCGCCCACGGCTCAGCAGTCAGCACCGGCTGGCACCTTCTCAGAAAACCACTCGCCTGGAGCCCCGCCCCCAGCAGTGCCCTCAGCTCACCCTGGACACCCACAGGGGTGTGGTGCAGGGCTGGGGCCTGGCTCTAGGCTCTTCCCCGGGTCTCAGCGATCTGGCCAGACACCAACCTTCTTTGGGAGCCCACAGGCCTCAAGGGAAGGCGGAAAGAGTCTCACTCCCAAAGGAGAGATGCAGTGTCAGGCCACTCCCCACAGAGATGTGGTCACCACAGCCTGGGGCCTGCAGAGAACCCGCTGCCTCCTCCCCACCCACTGCTGCCCTATAACCTGAGTCACAGGACCCATCCCTGCCCACCCACCCCCAGGGTCTCCCACATCAGCTGGGGCGCCTGGGTAGCTCCAGGGCGCTGCAGTAGCCCCCCTCCCCCCCCACACACACACTCACACCTAAACAGACATGCCACAGGCTGAGCTCCTTACGACACTGCACCCACCCAGTCTCTCCTATCAGGGAGGGAGCCATCAGACACCCAGGCCGGCATCTGCAAGCCACCAGCTCCCGTGTGCCCATGTCCTCCCCCAGGCAGCCCCAGTTCCTCCTCTCCTGAGCCCGCATCGCTGCCCATAGTCAGCGAGGACCGAGAACACACTCTGCTTAATGCACACGAGTGACGGTGAGGCCGGGGCCAGTGCCTGGATCTGAGTGGTGTGGGCGTGTGTGGACGCAGGCGAGTGGGGGAGCGTCGTGTCCACTGCCTGAGGGTGTCGCCCTGTGTCTCTGGGCCTCTCCGTGTCTCCGGAGGAGTGATGATGGCAGTAACGTAAGTTAACAACTACCACTGAGTATTAAAACGTGCCCAGTCCCGCCCCAAGTGACTCCCCCGTGTACTGCTGAGTGCCCCGTGGCCCACCACATTCCTATTTGACAGATTAGGGACCCAAGGGACAGAGGGGTGAGGGCCTTGTGCCCAAGGCCTGCAGCAGGGCGAGTGACGGAGGCTGTGTGTGAGCCCAGCTGTGCCCGCCCACGATGACACACCCCACATGGACTGGGCAACCGTGTCTGAGGGAAGCCTGTGTGCCTCCGTGTGTCGGGGGCGTGTGGTCCCATCCCCGCACCCCTGGGGACAGCTGTCAGCCTGCGGGGCAGCGGTGCTTGTATCCCAGGGCGGTCTGGGGCCCGTGCGGGGAGCGGGCAGGGCTGAGCGTGGCCGGAAGCGGCCCGGGAGGAACCCACCTTGGTCCGGATCGAAGATCTGGAAGAACTTGGGGCAGCTGACCAGGACTATCTCGCCCACGCGGGCGGGCTTCCAGCACGTGATGTTGTCCCACATCCCGGGGCAGCCTGTGGGGAAGAGAGCCATGAGCCAGGCCCACCTCAGTGGGCGGGTCCCCTCAGTTCCCTGGAGGGCCCCTAGGCCCAGCTTCATGGACATGGGGGAGGCCATGGATGAGAGTCCACCAGGAAACCACGACGGGGAGGAAGGCACCCTGTGGACTTAGTTTACTCGGGATGGAGGGGGAAGTTCCTGTAACGACCATGACCCATCAGGACAGAGAGCCGGAGGAGGAGGGGGGGAAGTGGCAGCAGAGCATGGAGTGTTGGGAGAGGGTCTGCATGCTGCAGAGGAGTCTATACACACGGGGGCAGAGAGGCCCACTCTGCCAAGTAAGGCACAGCCAGTGGAACTGACCTCCCCACACCCCCACCTCTCACCCCCCCCACCACCCCCGGGGCTGCTGGAGGAGTAATGAGTTCACAGTAAAGCTCACTCCACCCACGCCCCCTGCTGTTATCATCAATAACTTCCCGTCAATTAGGTGTCCCTGGGAAGCGTTCCCTGGGGAGAGGCCAGGGCAGGGACACAGGCCCGAGGCCTGCAAGGGGCGAGGGCCAGCAGAGGGCCGCTGACAGGTCACGGAGGAAGCCTGGGCTGAGAGGGGCCTGGCGGGCCGCGTGAGCTCTGCTGGGTGCTGCGTGGACCAGAAGTGGTCTCTCTCAGAACTGAGACCCGGCTACTTTGGAATTCAGCCCCCATCACAATGACCTATAGCATCCTGCTCCCGGACTGACCCAGTCTGGGAGCTGGAAACACCATGAAATGCTCAGAGGGCCCTGGCTGGCATGGCTCAGTGGGCTGAGCATTGTCTCAGGCAACAGAGGGTCTCCAGTTCGATTCCCAGTCAGGGCATATGCCCGGGTTGCGGGGTTTCTGGCTCAGTCCCTGGTAGGGAACACGCAGGAGGCAGCTGACTCTCAGATGATGTTTCTCTCTCTCAAAAATCAATAAAGCATATAATTTTTTAAAAAAGAAAAGAAGAAAGAAAGTTCTGAAGACCACAAACCAAGATGGCAAGGTCACAGAGCATGGTCACATCCAGCCCATGTCCCAGGTGCCCATTAACAGATGTCCCCTTATCGTGAACAGCGGGCCCTGGCACAGCCAGCTGCCACTGCCAGCTGACGTCTCTGAGGCCCCGGGCACTTCAGACGGAGGTGAGCAGTCACAAGGTCGGCGGGACGGCAAGGGGCGCGGGGCTCCGGTGAGGATGGCACAGGGAAGAAGGGGCTCGCAGGATGAGGTCCCAGGCCTAGAGGCAGGGCAGCGATTCATTCTCTTGGCTGTTTTCTGAGCTCCCGCCATGGGCTAGGGCTACAGACGTGGAGAAGACATTTGGGAAGCTTGCATCTGAGGGCCGAGTGGGAGCGGGTGGGGTGTCCCTCAGCCCGCACGTCGGCCACGAGACTGGCGTTGTGTCTACTGCAGTCCAGGGCTCACTGTGTGACTCTGGTAAGTCTCTACTCTCCACCCTGACTCAGTTTCCCTGTGTACGCACTGAGGGCTGAGCGTCTCCGAGGGTACTCCCGACTCGGAGCAACTAGAGCTCCCATCAGGAACGGAGATCTCACTCGCGATCTGCCAATGCCCAGAAGCTGGGGCGCCTCCGGCCCCACCGCCAGGACCGGTGTCTCCTAAGACACATCTGCCAGGACTTCCAATAGGCCGTGAGATGAAGGTGTGGAGTGCGGAGGGGCAGTGGAAAGGAGGGAGAGCAGGGGGTGTCAGCACCGAGATGCTATAGTATGAGGGGCCGTGGACCTGGCTGATATGTCTCGGGAGAAGGCATAGATTTGAGAAGAAGAGAGAAGAGGGCCTGGCCCCAACAACACAAGGCATGCCAACCGCAGAAGGGCAGCTGGTGGGGAGGAGGAGGAGGGGAGGCCAGAGGCAGGGGGAAATCAGGAGAGGTGAGTGACAGCGGCCAGGAACCGGGAGATGGTCCAGTGCATCCGCCACCGCTGAGAGGCTGGGAACGTCCCCTCCTCTCCTCGTCCCTGCAGAGCAGGTCCCTCCAGGGGGGACACCCCGCCTCCCTATTCCTCTCCCGCGATAGCCCAACTCTACCCTGACTGTCTGTGCCCTCCTGGCTCTGCCTCTGCCTCTGCCCCTCCCCCACAAGCCTCTATGGAACGTGGTCAGAGGGATGCAGGGGTGAGGGGGGGCGGGGGGATGCCTGGGTGGTGAGAGATGGGGCGGCTCCCCCTCCGCCACCCACACAAAGCAGAAGGAGAGGTAGCGCCGAGTGACAACAGCGGGAGGGAAGGACCACTCGGGCAGGCTGAACAGAGAGGACGCGGGAGACATTAGCCTCAATTGGAACAGAACAAGGCGCTCATCTCCGGTTGTCATGGTGACGATTCTGTCCAGCTCCACAGAGTGTTCAAAACCGCGAGAGCAGGGACACCGCAGGGGGCTCACACAGGCACAGTCGTCCCTTTGAGAGGCCGCCGCCGAGGATGCGTGGGTACACCGAGCCCCCCGTTTCAGCACACAGTTCGGGGGTAACGCGTGATTTCAATCAACTAAAAGTTATTGTTCCCCTCGAGCTCAGCGGCTCTCAACCTGGGGACCCCAGGCCAGGAACACCAGTGGGAACTCACCAGAATGCAGGTGCCCAGGCCCCACCAGACCCACCGAGTCAGGAACTCTGGTGCTAGGCCTGACCATCTGTGTTTTAACAAGCCTTCCAGAAGATTCTGATGCAGCCTCAAGTCAGATTTGGGGGGCGAGGGGTTCCTGCAGACCCCACACTGGGCGCCTGCTTAGTCTCACAGCAGCTGGGAGGTGCAGGCAAGAGGGTGATTCTGCTCCAAGGATGGGAGCCTGGGCCCAGCCCTCCTGTGTTCCCTCCCCAGGCCTCTCCTCTCCTTGCGGGGTGGGGAGAGTGGCTGGGCCCAGACACTGTGCACCCTGCCTGGCCTCTGAGGCCGGGTCAGCATATCAGTGGGCAGGCTCTTGTCTTCTGTACAAGCCCCCTTCCTCTGCCCCTGCCAGGGCCGCTGCAGGCACCCCTCTTCCATCTCCTCCGGAGTCTGGGGGCTCCCCAAGAACCACACCTGACCGACGCCGCTCAAATGCAGGCCAGGCCTCCAGGCTGGCAGAAGCCTGCAGCCCTGCAAAGGGGAGGCTCCGGCCAGACTCACGCGGGGCAGCCAGGCTGCCTGGGCGGAGCAGAGAGCAGACCGGCCCGCCCAGCAGGCAAGGCCCGTGACCTGCGTGGGTCTGGGACCCTCGGGAGTGGAGAGTCCGCTTCCCACGCCCAGGGATCCTTTTTCCTTCTCTCTGGCCCAGGGCACGGCAGCACAAAGGGCACCCCTGGCCGGGGCCGCAGCCCTGGGGCCTGTCCCAGAGCTGGCTCGGGCCCTCGGTGCAACTTGGCCGGGGACTGCGACCTCTGGCCTCAGCATCTCGGAGTGTCACGTGACAGAGCTGGACTCCATGTTGTCTCCAGTCCCACTTAGCGTTCGGAGGTTTGGGATGAGGGACAAAACCACTACACACAGCTCTGCAGTAACGGTCCCAGCAAACACCTTCAGGACAGGCCGAGGACGGTGCAGACGGAAGCGCCGGGCCAGGGGGCGTGCTCTCGCTCCCCACCACCTGGCCGGTGCATCCTCCTCCTTCACCTGCTTGGCTCCCATGTCTCCCGGCATGACCCTGTCCCTCAGCGTCCCCCTGGAGGCCACGATGCCCATGACCACCTGGAGTTCTGCGGAGATCCCGGGACCAGGGAGGGACCAGGATTTAAGGGGTGCAGGTGCCTCTGTGTCTTCATCTATATGACAGAAGTAATAATAGATCCCGCTAGGTAGCTGCAGTGGGAGAAGCAGCACTGGCCCAGTGCCTGGCACACGGGAAACCTATGTAAGTATTGGCTGATATGGTCCGTTCCAGCTGCTCATTTTAACAGTGGAGCTTCTGAGGCACAGAGCTGGAAAGAGCCCCCCCCCCCCCAACCTTGCTGCTTTGGTGCCCCCACCGAGGACGCTCTCCCCACCCACCCACCCGCCCCTCAGCTCTCACCTGCCGTCAGGGCCTACTGGGCCCTAGGGCCTAACTCAGCGGTTCTCGGACCACCTGCCCGTCAGCCTGGAGGCCTGGCCTGCATTTAAAACCACTAAACACAACTCTTGAATAACGGTCCCCATAAACATCGTTAGAACATGCCGAGGTGACTGTGAGGGGCTATGGTTCTGGCTTGGACTGTAGCGTGAGCACATTGTCCTAAAAGCTCCTGGTGGCTCTGATGGGCAGCGAGGTTTGAGAACCTCGGACCCAGTATTAATCCCATCTTGTCCAGGAACCCTCCCAGAATTCCTCTCTCCCTCTCCGGAGCACACCTGGGTGCAACCCTCTCCCCAGCACCTGCCTGCCCCCTCCTGGGAGGGTGTCCATCCTCACCTCTGTCTCACGCCTTCTTGCCCTCCCCCAGCTGGGGCCCCACAAACATCTGTGCAGTAGCCCAGCCCCCACCTCTATCCTTCCCTCCTGGATGCTTCTTATGCCCCACCCACATGCCCCTGACTCCTGTGATGCAGGAACAGTGGCCCTGGGCTAGGAGGCAGGTCCACCTCATGGCCACATTTCCCATCCCCTAGACCGGAGCCTCGGACCAGATATTATGTTGGTCTCCTGCAACTGGGCACCTGTTTGGGGCCCCTGCCTCAGTTTCCCTGGCTGGTGAGGGCCTAGAATCCACTTGCAACCTCAGTTAGGGCTGAGCCAGAGCTGGGCTGGAGGGCGGGCGAGTCCAGCACGGCCGGAGCGGCTCCATTAGCAGTTAATGTTCACTGTCTGGCCAGGGAGCTTGGCCTGGAGGGACCGTTACACATAACTGGGCTGCAGATTAATCGAGTATTTAAACAGATGGTGCTCAGAAGAGCTCCCTCTAAACAGGGAGGATCCGGAGGGAGAGGTGGACCCTTCTAGGCTGGCCAGAGAGCCCCGCCCTCCAGGGACTGAGGTGAACGTGAGGCTGGCCAGGCCTCCAGGGATGCCCCCGCCCCCCAAGTCCCTGGCCTCCTACGCAGACCCTTGCCCTGGTTGCTGGGAATCCCGAAGTCCAGGGCGCCCTTTCCCTGTGGCCTCGGTGTCCTCTCTGCACAGCGAGGGAGTCAGGAGGAGGGGGCCACACAGGACCCCGGGCTCTCAGCCAGGGCCACGCCACTGCCTGGGAACATCTGGAGATGTTACAAGGCATTCTGGGTTGTCACTGGGACCAGGGGAGCCGTGGCGTCTGAAGGGGAAGCTAAGACTGCTAACTGTCCTGCAGTGCGGGGGGGCCCCTCCCGCAGGGGAGGCAGCACCCCGCCCCAGGCTAAGAGCAGCCCCCGGGAAGGACTGCCCAGACAGGCGGAGGCGGGGTCCCCATTGCTGCCTCCTCTCTGGCTTCTGGCAGAGTGAGCACAGGAGGCAGAAGAGGTGGAAGGGCCCCACGCCTCCTGCTTGGGGTTGCCCATGTGCTCTCCAGCCGGGCACCCGCAGCAGCTGTGTCCCTGCTGCCGCCAGGCCCAGGCCGCCTGCTAACAAGCTCTGACAGCCAACCCCAGCTCTAGCCCAGCCCCTGGGACCTAAGGCAGCCATCCCCAGCCACCCAGAACAGCCCTCCCTCAGGGAGGCATCCCGGGCAGGCTGTCCCCAAGGAGGGCAGGCCAGGGCCACTGCCCGGAGCAGATCCAGGACTCCCCTGCCCCCGCCCCCTACAGGGCTCTCTGAAGGACCCGGGACCGTCCCCTCCACCTTTCTTCCCAAGATGGCCTCAGGCGGGGGCACCAGCTCTAACGGCTATGGATGTGCTGGGAGGCCCTGTCCTCCCGCCAGCCTACTCACCCAGGGAGGAGGCGTTCAAGCCCATCTGCTCGTTGGCCTTCCGGATCTTCTCCAGGCACTGGGCCTGCTCCTGCTTGAACATGCAGTCCGAGTGCATGGCGGCCGCCTGCAGGGAGCGGGAGGGAAGGTGGGAGGGGCAGCAAGGCTCACTAGAAGCCCTTTCCCTGAGCCCTGGGGCCAGGGGGGAGGGGCAGAAGCAGGATGAGGACAGTGACAGAGAGAGACATCCACTCTGTCACCGACACCATGAGGCTCTCCTTTACCAACTCCATGTGTGGCCTTGGGTGGGCCCCACTCTGACTCTGGCTCTCAGGTTCCAAGTCTTATAAAAACGGCAGCAAACACACATACAGCACTTTATGACCTGCATGCGCTATTCTGTCATATACTATGTGTGTATACATGTACATCCAGAGGACTACAAATAGGTAGCATTTTTGCCATTTCTCTCATTTTACACATGTGAAACTTAAGCCCAGAGATGGTAAGTCACACAGCTTAGTAGACTGGATTTGGCCAGGATTTGGCCCTGGGCAGGGTAGCTCCAGAGGCCATAAGGCTCCTGCTGCACTTTAGGGGAGCCAGCAGGGGCTGGGGGGGAGGGGCTGACCGCTCACTGTTTCTCTCCTCTGGGGGCTGGGGGAGGGGGTCCAGGCCAGGGAGCAGCGGCAGCATTCAGTGGGCCCAGGAACCACTTCCATTTACTCTTGCCCCGTTTGACAGAAGAGGAAAACTGAGGCTCAGAGAAGTTAAGAAACTCCCGCCCAAGGTCCCACAGCTGCTTAGTGGCAGAGGCTGGATTCAAGCGCAGAACAAGTAACTTCAAAGCCCTGGCGTGGCTGTCGCCTCTTAACTCCAATGTGGGGGCAGGAGCGGTTGTGTAAGGAGACGTCAGGAGCACGGAGGCAGGCACAAGGCATCTGAGCGCAAGGGCCATGCTCGGTCTAGCCCCGACTGGTCACAGAGGTGCAGACGGCTTCCGGGGGGGTGGGGTGGGGTGGGGGGCGGGGAGACAGGCTGTCTGGGGCCACACGGTGAGGCAGGGCATTGGCAGAACTCAGATCCAGGGCTCAGAGGCCGCTAGAGCCGGTGCTGGTGTGAAGTCCCAGCTCAGGGCAGGGGCTGAGGCCTGGAGCCCTCCCACCGCCCTCACTCTGGGAGAGACATGAGCAGAGAGCAGGCTCCGGAGCTCTGACCTGGAGCAGAGGCCGGGGGTCAAAGAACCTTAGGCAGCCCGGCCAGGGTCCTGCACGGTACACATCCAGAATGCACAGCTCAGAAGACTGCCCACGCCAGCATCGCGACACATTCGTACACTGTGTAAGGATTTCTGGCCACGTCAGTGGAAGGTCTTGAGGATGGGACACCCTTTCTAATTCAGACGTGCTAGATGATCCCTTGGGGGTGCTGGCAGAGATACCAGCTGAGGGCACGCCAAAGACGGGGTTCTCTGGGGTGGGGGCTCAGGGGAGCTGGGGGCTCCAGCTGGTGGGGTGGAGGGGAGCGGGGAGGGTATGGACCTGGGGCCTTACCAGAGGCAGCAGCAGGAGAGCAGCCAGGCAGGCCGGTAGGATGCTGGCCATGGCGCTTCTCAGCCACAAGGAAGCTCAGGCCAGCACCACTCGCTTCTCACTCAGAGCAGCCGCTGGTCAGCGCCAAGGTGCCTGGGGTTCGAGAGAAAGGAAGAGGCATGAGTCCTGGAGACAGCCTGCCCTCCTCCGACCGCCTCCCCTTCCTGGGGTAAGGCTCTCAGCCTCACGCCTTCGTCCAGGCTGTTCTTTATTCTATCCCCCAACCACCTGCTGAGCACTCCCGTCTGCCAGGCACAGGGGACAGGGTGGGAGCACCCCGGCGCAGGCCCCCCTGGACCACTGCGATGTGTGGGCGGCCTTCTCCTCTGCGGCAGGCGCTGCCTCCCCATCCCCCTCCACAACGACAGCTTTAGCAGTCACACGTGTGCCCGCCCGTCCCTCTGCTCAGGGGAGGGCATGTGGACGTTCCGCCCTATGGAAGGGGCGGCAGTGACATGAGCCCTTGTCCATACGGCACCACACGCTGTCCCCCTGCTCCTCCTACCCCCTTCCCGACGCCGGACCTGCCCGCTTTGACAGGGCAGCCAGGGTAACCCCTGAGCGGTGGGGGCACCACGCCGGGGAACCAGGACGCCTGGGAGAGCTCCAGGCTGCTACGTGAGAAAGGAGTGCTCCTCTAACTCGCTCCCTCAGGAAAGGCCGAGTGGTTCCAGCTGCCCCGCTGGTCCCCAAACCCCACAGCCTCCTGCACTGGCCTCTGCCCGCCCGCCCGCCCACCCGCGGGGCCTCCCGGACACAGCCCTCGCCTCCCACATGCACACACAGTGGCTGCCGCCGAGGGAGCTGGGCCTCCCGTGCCGGGCTCCTGGTCCTCCCGGACGGAGGCCCACAGTGCGTGGGGAGTCGGGGGAAGAGGCTGGGGCCAGTCGCAGGGGAGGAGTCTGGTTTGCCCCTCTAACGGGTCGTCGGACCCAGGAACTCCGCTCCTGAAAGACTATCCAGGAGAAGCGTTTGCACTTGAACAGAAGCTGGCACGGCGAGGTGACTCCCTGCAGCGCCATGTACGGCGGCATCCCCACGAAGCCGGGGCCACAGGGCCTCCATCCCGCAGGCGCTGCTAACGGGCCCGGCACAGCCATACAATCAACACCGCACAGTCATGTAACAAGCATGCTTATTACTATTCAATCACATAACGACCGAGTAGGCCCGCGTCGGGGTCACCCCGAGCCCGCAGGTGCCCGGTTCGGGAGGCCCATGGGGGCTACACCCGGACCACTAGCCTTGCACACCCCACCGGTGGGCAGAGCTGCTGTTAGCCTAGGGCTGTGGTCAGCAAACTGCGGCTCGAGAGCCACATGCAGCCTTTTGGCCCCTTGAGTGTGGGTGGCCATGGGGGTGCCAGCCCAGCCTCTGCCCTGTGGTTCAGGAAAGACTCCCCAGGCTGGGCAGCCCCTGGCCAGCACCCCTGGGTGCCAGCTGTGCACAGGGCTCTCCCATGCCTGCTGGCACAGGCTGCCTCTGGATGACCTGGCACTAGCGGTCCCCGGAGGCTCGGTCACCTCCACTATCCCTGGGGAGCTCCAGGCCCTGTCCGCCATGCCTGGCGGGACCCTGGGAATGCTGGCCCCCTCAGCACAGGCAGGAGGCTGGCTCTCCCGGCCAGCAGAGGGTTCCGAGGAGAGCCACAGGCAGTCTCTGAGACCTGGAGCTGACTCTCCAGCACGGAGGCCAAAGGATGGTGAGGTGCAGTCAGGGTGGCCTCCACACAAGGCAAGGCCGCCTACCTCTGTCAGCCCCTCTAGCCCGGAGGCCACAGCCTGGGCCGACTCTGGCCCCAAGATGCGCTCTGACCTATTAGCCCTGTGCTCTACCTGCCCTCTCACCACCCCCCACCCCCCGAACCACTGAGGGGTGTTCAAAATACCCCTGCCCGGCTGAGCGGGGCGCTCTGGGGCCCGGACGGGTGTCAGGCTGATTACAGCTCTCCAGGCGACTCTCACGTAGAGCACAACCATGAACCTGCTTAACCTCCATCAGCACCAAGAGCGCTAGCCCCGAAGGGAGAGCGGCTCCCTTGGCTCTGGCTGCTCTACAGGGCAAGCAGGTGGCAGCCGGCAAGCAAGGGGTTAGTGTACTGAGGACTGGCTGATGCCGAATTCTCCTCCCTCCCTCCCTCTCTCTCTCTCTCTCTCTCTCTCTCTCTCTCTCTCTCACACACACACACACACACACACACACACACACACACAGGTCTACAGAGAAGATCATAAAGACATTTATCCCCAGGGCACCCACTTGAAAGCATCAAAACAAAATACAAACAGCCCTGCGTGGAATACACAAAGGAGAGGAGGAGGTGCCTTCGGGGCTGACAGACCACCACGCACACTCACACACACACTCATACACACACATACACTCACACACACTCTCTCACACACACAGAAACATATACTTACTCTCTCTCTCTCTCTCTCTCTCTCTCTCTCTCTCTCTCTCTCTCTCTCTCTCATCCCAGCAACGCCGCAGCATGCTCCCCTGACCGAGAACAAAGCTGTGTGCCGATGCAATCGCACCGGTGTGTGTATCAGACCGGTGACATGTATCATAACACACACTTCACACACTCACTGCGCAAAGGCACTCTGCTCTGCAGAGGCAGCGCGATCTGTCTGGATTCTGATGCAGGAGGGACTCGCGCAGACATCCGCACTCCAGGACTGTGCACGTGCACACACACATGTTCACGCAGGGAGGCGGACGGGCAGGTGCTCACCCTGCTCCTGTCAGGGCACCCCGCAGCCAGCACTGCAGTGGACTGACACACGCTGGGACCCCCTCTCCCCAGCAGCCTGCTTCATCACCGGGCTGCCCAGGCCCCGGGGTGAGCCAGGAGCAGGTGTGGCTGGAGCTCAGGGTCACAGGGTGGGCAGGTGGGACCATCTCTACTCGAGCCTGCTGGGGAACCAGACCTGGCCAGGTTCCCGGTTCCCACTACGGTCCCCTCTCTCTTCCTTTTATTGAGATGTAATTGCTAAGGAACATTATATTAGCTTCAAGCCTACCACATCATGATTCAATAGCTACAGACTGCGAGTGATTGCCACAGAAGCCTGGTAAACATCCATCACCTAGTTACACAATTTTTTTCCTGGTGATGCCAACATTCGTGATTGATTCTCTTAGCCCACTGCTGTCCTCACGTGCTCACCCTCCCCCACTACATCCGCCCCTGCCCAGCTGGGTGCGGACACACTGGCCGAAGCTCCCAGGCCCTGGCCTTCCCACTCCCCCACCTCCACTGGGGTCACCTCCAGGGTCACCTCCTGCAACCTCTCCAAGACGGCGACCTCTCAGCCCCCCCAGCACCCCGGCTGGACCGCTCTCAGAGCTTACAATATCAGACCACCTGCCCCAAACCTGGTACTTCCCGGGCCATGCCAATGGCTCTTCTGCCCTGTGGATGCCACCCTGGGCCTGCCAGCCACAGCCCTGCCAGCGGCCGCCGCTCCTCGCCCTGGCTGCCTTCCTCGTCTGACTCCCCCCCGCTGTTAGTAACCCCCTCACAGGTCAGGGCCCTGCTTCTGCAACCTGGGGTGGGACTCTCCCCTCCTTCAGGGTGGGCCTGGCCCCTTTGGCCCAGCCACACAGTGTCAGGATGACCTGGCCACCGACCTTCCGAGGCTCACTCTTGGGTCCAGCTCTGCTGGGGCCATTTAGCGCCTGATTTTGAGGACAAGAACCCCTACCTCCTGACATTTGCAGTGGTGGCCTTAGGGACAAGCCACTCAGCTCTTCTGTGCTCAGTTGGATTATCTGTAAAATGGGAACAATGGTGGTATTTACCTCACAGATATTGCTGTGAGACACCAACCCATTTTTTATCTAAGGGAAACTATGGCATCTATAGCATTGGCCTGACTCCCAGAGAGGACTACCCATGTGTAAACTATTCTTGTTCTCTTTCCACTTGCGTTCAGCCCTGTGTCACGTGCAAAATGGAAGCGGCAGGCCAGCTGCACCTTTCCTCACTAATGACTAACATTTATTAAACATTCAGTACGTGTCAGGCATGCTTCCAAGCATTAAATGCTCATTAACTCATCGCACCTACTCAAACCTGTGAAGTGGTTGCTAGCATGATCCTCCCTCGGTAGCTGGGGCCGCTGAGGCCCAGAGAGGGTACCCAGCCTCCCTAAGGTCACACAGCAGCCATGTGGCAGAGCTGGGATGTGAACCCAGGCCACCTGGCTCCAGAGGTGTGCACTCCGCCCAGATGCTCCTGCCAGCCTCTGCCACTGCTGAGGGGAAGACCAGCTCAGAACCCACGGACACCCCACGAGGGACCCTTCTTACGCCTGGGGGACTGGTCAGGCCTTCTGCTGTCCCCCGACCATACTTCTCTCCTGAGTAAGAAGCAACTCTAAGCACAGCATTTCCGACCTTAAGTGGACTTTCAAAGCCACCTCCCAGGGCTACGGAGTGACCTGTGGGGAAACAGACTAGAGATGGGGCGACACTTCCCAGAGACCCCGGTGCGGAGTGTGGCCCCCGCCCGGCAGGAACGGCTGTGTGACAGGTATCCGGGCCGGAAGGGAGTCCGCCTCCCATCCGGATTCCTGCCCTCCTCAGGCGCCACCAGCGCAGCCACAGACCTGGATGGGGAACTGATGAGAGCAGCCGAGTCCTCGGATGAGCCACTTTGCCAGACACACACGAAAATAGTATCATGTGTGGTGACTCACTGGGCTCCCCGCTTTCCTCAGAGACCCTTCAGCATCCCGTCCCGTCCCCACCCCGCCCCACGCCCTGCAGCTCCCTCTCTGCAGCCCCGCAGCTGAAGACGGCCCAGCTCCTGGGATGGGACACCTGCCCCTCCCAGCAGGTCCCTGCGGAGAAGCTCTACTATCTTCCCAATGTGTCTTTCCAGGCATCCCTTAGCCCGCTGGGCGCCCCACAGGGGAAGAGCAGCACCTCACCCCCGTCCCAGGGGGCACCCAGGTTTCCCTGTGGTCGCCCTCCTGGTGGAGGCGGGCACAAACCTGGGCACGGGGTGAATGGAAAGGAGGCTCTGGTGAACCCCAGAGATGTGATGCTGGTTTGTTTTCAGTCCTGAATGTGGTCCTCAGAGTGGGAGAGCCATCACAGGGACATAGTGGAGGCCATCTGGGTGGGGCACTCAGGCCAGGTGGGGAGCCTCCCCAGGGACTGACCCATAAAACAGAGGGGCCCTCTGAGCTCCAGGGTGAGTGGAGGGTGGCATCCCAACCCCCTCCTCCCCTCCCCCAGGGGAAGCTTCAGCCCTTAGCCCTCAGCTCCTCCATTCTTCAACCTCTGAAACCACCGCTCCCTTCCAGCCCAGGTCTTGGCAGCCCCTCTGGCGGGTCAGATCCAGCCCGTCACCCCGTTTTGGACAGCCAGCGAGCCAAGAATGATGTTTACAGTTTTAAAGGATCAGGGGGTGGGGGAATGAAAAGACTCACATTTCACGACACATGAACACAGTGAAATTCAAAATCCCAGCCCATAAATAAGCTCCTCAGACACAGCGGTGCCCATTTGTTTCCCTGTCATTGGTGGCTGCCTCTACGCTGCCACCGCAGAACCGAGCGGCTGTGACAGCGTGTGGCCAGCAGAGCCTCAAACACGGACGACCCGGCCCTTTGCAGAAAGGTCGCCGGCCCCTGTCCTCGTCTCGTGCCACACGCACTTCCTGCGTCTGCTCCCTTGCATTAGGAACGATAATGGGCTTGCATTAGGATTCCTATGACAGTTCTTTGGCAACCATCGGGGTCCCAGGTACATGGAGAGCTGAGGGTGTGTGCCCCTTTGTCCCTTTGTCTTCCTGCTGCCGCGTGTTCCGTGCCAGCGCTCTGGCAGGTGTCACGGGAAGCCTGTGTGCTTCCCCGGCTGTGTGTCACCCCCTCTGTGTGTGTCACTGCGGGGGAGGCTGTCACCATGGGCCTGTGACGGCATGTGCCTGTGACGGCATCCAGGGCCCGGTGCAAACACATCGCAGTTGATTTGCTGCCTGCGTGCTGCCTGGCAGCTGCACCACTAGGCCCAGCCGTTCGGGCTCCGGGCTCGGATTCCTCCGCCCTCCCCGAGTAGAACACCCCGAGGCAGCCCCGTCCGGGCCACCGGACTTCGGCTCACACACCTCCTGGGCGAGAACCCCGCTGTCCCGCAGGGGTGGGGGTCATGCTGGGTACTGCGCTGAGCCTGGCTCTGCCCTCTGGCCGATGGCGCGGGGTGTCTGTCCTCTCCTCCGCCCCGGCCAGCCCTTGGTCAAGGAAACCTTCCCCCCCCCCCGCCCCCGGGGAGGCCAGAGGCCTGAGGCCGTGTCCCCAGAAAGAAAGCCACCTGAGCGCCTGCCTCTCCGAGCCTCTCAGTTCCACACGATGGTAGCCACTCATTTTGTGTGTTTGCTTATTCGACACAAATGGAGAGAGTACCCCAAAGTAGGGGCATGGCCGAGAGGGTGGTCGCAGGAGAAAAAATGGGTCCTGAAGCTTTCAATTTTAGCCAGATTAGCCCTGAGAATGCAGAAAAGGGTCCTTCCAGGGGCTCCCCACAGCCATGTCCCCTCACTGGGAACTGGGGGGCAGACCCCCTGGGTCTTGTCCCAGACGCAGCACCCCAGGTGAACTGCCCATGGTGGGGAGGCAGGGATGGGCTGCCTCCCCAGTCACCCCCCACACACACTTGTTGATGGATTGGTTGGCAGAGCTGGCCCAGGGCCTGTCTCTAATGTACACGTTCAGATTTCGGCTCATGTCCAGACTGGCACCTCTGCTTGCCCTCTCCAAGGTCAGTGGGGACCAGGAGCCCGATTCATCTGTACCTGTGGGCTCTACCAGCCCAACCCACCTGCACCCAGCACCCAGCTCAGATTGGGGCCTCCTGGGAAAATCCGGGTGCCATTGCTACCTCCCCCCACGCCACCCCACCCCCAGACTCAAATAGTATCGCATCCCCTTCTGAAGCCCACAGCCACTCCAATGCCTCTAGCCTGGCCTTCTGGGTGCTTCTCCGCCTGGGCCCAGCGGCAGCCTCAAGGCAGGCAGCTCTCCACAGATGAGTGTAGCCCCATCCATCCCAAGCCCCCTTCCCCCAGCCCCCCACCGCCCAGGCTGCTCACAGGAAAAGCCGAGTGCCTGGCTTTTTGTGTTTGCCGGCTGCGTGGGCTCCCAGGGCTTTGTGGGGCACTGCGAGGCTGGGGGAGGTGGAGGAAGGGGAGCTGACGCACTTGCATGGAAAGCAGGCACATGGCCTGGAGCATTGGGGAGGGGGGGTGTCTACCCTTCTCCCCCAGCACCTTCCAGAGGAGGCCTGAGCTCCTTCCGGGGGCCAGGCTCCACTCCCCAAAGGCATGTAACACAGAATCAGCTTCTGCAGGGCTCCCTTCCGAGGCCCCAACTCGCCAGGTTAAGCCCCCCTCCTCCCACCCCTGCGCCAGGAACCTGGGCCTTTAACACAGCCGCAGGGGTCTCCGCCAGGCCCGTGTCAGCCTGGGAGGCAGGTGCCCTTCTCCCACAGGCCCCGATGGCATTTCCCAGGGGGCCCCTCCCCAAAGCATCCAGCCCCAGCCCCTCCACGCTGCGGGAAACCGAGAGACAGCAATCCCAAATGTGTCACCACAGCGGGGCATTCTATTCTGGCTCCCAGCCCACCTCCTACCGAGCACATCGCTCGCTCAGCCCTCAAAGCGCCTGGGACCTGCGGCATCCAGCACCCGGGGACCCTCAGCGTCGCCTTCCCCGCTCACGCAGCCAGCGCGTCCTTGTGCCCTGGGCTGGTCCTTATGGTTCTCACAGGTCCCTTTCGGGCCGCAGTGCGTTCCCACCTCAGGTCCTCTCTTCTGGCACCGGAAGGGGAGAAGGGGGCCGGGGAGAGGGGGCGAGAGGTAGCTAGGTGGACCCCACCCCCGAAGGGATCGGTCGCCCCCAGCACAGCCCGGACATTGGGGTGGAGGTGGGGGTGCCAGACTGCCGCCCTGGACCGGAGCAGTGATGGTGGGGGGGGGGGGTTCCTTTTAGATTCGGAGTCTCGCCCCGCGCTGCCCTGGCCCGCTCCGGAGGGGGGGTCCGCAGTCCCCGAGGGGCAAGGATTCTGGGTGTGGAGGCACAGGGGCTTCGGGGCGGGCCTTACCTGCTCCCGGCGGGCCTCGGAGATGCGGGGATGCGGGCTGCGGGTCGGCGGGGCAGACTCCGCGGGGAGGGCGCAGCGGCGATCGCCAGGCGCCGCGCAGGCTGGGAGCGTGTGGCTGCGGAGTGCGCGCCGGTCCCGGGTCCGCGTGCGTGTCCCCGCCGCCCGTGGCCGCGGGCCTGCCCGGAGCGTGTGCGTGTGCGTGTGCGTGTGCGGGGACCGCTCTCCCTGCAGCCGCCGCTGTCACCGCCCGAGCGCGGGGCCCACGCCGTCCCTCCCGCCCCGCGCCGCGCCGCCCAGCCGCTCTGCCTCCGAGAGGAGAGGCGCCGCCTCCGCCGGCTGCGGGCGGGAGGGAGGACGGACCACCGCCCCCCGCGCCGCCCCCCGCGCCGCCCCCCGCGCCGCAGGCCGGGCTGGGGCAGGCCAATGGGCGCCGGGGGAGGGCTCAGGCCGGGAGGGGGAGGTGGGAGGTGGGAGCGGGACCCCGCCCGCTGCAGAGGCACCGGTGGGAGCTGAGAGCTGCACCGCAGACCCTGGAGGACAGGATGTGGGGGCCGCTCCCCCTTTGTTGCTGGGGCTTCCGAGTGGGGCCTTTCCCAGGGTTCACCGCCCTCCTTTTTAGCCTCCCCGTGATATCCAGAGCGTGAAAGCCCTATTCTTTCCCCCTCCCACACCCCCGCGATTCCGTGTCTCCTCCTCCTCCTCCTCCTCCTCCTCCTCCTCCTCCTCCTCCTCCTCCTCCTCCTCCGTGAAGCCTTCCTTACTCTGCAAGTCCTACTCTCCTGGGTCTGCGTCCCCGCAGCCTGGCCTGAAAGATCAGCTGGCTTTGGGGAGCCTGCCTGGATGTCATCAAATGTGATTGATCTCCTGAAGAATCCTCTATGTTTAGAAAAGTGGTAGGGGCACAGAGGGGGAGGGGGGTCCCCCGCAGCTTAAATGAGCCTCTCTGGAGTCAGCCTCCTGGCTCTGGTCCCAAGATCCCGGCTAGCCCGGTAAGCCTGGGCCCCAGGGCTGGATGGCTTTCAGCCTCAGCTTCTTCATGTGCCTTGACATGCCCCATAGGTTTTCCCTGAACTTACTTATCCGCTGGAGAACACATGACTGTGGCTGCTGTCACTGTGATCCTGCTGAACCTCCTCCTGGTACGGATGGGTAAACCGAGGCTTCATCAGGAGAATGAACAGGTCATGCAGCCAGAATCGGTGGTGGAGCCAACTCTTGAGAACCCACTTCCAGACAACGTATTCACCCTCTGCCCACCCCAACCGGCCATCCCTGCTCTGACCCACATGTCAGCATCCCAAGAGCCCCCTACACACACACACACACACACACACACACAGTCACATTCATCTTCTGCAACCAGGCTCTGGCCTTCCCCCTTCACATCAGCTGTTGTCCACCCTCCCCGTGGGCCCAAATCTTGCTCCGGCCGCCTTGCTGAGCAAATGGAAGTCTCAGGAAGAGAGGGGATGTGTGACTGGGGTCTTTCCTCAAGGATCCCCATTCATGTGAGGAAAAGAGGACCGGAAGAGAGAGCAGGAGTCCATGATGGAAACTGAAGGAAGTGCCTGCGGCCCCAGAAAGATGCAGGGAGCTCCCCGGTCCGCATGGTGGGCCGATGGTTTCCTTTTACTGCATCCTGAGCGCTGGCCCCGCTGGTACCCCCACTGCTGGTCACCAGGACTCCCGTGCCTTCCCGTCCAGGAAAGCTTCCTGGTGGAGGAGAGCATCAGTCCTCTACATCCAAAAGAGCGACCCCTCCTGGGAAGAAAAGGGCCTGGTGCTGAGCTAGAGTCAGACAGGCAGCTAGGACTTGCCTCTGGACCAGGCTGGTTGCCCTAACCCCTGGGAGCCTGCTTTCTTCCTTGGGACAGCCCTGGCATTGTGAGGATCAAATGAGAAGAGTGTGAAAGTGCTCTGTAAACTGTGACCGGTCCTTCCTTCCAGGGGAGGGGAGGCTGCAGGGGCCTCAGAGTCGGGAGGGAAACGCGGAGTGAGGAACGCGGGGGGCCCAGAGTGGGAGGCAGGATGGAGACAGTCTTGTATGGCAGGCCCGTCCACCTGGAGCTGTCCATGGGGCTGGAGGCACACCAGCCGTGGCTCTGAGGTTTATACAGTACTCAGTTGCAGGTGTGTTCCCTTTTCCACACTCTGAGTCCCCCAGGCCCCACAGTGGGTCCTGTATCCCATGCACTCTGTCCTGCGTCGCAGATGTATGCCATGGTGTGGGCGGTGAGCAGGCCAGCGCGGGCACGCCTTCCTGTCTGCCTGGGCAGCCGCCGGCCAGGGCAGAAGCCCAGCCATGCTCTACTCACAGCCTTCCCGTCACCTCGTCTCGCTTTGCTTCACGGCCCTGGCCAGAGGGTGAGAACCTGGCCGAGCACACGCAGGGGGCAGTCAGGGCTCCGGGTACTGCTGTGCGATGTGTGCCCCACACAAGGGGATGTGGCCAAGGGGTGAGTGGGGTTAGAAGTCCAGCTGCTGCTCTGCCCACTGCCCACCAGTCCTGACACGCAGAGTCCACCCAAAAAGGACAGGTTTCTAGTAAGTTCTGGGGGGGGGGCACCTCTCTAATCTCCCCAAGGTTTTATAGAGGCCACCAGTTCTTATATCATAGATGGATCTCACACAAGTCCCACCTCGTGACATCGGCCCACAGAGAAATGAAAATGAGCATCAGAGCTGGGGTCCAGGGGTTTGTCTAAGTCCCTTCCCTGTGGACGGAGTGCCTAAGCCCAAAGGGGCACAGGACCAGCCCTAGGACACCCAGGTCACTCTCGGATTGGTAACTGAAGCCCGCGTCCTGGTGCCCACCTCAGCATTCTCCCTGGTGGGCTGCCCCCCTCCTGCTGGAGTCTGGGCTGGGCTTCCTTGTCCTGGACTACTTTCTGCTATTCCGGGCTTATGGCTGCTCCTTCCAAACAACTGTGGACATACTCCAGCTGCTGCTGTCCCCCCAGACCGGACCAGCCTCCCCCTCTTTGTCCAAGGCAGCCGCCCTTACTCAGTCTGCCTGCCTGGCTTCAGGGCCACTAGAGGCCGAGGGACGAGCCTTGGGAATGGTCTCCCAGAAGGACCCCTTGCGTGCCTCCTCCCTCCTCAGCAGCTCTCCCTCCCCCGAGGTGCTCACTGCCTCAGCTCCTTCCACAGCCAGCCAGCCAGCCAGGCGGGCAGCAGCTTAAAAACATGGGTTTTAATCCAATTTGCCGAGACCTGGCTGAGGGAGATAGATGCCAGGCTGCCCTACCCAGCATTCATCTCTCCTGAACAGCAGCGCCCTGGGAGGTCTGGCCGGCCCACCCCCCCAATCCAGCCCTCGCCCCGCTCAGGCAGGAGCAGCGCCTTCCATGACATAGCGGTGTCTCCCAGGAGGAGCCGACACTAGGTGTTTACGGCAAAGAGCTGACCGTTTGCCAAATGCTCACCGTGTCTAGGCCCGGTGGTTCTCACCCTTCCTAGTGTTGTAGGACCCCTGGGGAGCTTTAAACACGTCTCCCTACCCAAGCTCCTTAGACAATCGGTCTGTGGTGAGGCCTGAGCAGAAGTATTTTTTAACGCTCCCCGGGGGATAGTGATGTGCAGCCGGTGTGCAGAAGCGCTGCGGTGGGCCCTCCGCTAACTGCTTTGCATGTGAGCTTCCCCATGCCGCATGCACAGGTGCTCAGGGCCCGAGAGAGGGGTCCTCAGACATGTGGCATCAGAGGAGCATGTTCTATTGTCCCAGGAGCTCTAGAAATGCTGGTGTTTCCCACACCTCCAGGGCATGCAGAGGGCGGGGACTCACCGCCTTCCGTGCATTAGCCTCTGTGGTTCATATCTGGAGAGTGTCACAGTGGCCTTGAGGGCCAGGCTGTGGAGAATGGGTTTCTTGCCACAGAGGAGCAACGTGCTGGGTCACTTCTCACTCACGCCAGTGGGAGCCTGAGGCCTAGAGTGGGCAGCTCTCTGGTTCCTGCCTGCATCCGCTGGCCAGGGCGGCTCCGAGGAGGGAAGTCCCCTGGGAGGCCCGCCGACACAACAGGGCAGAGTCAGGGAGACTTGGAGTGCTGAGCCCCCCGAAGGTGTGTGAGCGCATTGCCCCGTCGATGTCTCCCTTCCCCAGATGCACAGCTGCAGGGACACTCCAGGCGGCAGAGCCTGCCCTACCCCGGGACGGTACCCATTCCAGAAGCAGGAGCCGAGGGTCAGGTGCTCAGATGCCCTGCCTCTCATCCAGGAGGCTGCATCCTCGTCAGAGACACTGCCATCGAGAGCCTCGCTAGGTACCCGTGCACCTGGACCCGGAACCCTGGGGGTGCTCCCAGAAGCCAAGGCAGTGATGTTGGGCTGCCTAGGTCCGTGGTTTTTGAGCTGTGTTCCAGGAGCTCTAGAAATGCCTGCAGCTGCCACCCCACCCCCCACACCAGGAGCCTGGGGAACAGGAGGAAGGGAGACCCAACTTCAGACCCTCAGAGCTGGGGAGTCCTGTTCTGCCCGCCCCCTCCCCAGGGTGTGACGATGGGTAAGGATGAGCAAGGGAAGGACTTTGTGCGAGTAAGGGAGGTGGGATCAGGGGTTTGACACCCTAAATTCTGAGTGTTGACCGGACTGGTGAGCACCCCATTGCACAGATGAAGCAAATGAGGCTCAGAGAGCAGAAACGATTGTCTCCAAGTGAACAGGCTGACTGTGGCAGAGTCCGGGCCGCGTCCCCGGTCTCTGGGCTTTTTAGACCTGTGCCCCCTGCCCTGAACCGTGATAACTCTTAGGAGAAAAGACACGCTTCCAGGGAGTTGAGAAGAGTGGGGATGGGGTGGCAAAGCTTGGAGCAAAGGTGGGAGATGCGTGAGAAGATCCCCACACCCTCAGCCTCCGCACCTACGTGCAGCAATGCCCACGTGCAGCCTCGGGGCTCGATCAGCATACACCGGCTCTGCATAGTTACTGCCGTCCATGAGTCTACTCCGCACCTACACACATGCCTTTCTGTCCCACACGGTGCCCAGAGGTACACTCACAGAGGGAGTGAGCACGCCCCCCCCCCCCCCCCCCCCGCCCTGCACACAGGGCGCCATTCACAGCTCTGCAGCACAAAGCCATGTCTTCTCCAGCAGACAGGCGGCTTCTCTCTGGCAGCACCGCAGGAGGCAGTGGGCCTCTCCGCAGAGGCAAAGCTCCCTCCCTGTCAGGCGGCTCCCATCACAGGGACACCCCCCCCCCCCTTCAGCCTGCGGAGTCCCCTCCCCAAGGCCCCAACTGCTTGCCCCTGGGAGCTGGATACCCTGCAGGCAGCCTGGTAGGAGGAGCATGCATGATCTCCATCCTCATCTCCAACTCTGCTCCATCCATGGGGCTTCCGGTCTTCTCCGCCCACCCCCATCCTCAGCACACTCTGGGCGGAGTGCTCTGGGGCCTGTGGAAAGGACCCTTTTGGGCATCCTACAAACAGGCCCCATGGTTAAGGTGACCAAACGTCCGCTTTTGGCACCAAAAGCGGGACGTCTGGTCACCTTACCCATGGTGTGTGTTCAAGAGCCACAGCTCACATGCCCTGCCTCTGATTATTAGGGTCTTGGTCACTGCCCTCCACCTGGCCCCAGCTCCCATTGGGGTAGGTGCCTGCACCCCTAGGCCTGCCCTCTCCTCCCCCGGCAGGTCTCACAGTCAAGTCCCACTTGCTCCAGTGTCTGGACGTGGCTGCCTTGAAAATGACAGTGCACGGGCCCCCAAGTCCTGGCTGTCACGCAGGGCCCCTGCCAGCACGGAGGTGTGGAAATTACAGATAATTCGTGTGGGAGGCGGCAGCAAGCACGAGGCAGGTGCTTCCCATCAAAGCAGCTCAGGATAATAGGGGGCCTGAAACCGGCTGAGCCCTGACTCAGAGTCACAGTCGTGCAAACAATGGTGCTGATAATTACATTAAAAGTAGGGCAAATAGGATGTTCTTTGACAGCCAGCTTTGGGAGCAGGTTGGGGGTGACGAGACAATCTTTTGCCACCACCGCGGGTGGGATCACTATCTGTGAGGGATTCACCTGGCTCATGGGGGAGGGGGGCTCCAGCCCTGAGCAGGGGATGGGGAGATAGCCGGAGATGATGAGATGGGGTTGATCCGGGGGCTGGTGCTCACACACATTGGCTCGCGGGCAGGGTTTGTAGTCACGTGCCTATTGCTGTGGACCAACTCACCACCAGCTTAGCTGGAAACGAGGCACGTGGATGAGCTCAGTTTCCCCAGAGCAGGAGTGTGTCACAAGACTGAAACCAAAGTGTGTCAGCTGGGCCTGGGGTCTCGTTTGAGGCTTGGGGTCTTCAGGTGGTAGCAAAGTCTGTCCCTCGAATCCACCACGTGGCCCTTCACCTCCCCAAGGCCAATGCAGGGGCTGCTGCCTCTTTAAGCTCTGGACCCTCTGGAAAGGGCTCATCGGATAGGCTCAAGTTTGGCAGATTTAGAGGGACCCCACCAGGGACTTTAGTAACAGCGGCAAAGACCCTTCCCTCGGCCACGTAACTAGCCTCACTGGGAACGTAAAAGCCCTTTCTCTGCATGGGTCCTGGTCATGTGCAAGGAGAGGGGCTTGCATGGGCTTGTGCACCCAAAGGCAGGAACCTTGGGCCTTGAACTCTGCTCCCTGCAGTCCCCATCACCTGGAGCAGCGGTCGGCAAACTGCGGCTTTGGTCGTGAGCTGCTCTGTTGACTAATGAGTTTGCCGACCACCGACCTAGACTCTCGCTTCCAATAATTACAGGCTGTTGTTGTTCTTTGTGATTAAGCCCCTATCCCAGTGGTAAGCAAACTCATTGTCCACAGAGTGGCAAACAGAGGCTTTGCCGACCACTGATAGAGACTGGAAGGTGAGGGTTGGCATGGGGGCAGCCAAGTGACCAAAGCTCCCTGAGGTCCGAGCCTGTGTCAGTCTGTTCCATCCCGGTGCTTGGCAAGAAGCTTGGGAAATACTGATTGGTTGAAAAAGTGAGTCACCTACTCTGGCCTCCATTGTCCGGTGGGGAAGGCGAGGCCGGAGGGAGGGAAGGAATGTGTCAGGCCACCCCAGGCAGCAGGTGACGGGTGGAAACAGTTACGACGCTGCCTTGAGCACTGAGTGTATCCAGGCACCTTGCTGGGCTCTTTCACTAGCTCCCCGGTGTTCCTGGAGCCGAGTGCTGAGGGGTTGTGATTATCTCAGGTCTACAGAGGAAGAGACCCTGTCTTAAAGGGGCAGTAACGTGCCCGAAGGTGCTGCGGCTCAATGGCAAAGCCAGGAGTCTCACCCACTCCGCTTGATCCCCGCGTCCCTGATGCTCCCTTTCTCCGCTGTGTGCATGGCCGAGTCTGCAGGCAGAACAGACAGAAAGCAGCATCAAAAGGCCTGTGTGCCCATGTACCCATGGCCAAGGCTGCTTGGCCGCCGCTGCCATCCCGCCCAGGGGGTGAAGTCATCACTGTTTCACACTGGGCCTTGGGATGGGGAGGCGTCGCTCATCGCTCACAATTAGCCAGCGATGGTCCCGTCACCCAGACTGTCTCTTCTAGCTCTTTCTTGTGTGTCCTGAGGACACTTCTCTGCAAAGGAGGGGGGCCATCTGTGTGGCGAGGGAGAGAGGACACAGGGGATCTGTGCGGGCTGGCCAAGGGGTCTTTTATGGCCCCCGAGACAAGCATCCCTCCAAGCCTGGGCCTTCCACAAGGTCCCCAACGAAAGCCTTTCCCAGGAAGCCCCCGAGCACAGAGAACACTGGTCCTCCGTGCCGGGAGATGGCATGTGAGCTTCCCCATGCCGCATGCGCCAGTGCCCAGGGCCTGGGAGAGGGGCCCTCAGACACCACCCTCAGGCTGTAACATCATAGGAGCCTGTTCTATTGTCCCCCGGAGCTATAGAAATGCTGGTGTTTTCTACACGCTCCAGGGCATGCAGAGGGTGGGGACCACTGCCTCACGTGCATTAGCCTCCATCATTCACATCTGGGGAGTGTCACAGTGGGCCTTGAGGGCCAGGCTGTGGAGAATGGGTTTCTTGTGCTGGGTCGTTCTGCCTAGATGTGCGCATGCATCACACCCTGGCCTTCTGCAAGTCTCTGGTTCGGTGTCCCCGCCTGCCCTGAGGGACAGCCCCTCACAGCATCACTCTCCATCTCCTTCCCCTGCATCACAGCAGTGGCTCGGTGTAGATTTTGGAGCCAGCCTGCTGGGTTCAAGTCCCCGCTCTGCCACTAGGAGAAGGTATTTAACCTGCTGCGCCTGTGTCCCCACCTAGAAAGTGGGACCACACAGCAGCACCTACGGTTTAACACTAACAAAGCGCAAGTCAGTTCATCCACGTAAATAAAGCCTTAGGACGGAGCTGAACACAGAGCGAGTGCAATAACGGGCGAATTATTCCTTGGTTCGCTCTTTCTCTTTAACGCACCCATCGCTCTCTGACAGGTCCCCGGCATGTGTCTGTGTGCTCCATATTTGTCTCCCCACGAGAATGGAAGCTGCGTGGGGGCAGGGACTTTCTTTGCCACGGCTCCATCCACAGCACCCGGAGGGCTGGCCGGTGCCGACTCCCAGAGTGGCTCCCGGGCAGCAGTGTCCGCTTCCCTGTGCCTCTCGGGCAGAGAAAGAAAATGAAAGTGCAGCGTCTGTGTCCTCATCGCCTTCTAACCTCCGTCACCCTGATGCGTGACCACGGGCCATTTCTGGACCCACAGACCCCTCTGGAACACAATAACCAAGTTCTAGGCTACAATTCAATGGTCCGAGGCCCGTATCAGAGAACCCTGGCATCCTCCAATATGCATGGACTCCGGGACTCACAGAATTCCAGAACGGAACGTGGGAATCTCTGCTAGGACCCTGGAACCTTGGGAAGGAGGCCGGAATTCCCAAGGAGGCTCTCAGAACCGGGCCATTGGGAGACTCTGGTGAGACCGGCTGGCTGGCTTCACTGGCTTCTCTGCAGCCATAAACACACAAGTGGCGCGGGTGCTGGCAGGGGAGGGGCAGGGAGAGGGGCCAGGAGGCGGTGGGAAAGGGCTCCCAGGGAGGGTTGCTAGGCACTGGGCTGGCCCAGACAATGTGGCTGCTGGGTAGGTAGAGCTGAGGGCTGCATCCCAATTGGGAGATGGAGGGGGAGGGGTTGAGCCAGGAAGGAGGGCTTTGGGGCAGCATGCAGGCTGTAAATCCATTACAGCTAGCCACCCAGCTGCCAGGGCTGGCTGGGCACCAGGCCTGGCGGTAGCCTCTCCTCCAATGGCGGCCTCAGACTGCAGAGGACTTTGAATTGGAAGCTACTCACCCAGTTCTGAAGTCCACAGCTCAGAGCAGGAGTGTGGCTATGTCCTTGAACCCCAGGGACCCGGGCTAAGAGGAGGTGGTGGCAAGGGGTGAGAGGATGAGAAATCACTCAGGAAAACTGGATGACCCAGGGCAAAAGGGGTACTTGGTTAGATATTTTGGACATAAAGAGGTTCGATTAGTGGACACCTGGCACTATTTCTACCTTGAGAATACTCAGCCACAGCCAGCGCTCTGACCCAGGCTGGACAGGAACGCTGACCTTGACTCGAATTAGCCTCTAATCCCAGTCTCACAGCAAGCCCTGCCCCAGGCACAGACTGACCTCTAACCTCTAACCCTAACCCGAGACCAAGCCCTGATCCCAGCTACTGGTTTCTCCGAACAATGCTTAATGAGCCCACAGAAAATAGGATTCCCATCAGAGAATCCAAAAGGCCTCCAGGAGTCCTTAAAATGGGGAATGGAGCCGCTTGTCTAGGGATACGCATAGCTACAGAGACCTGACAGCCCCGTCTCAGAGCCCAGCACAAGCTGACGCTCCCTCGCTGGCGTGGAAGGTCTCCGCCCAGGAGCAGGTCTGCTGCACCCCGAGCTCTTTCCACCGTGAGAGAGAATTGGAAGGCGGTGGTGGACCGCAGGGGAGCCGGACCCAGAGTCAGGACGCTGGTGGTGGTGGAGACGCTGACCGTGGGGAGAGAGCTGAGTGACTACAAGGAGGCCCTGGACGGGTGGGAGGTGGAGATGGCCGTGGGGATGTTGGGCTCAATGACTGACAGAAGGAGATGGCGATACCAGTGAATTCCCAAAGCCTGTGCAGCTGCGGGAAGAGAACTTTCCTTCTTGTCCCTCCCCTGCACCGCTTTCCTCCTCTCTGCCACCCACCATCTTGGCTCTGCCTCGGCTGGTGTGTTTTGGAGTAGTCCATCGTTTTTCCTCAATGAACCTGAAGCTTTTCAAGGAGGAACTCTGGAACCATCCAAACAGCAAATACATCTGAGGGTCTGTGTGCTCCCTGCGTCTCCTCCCGGCATCTCCACGGCGGAGGGGCAGCGGCTTCTTCCCACCAACACGAGAGCTGCAGGCTTCCCATCAGGCACTGGACACCGGACACACACACTGCTCACTCCTCGGAAGGTCAAGGGGGTCCCGTCTGGAGAGGACAGGTGGACCCACAGGCCTCTCGGAGCTGCAGCACCTGGACGGAGGAGGGATAAGCCATCGCTGGTGTGCCGTGTGCTGGGCCGCATGCCATGTGGCCCATTTGGGAAGGTCACAGGGAAAGACCCTCCAACCCCCAGCAGTCTTCCTTGATCCGTGAGAAGCAGGAATATACACAGCAGGGAGCCCTTGTCTGATGTGAGGGACCCGCCTTCCACCTGCATCACAACAGTTTCTGGCCGGGATTTCTGCCTCGTGGGTCCACACCCATTTCTTTTTCTTTTTTCTTTTCTTTTTTTTTGAAATATATTTTATTGATTTTTTACAGAAAGGAAGGGAGAGGGACAGAGAGTTAGAAACATCGATGAGAGAGAGACATCGATCAGCTGCCTTCTGCACACTCCCCACTGGGTTGTGCCCGCAACCAAGGCACATCCCTTGACCGGAATCAAACCTGGGACCCTTCAGTCTGCAGGCAAAGCTCCATCCACTGAACCAAACCGGTTTTGGCACCCACACCCATTTCTCAAGGAGGGCAGCTGTGGGCATTTGGGTCTGGATACTTCTTTACTGCCAGGCCGCCCCGAAGGATGCAAACCATTAAGCATCCTTCGTTTAGCCTCCAGTTCTAAGTGCCAATAGTGTTGCCTGTTGTTGTGACATTAGAAACAGTCACACGCGTTTCCAACTCTGCCCACTCCCCAACCCCTTGAGAGCTATCCGGAGGATTTTCCACACAGGACTGGCAGAGGACATGGCCTCACATGTGTTCATCCAACATCATCCCGCCACCCACCTCCAGGCCAGATGAGAGAAAGCAAGGAGGTGAAAGGAAAACTATTCAGGATACATTTGTGGGGGCTCCCAAGGGAAGGCAGGTGCTTCCCTGACCTCGGTCAAGTGGAGAGACTCATGTGGAGAGCTTGGCAATTCTCCCTGAAATTGGGTGACACCAAGATTGGCAGCTGCCTGCACAGGCATGTCCCCGCATGGGGTGTAGGAAGAACTAGACCAAGAGATTAGTGCTGTTTGCAGAGGGTGCAGAGCCCTCAAGAGTATTAAGAGAGGATATTAGACGGGATCATGCAGGAAACAGGAGGCAGCACGGCTCGGAGGCGGGGAGACCACTGAGAGGCCTGTGATCTTGAGGACAGGACGGGTGAGGAAGGCTGAGCTGAACTGAGGCAGTGGCAACACATAGAATGGGAGGGGGAGGGAAGGGGGAAGATCTGAGAAGAAAATCAGATAAATGAATGGAAACTGTTTTTGAAAACTCCAAGAGAAGGACCCATAAGGGAAGTTTTATAATCGTTGTCATTCCATTACAGAATATGTAGCTCAGTGGTTGAGTGTCAACCCATGAACCAGGAGATCACAGTTCAATTCCCAGACAGCACGCATGCCCGGGGTTTTGGGCTTGATTCCCAGTAGGGGGTATGCAGGAGGCAGCTGATCAATGACTCTCATCATTGATATTTCTATCCCTCTCTCTTCCCTCCCTTTCTCTGAAATCAATAAAAACATATTTAAAAATATATATGTAGCCGAAGCCGGTTTGGCTCAGTGGTAGAGCGTCGGTCTGCGGACTGAAAGGTCCCAGGTTCGATTCTGGTCAAGGGCATGTACATTGGTTGGGGGCGCATCCCCAGTGGGGGGGTGTGCAAGAGGCAGCTGGTCGATGTTTCTCTCTCATCAACATTTCTAGCTCTCTATCTCTCTCCCTTCCTCTCTGTAAAAAATCAATAAAATATATTTTAAAATATATATATGTAATACCCTCCAGAGAAGAAATATACTGAGTGCCATTATCAGTCATCACCAGTTTAGCATGAATTAGCTGATTCATCCATGAAACAGTGGAAATGTAGCAAAAACAGGGTTCTAAAGCAGCTGGTGGGGAGAGGGGAGAGGAAAGTGAAAGACCTGGGTGGGAGCAATCTGGACACATTCCAGAGGAGAGGATGCAGGCGAGACAGAGACAGGGATGGATGTCAGACACACAGCTCTGCCGGGGAGTCTGGAGGTCTGAGCTGAAGTCTCTATCTAGTCTAGAATCCACCAGCCCTGGGATCCTGGCAAGTCACCTCAGGGTCATCCGTGACTCACAGCTAATACTATTTCTCACACAGGGTCAAGCTTCTAAACTGCCAAGCTCTGTGAAGGGCTAGGATTCCATCAGGCTGCTGAAAATTAATCTTGGGAGTGATTACCCATCATCTTTTACTGAAATGGGCAGCCAGCCCATCCGTGGCCTGTCTTCTTAAAATTAGTTTTGTCTCTTCCGAGGAAAACATGATGGGTCATAATAGATAGAAAAGGAGAAGAATGAGAGAAGGGTGGAGAGAAGTAGCACTGCCAAGAAGTGTCATATCCACCAGAAACCCCTTATGAGCCTCAGTTTCCCCACCCACCCAATGGAGTGACAGTAGGTAGCCTTGATATTACAAGGAGATAATCCCACGCCTCCAAGCGTTTCTAAGCCAAGGGGCTGTGGTCCTCCTCCTTTTTGCCACTCAGGAGCTGTGATCTTGTTTGTAACTTTTGGGTGCCTCAGTTTCTCCAGCTGTAAAGTGTGAAGAATAACGGCCGTAGGGTTGTTGAGGAGACGTGTTGAAGGAGTGCCTAGGATGGTGTCCAGCATGAGTGGGTGTTCTACACACAGCAGCTATGGTTCCCTGCTGCTCCCACCACCAGCGTTACCCATCTCCACAGGGCCCGGCATCCAGCAGACAGCCCACCCGTGCTTGCTGGGCTGGGCTGCTTGTGGGTGGGGAGCGTGGGGAGCAGTGTGCCCTGTCACGCAGGTGGGGGGAGCAGATTCCAGCCCTCCGGAGCTCACCTACTTGCTACTCAGAACCCCAGCTTCCCAGACAGTCCAAAGGGCTTGAAGGGGCCCTTCCAAGAGCAGAACTCAGCACGGAGAACCAGAGCTGGGGGTCCTCTGGTAGTGCCTCTCCAGTTCCTCTCAGGATGCGCAATCTACCCCCAACTAGCTGCCATTCTGGTGGCTTTGACCCATGATGACCTTGGGCCAGATCGAGAATCCAATGTCCGTTGATTCAAACCTGCTTCACACCCAGCCCCGTGTTCCAACACTGAACTCGGGATCCTGCTCCAGCCTGCAGCCCCGCCCATGGCTCCCTCTCCACAAATGGTACCTCATCCATCTTCTTGCTGAGCCAGAAACTTGGGAGTCCCTCTTCACCCTTCCTCATCCCTCACGGTTCCCCTGGGCAACGAGCACTCAGTGAGGGAGGACCTCCTGTGGTCCAGGCACCGTGCCAAGCACTGGGGTTGCGATGGTCCCTGCCTCGTGGAGCTTGCAGTCAGATGGGGTGCCAGAAGTTAAGCAATCACCGCACAAAGAGCATCCTCCAACCTGTGGTGTTGAAATAAAAGAATAGGGTACCATAAATCTATGTAACGAGAGGCCTGATCTCATCCCAGGGGTCAGGAAGTTTTCTAGAGAAACAGCCCATTTATCTCAGATCGGAATGGACTGGGAATGGGGGCGGGGGCTGAAAGTAGGGAATATTGCAGCAGTGAAAGCAACAAGAGCAAAGGCCATAAGTCCAGTTGGAGACACCTGCACTCTGCCCACGGGCCTCAGACTAGTATGGCTGGAGGACAGCAGGGACAGAGGCTTGATTTGAGGCCAGAGGGCCAGGTCAGGGGGTTGAGGACCTTGGGGGTCCACCAAGGCCCCGGAGCTTTATCCTAAGAGCAATAGGAAGCCGCTGAGCAGATGGTCAGGTCTTATTAGCATTTAAATAATAACATCCCTGATGCAGAGAAAAATAAACAGGCTGGAGGATGTGGGGAGACCTGTTGCATAAGCTGTTGCAGTGGATGAGGCACAGAAGTGGGCGAATTGGAAATTCAATAGGACTACATTTCCCAGCGTCCCTTGCAGTCAGGTGTGTGCCTAGTTGGGTCTATGGGACATGAGTAGATGTGATGTGAACAGCATCCAGTTTGTGCCTCTAAAAGGAGGAGCATGACCTCTTTGCTCCTCCCTGGAAGGAACTGGAGGAACCATCTTTGACAGAGAGAGGAAAGCTGCTTATGCAGGAGAGCAAAGGCACTCGATGACTAAGGAGCCTGCCCCCTCCCCAGTGACTATGGAGCTGCCACACCAGCCCTGAGTTGCCTGCCCAGCCTTCCATGTGAGAAGGAGAATAGACAGAAAGCCGGGGGCTAGAGAGGCAGGGCTACCCTAGGTGGCTGGCTTATCTGGTCAGGTTCCCTCAGACAGGGAGCCCTGGGGAAAAGCAGGCTTCAAGGTGGAGTGAGGTAGGGGTTGACTTGACCTGGGCAAGCTGAGTCTGAGGCACCCTAAGAGGAAGCAAGCAGAGAGGCCTAGGGAGCAGGTGGGGAGCTGAGAAGAGAAGTCAGAGTGGAAGTGTGATCAGAGGGCGAGTCAGTTCTTAGCCCCACCTGCATGCGAACTTTGAGCCAATTCTCAGCCTGGGCCCAACCCCAGGCACTCTGACCTGTTGGTCTGGGCCAGGGCCGGCCATCGGCCATCGGTATTCTCCTAGCTCCGCAGGTGGTTCTCATGTGCAGCCCGGGACCGGAGCCACTGGCGTGGATGGTAGTAATTGAAACCGGATGGGAGTAATTGAAACCGTGGGAGTGCGTGAGGGCCTGCGGAAGGAGTATAGAGTGAGAAAAGGATGGCTCTTCAGGTTCCATCAATGGCAGTCCCTTTCACACCTCCTGGGCCCCCGCTGGGAGGCGAGAAGAGCCAAGCCAGTGTAACACATAGCAACTGCCCAGCCATCCCCATCACGATAGTCCTCTCGGATGTGACAGGGCTCTGGGGTGACAAGCTCGCTCCCCTTCCTGCCTCCCTCCCTCCTGCCCACCACTCAGGAAGCTGCTAGGCCTGCACAGCTGAACTGGCCAGAGGCTGCTAGGGATGGGGCTCCAGCTGACCCCGCCCCCCATTCCCGGAAGAAGCCCTGCCCAGGGCAACACCACCAGGCTGTCACTGCAGCGGGTGGCACTGGCTGCCGTAGAGCCCTGGGCACCATTAGTTGAGGCTCCTGAGAGTGCTGGCACCAGGATAAAGCTCTACTAACGTCTGTTGCATAAATGATCCCTGAAAGGGACCTTAAGCGGTCCACCCCCTCCTTGTGCAGACTGAGCAGGGGAGTCCCTGAGAGCCCCAGTAACCCGCGGGGGCTGGAAGCAGGGGTGTGGTTCCCTCTTGTCCCTGCAGGGGGCTGTTCCCTCACATGGTGCACCCTGGCAGCTTCCCGCCAGGACATGCTCTTTCTCAGCTGCTGCCAACAACCCCCCGCTAGGTGTTAGCCTTGGACAACCGCCTGCAGGCTGCCCCCTGCCAAGGACGCCTGGTGATCCCGCGGCCAGGTGGCCAGCCGCGCAGGCCGGAAGGCAAGCACTGCGGTTTGGAATCTCAGACAGAGGCCCTCCGCGTTAACACCACCCCCTCCGGCCACTCTCCCCCTTCCCCTCCGGGGTGTGAACAGAGACCAGCAGATCCAGCGAGTGGCAGAAGCCGAGGCAATCCGATTGCAGAAATCTATGAAAAAGAATGGATTTTCTTACTGCGCTCAGAGTCTTTAATTTCCTGTGTTTGCCCCCAAAGGGCTTTTTCATCGACAAAGCACTTTGTTCTGCGGGCAGCGAGGTTGCAGAGAAGCTGCTGACGGAGAGATTAGCGGTCGGGGACGCGCCGGGGCTGGCGGCTGGGTGGCGGCTGGGTGACAGCTCGCTCGCAGGAAGGGCAGGGGAGCCAAGCAGCCTGGGCCAGGGGCTGGGAGGAAGGCACAGTGGCCAAGAGTGGGCTGCGGAGCACAGGAGCCAGGCCTGCCGGGCTTCAGGAGCCAGGTGCGGGCCAGCGAGTTGCCAAGCCAGAGACAGGTGTTCCGGAGAACAGATTCCTGGAGACAGATATTACAGATCAGCTGAGAGAGGCAGGGATTTAGGGGTGGGGGCCAGCTGGAGGCCTCCAGCACCAGAGGCAGGACCTTGAGGAGTCAGATCAGAGTCTCTGGCCGCCTCTCCCTGTGTGTCCTGACCTCCAACGCTGTCAGGGCCCTGGACTGAAATCTGTGGCTCCTCCATGGAGGGGAAATGTGTCTCTTGGGTGAAGCAGCCTGGGGAAGACAGTTTATGAGAGGATGTGGTGGTTGGGGGGGGGGGGGGAAAGAAGCACTCTGCCTTTAAGCAGAGGAGGGGTGTAGGAGGGGGGCTGCTCAGGTTAGCTACAAAGAACTGCAGCCTCACGTTGAAGCGGTGAGGATTGCAGTCAGACATAAGGCAGGACTTCCTGGCTCCCAAATGAAATGAGCTTCCCACCCCCCAGGGCCTTCCTCTCACCTCAGCTGGGACCACTAGACCGGGTTCCATCAGCAGTGCCTAGTGCCTGGGGCTTAGCAGACTCAGTGTGAATCTGGCCAGCCACCAGGCTCTGGCCCAGGGTGAGCCCAGCCCTCCTGCCTTGGGCCAGTGAGTTCTCCTGCTGTCTTGCTGGGAGGGGCGGGGAGGCTCAGGGCTCTGAGTCTGAAAACTGACCACGCCCTCATCTTAGATTCCTTCTTCTCCTGCCTAGTTTTCCTGCCTGCCTCACTGGCTGCTCTCTCTCTCTCAGCCTCTCTTTCTGGCTCCTTCTCTGGGGCTCCTCCTCTATGTGTCAGTGTGGTCCAGGGCCCCGTCCCAAGTAACCTTCTCTCCAACGTCAGTGCTCTCTGTAGGTGTTCACTCGCCACCCCATTAAGGCTTTAAATCCTATCTATCAAATGTCTATCTCCAAATACGTCTGCAAACCTAGCTGCCTTCTTTAAAAAAAAAAAAATAGATCCCACACTGGGGATCCAGTTTGCAACCAGGGCACTTGCCCTGACCAGGAATGGAACCGTGACTTCCTCCTGGTTCATAGGTCGACGCTCAACCACTGAACCACATCAGCTGGGCAGAAGCAGCTGTCTTCATTCAGAAGCAGCGGTCCCCAGGACTCTCTCCTCTTTGCACACACACTCCCCCCTGGGCCCCACCTCCCAGGGCTAGCTCCGCCTTCCACATCTCTCTGGACCCAGATGATGGAATGGCCGCCTAAGGAAGGAGTGACTGTAACTAAAGAAAGAACAGCCCACCTACCAAAACCTGCAAATACTAGGACATGCCAAGGGAGAGACTAACCTCGAAACCAGTGGGAGAAGGACCTTCCCAGTGGCATGGAGCCAGGAGCAGAGGGGCTTCTGGTCTGGGAGCAAACGGTTCAGGAGACCCTGTGTAATGACTGTCGGGAGAGAGCGCCTTCCCGTGTCCAGGTGGGGCTGCGGGGCAGCTTTCTGAAGATTGTTCAGCACCCATCCGCAGGCCTCTGACATCGGGCTCTTTTCTCGGGTCTTTAGGGAGTCTGGAGGCCCAGAGATCAGCCCACATCTCTTCAATATGTGGGGAAACTGAGGCCCAGAGTTGGGAGGTTCCAAATGGAGTGTTCTGGAAAGAAGGGGTCGCTGAGAGGGCAGTGTTAGGAGGATGAGGAAGGAGGAGGGCAGCCAGGGACTCTGAGCAACTTTCCCAGGCCCCCCCTCCCTCTCATCCCTCCCCCTCCCGACCCCACGCTGGCTTTGTCTGATTGCTCCCTGTGACAGCTGGGGAGCCTGGGCCTCGCCCTGGCTCCTGCCATCAGCCATCTCTTTGTGGCACTAAAGATGTGTTCGGAGCCAGGTCCTGGCAGCGAGCTTGGCAGGCAGCTCGGCGTTGCCTGGGAGACCACAGAGGAGGAAAGCTGCTCCATGGGGCGGCAAGGCTACCCAGGGGCAGGTGGCCGCTGGTCACAGAGGAGCCCCTCTGGGGGCTGCAGCCTCTATAGCCTTGCAGGAGTCTCCCCTCACCCTTAAGGCAGAAAGAAACACTGAGGTGCAGAGGGGAGGGGTGGAGGGTGAGGTTGAAAGTTGGTCCCGCCTCTCAACAATCATTGGTTGTGGTAGGATGTAGGTCCCACCTATCAACAACCATTGGGTGAGGTTGGAAGTAGGTCCTGTCCCTCAGCAACCATTGGTTGATGTTGGAAGTGGAACCCATACATCACCAACCATTGGGTGAGGTTCAAAGTAAGTCCCTCCCTTCAACAACCATTGGGTGAGGTAGGAAGTGGGTCACGCCCCTCAACTACCATTGGGTGAGGTTGGGAGTAGATCCCGCCCCTCAGCAACTATTGGTTGATGTTGGAAGTGGAACCCACACATCAACAATCATTGGATGAGGTTCAAAGTAAGTCCCTCCCTTCAACAACCATTGGGTGAGGTAGGAAGTGGGTTCCGCCCCTCAACTACCATTGGGTGAGGTTGGAAGTAGGTCCACAAGGCAGGGGACAAATTAATTACAGAAATACAGATCTCTCTGAACAACCCCCACCTTTAGACCCAGGCCTTTTGACTGGTCCCACCTCCTCCTCGCTGCCCATGGCCAATCTAACCTCAAGGACTGAGGGCAGTTGTGTCATCCCAAATCACTTCCCACCCCCTCCGCCTTCCTCCCATTATCAGGAGGCACTGTGTGTCTCTCTCCCAATGCTCAGTCTGTGGGACGGAAATCACAGTGAAGACACTGGCATACACCCCAGGATCCTGGTGACCAAGGCCAGCATCAACAGGGATCCATGGATAAATCGTGTTGGTATCACTTGCCCTGACTCTGTGCAATGAGCATGCTCCACCCATGTGGTGCTCTTCCCTAAACCCCAGTCTATTATGAGGAAAACATCAGAGAATCCAAAAGGCACCCTTCCAAGCACAGGACCATCACTGTGCCGCCCCACACGGCCCAGGGTGGCCCTGAGAGAGGGCGGCTGAAAAGCTTGGAAAAGACAGACAAGAGAATGAAAGCTGGGTCTCGGTAGCATGCTGCTTGCTGAGAGACAGCACCTAAGCCACAAGCAGAGGCTTCGTTTGGCAGCAGATGCCACGAGGCAAAGTAAGGCCTTGGTCAAGGTGTTTACAGCATTCCCAAGGGTTCCCATCCCACACCATTACATGCACCTGAACAGACCTGGGTTACTTGCAGCCTATATATCTGAGGCAAGTGGGGCCACCTGTTCAGACCATAGGTTCAAGCTAACAACTCTAGCTGTTGGATATAATTGTGCTGGGAGGCTCTGCCTTCCAAGCTGGGACATGCACCTGGCCAAGAGAACACCGGATCCTCTCATTAGTCCCGGTCTCGAACCTGTCCAAATGCTGTAGGCCCTCTGCACCCTCCAAGCCCGTCAAGGCCATGAAACACAAGGACGCCTGGGAGACAATACACAGCTGGGGCTAAAAGCAGTGCGGGGTTCTGGGTAGTTCCTCCAACAGAAAAAGACTATAAGTGAAAGACTAGGAAAACACAAGTCTATAGTCCGGTTCAAGCAGGGCACCAGCACTCACTTGTTAGCTGTGTCGGCGCCGGGTTATGGAAGCTGTGACCAACAGGAGAGACTAGCTATGCAAACCTGTGCTCAGGAACCCGGGACTCACTATCTGCATGGGATGGGGAAGGCAGAGGAGTCAGCCCCAGAAGGGGAGGGACAGGGGACAAGCCCCTCCAAGCACAGATCTGATTGGGCCTCTTCCCGTGGAGCAGGGGATGGCTGCACACCTCTCAGCACTGACATTCAGTGTGAATCAGATGGGGACACAGCCAGCCGCTCTCGGCTCACGGAACTGAGCGGTGGAAATTGCCCCCAGGCCTCTCCGCCATGTGGCAAACGGAAATCCCCACCTGCTGGAGGTTGTCATTGTCACCCAGGCAGTGTCTGCTCCTGGGGCTGCCTGCAGCCCTAGGGCCTCCCAGCCGCTGCCTGAGCTGTCAGCCGACTCCCAAACAGGCTGATTATCCCCATCTGGGAAAGCAAAACCTGTCAGCCGCCCGCCCGCGCCTGCGAAGAGGCCTGTCTTCTTAGTGAGCAGTCATCGGAGGAGCTCTCCCGCCCTGATCTGCAGTGGGAAGTGAATAAGCTCCCTGGCTTTCTCCTGACGCAGGGGGCAGGCTTCCACCATCACCTCCTCCTCCGAGAAGCCCTCCGGGCCTAGGCCTACCCTGGCCAGGCTCACCGCAGGCTTCACAGAACCCTCCCAGGCATTGGGCGAGTTTCAGTCCATGTTCTCCTGTGCAGCTTGAGAGCTTCGGCCTGTATTTCCAAAAGGGGCTCTTGGTGGTACTGTGTGTGGCTTCAAAGGAAACGGCTCTGGGGTAGAGGATTGCAGACTCCTGCAGTGAGAATTCTGCTCCTGGTGGGACGGGGAGACCTGGGCAAGGCATGCAGCTTGCCTCTCATGGTTTCCGGCCCCTGCACTGGCCCCTGGGCTCCCTCCACCTGGGATGGCCTCAGCCTCCCTGGCATGCCTCCATGTCTTCAAACCCAGCCAACCCCAGCCAAAGCCCAACCTTCCCCAGCCCCCGGGGCATCTCTATCTGCACCCAGCACGGGGTTCATTTGAGGGGGCATCCTCACCCCCCCCCCTCCCAGCCTGGGAGCTCCCGGGGGCAGGGATGTGTATCCCCGGCACCCAGCCCAGGGCCCAGGCCACGTTCATCTCCGGGGAAGGTGCTGAGTGACGGACAAGGTACGTCTCCTCTGTCCCAGCCTGACCTCACTGCCTGCCTCCATCTGTGTTCACCGCTGGGGCCCTCCTTCCTCCTCCCTTCCAAGCACTGAGAAGGCTCCGTGGGATACCTAACTCAGAGCCCTCCTCCCGGCCTCCTGGGAGGGGAACCAGCCTTCTCTGAACGCCCCCAGAGAGCCGGGTACAGGGACAGCACGGCCCACCGTGACCTGGCCTGACACTCAGCACCACGGGGCGTTTGGAGTCAAGCTCCCCACTTTACAGATGCAAAAGCTGAGGCTCCCAGAAGACACAGGTCCTCAGTGAAAGAGCAAGGACCTGCGTGGGGTCCATGTGGACCCCAGAGCTTTGCCCTCGGCTCCCAGCACCAGCTGCTGGCGGCCTCCCTTGACCATGGGCACGGCTCGGGGACAGATCTTGGATCGCTGTGGCCTGCTGGTGGCACAGAGACATCCCTCTTGCTTCCTGAGCCAGGGCTCGCTCTTCTCCATTCAACCTGGGTTTCAATGACCAAGCCTCAGGCAAGAAGCACTGCCCCTGGGTTGGCTGTGCGCAGTTGGCACCATCAGCTAATCTTAAGCGGCATATGCCAGGTGCCAGGGGCACTGCTATGTATTTTTATAAGCACGGATGCAGGATCAATTTCCCAGCAACTCTGAGATTGTGCTTCTATAACCTCCACATCCCAGAGGAGGAAACTAAGGCACAGAGGGGTTAGCAAACTTGCCTAAGGTCACGGCTAGTACGTGGCTGAACCCATATTCTTAACAGCATGCAGGCCAGAAACAGAAGCTGCAGCTAGCCAGGATGGTGCCCTGGGGACAGCTGCCATGCCCCCCACCGGATGGCACAGTGCAGAGTGCCAGCTCTCTGCCCAGCCTGCCTACCCCTCCTGAGAGTTCGCCACCCTCTTTGCCTCCACTGCCCCCACCCCACCCCCACCTCACTGTGAGTTCATCAAGGGCAGGACCCTGAATCAGCCTTTTACTTCCTCCCCAGGGAAGCAGAGACTAAGCTCAATGAGCCCAACGGAAGGAGCGTGAAGACTTGGCATCTGCATTTACGCTCACCCCGCCTGCTTCCAAGCAGATGCAAGGTGGCTTGGGATCTTGAGATGCATAATTAGGACAACACAATCAATTCCTCCAAACAGAGCTACAGCAGCCAACCAGCCGCCAGGAGACGGAGTTCTCCAGGCGGCTGCGAGGCCCAGGAACCGGGGTTCACGTCCCTGCTTTGCCACAAGCAGCCTCACGGAGGTGGCTCCTTGCTCTGAAGTCTCAGCAAACCTGCCTGCGGAACAGGTGGGCCCAACACTTCACAGAGGTTGGGGCCGGAGGGTGGTTTTCCTAACTGTTGGAGCCCTGGGGGTAAATCGAGGCCACTGCCATGGCTACTGGGAGTGGGTGGGGGGCACGGGGGTCAATGGTGGGCCCAGCCCATCACCTCTCGGAAAGCAGAGTGACTTGCATGCCTCTCAGGCACTGGGCTCCTGCTAGAACAGTTTGGAAAACTACCCACAGAAGACGTTCCAGAAAGTCCTCACGGGTACAGAGCCAGCTCCTCTCCCCGGCTGCAGGCCCCTGCCCACACCAAGCCTCTGTTCAGGGCATAGCCGGCGGTCCCAGAAGGACACGTGAGCCAGGGGTGACATAGGGTGCCCTTAGGGAGGAGGTACAGTGCATGGGCACACCCCCAGTGGGGATTACAACAGAAGCTGGGGTCCTTCTTCTCCCTAGACAGGCATTTCCCAGGGCTCAGGCCGGGACTTGTGGGCTGGTCGGGGAGCTCTGGGATTCGGGGCGCCCTCAGCTCCTCAGCTCCTCAGCTCAGCTCACACCCTGGGCTCAGTGAGTGCGAGGACACTGTCTCCTCCAGGACATCACATCAGCTATGGGAAGGCGGGCAGCAGCTCTGTTTGGAGGAATTGATTGTATTGTCCTAATTATGCATCTCAAGATCCTAAGCCACCTTGCATCTGCTTGGAAGCAGGCGGGGTAAACGGGGGTAAACGTAAATGCAGATGCAAAGTCTTCACGCTCCCTTCCGTTCAGGTCTTTCAGCCTAGGTCTCTGCCCCCTGGGGAGGAAGTAAAAGGCGGAATCTGGGTCCTGCCCTTGATGAACTCACAGTGAGGTGGGGGTGAGGTGGGGGCAGTGGAGGCAGAGAGGGTGGTGAACTCTCCAGGTCGGATCCTGTCCGCCTTCGGAGACTGGATGGCCCCGCCTCAGTGGCTTTGCCTCAGCGCTGCCCAGAGGGCCAGGGGCCGCCCACGCGGACTCAGGCTGTGCTCTCAGCTCCCAGCACCCAGTGCCGGGGCCTCCCTCCACCACGGGCACAGCTCAGGGACAGATCTTGGATCGCTGTGGCCTGCTGGTGGCACGGAGCCATCCCCCTCCCAGCCAGTGTCCCTGTGACACACGTGCTGGTGCACTCCGTCATCTCAAAGTCTCATCTCAGCCTGAGTCTCCCCCAAAGTCTACACCTTCCCCACCAGCCAGACCATCCACCGATTGGTTATTCACACAAGAAGTCTGAGCCGCAGCTTAAGTTCAGGCTCAGTCTGTGTGGCACCCATGCACCCTGAGAGGGGAGAGTCCTGGGCCCGGGGAGTGGGGTTCAGAACCTGGATGCTCAGGCCCGTGCTGGACTAGTCCTCTGGCTCTGAAAGAGGGAGGGGAATGGAAAGGCGGTAAGAGAGCCAGGAGGACAATGGCCAGGCCCCGGATCAGGGGCCTGGGAGAAGAGAGAGATGCTGGGGGGTCTGCTTCTCCGTTCCAAGAGCACAAGATGGAGAGGCTCCATGGGCAGTGGGGGCCCAGAATAGTGCACCCCACATTCCTCCCAAGACAGCTTACAGACCCCAGCCTGTCTGATGGGTGCCTAGCAACAGCATGCCAGGCTGGGTCCTGCGATCAGGGCTTTTCCACCAGCTAACCCAGGCTGTGACCCCAAGGCCCCGTGACCCCTGCCAGCCTCAGGCCTCGCTGCTTTGCCCCTCTGCATCAGGGGACACCGTGAGCTTCCCTCAGCCTCCCCGACCCCACTCGCTGCCACTCCTCCTCTGCCTCCCCTTAAATGACGGGGGTCCCGACCCTCTTCCCACTCATAGCAGAAACTCTCACCCCTTACGTTGCAGCAGAGAACCATCAGGACCGAGGGACGTTGCCCAGGGTCTTGAACAAGGTCTCACAGCGGGAAAGTGGGCCAGGCATAAGGTCTTTGACATAAATCATTGGGATGGTCCCTGTGGTTGGCTGGGAGACTGGCGGGGGCGGGGGGGGGGGGGTGGAGAGAGAAAGCAGGCATTGCTAACCATGACAGGTGCATCTCCCTCCCCAAACCATAGCGTAGAGATACCCAGGCAGGGATTGCAAAGGAGGGGCTGGCTTTCCCCGCCCACCAGGCTCAGAGGGCACAAGCCAGCTCATGATGGGGCCAACCCCAGCGAGACTTTCCCTCCCCTTGCCAGCCCTCCACCCCCCTCCTTCTGCCCTCCCACACCCAGGAGGGGTCCGACACTGGCTCGCAGGCTGGAGGTTGGCAGAAGGAGGGGGAAAACACTAGGAAAGAACAAAGAAGCCAGCCGTGGACCCATCCAGGGCAGGCCTGAGCGAGCTGGCAAGGAGGAAAGTGCTGTGAATCCATGTCCACGATTTCATGAATGTCTCTGTGGCCTGAGAGTGAGCAGAGGCGGCCTGGGACCTGAAGAGTCTTCATCTAATAAAGCGGAAGGCTTGCCCAATAGCACGTTTTAGAGGAGCTGCAAGCACAAGAATAAAACTGTGTTTTCAGCAGACCAAGACCTGCTGTTCCACACTCTCCTGTAACACACGAGGCTGGCACCAGGCCCGGTCAATGGGAGCTAACATGGTTCCCCCAGGCAGCTCAGTCCCAGCTGAGCTGGGAGGACCAGGGCAGTGGTCACGTGTTCCCATCAGCACAGGCCTTCTGGGGCTGTCTTTCTGCTCACTGGCCCTGCGTACCTCCAGCTGTGGCCCCGCCGGCCATCCATTCAGTGCCTCTGGCCAAGCAGCTCTCTGCCCTGTCTGAGCCCCAGTGCCCCTCTCAGTAGCAGGCCAAGGTCATTGCTAAAGGCTTGGCCCATGATAACCCTTCAGGGGATAGCAGGGGCTCCCTCGTCTGTGACCTTGAGAAGGCCCTGAGTCCAGGGGGGCACAAAAGCATAGTGAGGAAAAGGTGAAATTCGGGAAACTTTATGTAATCTGGGTTCCTGGCTTCTTCTGCACAATTAGCCAGCATAACCACGTGACAACAGTCAGCGGGAGTGGGTAGGAGCAGTGCCTGTCAGCCAGAAAACAAGCTGACCAGGTGGCTACAGTCTCCACCATTCCCTATTGCCCCTCCGTTCCTAATGCCAGCTAGCTGCCGTCTACCACTGGGCAGCGTGCTGTTGTTTTAGTGAAAACCAATGTATTTGTCACCGTGTTGCTGTCAGAAGTGGAGACTTGAACTGGAGGGACATATGTTTTAAGGAAAGAAAAAAAAATCAGCAAAGGGAGACTATTTCCTCGGAAAGATGCTTAACCGCCAAATGCTGGATCCTGGATCTTGTTTAACATCCGGGCCCGGGCTTACAGCGGTTGAGTTTCTGTTCTCAGCTTCCCCAGGCGACGCCCTGGCCCTGGCCCTGGCCCTGGCCTGGCCGCTGCCCCCACAGGAGTAAGGGGTCAGCACCAGTGCCCAGCCCCTGCGTATTCCTCTGGGGGCCTCTCCTCTCTCCTCTGCTCACACCCAGAGCCTCAGGTCCTAGGAGGGAAGCCCATGTCCCCGCAGGAGGAGGAGCCTGTGTGGTGCAGATGCCAGCGTGGAGCCAGGCTGGACAGGAAGACGTGGGGGCCCGCAGGGCCGTCCTGGACCAGCCCTCCACTCTTTCACCCCTGAGTCTGCGGCCTCTGCAGATCCCCACTTGGAGACAGCAGGATAAATTCACCCTCCCTGGCCCTCTCCCTCCTTCCCTCTGCTGGAGTTGCCATGACAACCAGAGTTCAACCTCTATGCCAAAAACACTGAGAAAGCAACAACAAAAGCTCCAACCTCAGCCTGGAGAAAAGGGGGTAAGGGAAGGCACGTGGGCCAATGCCTCCCCTTCTCCCACAGCCCCGGAAGGAAATGCGGAACTGAGGGTGGGGGGAGGGGGTGCCACCCATCAGAGGCAGGGACGGGGAGGGCTGTGATGGTCTGCAGGATTTCTTCCTTTCCTTCATTTTCCATTCACCTGCTCACATCTCACAGCTGTCCCGGCAGTTTCTCCTCAGGATCCATCTAGTCGGCCTCCACTCCAGGCCGGTGGGCAGAGGACAGAGGGGGCCCAGGCTCCCTGCCTCTGCCTGGCCCACACTGTGTGACCTCAGACAAAGGCACGGCCCTCTCTGGTGCCCTGAATCCTCCACTCCGTCCCCTTCATCCCCAGCGCCCATCATGGAAAGCCAGCTCAGGAAGGAGCCAGAGGCTCGCTCACACTGCGCATGTGTGACCCACAGGCTCTGAGGGAAGGTCTCCCCGGGAGGGGCTCCTTAGCACACTGCCCCAGGCACGGAAAGGGGGAGGACAGTTCTGAATGAGAGCCCAGGAAGGTGTGGAGGGCAGCCCCTGCAGGTGGGACAGGAAGCCCTAAGGGGTATGTCTCCAAAAAGAAAAGAAAAAAGGAATTTGTAGATGGCCTGAGGAGGCTGACAGAAATGAGAGCAGTTGGGGGTTTTGGAGAGTTTGGAAAGAATTCATGGCAGGTACCTGAGAACTAAGTAAGCAACCAACACACAAAATACGTTCAGGAGAGAGCAAGCCCATCTTCTCTCTTCTGAAACACGTCCTCCTGGGTTCCCGAAGGCCAGCAGCCCCTCAGGCAGGCTGCGGGCCCTGCTCGGGAGACCTGAACCCACCCCACCCCCAACAGGAAAGTCGGTTTGCCATCTGACCACCTCCACCTGACCGTGCCCAGGCACACAGACTTCTGGTCTGCATCCAAGGGGCCTCTTAGACCGAATGCACAGCCGAGGGTTGCCAGGCACTTGAGAAACCCTCCAAATTAAAGAGCAAGGTCCAAGCCAAGAAAACACAAAACCGCAATGAGAATTCTAGTGCTAACGTTTTTAATGGAAAAAAAAATTGCTCCCTGGCCAATCTGGCTCAGTTGGTTGGAGCATTGTCCCATATACCAAAAGGTGATGGGTTCGATTCCTAGTCGAGGCATGTATGGGAGGCAGCCAATTGATGTTTCTCTATCACACCAGTGTTTCTCTCTCTCCCTTCCTCTCTCTGAAATAAAATTGTTTTAAAAAATAATATACTACTGAAAGAAAAATCGCACCTAGACACAAAGAAGTTTTGAAAAAAGAACAGAGAACAGAAATGAGCTCTGAGAAATTAAAATAAAAAGAGTAATACATTTAAAAATCAATCAAAGGGTGGAAGGTTTTTTTTAAAAAAAAAGAACATAGGGGGAAATATTACAAAACAAAATGGATCTCTATTTTAGGCAGTCCAACATCGGACTAAGGAAAATTTGAGAAAGGGAGGACAGAGGAAATGGAGAAGAAAATTACACATAAACACAAAGGAATTGAAGATACGTCCATTTCCAGAATAGGAAGGTCCACCCTGTGCCCAGCACCACGGATGCAGAAAAACTCAGGGTGAGAATCAGGGCGGTCATGAAGAGATCTTGGGCGCTTACCATGTGACGAAGCAGGTCACAAAACACCAGGACCTGACTCTGCTGGTCTGGGAAGGGCCCCGAGCTGCAGGGGGAACTAGGCAGGGGGGACCAGGGTCCTGCAGGGGCAGGGGCAGAGCCTGTATTTGAGGCTGTGGCATTTTGTTCATCGTGAATTTTAAAATTCGTATTTATGTTTTTTAAGTATTACATTAAAATGTTATTTACCTTGATGACCGAGGTCAGGTGCCTCTGAAGTTGTGCACCCCAGGGGGGTGCCTCACTCTCCCTACCCTAGTCCTGGCCCTGGAACTGGCGTTCTCGCCTGACCACCTGGCCAGGGCCTGAATCCCGCTCTCGGCCTCCTCGGGCGTGGAGCAGGGCTTCCCACAGCACTGGCTGCTCGGCAGGGGCAGGGCGGGCGGCAGGCAGGGCAGCGTGGTTTCTGGAGCCCTCCCCTTCCCCGGAACCCAGCAGCAGCCTGCCCTTACTGGCTCCCTCTGCAAGGGAGGGTGGGGGGCTAGTGGGTGGGGGGTTAGGGGGCAGCCTTAAGATGACAGGATGACTGTCCACCCCACTGTGGACTGGGGAACGTCTACGGAGGGAAAACCCACATCCATGCAACCTCCTCTTTCTGGAAAAGCCATCCAGACAGTCCAGCTGCTGAGCCTTCAGCTTCCTGAGAGAGGAAGTTAACGCCTGCTCATGGCGTGACCAGCTGACGTTCTTGCGTCTCACCCTGGGCTCAGGGACCTTTGAGATCCGGCGCGGCTGCTGCCCTGTGATGACTAATGACCGCTCACCGCGCGCCAGACGCTGTGCTGTGCCGGGGCTTTAGACAAATTATCCCAGTGCGTTCCCACGCCACCTCACGAGGGAGACACTGTTTTCACCTTCACTGTGCAGAGCAGGAAACTGATGTCCAGAGAGGTCAAGCCACTGGCTGGAGGTCACACAGCCGGCAGGGGTGGAGCTGGCATTGGCACTCTGTCTCCCTGGGCCCCAGGCTCGGACGCGTTGCATCATCCTGCCTCTCCCAGCGGAAGTGTCCAGAGTTCGGGCTTCAGTCAGGCCCACTTGTCTTTGATCTGTGACCTCCTGACCATGGCGTGGTCCCCCCTGCCCCCGACCCTTGACTCCCCGTTCCCTCCTTCCTGGCCCTCTCCTTCAGTGAATCTTGGCCCCCCATTACTCAGAGCTGCGGGAGGCCTGCCAGGGAAGAAATTAGAGCTCGCATCCGTTATTCTATATTTACCACCTGACGACCGAGGAGGATCTATCTTCTGCACAATTAAATGAAAAGAGTTTTAATATCGGCAGGCAAAGGACTGGAGCATCAATGGAGAATCAGGTTAGAGCCAGCAATTGGATTAGCACCGAGCTGCAAGTCAAATGAGGTCTCGGACACGGGAGGGTCATCCTTCTCCGGGTGACAGGCCCTGGGTGGGTGGGGGGCTGGGGGCTGGGCTCCTGAGACTGGCCTGACCTCCATCCCTCAGGACCACAGGCTGGGAGGGGCCACCTTTCCCAGAATCCTCTGCGAAGAGCCATGAGGGTCAGGTGTGGTAGGAGAGCTGAAACAGCGGTCCTCCCAGTCAGCCAGCACCCCCGCCCCTGAGGGTGGGGCCTCATCAGTGTGTCCTCCTCGCTCATTTCCTCTCCTTCCCCTGGAGCTGTTGAAGCCACCCCCGCCTCTTCTGTCCTCTCCACGTAACCTGTACACGTGCACACACCAGCCCTCCCTAAGCCGCCTCCTGCCCACAAGTGCAGCAGGGGCTGCAGGGCCAAGTGTGGCCCCAAGTGAGGGAACCGCGAAGACGCCCGTCAAGTAACCGTCCCTTCCTTGTTCCCTCCCCCACCCCTCGAGTTTCTTTCTTTAAATGTATTTGTGTGGATGAATGCACTCCAGCTTTGCTAGGGGACAATGTGGGGGGCAGTTCCTGCGTGGCTGAGGGAGATTGTGACACTCTCTGCCTTTGCCAGGCACTGTGGCTGCCCGGATGCATGGCTGGAAAGGCAGGCAAGCCCTTCTGGTCAGCTCCCTGGAGCGGGGCACCCTGACTCCCACCCCAACCAGAGCCCGGGCGTCAGGCAGTCCAGCCCCGCCTCGTGAAACACGACAGCCGTCCCACGTGTGCAGACCCCGCACCCAAAGACGCAGCCGCCACCTGGAGCTCTTCTGGTTGCCGTCCTCCCCTCTCCCTGACAGCAAGAGCTTCCTGCCCGCCTCCTGTCGGTGTGAGGAGTCCGGGCCTGCTGGCACTGTCTCAGGAGAAGACGGGAATCAGCTGGTGATTCCGCAGAGAACACCAGCCATCTTCCCCCAAACTCGCAAATATAAACTATGGGTTCCCGGTCCGTGTCCCCATCACAGAGGGTAAAACCGAGGCCCCAGGAAGCAAAATGACAACCAGAGAATGAGATATGGGACAAGACTGTCCTGGGACTCCCTAATACTGAGACCAGCAAGTGGAAAGTGTACCACTACTGCCTGTCGGCCCTCCCTATGCCCTGTTTTGGGCCGAGTTGTGGTCAGCAGTGACAAGAACAGTGCAGGGTCTGAGACTTTACCCTGTTTATGAGTTCACAAGTTTGCCTGCTAATGACGACACAGGGTTCCTGCCTGGGTCGGAGGAAAAGGACTATGAGACTCAGGGCAAAAGCAGTAACCAAAGCCTCATGTTGATTAACTCTGGTTCTCCGGTGCCACCCAAGTCCCATAAAGGCAGTGTGAGGGGCCCATAGTGGGTGGGCCGCTCAGTGGTTATGTTATAGGAGAGGAATGCTGAGCTTGGGAGGGTCCCCACTTTTATGTTATGTGGAGGAAGTCTGCTCTCTGCTACCTCATCTCTCATGGTTGCTCGTGGCAAACATGACCTTGAGGACTGGCCCAGGTGGAAAGTGACCAGGGCCTTGCATTCTTGGCATACCCAAAAGGAAAGTTCAGGAATGCCCATGGCCCATCACAAATTGTCTCTCTCAACAGGGGAAAGATACAGGAGGAGGGACTGGCATTGTTCCCCATTGCACTCCAGATGGCCATACTCATGGGCACTGCCTTATGCACACACATGAACCTTGAGTCCTTGGAGTTCCCCCTTTTTACCACAGAAGCAACATCATGAATCAGGGCTGGGTTCCCTGGGTATCCCCCAGTAAAAGCAGATAGCCAAACAGAATTGTCAAATGAGCCTGAGTAAGAGCATACAGAAATATTGGAGAAATAGATCTAAATTCACCAAAAAGCCCAGAGTAAAACTAGACTCATATTACTTCATGAGTGTGTCAGTTAGGATGAGATAAACTGGGCTGCAGTAACAAATACCCCCACCCCCACCCCACAAATCTCAGTGGTGTAAAACCACGCAGGAATTTTTCTTATTCATGCTACATGGCCATCATGGTTAGTGGGGGCTCTGCTTCAGGCCCAAGACTGATCAGACTTATGGTCAGCTGATGTCTGGACCGTTGTCTGCCAGGAACCGAGGCTGAATGAAATGAACAGATGGGCAAGCCTGTGCTGGCTCTTAAAGCTTCTGTCAGACATGACCCCCATCTCGTCTACTTACGTCCATCACCCAGGGTGAGTCCTATGGCATTACCTCACTTCAGGTGGCTGTGGAGAAAGAGCCAGAGAACGCACACCCACCCAGCCCATGCTCTCACTGCTCCATCAAGGAACCAGAGCAGGAGGTCAAGCATAGCCATCCTGGGTGCGGCCTATGAAAAACTGAACAGAACAGAGTTCCCGTCGGCACACTCCTGCTCTGGCTCTGCATCAAGAGTGGGTGATGGACACACAGATTCTCTACGTTCTCCCAAAATATTTAAGATATTCATGTACCCAAGTTTCTGATTCTCTACTTCAGCTGACCATTTCAGTTCTCTCAATAATAGTCTTGTGAGGCTTATCCTAGATTCCCGGGACCCCAGGGGACAGTTAAGTAGCTCTTTACTGAAGGATTCAGATAAATAAAGTTGCTCCAAACGGAGGGCGGGGGCAGATTTTGGAGGGAAGCCCAGGAGGCCTCTCTCTCGCGCCCCAATCTTTCCTTTCTCTTCAACTCTCTTCTCCATCGGACATCACTACTCTTCCCCTTTGCCATGTCAGCTCTTTGTGCCCCAGTTTTCTCACTCATGAAATGGGGGTGCCAGGGGTGCCTACCCCAAAGGGTTTTATGAGGTTTAGTTAAGATGACACGTGTAATATGCTTAGAACATACAGCCAAATGTCTAGAGGCGGCCTAATGTTTAATGACGGCCTAATGTCTGAGCTAGAAAAGCACCAGCTATTTTTATCATTATTCCTTGGACACACACCCTCCTCCCGAGATTAGGGAGCTTCCTGACGTTATATAAGCCATGCTGCCTCAGCCATTTGCTGGATTTTTGCGATGTCCTCTTTCTGTAGGTTTTCTGCCGACCAGAAGCAGGGAGAAGGCACTTCTGTCCCTTCAACGTCCCTGAGGAAGTCAGGGAGGGCTCTATTAGTCGGTCTTTCTGTCCAGGCAGAGTTGTGTCTGCTTTTCTTCCGCACCCCTGACAGCAGTACAAGTCCCCACTGAGGCCTGAGTTCCTGTGTCATCTCTGTGAAGAATATCAGCTTCTCCAGCTGCCCCCATTTTGACCTAATCCATGGGAACTAACAAGCCAGGTGTGTGACCCCGAGGGTGTGTTTGTCTCTTTCCTGGGGGAGCACCTGGACACCTGGATCTCTGTGGGAACCGAGGTCTGTGCTCTAGGAAGCTTCCGGCCTGTCCTCACTGCTCCGGCTGCTGACACAGGCCAGGCGGCTTACGGACAGCATTTACTTCCTCACGCTTCTGGGGGCTGGAAGTCCCAGGTCCAGGTGTCTGAGGCCTCTGTCCTTGGCTTCTACAATAGATGGCAGTCATCACTCTATGTCTTCAGGCGTCTTCCCCCCATCCCTGTCTGTGTCCAAACTGCCCTTCTTATAAGGACACCATCAGATTGGATTAGGGCCCCGCCCCAATGACCTTTTTCAACTTGAGTCGCCTCTTGAAAGGCCTCATCTCCAAATACAGGTGCTGGCGGTTAGGACTTCACCACATGCATTTGGAGGGCCAATTAGGTCCAATTACATCCATGCTCAAGGATCAACCCCAACAGCAGGGTGGGGGCAAGCTCTGGTCCATCTCAGTCTGCGTTGGTCTGTGCTGTGAGCTGCCCACTCTGTGATCAGCACCTCATTATCTCCTCCATTACCCCAACTATTTCACTCTGCCCAGCCCGGACCTCCTGCAGGAGGCCTCCCCTGCTCCAGCCCACACTTACCTCCCACCTCCAATCTCCACAGCTGGCTCCCCGACTGTCCCCAGAGAATGAATTTCCTGGGTCTCAGCCAACATCCCCACCGCGCCCCACAGAGAGTAACCCACTGAGGGTGTGCAGAGGGTGGGCATGGGCCCCTGGGAGAGGCCAGAGGTTGCAGACAGGAAGAGAAGGGTCTAACGGAGAGGCTGTGTGTGTGTGTGTGTGGGGGGGGGGGGTGCGCCAGGCCGCCCTGGCACTGGAAGTGACATGGGATTTGGGAGCAGGAAGAGGCCTAGTGGATCTGCTTGTCCTCCGGGCCCCACCCCTGGCCCCAGCGAGTCCTGGCCCAGGCTTCCTCAGTGGGAGATGACGGCTCCCAGATGTTCCAGAAGCTCCCAAGGGCTCCTCAGCCTCCAAGTGCAGCAGAGGGTCAAAAGGCAGCCTCATCATTTCCTGCAGAGGATCCGTGGCTAACCACGGAGCGCTGTTTGCAAAGTTTCCGTATGCTTCGTCGCACTTCTGTTTTGAATACTTTTCTGGGTGTCTGTCTCCTTATTGCCCTGATCGTCTGCTTTCTGCAGGAGGCTCTGTAATGTGGAGGGCGGGGCTAAGTCGGAGACACTCAAGTCTTTGTTCTGCTCTGATATTCATGTGTCTGTACCCCATGCCTGGAGCAAGTACCCGGTACCTCGGAGAACATGTGTTCAATAAGAAATGTGGGAACAAATGTTTGAATGACCAGGCCAAGCACACCTGGTCACACCCTGGGTGCTGTTGAGACTAGAGGGGAAATATCCTCTGTCAACATAGAGAGACAAGGCCCTTCAGAGCACTGGCTGGGAGGACAGGGAACTTGACCTCTAAGGCCTGGGTTCAAAGGTCAGGAGAACAGAAATGGAGAGAGACCAAGAGAAAGAACAGCCTGGTAGTGAGTCCCCTGTCACTGGAGGCATGCAAGGCTAGTGAGCAAGCAGGATGCTACCCAGAGGGAGCAGAGCAGAGGCCCTGAAGGAGCAGATATTCTCAGACTCCAGGCCTGGCCCTGCCTCTGGCCGCCTGGGACCAGGCCAGGCCTCTGGCCTCTCTGGACCTTAGCTTCCTGCTCAATAGTATGTATGACCTTGAGCTTTGTGGCAGCCCCTCTGGCCCTGAAGGTCAGTATTATTGAGCCTTGGGAGAGTCAGCCCCAGAAGGGTGGGCCGCAGTCCCCCCAGGAGGGAGCAGGGAGGGAGTCAGGCAGGCGGGAGCCTGGCGGAGGTACACACGGCCTCAGTGAGAACCGGCTTCGCCCTGACTCCCACGCCTCCGGCCAACCCCAAAGGCCCCCAGCCCTGAATCGGTGGCCCCAATGGTGCTGGAGGACTGGAGGCAGGCTTAGCAGGGTCAGGGGCCATGCATCCTTTGGGGCAGCCCGGGCTGGAGGCAGGGCCTCCAAATAACAGCCATTGGCAGTAGAAGGGCCTGGGGCTAGGAGACAGGAGGCCTGGGCCCAGCCCGGCCCGCACTCAGATGCTCAGTGTGACCGGGTTGCTGTCCCTCTCCCTCTCTGAGTCCCCGTGTTGGAACTGACCAAGGCCAGGTCCGGGCTGTGCTGAGGAGGGTGGGATGGAGGCGAGGGGGAGCAGACCCGTCCCAGCCTTCAGGAGCTCTGGATGTGACTAACCTCTGGGGACAGAGCAGGAAGTGACACATGAAAAGGGTAAACTCTGTAAACTGGGTTTGCCGTCTCTGCCCTGCCTTCCTGCCTATTTGTGAGAGCAAACACCTAACAGCCTGCACCTGCATGTCACTGCTGATCTCAGTTGATGATGGAGGTGGATAGAAGCCCCATGTCACCAGGAGGAAGCAGGCTCTAGGAGTTAAGTGGCCCATGCAAGCTACTCCCTCTGAGGGGGGCCCTCTCCCCTGCATGGAGGCCCCGAGGTCCCCGCTGCTTCCCTGTCAGGCTCATGTCCTTGCTTCCTGCCCCCTCCTCAGCCTCCCTGGCAGGCCGTGCGCTCCAGAAGTGCGGGGTTCACCTCTGTATTTACAGAGCCTGGCACCCAGCAGGATGACGGGGGGGGGGGGGGGGGGGGGGGGAACCAGGGGAAAGGAGAGAAAGTCCTGAATCTGTGCTGGATCCCACCCCAAGAAAGGCCGAGAGCCAAGCACGAAGGTCAAGCGGAGGTCTCTTTGGATGACTTTGGTCTCCAAGGATTTGGTGCAGAAGCTTCAGGGAAGGCGTGGGGGAAGTCGGCATTCTGGACCTCTTTCCACAGGTTTCAATTCTGTTTCAGCTCGCGTCCATACGCATTTCTTAAAGCCTGGGCTGTGGTGGGCATAGTCAAACAGGCTGAACAAAAACCCTGCCCTCAGGGAGCTCACATTCCAATGGAGAGAGAAGGTGGCAAACCAGACCGATGCACGTGTCACGCCGTGTTTTAGTAGCCGGTATCATGAACAAAGACATAAAGCGAGAAAGAGGCGTAGGACACCTGGTGTGGCAGGGTCCCCTGTGGTGTCGGAGGGAAGATGCTCCAGGCAGAGAGCACAAGTGCAAAGGCCCTGGGGCAGGGACAGCAAGGAGACAGGCAGTGAGGCTGGGGCCCAGCCAGTGGAGAAACAGGGAAGATGAGTCCAGAGGGGCAGCCCTGCTGGCCTGTGGAGCCCTCAGGGGCCATGTGAGGCCCTGGCACTTACTGTGAGGAAATGGGGAGCTCCTGGAGAGGTTGGCAAATAATAGGGTTTCTTTTGAATTGCTTTGTTTTGAGGGCTGGGCAGGGACAACCCCCATATTCTTTTCTGAATCCAGCCCCGGCGTGAACCCAGGTCCAGCTAACTCCAAACTCAGTGCTCACTCTGGTCCCCACGCCTCTGAGAAGGGAGCTGTTAGCTTTGGGGGCCAGAGGCCCGGGCAGGCTCTCCTTTATCTGGTCCTCCCTTCCACTCCTGCGCCCCAGCCTCAACCACACTGCCTCGGGGAGAGGCCTCAGAGGAACTTGGCGGGAGCCCCACTTGGGGTACAGAAGGGGGAGGGGTGACCATGGAAGTGAGGTGGGGGCATCTGTATATCGTCACCATCCACCCGTGATCAGAACCTTCCTGCCAGCCCTCCAGACCCAGATTCGAACGCAGCTCCGATGTGTGTGAAATACTGACTTTGAGCAAGAAGATGAAGCTCCTGAGCCTCAGCTTCCCCATCTGTGGAATGGGGAGAACACGCTACTTAACAGATGGTGCACTCCAAGTGCTTGGCACAGGGCCCAGTGCACGGTGAGCATCCATTCACAGCGGTCCCTTCTGTCATGGCTCAAGGGCACTGCTCTCTCTGGGTGACCCCCAGACTGGGCTTGGCTCAGCGGAGGGGGCACAGGGGACTTCTGGGCGCGGCCTGGTGGGAGATCCTGGGCTGGCGGGGCTGATGCAAGAACCTAAGTAGCACACCGGAAGCGAGACAGCGCCCCGCAGGCCTGTTCTGCAGGCGTGCGGTTTTGCTTTCACCCACAGCGAGAAGCGCATTCTTCATTGAGATGCAGCATAAACAAGCGTCGATATGCAAAGTGGAAATTAAAGCTTCATGAGGCAGCACTTGCCCTCACCAGCTCAGATGCACTCTCTTCTCCGTTCTCTCCCATTTCATTAGAATTATTAAATGCTGGTCACAACCCACACAGAGAGAAGATTAACGAGCTAATGGGAAGCACGGGCCCCGGCTCTGGGACTTGGTGGGCCTGCATTCGGCCGGGTTCAGGGCTGCGTGGGCTGGCGGAGCGCGCGTCCACAGCCATGGGACTGTCCTCAGCGGGGCCCCGCAGGGCCACCGGAGAGCTGGAGAGAAGAGTTAGGGGCAGGCCCTCCAGAGAGGCGCCCTCGGGGGAGCAGGGAGCTGTGTCTAGGCAGCAGAGACCAGATGGCCACCCGCCAGATGGCCTGCACAGTGTGCATCTGGACTGGGAAGGACCGAGGGACTCAAGGGCCAGAGAGAGGCCATGTAGCATGGTGGTTAGCACGGAGGCTTTGCTGCCAAACTGCCTGGGTCCAGGTCCTACCTCCATGGCCTCCCAGCTCTTCAGCCACTGGCAAAGCGCATACCCTCTCTGTGCCTCAGTTTTCTCAGCTGTAAAGTGGGATGATGGTAGCCCCTCAAAGGGTTTTCTGTGTGTCTGTGTGGGGAGACCTGGAACAGCCCCTGGCACTGTGGACGTGTTTATTGCTCAGTCAGATGCAGGTGCTTGCCGGGTGTGTGCCGGCATATGCCATAGGAGACCTCTGGGGTGTCTCCCTCCGACGCCCCCACACCAGTAAGCCAGGTGCTCCTTGAACTGGGAGGTTTGAACCCAGAGAGTCCAGCTCAGGCAGCATGGACAAGGGTCCCCCATTACCGCCCTCTGCAGAGGGAGCTCCCTGCATCCCAGGCTTGGCCCTGGAGTCAAACAGCCCTGCATTTAAAGCCCAGCTCTGCTGGCTACAAGCTCTGTGACCTGAAGCTTGTTACCCGACTTCTGGGAGGCCAGGCCTGGCATAGGTGCCCCTGGCACCGGTGCCGCTGGCACGGTCCTGACCTTGCAGGGCTGCTGTGAGAGCTGAATACAGTGAACCTGGAATAAACCGGCCCCGGGCCTGACACTTCACTGGCTCACCACACACACAAGCTGCCCTCCTCCCCGGGGCCTCTCTGCCCAGCCCCCACCCCCGTCCGCCCCAGGAGCCCCAGCCCCCAGCACAGCCTCCTCCCGGCTCTTCTGGGCACGGCTTTGTGAACCAGGCTGTGGCAGCGGCAGCCTTAATTCCAGTTCTGTGCTGGGTAATTTCCCGTGATTATGGGCCTATCGATGAGCAAGCACTGCAGCTGCTAGGAAGCCGGCGGGCCTCGGCAGGGGAGGGCTGGAGCTGTACACACACACACACACACACACACACACACCACCCCTACCCCTACCCCTACCACACACACACACACACACACACACACACACACACCACCCCCACCCCACACACATACACATACACACACCACCCCACCACACACACACACACACACACACCCCTCCACCCCCACCCCTACCACACACACACACCACCCCCACCCCCACCACACACACACACACACACACACACACCCCTCCACCCCCACCCCTACCACACACACACACCACCCCCACCCCCACCACACACACACACACACACACACACACACCCCTCCACCCCCACCCCTACCACACACACACACCACCCCCACCCCCACCACACACACACACACACACACACACACCCCTCCACCCCCACCCCTACCACACACACACACCACCCCCACCCCCACCACACACACACACACACACACACACACACACACACACACACCATCTTCCCAGGGAACCTCAGCCACACACCGATTCCTGCGGGAAGGAATTTAAACAACACGCAGGCTCATGCAGCCTTCCCTGGGATGGAGGATGGGTCTGGCATAAAGAGAGGACAGGGACAGGGGAGACCTTAGGACCAGGACTGCCCCTACACTCTCCGTGCAGAATCTTCCTGCTCCCCCCAGTGAGGAGCGCTAGGAAAAGTGATGGCCCGCCCTCCTGGTTTGGCTCAGTGGACAGAGCGTCAGCCTGCAGACCAAAGGGTCCCAGGTTCAAGTCTGGTCAAGGGCACGTATCCTGGTTGCAGGCTCCTCCCCGGCCCAAGGCAACCAATCAATGTGTTTCTCTCACATCGCTGTTTCTCTCTCTCTTTCCCTATCTCTTCCATTCTCTCTAAAAATCAATGGAAAAATATCCTGGAGTGAGGATTAACAAAAAAAAACCAAAAAGGAGAGATGGCCCATCTTTTCTGCTTTGAGACCTCTGAGGGCTCTATGTGTGTGTGGGTATGTAAATGTGAGTGTGTGTCTGGGTGGAGGTGGGGGTATGAGTGTGTGTGCATGTGAGGCAGGTCAGCCACTGACAAGTATTTATGAGACCTCTGTGAGTCTTGCCCTTGACCTTGGAGTCAGCAGTGGATAAGAATAAGAGAGGCCTGATAATACACGTGAACACCTGTAAGGCACAGCTGGTCTTCATTATTTGCAGCTTTCACACGTGTGAATTTGCCTCCTAGATGACGCGGCCTAACTAGTACCCCTGAAGTCAGTACTCACAGGGCGGTCAGTCATCCTGCACAGAGTGGTACAGACCTTGAGAGTCCGATGCCCGTGTCCCCGTGCTGTTAACCAGCGTCCTTTACGCGGTCTATGTGGTGCCAGTTTTTTCTCACCCAGGGGCTTCTTGGCGTTGATTTTGCTGATTCCAAGGGCCCCCCCACCCCACCCCCTCCGTGCAGAGCTGAGTGCTGCCCGGTGTTCTGGTGCAGGAAGGCTGAGATGTGCCTTAAGGATAAAGCGTGTGTTAGATCAGCTCCATTCCGTCACGAGGAGCAGTGCTGTCGGCCACGAGTTTGCTGTCAATGACTCAACCATATACTGACGGTCAATGGTTCAACTTTGCGATTTTCCGACTTTATGACGGTGTGAAAGCGATAGTCATCCAGTAGGAACCTTTCTTTGAGTTTTGAATCTTGAGTTTTGATATTTCCCTGGCTAACCACGTGCAGTATGGCAGTCTCCCGGGACACGAGGCGGGGACCGGGCACAGAAGCTGGCAGGCAGCCCCGCATGACAGGTCAATAACCCCTCCCCCCCCCCCCCCAGGTCTCCTGTGTCAGCATTTCTGGATATTGTGTATTGTGTTTTCCCATCCCATCAGTCTACAAAACGCCCATCTGTGGCTCCGACCTGAGGTGAGAAGAGGGGGAAGGCGGTGTCTCCTGAGATGAAACTCAGTTATGTAACGAGGGAAACAGAAGGAGGCCAGGCTGGCCTGGCTGGCTTGGCTCAGTGGTTGACCTATGAACCAGGAGGTCATGGTTCAATTCCCAGTCAGGGCACATGCCTGGGTGGTGGGCTCGATCCCCAGTGTGGGTGTGCAGGGGACAGCCGATCAATGATTTTCTCTCCTCATTGATATTTCTCTTTCTCTCTTTCTCCCTCTCTTTTCCTCTCTGAACTCAATCCTTGTATAATAAAAGCCTAATATGCTAAGTAGCTAAGTATCCGGTCATTCATTCAACCAATCAAAGTATAATATGCTAATGATATGCTAAGGCTGCTCAACCGCTCGCTATGATATGCACTGACCACCAGGGGGCAGATGCTCTGACTGGTAGGTTAGCTTGCTTCTGGGATCCAGCTGATTGGGACAGAGTAAAATGGGCTGGGCATGCTCTGGAGCCCTCCCACTGTCCCTCCCCAGCTGACCAACCTCCCGCACCCCTCCCCAGCCCCAATTGTGCACCAGTGGGGTCCCTCAGCTTTCCTGCACCCTCTCCCAATCCAGGCTGAGGGATCCCCTCCCTGAAGTGCACAAATTTTGTGAACCAGGCCTCTAGTGAAAATATAAAAAGAAACAAATAAACAAATAAAGGAGGCGAGGCTAAGCTGTGACATTCAGTAGATTAAATGTGTCCAACACCCGCTGCCTCTGCCAGGGGACTTCCCTGACTGCTCTGCCCCACAGCTGACCCCTGACATTTGAACCCCACAGCCCCGCTGGCCTGAGCTCAGGCTTGGTGGGGGGCACACATGGGGAGTCTCCTGTGTGCCCTGTGTGAAGATCCCCCTACCCTCTAAGGGATTCCACGGGGTCCTGCCCACCTCCTCAGCCCTGTCCTCCAGGCCACTTCCTGTGCCCCAGCGACCCAGAGCCAAACCCCAAGAAACCCCTTTGCACACAGCTGCTCCTCCAAAGCCTGACCTCAGCCCAGCAGTGTGTGCTCTGGCAGCTGCTCCTCCGCCAGATCTTTTCTTTCTTCCAACACTACTCATCCCTTTCGGCCCAACACCCGCTGCCTCTGCCAGGGGACTTCCCTGACTGCTCTGCCCCACAGCTGACCCCTGACATTTGAACCCCACAGCCCCGCTGGCCTGAGGCCCACAGCCTCCGTGCTCAGCCGCGCACAGGCACCCAGGCAGGGCCTAGGCCTCCTGGCTGTCATGTACCCCGTGGTCCTGGGCCCAGGCCAGCCAGAGGCCATGCAGGGGACCAGAGGCTGAGGCCAGAGCCCGAGGTGAGGGCTGGAGGCTGTGCTCGGTGAGGAGTCCAGTTGGGCCCAAGTTCAGTCGGAGGAAGGGGCTGCAGAAAGAGCTGGGGTTGTGGGTGGGGCTTGGGCTTGGCCCGGGGTCGAGGCCAGGATGGAGCGCCAGGTCGGCCTGTGCTGAGTCAGCCGGTGTTGGAGGCAAGTTTGTTCCCATGGCTGCCGGGCTGAGCGGCTGGCCCAGGGCCCTTCGCCTCCGCCTGACGCCACAGGCCCACGGACACCAGGAGGGGCCCTGCCTGGCAGAGAGCTGTCCGGCGAGAGCCCAGAGCTGCTCCGTGCCAGCGCCAGGCCGGCCCGAGCTGTGGGCCACAGCGGTGCGTGGTGACGCCACCACAGCCAGCCTTTCCCATCCGGTAACCATGGGAATGCGCGCAGGGCTGCGGAGGCTTATGCAACACCTCGAGGCAGGGGAACAGCCTGGCCATCAACACCAGCCCTCTGCCCGCCCGCCCGCCTGCTCCTGGGGACGCCTGCAGGGAGGTCTGTGAACAGGGGAGGGAGGGTGTCAACCCACCTGACATCCCAGGATACACACACACACACACACACACACACACACACACACACCCTTTCTCTGGAAGGGATGTCGGGGCTAGGATGGCCCTATGGGTCCGGGGGAAGAGGTGGTTGTGGGGGTGGGCAGAGGGAACTAGGGGAGGATTCTGACAGATGGGGAGCTGGCCATGTGAGAAGCCACCTCCCGCCAGCCCTAGGACCAGACGTCCACTCAGAGAGACAGGCCAGCTGCCCAACAGGCTGCTGTCACTTCCCACAGCTGGAAGCGGGGCCCTGGAAAGAGAAAGACAGTCAGAGACAGGAGCAGAGAGGTAGGGAGTGAGAGAGACAGGGGCACAGAGACAGGGAGAGGGAGACAGAATCTGAGACACACAGACACAGACATACACACAGATACACAGAGACACGGAGAGACACGGAGAGACACAGAGCAGGGAGAGCACCAGAAGAGAAGTGTCCACACACAGACTCACACAGAAGGGAGAGAACAGACTGTCAAAAAATAAAAATAAAAAAAACCCAAACATTGCAGCTCCTTGCTGGTTTCCAAAGCCTGACTCCCCCTGTGAAGACAGCCCAGTTCCTAATGGTCCCACTGTGATTTCGCTTTCCCACCCTCCTCGTTCCTGTCGGGGACCCCCACCCCCCTGCGCCCCCAAAGACCAGCCTGCCCTTGGAGGGCGGCAGCCGGCAGCGGGGAGGAGTCAGGCCCTCGGTCGGCGAGGCAGCAGCACAGCGCACCAGGACCTCAGGCGGCTCACCTGCCAGGGGAGCACCCACCCCTCCAGGGACCGCTGTGCGGTTACTCACTCTGCTACCTTCGGCCGGAGACACAACTGCTCACACCGTGAGGCTGAGGACGGAGCACCAGACACTCTGCACGGTGGTCCTGAGAGCCAAACCCCTTCCCCGCCAACACTGCCACTGGTCCTGGCTTCCTCGCCTGCCCTCTCCCACACCTGACGCCTCTTGAGTGCGAATATCCTGCGTGTTTGTTTGCAGCTGTGCTTGTGGCTCCAGCAGCTACTGAGCAAATACTTACCAAGGGGGTGAACGGGCCACTGGCAAATTCAAACAAAGGAGATCTCACTTTAGGCCCATCTGACTTGCAAGCCCACCACCCTCTCCTGCACACCCTTCCTAGAAGCACTGCTCCCCAAGCTGAGATGAGCTACACTCTTGCTCCCTGCCCAGCAGATGGTGGTGCTTGGCCTGGGGGAGAAGGGGGAATTTAGGGTCTATTAAACCATCCTGGGCCCCCACCTCTAGGGAGCCTTCCCTGGCTGCTCCTGCCCTCACCCACACCCTGTCCTCTGAGCTTCCACCGCCCAGAGAGTCTGAGCCCCACACACCTGTTCTTATTCACACCCAGGTTATAGCTCATTGGGGATCTCCCCAACATCTCTGGGGGGTCCTCCAGGGACAGGAAATGGGCCCCTTATTGTTATTCTTGCCTCCTCTCCTCCCCACGGTGTGGAGGATCCCGGGCTGTCCATAGCAGGAGGGAGGCTTCTGCCTTCCCCTAGGAAACTCCTTTCAGGACCCGAGTAGAACCTGGCAGGAAGAAGCTGCAGTGGATGATGGGAAGCCCTGCTTTCCTGGAACAAAACCAGGGGCCCAGGGAAACCTGCTTCTGCTCTGAACCCTGCGTAGACTAGGGCCTCACCCCCGGAGCCGATTCATCCCCGCCAGGGTCCTTGGCCAGCTCATTCTGCCACCTGGTGGCTAAGTAGGGCATTGCTCATCTCAACTCCCCCCACTGCCTGCAGTCCAATGTCCCTTCTGGAGTCCTCAGAATCACCTAATGACTGACTCCTTACCGCACAAAGGGGGTGCTGATTCTCCAAAGAGGGGAGAGATTGCCAGTAAAGGGATCAGTCCAGAAACTCTCACTGTAGCCTCAGTCCACGGATCCCCATGGTGGAAGAGACTAGAAAGTGCAGGAATTTGCGGCTCCAGTTGAACCAGAAAGAAACAAGGAGCCAACCCCAAGCCACGGGTCAAGCTTCTAGAGAAGGGACAGTCACATGAGTGAACTCCCACCACTGCCACCACCACCAACTCACTGCTAACACTGACCGCTAACTTCCCACTAACACTAACCCCTACTGACTGCTAACTAACACTAACCCCTGACTGCTAACTTCCCACTAAGACTAACCCCTACTGACTGCTAACTAACACTAACCCCTGACTGCTAACTTCCCACTAACACTAACCCCTACTGACTGCTAACACTAACCCTTGACAGCTAACTACCCACAAATACTAACCCCTGACTGCTAACTAACACTAATCCCAGGCTAACTACCCACTAACACTAACCCCTACTGACTGCTAACATGAGTACCAGTAGCAGTTAAACTCTGAGAGACCACTCTATCAGGCAGACAAAGACATTAATGATACTAGCGATGTAGAAACTAGCTTTCTTACTTGGCTTGTACAACAATTAGAGGCCTGGTGGATTAAATTTGGGCACAGAAGGAGGGGGTCCCCCAGCCCCGCCTGCACCCTCTCCAATCTGGGACCCCTCCGACATCCCTCTTGCAATCTGGGACTGCTGGCTCCTAACTCCTCAGCTGCCTGCCCGCCTGATCAGCCCTAACTGCCGTCCCCTGCCAGCCTGACTGCCCCTAACTGCTCTCCCCAGCTGGCCTGATCACCCCTAATGGCTCCCCCTGCCGACATGATTGCTCCAACCACCTCTACCTCAGCCCCTGCCATTGTGTCTTTGTCCGGAAAGAAGGCTGGATGACTGGAAGATGTCTGGTCAACCGGGTCTAATTAGCATATTACCCTTTTATTAGTATAGATCCTTGGGCCAACTTTTCCCGGAGGAAATTTGCAAACTGGAATTAAAAGACTTGCTATGTGAATGACATTCGCTCAAACGTTTTTACTTTTTTGAGATGTGCATGAAGAATTGTATGCAAGAAAATTTATCACAACTATTTATTTAAAAAATTGGGAGCACCCTCCAGTAATAGATTGGTTGCATAATGATCGGCTAAATAAATATTAGACTTCAGTGGGGGGGGGGGGGGGCATATGTAATACTTCAAAACAATAAAGAATTTAAATTAAAATTCTGCTGCAACCACCCATTTGCTCTTTTTAATAATTTCATTGAGACATAATCCACATGTCATAAATTTCATCCACTTAACGTATCAGTGGTTTTCAGTATATTCACCGCAATGGGCAACCATCTCCACCACCTAATTGTAGGCCGCTCCATCACCCCTAAAAGAAACCCACAGCCTTCAGCAATCAGTCCCCACTGTCCTTCCTCCCGCCCCTGGAAACTTATCAACTACTGTCTATCTCCGTAGATTTGCCTATTCTGGACATTGCACATAAGTAGAATCACACACTGTGTGGCCCTTTATGACTACCTTCTCTCACTGGCATACTGTTTTCAGGCTTCATCCCTATTGTATTTTGTATCGGTGTTTCATTTTTTTTTAACTATAATATTCCATTGTGTTAATGTGCCTCATTTTGTTTACCGATTCGCCAAGTGATGGACATCTGGCAAATATGAGTAATGCGGCTATGAATACCCATGTACAAGTCTTTGCATAGACATGTGGCTTCAGTTCTCCTGCCTACACGCCTAGGAGTGGGTCGGCCGGGTCCTATGGCAACTCATTGTTGGACTCTTGGAAGAACTGCCAGACTTTTCGCCCAAGCACCGGCACCCTGTGACCCTCCCACCAGCAATATCCGGGTTCCAATTCCCCACATCCTCATGGACACTTGTTTTTGCCAATTTTTTTTCTCTTCATTTTAGCCATCCATCCTCGTGGGTGTGAAATGGTATGTCATTGTGGTTTTCTTTTGCATTTTCCCAGTGACTAAAGATACTGAGCATCTTTTCATGGGCTCATTGGCCATTTTTTAAAAACATGTATTTTTATTGATTTCAGAGAGGAAGGAAGAGGGAGAGAGAGATAGAAACTTCAATAATGAGAGAGAATCACTGATTGGCTGCCTCCTCAATTCCCCTCACTGGGGACTGAGCCCACAGCATGGGCCTGTGCCCTGACCAGGAATCGAACTGTGGCCTCCTGGTTCATAGGTCAATGCTCAACCACTGAGCTACACTCTCTGGGCTCATTGGCCATTTTTAAATGTATCTGTTGCCTTGGCCAGTTTGGCTCAGTGATCAGAGTGTCAGCCCAAGGATTGAAGAGTCGAAGGTTCGATTCCTGGTCAAGGGCATGTACCTCAGTTTCAGGCTCCATCCCTGGTGCTGGTGAGGGCCTGTACAGGAAGCAACCAATTGATGTGTCTCTCTCACATCGACAACGTTTTTCCTCTCTCTTTCTCTCTCTCTTTCTCACCCCCCTCTCTCTAGCCTCCACTTACTCTAAAAAATCAATAGGAAAAAAAAATGCCCTCAGATAAGGATAAAAAAAAAAAATTGTGTATCTTAATCTTAAGCATAAGAAACAAGATACAAATGTATAAATATAATATGACCTCAGGATGTTTTGAAAATGTATAAAAAACTTTTTTTCAGAAAACACACACAAATATCCATGGTGACTCCTTTGGTAATGAGGTGATGGCTGGTTTTTATTTTCTTTTTTAATCCCTTTCCTAGCTCCCAACACCATGCACTGAGTCTGAATTACTTCCATGACCTGAGACTGAGGAAAGGAATGCATGGTAGGGCGTCAGACGGGGGCTGCACCTTGACCTTGGTGTGACCCTGGCTTTCTGTGGCCGCATCTCCTTTCTCTGGAAGCCCTGAGACTAGGACAGAGGGTGTCCTGCAGAGGAGGGTGGTGGGAAGGCTCCCTGGCGGCCGGGGAAGGGCCGAGTCTGAGGGCCCATCTGCTCTGGGTGACCAAGACAGGGAGAGGTTTCGCTCAGGCCCGCAGTGCCCGCTCCTGCCTGATCTCTGTCCCGAAATCTCCCTCCTCCGCCACCAGCTGACAGAACCCCATGGACAGCGCTCAGGCCTCCTTTTCCTCCCTCCTGCCACGGACTCGGGTGGGGAGGGATGGGCCATGACGATGGGTGACAGCAGGCTGGGGTCACAGGAAGGCGACCTGGACTGGAGGAAGTGTCACCCTCGAGGAAAACCTCCCCCGGGAAGCCAGGCCATCCCCAGAGGAACAGCCCAAAAGGCTAACGGGCGCAAGGAGAGATGCTCACTCCCTAGTCATCGGAGAAATGCAAATTCAAGCCACGGAGATCTCACTTCACGCCCATCTGACTTGCAAACGTTAGAAAGCTGGGTCCTGCCAAGCGTTTGGAGTGGCTGGTGGGAGCCCAGACTCCGCAGGCGCCCTGCAGCACCATCTGTCACTGCCGTCACTCTCAGAGGAGCCCTCACTGATGACCGGGGCACGGCTGCTCCCTGGCCCCTGAGTGTTCACCCGGAGGGAGGGGGCGACACCGCGTGGCACCGGACAGCTGCCCAAACACGGGACCAGATGTGCCCACGGCACCCCTGGGGGGAGGGGTCTCTTAAAACCCAGGGCGGCGGGGAGAGGCGTGGGCGCCAGAGGTCAGGCACACAGCCGGCCGCGGGTGTGTGAGCTAAAAGGACAGACACACAAAACGCTCCCTGTTTCGAAAGAACACGCAGAAACACAAATGTTCACATAAACACGCGGGGATGTTTGCCCGCAGGAGGAGGGAAGGGGAGTGGAGCGGGAAAGCAGGGCGAGTCCGTGTCCCAGGGGATTGAACAAGGCGGTCCCTGCAGACCGGCCACGGGGGTGCGTGGCGTGGACCGAGGAGCGGTGCAGGCACTGCCAGGCTCAGGCATTCACGCACACGGGTCTATGCATCACACGTTTATTGGCTCCTCCGGCCTCGAGCTACAGCTCGGGCGCTGGGAGGAGGCCCATGACAAGAACAGAGACAGAGGAACCCGGGACACCAGAGTCAGACACACAGGGACCCGGGGGAAAGAGCCAGGGCTGGGCAGCGGCGGGGGTGGGGCTGTGAACTTGGGGTTCCCAGGAGGTCCCACTCCTTCTGGATGTGGCGGACCCACAGTAGCTGCCCAAGGTCAGGTGCGGACTGTAGGCACGTGATGTGGGCCAGCCTAGCATACGGAGGTCACCACCTTGGTCCTCGGGCGGAAAGGCACTGTCCACTGGGCATGGGTCCTCCGGGCCGGCAGGAGCTCGGGGTTGTGGCCGTGCCATCGCCGTGAAAGCTCGGTCCTCACCTCCAGGGACAAGGGGGGACGTGAGAAAGCTCCCACCGCCGCTCCTCGACTCCACCCCAGGGGGCCTGTGAGTGCGGGAGAGGCCACGCAGGAGAGACAGGCAGGCTCCCGATGGGAGAAGCCACGGTTGGCACAGCCACGGCTAAGTACTGCCCCTGATGGGTACTCCTTCCTCCTTCCTGGATGTATTTCTGGCCATGCCCTTTAGCTCTTGTCTCTACTTTTAGCACTGCCTTTGTCCGGGCCCGGATAAAGACACTGATGGGTGCTTTCTCGAGTTTCTGGCCAGGTAACTACTCTGTCCTCCCTGAATAGCTTGGACCCATGGTCGGCAAACTTATCAGTCCACAGAACCAAATATCAACAGTATGACGATAGAAATTTCTTTTGAGAGCCTAATTTTTTTTTAACTTAAACTTCTTCTAACCCCACTTCTTCAAAGCAGACTCGCCCAGGCCGGGGTATTTTGTGGAAGAGCCACACTCAAGGGGCTAGAGAGCCGCAGTTTGCCGACCACGGGCTTAGACCATCCCCCGTGCTGGGGTTCAGCCCCGCCATTGCCCATGGAGCTGAACTGTGGCCGCTGGGAAACCTGCCCAGAGAACACGGCCTCAAGGGAGAGGGGGCCCCGCCCGCCGCCTGAGGACCTGCCATGTGGAGACTGACAGTCACAGAAAGCTAAGTGGCCTGGGAGGGGAGGGGAGGGGAGGAGAGGGGGGTAGGGAAAGGTCTGCATCCTCACTTCTCACGGGGCTGTCTGGGCAGAGGGAACTGAGGCTGCGGTGAGGGCCAAAGGGCCACAGATTTCTGTTCAACATCAAGGTGAGCTGTCCGGCCGCAGAAAGGGCTATTCAGAGGGAGCAAGCTCCCCGTCACCAGAAGTATGTAACCATCTGGTTCTCACCACTGCTTCCTGGGAATCGGTGGAATCCCCTTTACAAGTCTCTGTGGAATCCCCCTTCCCCAGGCCCCGCTGGCTCAGCCAGAGCCGTTCCTCTCCCTGCAGCCCCAGCCCATCGCCAGGGCCTGGAGTGTGAGCAGAGAGGATCAGAGGAGAGGGGGCCAGTCAGACACAGGGTGGCAGTGAGGAGAGGGCAGTGCCCCCAGCAGGGGACGGGGGTTGTGAGGATGGAGGGGGGTGTTGGAGGGGTAAAGGGGGGGTTGTCAGGCACATGCACCCAGGTCTCCAGCAGAAAGCAGAGCCCACTACAAACGCATGGCCACTAGAGGGAGCCCCCAGCTCTGCCTGTGACCACAGCGCCAGGCCTGGCCATCTGGAGCCCTGAGTTCAATCCTCCCACCTCTCCCCACAGAGCAGGTCTGTCCTAAGGAAACTATGCCCGCGTCTTCTGCATGGGATGTTTCGTTGGCTCCTCTGCCATCTCTCCGTGTGTCTACGTGGCAGAGACACCATCTATTCCGTCTGTGCTGAGCGTATCCACCTCTGTCTCGGCTGTTCTCTCCCCATGCCCCTGGCTCTGCTCTCCATCATCCCACCTGATTCTGCATCCATTCCTTTTTCCCTAGGTCCCTGTATGTCTACCTCTGACTGTCTTGGTTCCTGTGTCTCTTTTCTCTTTCTCCCCTCTGGATCTGGCTTATTCCCTCTCCCACTCTCCTTTTATTCGGTTTTTAGGAACACAGAGCCCACCCCTGATCCCTCTTCTGATCCTAAAAGGCCTGCCCCGCCCCCTGCTGGATGGAGAGTAGAGGTGGCCCAGCCCGGAAGAAAGATGGGTAAACGATGTTAACGGGAAGCATTCAGATTCAACTGGATCCAGCTCAGGACAGATTCCTACCGAGGATCACAGGAGTCAAGGTTTGGCCTGAGCCGGGATGGGCAGGGTCTGAACAGGAGACAGGGGTCTTAGGACGGTGGCAGGGAAGGATCAGTGAGTGAGAACAGCCCGGAGAGTCACCTACCTCTTGATTGAGGAAGCAATACAGGACGGCCACAATGAAGCCCTGTGGGGCCAAAGAGAAAGGACCCGTCAGAATACCTCGGCCTGGCCTCAAGGTGTTTGTGGTCTTTCTACTCCCTTCTCCCAGCCCCCTCCTCCCGCCCCCCCCCAACCTCCCAGGCAGTGGTGTGAGCCGGGTCTTTGAGGAAAAGGGAGGGCAGCTGCGTCACTTACTATGTGCCAGGCCATAGCCTCATGTAATCGTTCTAGCAAGCCTGCCGATTCTGTACTGTTGTCTAATTTCTCAGACTTTCTTATCTGAGCATCCCCTAGTGTTGAATGCAGAGCCTGGCATATGATGGGTGCTGAGCGAGTGCTGAATAGATTGGATGGATGGGTGGATGGATGGATGGGTGGATGGATGGATGGATGGATAAATGGATGGATGGATGGATGGATGGATGGATGGATGGATAAATGGATGGATGGATGGATGGATGGATGGATGGATGGATGGATGGATAAATGGATGGATGGATGGATAAATGGATGGATGGATGGATAGATGGATGGATAAATGGTAGATGGGTGGGTAGATAGGTACAGGGGTGGCTGAATGAATAGGGAGATGGACGGATAGAAAAGTGGGCAGATACTGGTGGTTGAATAAATAGATGAGTGGCTGGAAGGAAGAACAGCCAGCCTCGCTGCCCTGGCAGCAGCCTCTTCCTCGCACCAAAGAGGCAGAGTGCCCGTGGGGCCTCACCTGAAAGGAGCCCAGCCCCAGCTCCAGCGGGAGGCGGAGGCCCAGGCCTGCGCTGTCCGGCAGAAAGTTGAAGATGATGTAGTGAATTCCAAACAGCGGGATGAGGAGAAGGGTGGACTTAGAGAGACGCCTGCAGGAGAGGACAAGCCTCAGGCTCCCGAGGCTAGAACTCCAAACTCCCACCTGCCCCTGCCCACTCTCTCTTCTCTCCACCCCGCCCCCCCAGTTCCGCATATCAACGCTACACCTTGGGGAACACCATGCCCCCCACATGCACCCTGGACCTCCTTGCTTTGGGCCCCTGGATCCTGCCACTCCCTGTGCCAAATGCTCGTCTCCATTTATTCCAGCCAAAGTCCAAGCATCTTTCAAAGTCCAGCTCGAAGACCACCTCCTCCAGGAAGTCTTCCCTGACCACCTCCAGCCCCTCTAGAAAGGATCTCCTTCTGCAGGCTCTCGGAGACATTGATCCCAGCACTCATCAGCCTATCTGGCCTGGAAACTGGCTGTTTGGAGCCTCTGTCCTTCTCACCCTACGATCTCCTGGGAGGCAGGGACCAGAGCTAGTCTGGGGAGGAGCACAGGCCAGGACCGCGAATGGCTCATCGTGGGTAGAACAGAACCACCCTGACTCATGCCCCAGGTATGCCCGGGGATCCCCCATTACGTGCGTGCACGTTACCAGTACTGAGACGGGGCGTGGAGGCTGCCCTGAGCTGGCTCCAGCTTCCTCAGCAGGATGCGAATAATATTGAGGAAAAGCCCAAAGTTCACCTGGAAGCAGAGGTGCGGGAAGGTGGAAGGCGAAGGTCAGGGGTGGCCCCGGGGACCCTGGGTGGAGTCTCTTTGGGGAACCAGAAACCCCGAGTCCTGGAGATGAGTGGCCAGATTACAGAGCTGTGCAGGAGGGCGGGTGCACAGGTCATTGCCCTGGAACGTGGAGCCTGGAGCCCGGGAGGTCCAGGTGCCCACTTCTGAGGGAGGGGGCTCAGGACCCCTGTCTCCACCCTGGGCCAAGGTGGGAGGTCAGGCCTTGCCATCTGTGTTCAGCTCCTCCAGGGGCTCCTCCGGCCAAAGCACCGGCCTTCACCTCGCACAGTTGCTGAGTTGGGGGAATGGGCACATTGGCCAAGGCCACGCCCACCAGTCCTGGCTGCCCTGGTTCCTTTGGGGAGCAGGCGGGAGGTGTCAACCCTAGCGGTGCCCCCCTGACCACCCCCCCTCTCATTGCAGATGTAGGTGCAACCAGGCACCAGCCCTGTCCTGAGTCTGAGCCAGAAGGGGTCTGAGTGCTGGCCGAGACCACCCCCTGGTTTTCCCAATGGGACTGGGTCCAGAGAGGGCCTCACAGCTGGAGTCCTATTTCCCACTATGTAGGGCCCCTCGGTGGACCGGGGGGGAAGAAGGGGGTTTGACTGGCTAAAGCAAGAGGACACTGGCCCCAGAAACCAACCCCAACAGAGAGGACGATGGGCCCTTTGATGATCCACCAGTAGGGGGAGCTGTCGTTCAGGTCCCAGCACCTGTGGAGAGGACAGGCCAGGGCTGAGGCTGGTGGCCTTTGCCATGGCAACCCATGCGCCTCCCTCCTCCCCACCCTCTGCCTGCTGGCCTCCTGGCTTCTGGTTCTGGCTCTGGGGCCTCCCGGTGCTCCCTCCCCACCACAGACTATCTTGTTTCTCAGAGTTGGACCCCTTTCAGAGGGGCGCCCCAATCCATGCCAGGCTCACCCACTGTCTCCAGAAGGATAAACTCCTGGAAAGTCAGTCTGTTTGCTGACACTCTTGCTGCTGCCAGCACTTCCTGTTCCAGGAGGCCCCCACGTACACCCACCCCTACCCTCAGCTCTCCCTGAACCCCAAACCCTAAGAATCTGAGGCCCCTTCCCCCCCAGGCTCCCATTCTTTTGGTGCTACCACAGGGGTGACAAGGAGGTCCCCCGGACTCACGCAGTGTCCTCGAAGGCCAGCTTGCAGCCCACCCACGTGCCAGTGAAGAGCAGGGGCAGCCCTGTGGGGCGCAGAGGGAGAGTCTGCATCTCGGCCTGGAGATCTGCCCCCGCCTCCCACCACCAGGGCCCACACCACACAGGGTACAATGGAGGCGGGACCAGGGCAGAGCCCAGGGGCCTTTTCCCAGCAATCTCTCCAGAGCTCCTGAGTGGCTGCTGGGAATCCCCACCCTCCACCTCACCCACCAGCCCTGGGGACCCACCCACCCCAGCCGGCGAGCACCAGCCGCCAGAAGGCCCTCTTGGTGCTGGGCGATGTGGAGGCCAGGAGGCAGGTCAGGTAGATGGCTTCCGCCGACAGCCAGCTGAAGTTGGTCATGGTGGCGAAGTGGGAGCCGGCCACCGAGGCCTTGCACAGAGCCTGCGGGCCGGAGCACCCATGGGAGCCCGCCCACGGCTCCCTCCCCACCCCCGGGCCCCTTCCCCTGGCTGCCCCAGAGGGGATGCGGGGCTGGCACGTGGTGGCTGAGAGCACAGACGTGGGACCCGACCGCCTGGGCTCACGTTGACCCCTACTAGCCGGTCACCTCCCCAGGCCTTGGCCTTGCGTCTGTCAAAGGAGAATGTCCAGCAGCTCTCTCGTGGCCACGTGGCACCGGGTGGAAACTAGATATGACTGCTGCTACCTTCACTCTCACCCCATCTCTCCTGAGCCCCGTCAGTCCCCATAGCTGAGCGCCGGGAACTCCATGTATTCATGCACAGCTCTGTCCTGCCAACATGGGTGCATGCGCCCACACCTCCATCCCGGCCTCCGACCCTGCAGGACCCCTCAGCTGCCAGGGCAAGCGCCACCTCTGAGCTCAGGTGGCCAGGCTTGGCCCCAGTCCCACCACTGAGCAGCCAACGGCATTGCCAATTGTCACCCACAAAGGAACCAAAATGGAAATACGTGCGGGAAAGGTGATGATACATGCAAAGCACTCAGTGTAAATGCCAGCACAGGAGCGCTCCACACACACTGTCATTATCATTTCTCCCACTGACTCCAGTCATCGCTGGTTCGCTCGTTCACTTATCCATCCATTTCCAGCACCGTCTTCCGGAGCCTTCTAAGGGCTGGGCCTGCACGCTCAGCCCTACTGCCTTTGCTTTCCGTCTCCCCGCACTCTCCCACCTCCCCTCTCCATGATGACCTCCCTGCTTCTTGAACATACAGGTTCTCCTGTGTGTGCGATGCTCTCCCTGGTCCTCCCAGGTCACAGGTCCTCCCTCCCCTCCCCCATCACTGCTGCCCACCCAGCTCCGAGCCGTCCCTCCCAGAGGTCCTCCCTCACTCTCCCCCAGCTCTCAGCTCCCTCCAGCCGGTGCCCCCATAACCTGGTCCATTCTGTGCCCTCGGAGGGAGGCACCCACTCAGCCCAGCCCCTCACCACGGATGGACGGATGGACGGACACTCAGGGGCAGGGTGAAATGAAACGGCTGGCGGAGTGGCATGGTCTAGGATGGGATATGAGTGGAAATAGCATGACGGGCACCCTGGTCCGGGAAAGGGCACAAGGCTTTGGGGTGGGGAGGTGGAGCGGTTCCTGTTCCCTAGTGGGCAAGGCCCAGCCCAGCTTAGCCAGCGGGCCTGGGCAGGCTCCTAGCCCCCGCCGCCCGGCGCCCCATCCACCAGCCCGGCGCCCCAGCGGCGGTTACGGTGGAGACGCTGCAGTGGTCCGTGTCCTCGCCGTGGAAGAGGGCGGTGTCCCTCAGGAACACGGCGCCCGCCTTGAGGATAAAGGTGGCGAACAGCTGGGTGTGGATGTAGTTCCGCGGGCAGCGGAGCCTCCTGCAGGGGCGGGAGGGGTGAGCAGCCGATGGCGATGGGAGAGGGCAGCAGGGCAGGCGGGAGGAGGCTGAGCAGGGCGGAGGAGGGGAGGGAGGAGCTGAGTGGGCTTGGCTGGATTGCTTGCCATTGGGCTGGGCTGACCTTGCGTGTTAGCCGGGCAGGACAGCTGACTAACCCCTGGCCGGGGCTCAGGGGAGGTGAGGGGACAGGCACCCCCAGTTTCTGCCTTCAGGGAGCTCGTAGTCTGGGGACAGGGGCGCAAGTGGCAGGACCCTGCCCAGGGGAACTATGGGGAACAGCACAGGCCAGGTCATGGGGCTCAGACCCTATAGCCTGATGCGTGGGGGGGGGGGGGGTGGAGGGGGGTGGGGGGGGTGGAACTTAAAAAGGTCAGTAGTCAAAGGGTTGAAACAATCAAGAAGGGGTGCAAGGAGGAGGCAGGGAAGATTCCAAAGAGAGGGAATTACAACTGGGCTTTGCTGTAAACACACGGAGGAGAAAGGAGGCAGGCTTCTACATTCACAGCAAATAGAACCCGCTCCCCGTGAGCAAAGCTGAGCGCAGGGAGGGCATGCCGGGAGGGGTCTGCGCGTGGGGAAAAGGAGGGAGAGTTAGACATCCACGTGACCAGGCGCAGAGCCGGGCTCCGTGGACAACGGGGAGGCAGCCCAGGTTTCCGAGCAGGTGACGACGCAGAGGGCGAACCTGAGGGCCACCAGGATGGCGATGGCCAGCAGGAGGGCCGCGGTGGAGACGCTGTGGCCCAGGGTGTAGATGGCCTTCACCGTGGAGAAGTACGATTCCTGGGGAGAGCAGAGACAGAGAGAGGCAGACACTGTGTCTGTGGGGGAGGGGAGCTCTCAGCTCTCCCCGGGAGCGCCCGTCTGGGGCCAGGGGTGTCCGTGGGGCCTCAGCAAGCTCCCCGTGGACTAACGGCGTGTGTCCTCTGCCTGACCCTCTGCGGTGACAGCGGGCGGGGCAGGGATGCTCGCTCGCGCTGCTCTCTGCTCCCCGGCTGGGTCGGCGGCTGCGGAAACTCCGCATTCCTGGGCAGCGAGGAGGCCCAGGAGGGCCTCGGCTTGTTTATGGACATCCCGCTCGCTGTCGGCTCGGGAACACCATGTCCTCAATCACAGGGAAAAACTCACTCCCGACTGAGTGTGTTGTCCACGTCCAGTGTGGACCCTGGGGGCAGAGACAGGGGCGCAGGCAGAGGATGGAGCCAGGGCTCGGCCCCTTGGGGGGAGGAGGGGGGCAGGCAATCATGGCCCCTCTGACTCAGCCTTTTCACCAGAGAAATGGTCAGACGCATGCTTTCCCCTGCAGGGCTGAGGGCAGGCCTGTGGGGTGACGGGCGTGGAAGCACCTCAAAAAGCCTTGCCCCGCCGAAACCGGTGTGGCTCAGTGGATAGAGCGTCGGCCTGTGGACTGAAGGGTCCCAGATTCGATTCCGGTCAAGGGCATGTACCTTGGCTGCGGGCACATCCCCAGTGGGGGGTGTGCGGGAGGCAGCTGATTGATGTTTCTCTCTCATCGATGTTTCTAGCTCTCTATCCCTCTCCCTTCCTCTCTGTAAAAAAAAAAAAAAAAAAAAAAAAAAAATTCAATAAAAAAAATATTAAAAAACAAAAAGACTTGCTCCATTCGGAGGTGTGGGTGTGCCAACTGCCTTAGAGTGCATGGTTTCCCTCTTACCCACACCACAGCCCAGCACGCTGCCCACAGCTGAGGACCAGACGGGGCAGGAGCTGTTCCAGGACTGTGACAGGAATCACCAGAGACCCCCTGCCCCAGGGGCTTGGGCACAGGGAGGGTGGCCAAGGAGGTGGTGGCCAGCACATCTCCTGCCTGTCCTCCGTGTCTCCCCCCTCCTATAACGTGGCCCGCCTGCCACCCTTGGTCAGGCCTGCAAACCACCTGGCTTGCAGACACTGCCTCCTTCTGGACACCTGCTGCAACTACCATCCCAGCCCTCTGGCTGCAATGGAAAGGCGGCCCCTCCAGGCACAGCGTCCGGCACCCACACAGGCATCCATGGCCATCTTTCCTGCTAGAGGCTTCTTACCTCCTCTGTGGGCAGCTCAAGGGGCACGGGGCAGGCCACCGGGTATGGCGGGAAGGGCTCGGACCAGCCAGTGATGGTGCAATCGCGCTGCACGGCGCCTGGGGGCGGGCAGACGGGGCGAAACAGAGGCCTGGTCACACCTTCTCCTGGGAGGGATGGGGCGCCTCGGTCACCGAACGACCCTGGAGGCGGCAGTGAGAGGTCCTGCCCGGGACACATCCGGGCTTCCTCTCTGGCCTGGAGTCACCACGGGTCAGATGGAGTGTCATTCCCTCGGGAGGCAGAGTCCTGAGCTGTGCGCCCAGGGCCCTAAGGGCAGGGGGAGAAGGAGGGACTGGCCCCCCGGACACCCAGGCCAGGGAGTGGAGGCAGAGCAGTGGGGGCCCCCACCCCATTAGGCAGCTGGTGGCATCTTGGCCGGCAGGCAGGCTCTGCCCACTGCATCCTACAGCCAGCCCCCCTGCTCACATGCAGGGAATGATCGATTGGTGCCAGGCCCTGGTCTAGCACCTCCAGTGCTCCGCTCAGGAGCCCTCACCCCTGCGAGGTCACAGGCCAGGAAGCTGGGGGGGGGGGGGGGAGCAGCCTGACTTGCTCAAGGTCACACTCAGGAAGAGGAAGCTATTGAAAGGCAGGTCTGCCAGCCCTCACCAGGGAGTGTCTGCCACATTCCTCTGGCACCAGCAGAGGAAAACACTGACCCCAGTCCCACCCCCAGCCCCTCACCTGGCTCTGAGCTGAAGTGAGAGAAGAAGGCCGGGCAGGGCAGGCTCACCCACTCGCCAGAGCCCGCCTTGGGCCAGCACAGCAGCCCGTCCCAGGTCACGGGGCAGCCTAGAGGGGTGGGCAGCGTGGATCAGCCCAGGGGAAAGCCTGCAACACCCTGAGCGTGAGGCTGGGGGCGACAGAGGAATCAAAGAAGCCACCCCCACCACCCTCCAGCCCGTATCCCATACCCCAGGTGGTGTTGGACTCCCCCTCTGCTGCCTGCAGACACGCACTCTCATCCTCTCTCAGCTGGGCAATGAGGTCACACTCGGGGTGCACATGGCCCAGCACCTGCAGCAAGGAGTCAGTGGGGTGGGCTGAGCTCACGGGGTGCCCTTATGGGAAGGGAAGGGAAGGGAAGGGAAGGGAAGGGAAGGGAAGGGAAGGGAAGGGAAGGGAAGGGAAGGGAAGGGAAGGGAAGGGAAGGGAGGGAAGGGAAGGAGGGAGCATGGGGGTCAGGAGTTCTCCAAGCCATGGTGCTGCCTGCTTGGTGGGGAGAGACTCCCGCCCTGGGAAGGGCAGTAGGGACCCCCTGGGCTCCAGCTCAACCCCCTGTGCCCCCGAGGCTCTGGAGCGCAGCCAGAGGCAGGAGGGGCTGGCTGGCTACTCACGGCTGGAAATGGGCTCAGCAAGCAGAGGGTGCCAGCCCCCCAGGCCCTGCTGTCCATGCTGGGAGCTGGTAGGGTCCCCTCCGCCAGCCTCTGAGCCTGGCCCTGGTCCCTCCCCTCCGGGGGCCGCCCGCACAGGAGCAGCCGCAGAGGGGACAGCCAGCTGAATATTCAGCGGGACTGCAGGACGCCGTGCCCAGCTCTGCCGGCTGGCATGGGACTCCGTGTCCCCAGCTGGGAGGGGCCGAGCCCTGCCCCTCCGCCTGTATGTCCCCTCGGCGTCTGTCCTGGCAGCAAGCGCCCGGGGAGGTGACAACAGGCCTCATCTTGCCCCAGAAAGTGGATATTCTTTGCGACCCTGCTGGACCGTTCTGGGGAGGGTCCTCACCCCCTCCCCATCCCCCATGAGGGAGGCTCAGAGAAGTCCTCAGGGAGCTCCTAGCCTCAGCCAGGCCTGGAGGGTGGGCTCAGGGCTGCAGGACCCAGCGGGGTCAGGGCAAGGAGTCATTGGGTCTGGATGGAGAATGGTGATGGTGGTGGTGGTGGTGGGGGGTGATCACGCCCCTGCAGAAGCTGGCAGGACCTCATTTCACAAGGGTGCCAGCCTGTGTGGTGAGGGGAAGCCCGCGGGCAACCAGGCCCTGGGCTTGGGGATGGAGAGCCAATGCAGAGGGGGAGTCCAGGGCCCCTCGGGGCAACAGGGAATGGGGCCTGCACAGCCTTCAGGCACTGGCCAAGCGGAACGGGGCAAGACTGTTAGCAACAGAAACGGAAGACGTCCACAGCCCTCAGTCATTCCTTACACCTGGTGCCCTCATGGCTCTGATCCGTTAGACCTCACAGCGGGGAAGCCCGGTGGCCACGCTGAAGGCAGGGCTCCGAATGGCCCTGGTGCGCGCGGCATTTGGGATCTGAACGCACTTTCCCCGGGTCCCGTGGTCCCAGCGTGGGAGGTGCTGACAGTGGCGTCCTCGGAGCCGGCCGGCTGGACGCCGGTGACCCCAGACGTGTTTACAGCTGGAGTGAATCATGAATGATGGAGGCCCCTCGCCCGCCACCTCTGGGCTGAGGGATGGTTTGCATCAACGGGGTTTTATGTTTCTTTTCCATCTGTCTTCGTTGGCAACAAGGTGTTGAGGGAAGTATATTAAAAAGAAAACACGAGCCACCCAGAGCCCCTGAGCTCCCACCTTCACACGAACATTCACATGTGCTTCCCCGTGAACAAGGCGCAGGGGGGCGCCAGGCACGGGTCCAGGTCCCTGCAGAGAGGGCCTCTGCCACAGACAGGGAGGGGGTGGCGGGGGACTCACAGGCGGGGAGGGCAGAGCCCTGAGAAGGTGACTCAAAGGGAAAGCTAAAACCTCTGTCCTTCAGCTACAAAGAGGCAAGAGCCCAAGGACAAATGTTACCAGTAATCCCTATTGATCGTTAGTGTCTGTGTCGTTAGATTAATGATGATTAGTAATTGATATTGATACTTAATAGGCATTATAATTATCTGAATTAGTGGTACTTAACAGGGTACAATTTATCCCCCAAGGACTATTCCTTGATATTTGACGGTTTTCTTGATCACAGCCCAGGGTCAAGGTCAAGGGTAAGGAGGAGGGAGAAGCAGGAAGGTGCTCCTGACTGGAAAGGACAGGAAGGAGGGATGCAGGTGAGCGTCCTACCACGGACAGGATGGGCCTCGCACGGTAGCAGGAGTTATCTGGTTCCCAGAGACAGTGGGATTCGGGTTGAGAGCCGTTCCTGCTCCCCAAGGACCCCCAAGCCCATGACCCTGCTGAACAGGCCGGGTCACTGAATTCCCATCTTATCTCTGAATCTCCTCAGGGTTCAAATTCTGCCCCCACCACTTGCTCCCTGGGTGACCTTGGGCACATTATTTCACCTTTCTGAGACTCAGTTTCCCCACCTGGAAAATGGGACGATACCTTGCGAGTAGGGTTGATTGGATGAGTAGTCAAGGAAAGACATATGAAGTACCTCGTACAAAGCCTGGCCCACAGGGGACAGTCACTAACGGCAGCACAGAACAAGGATGAACTCTCAGCAAGTGAGGTTAGAACAATGAGGCTTTGTAAGGACAAAACAAGGTTAAGTCTCCAGCTCATATTTGCGAAATATAAATTCTAGACGCTTTAAAGGCCTAACTATAAAGCAACAAAATAAGATTGTCTTCCCAATGATGGAAATTTGTTTTTATGACCGTAGAAGAAGGAAGACCTTTCTAAATAAAAAAATGAAAATTATAGATTAATAAGTTTGACCACATCAACATTTTATTTTTAAAAAAATGTATACTCAAGAATGGACAAATAGGTAAGACTATAAGCAAGCCACAGACTGAAAGAATATTTGAGACCAATAACAAAGAGATAATATAAAAAATACTTTTAAAATACATACAAATCAATAATAAAGAGAAAAATAACCCAATAGAAAAGTGAGCAAAGGTTATAAACAGACAATTAAAAAAAAAAAAAAAAAGAACAGTAAAATGCAGACCAATAAACAGAAAGAGATGCTCAACATTACCAATATACAACAAAAAAATAATTGAAGTAATAATGACTACCCTTTTCACCTATCACACTGCATAAAACTGCCATGTCTGATGATGTGATATTTGGAAATAATGTGGGGAAAAGGTACTTCTCTGCTGTGCAGATCAGAGTGAACCCTGATTGATAGACCCACTTTGCAAAGCACCGTGACATGATCTATTGAATCGATAATTGAACACATCCTACACCCCAGAAGTTCCACTGCTGGATCTTCACTCCAGAGGGCAGCATTGTTTATAATACATAGAAGAAAAGAAAAAAGGAAAAGAAAAAAACAACAGAAAACAACACAAATTTCCAACAGCAAAGGAATAGCTAAGTAAGATGTAATATATTCCCACAATGAGACCTTATAGGACATTAAAAGGGTGAACTAAATCTAGTTATATCAACATGGAGAGAGTTCAAAATAACACATTTGAAGAGCTTCTGCTTCCTGCCAAGACAGAGTAACTGGGACTGATTTACCCTCCTCCTGCTGTAACAACAAGCGATCCAAACCAAACACACAAAATATTGGCTTTAATAGATGAAGAAAAAGAGCACATATGAGCATCTCAACTGATGCAGAAAGCACATTTGACATGTAACACCCTTTCAAGGTAAAAACATTCAATCTGCTGAGCATAGAGTGAGCCTCCCTGACATGAGAGAGGCCATATATGAACTCCCACAGCACAGCACATCCCATGATGAATGACCGAAAGCTTTTCCCTCAGCTGAGGAACACAGAAGGATGTTTCGTTTCTCCACTTCTAGTCAACATAGTACTAGAAGTTCTAGCCAGAATAATTGGGCAAGAACAAGAAATAAAAATATCCAAGTTGGAGAAAAATTTCTCACAAGTCAGGAATTGTGAGATAATATTGCTAAGATGACAGTACTTCCCAAACTGATATATAGGTTCAATGCGCAATCCTCATAGAAATTCGAAAGGCATTTCTTTCAGAATAGAAAAACCCATACTAAAATTCACATGGAGTTTCAAGGGACGCTGAAAAGTAAAAAAAAAAACAAAACAAAAACAAAACAAAGTGAGAAGCCTCATACTTCCTGATTTCAAAACTTACTACAAAGCTACAGAAGTCAAAGCAGTGAGGTACTGGCAGAAAGATGAAAACCAATAGAATCAAGAACCCAAAATAAACCCTTGCCAATACAGTCAACTGACTTTTTTGACAAGGCTACCAGGATCATTCAATGGGGGAAAGAATAGTCTTTTCAACAAACGGAGCTGGACAAACCGGAGACCATGTGCAAAAATGACGTTGGACCCTCCCTTACCTTATACCAAACACCAAAATTAACTCGAAATGGATATAGACCTACATTCAAGAGCTACGACTCAAATTCTTATGGAAACACATGGGGAAATCCTCATTACTTTAGATTTCACAATGGCACCCAAAGCACGGGAAACAAAGAAAAGGAGATAAATCAGATGCTATAAAAATTAAAAACGTTTGTGCAGGCAAAGACACTATCAAGAGAGACAAAAGACAACCATGGAATGGGGGAAGTGCTTGCCAATCCTACATCTGACAAAGAATTAGGATTCAGAACATGTAAAGAGCTCTTACAACTCAACAATAGCAACAAAATAAGCCAGCCAGTTTAAAAACGGGCAAAAGACTTGAACATACGTTTCTCCCAAAATGACAAACACATGAGAACAAGCCCAGTGCCATTGGTCATTTGGGAAATATGCGTCAAAACCTCCTCGACATACATCACCCCCATCAGGACGCCTTTCTTGTTTTAAAGGAAAATAGCATGTGTCCATGAGGATGGGGAGAAACCGGAGCCTTCATGCAAGCTGGTGGGATGTAAAGGGCACAGCTGCCGTGGGCGACAGTTTGGCAAAGGGTTCAACATAGAATTGCCACTCATCTCAGCAATTTCACCCCTGGGTACATACAAGAGGATGGAGAGCAGGAACTCCGGCAGTGCTGGTACCGACACAAAGTTTATAGCGACATTATTCACAAAGGTCAAAAGGGGGGAACCACCCAAGGGGCCATCAGCAGGTGCCTGGATAAGCAAAATGTGGTGTATACCTGCCATAGAGTGTTACTCAGCCATAGACACGAATGACGCTGACACATGCCGTAACGTGGGTGAACCTTGGACATATTATGCTGAGTAAAATAAGCCATGACACAAAAAAGACAGGATGGCGTGATTCTACTTATATGAGGTATTGAGAGTCATCGAAGTCACAGACACAGAGGTTACCACGGCCTGGAGCGATGGGGGGGGTGAGGCATTGTTATTTCATGGGTGTGAGCTCCTGGGAAATGAAAAGTCCTGGGAAAACAGTGGGTAGTGATGATGGTCACATGACCTTGTGAATGTACTGAAGGTCACAGAATTGTATACTTAAAATGCTTTAAGTGGTAATTTTATTATATATATATATATATCTCCACAGTTTTTAAGGGGAAAAATAATCGATTACTTAAGGTAAAGGTACAATTAATATCTTATGGGGTTTGTGGCATATATGAGAAGCAAAAAGTGTGAAATAATAGCAGAAATGGAGTAGAGCAGGACAATGAAAGCGTGTGGTTGTGAAGTTCTTGTTTCACATGAAACGGTATAATGGAATGTGAGGGCAGGGTGTAATAAGTTGAAGATGTGGATAGGAAATTCTTGATCTCCCACAGCAAAAATAAATAAATAAATAAATAAATAAATAAATAAATAAATAAATAAATAAAATAGAGGGATATGGCTAGTTAGCCTGGAGATGAAATGAATCTTATGAAAACTGATTAATCAAAGGAGAAAGGGAATGAAAATGGTACAAAGAGCAGATGGGACAGACGGAGAGAAAAGAGCAAAGCTGGAGGGGAACCCGGCAGTGTTAATTAAAAAATTACACGTAAATGGGCTCATCGCCCCAAAGAAGGAAATGGTCGGGTTGAAAGAAAAACCAAAGCCCAACTTCACGCTCCCTGCGAGAAACTCGTTTTCAGAAAAAGTAGTGCTATACGTGTTCAATTAAAAGGTCGCAGTCCCTGGTGTTTCGTTTTCCCCCGTCACAGGGTGGGTATCGGAGACCTCAGGTCCAGTCCGTCTGTCCCAAAGCAGGTGGGCTCCCAGAGGACAGTTCTCAGAGCGCCACCCGCAGCACAATCCCCAGGGCACGGGCCACAGAAGCTTCCGTCCTGCCTGTATCTGGTGCCCCCAGTGGTCAAGATGCGTAAACGCAGCCCCTCCTGATGGCTGATAGGGCAGCAGCCCTGTCTCAGGGTGGCTCCCAGCTTGCCCAAGGCTGGTGCTGGTGCTGGTGCTGGTGCTGGTGCTGGTGCTGGTGCTGGTGCTGGTGCTGGTGCTGGGGCTGGGGCTGGGGCTGGAGCTGGGGCTGAGGCTGGGGCTGGGGTCAGGGTCCTGAAACTGGTAACAGCCCTTGGGGAGCTGCTATTTCTGGATACTTTGCCAGATGCCCCTTGCTGGGCTGAACTGGAGGCAGAGGGTACTCAGGGTAAGGCCAGAGGGACCCCAATCCCTGGCTGAGTTTTAGCTCTTCACCCTGCTCCCCAACTCTGTCCTTTCCTTAGGAGTAGGAACAGCCTAGCACAGGATCAGGATCAGGATCCCTGCAGACAGAAGCCCTCTGAGAGGGCACCCCCTTAGCTGGGGCTCTGCAGGGGCACCTGCTGTCAGAGCCATCAGCCACTGTCACACGGGCCCTGTGACCAACTCTGCATGGGGCCACGGTCCGAGTCCAATTTCTCTTCAGGGCTGCAGCTCAGCCTGCCATCTATTTGGGGTCTGAGGTGGACCAGGCTTGAAACTCGGACTGGGAGGTCAAGGTCAGGGCCACATTTGGGGCGGAGTCGGGGCTCAGGAAGAGAAGCAGGGCCGAGCGGCCTCTGGGTGCCACTCCTAAGGCCGCTATGACTTCTTAGCCTCCACACGGCAGCCCGGGCTCTGCCTTAAGGCTGCCAGATCACAGCGGCGAAGTGAGTTTCCTGCCGCACAGAAGCCATGGCTCCCGCAGGAGCACCTGCTGAGGCGGGCGGGTGGGACTGCCGGGTGTGGGAGGGCCTGGCCTTCCCCAGGCAATGTGAGAACAACGTGACACTGTTTCCCTCTGACGGGAGAAGGTGCTTTGATTTGTGCATGGATAACTCATCTCTTATAAACTTGAATCTTGGCCCCAGACTTTGCCCTCTAGAGCACGCTTTCTCTCATCAGGCGTGCGGGGGTTTGGGGGGGGGGGGGAGGGCGGGCTCTGCCCAGGAGACAGACCAGCCATCCCTGGCATGCGCCCAGCGATGACAGCGGTCCTTATTTTGCAGGAGAAGAAACTGGGGACCCAAGCACGCAGGGTGCTGCCTGGGCCCGATGCACGCTGTCCCTCACCGAAAGGTTTTCATTCCAAGTGTCAGGGGCTTCTTTGGTCTTGGAGAGGTTTTACACACCAACTCAAGGGGCGGGAGCACGTCTGGGGGTGCACATGCCCCCGAGCCCCAGACAGAGGAGAGAGCGGGTGGTACCACCCACACACCGTCCCACCTGCCCCTGCCCCTGCCCCCGAGACTTCCCGGAGGAGGCAGAGCACCCCCTCCAGGCAGAGGAAGAACCTGGCTGCAGAGGAATACTAGACCGCATTGCCTCCTCTCCTCGCAGGTGGGGAAACCGAGTCCAACGAGGGCGGGAGACCTCCCCAGGGTCCCCCAGCCGGTCAGAAGCAAAGCTGGGGTGCTACCTGGCTTGGCCTGCTCCCAGAAGAAGGGGCGGTGCCTATGAAAAGTGGCCCTGGAGCCAGAGGAGGGAGCCAGGGCCAGGGCTGGGGGCTGAGGAGAGGTGAGGGCAGTACTGCCAGAGGCTCCCGGACGGTGGGTGGGAGGGACCTGCGAGGCATGAAGCTCTGACTGCCTGCGGTGCGGCCAGAGGTCAGGAGGGGGCAAGAGGGGCCGGAGAAAAACCAGAGGTGGCAGGTGCCCCCCAGCAAATGGCCTCCTGCCCGAGGCCAGGTTCACATGGATAAACCTCAGGGGGGGGGGCCCATCCCAGAAAACCATCTATAATATGCCACCGCTTTTACCAAGTGCAAAGGAGGGGCAGCAGACAGCAGAGTGAGTAGGTGTGCACATCTGCAGGAAACACACCTTTTTTTTAAGCCCAAGAGCGGCAAACACAGCACTGGGGACAGGGGTGCCTCCAGGGCTCAGGGAGTGGACGCAGGTGGCTGGGAAGGGTGTGGCTCCTGAGATGAGCGATGAGCTTACAGCTGTTTAAGATATTATTAAACTCTCTATCGTCTTCACTGCGAACGCAGTTCTTACAGGCCCTTTATAAGCACACTGCTCCATCCTCAGCTCCTTCAATCCTCGCAGCAGCTCTGGGAAGCGGGTGGGCGGGAGGGCGGGGGGGGGGAATCCCCACTTCACAGGTGAGGAAACTGAGGTGCGTGCTTTGTTGGAGAATCCAGGCCCTGGTTCTCACCTGCGCAGTCTGATTTCGGAGTCCAGGGTCTCAGCCGCTCTATCAGCGACGTGCATTATTGTAGACGAGTGCTGTGTTTTTTTTTTTAATTCGATAGAAAATGGGAAGAAAGGAAGGAAGGAAGCTGCCCCTTTGTTCCCGATGAGATACAGACGTCCCGCACCTGCTCCCTCCCCCAGAGGGACCCTCTCCCTTCGCCTCCGGATCCCTGCTTTCCCTCCCCCTCCCATCTACCTACCCACCTGCCCACCGTGTCTTCTCTGGCATCCCACATTGGAGACATTGCTTTTGTGGGCACACTGGGTGGCAGGAAGCTACCCTGCCCCCCTGGGAAGCAACCCTGCTGAGCCTGGGCGGGGGGGGGGGGGGGGGGGGGGCCCGCCCTGCCCCTGGGGTGGAAGGGGGAGCTGAGTGCAGGGAGGGGCTGGGTGGCCACACCCCTCCTCCCGCCACCCCACCGAGGCCTCCTCCTGGCCGCTCCTGCAGCTTGCCCTCCCCTCCCACCCCAGCTCAGCCCCTCCCAGCCCCCTTATTTATAAACCATCTGGCCCGTGTCCCTGCCTGCCCCGACTGTTTGTGCAAAGCCTCAGCTGCTTCCCCTGATAACCCGAGGGCAGAGGTCCCGGGAGCCGGGAGGGGCTCCGGGCCAGCGGAGTTCTGGGGTGCTCTGCCTCCCCCTCCCCTGGACGCAGCTGCAGGGCCTGGTGCGTTGCACGCGCTCACAAATCGGTAGTTGTCCCCATCTAAAACCCGAATTTCTGTCCTGCCCCCGGGAGCCATTCCGACTGCCTGGCCGGCCCCTCAGTCAGCGCGGGAATTCAGAGAGGAGACGGCAGAGCCGGGAGAGGACGTACCCTCCTCCCTGAGAGGCAGCTGGTCTCTCTAATGCACCCCTGTCCCTCCACCGAGGGGCAGGAGCAAGGGAGAGGGAGGAGGGGGGACCTTGGCTCTGACCCCTGCTCCGCCCTCCTCGCTGTGGAACTCTGCATCGGCTGCCTAACCTCTCAGATTCATAGTTTCTCCGGCTATGAAGTGTCAGCCTTGTCTGTTTGTTGTTGTTGTTTCAAAGCCAGCACCCAGAACAGTGCCTGGCACCCAGTAGGATCTCAGTATGTTTCCCAGGCGGATGGCGGAGGGAACCCCTGCCTCTCAGCTCCCATCTGAGAATCCGGCGGAGCAGTGCAGGTGGAGCCCTGCCCAGGCCACGCATGGCAGGGACATTGCAAGTGGCAAGTTGCCTCTTCACTGACCACTCAGGGGCCCAGCCTCCCTCTGAACCCAGCCGGGAGCCCAGAGCCCAAGGAATCTGCTGAGAACACCCAGCTGCCTCCTCCCCAGCAGTGCCTCCTGCCTGTGACCCCATTTCCTGCCCACCCCGTGACCCCATTTCCTGCCCACCCTGTGACCCCATCTCCCTGCCACCCCGTGACCCCATCTCCCCGCCCACCCCGTGACCCCTCTCCCTGCCCACCCTGTGACCCCATTTCCTGCCCACCCCGTGACCCCATCTCCCCGCCCACCCCGTGACCCCATCTCCCCGCCCACCCTGTGACCCCTCTCCCTGCCCACCTTGTGACCCCATTTCCTGCCCACCCTGTGACCCCATCTCCCTGCCACCCTGTGACCCCCATCTCCTGCCCACCCGATGACCCCATCTCCCCGCCCACCCTGTGACCCCATTTCCTGCCCACCTGATGATCCCATCTCCCTGCCATCCTGTGACCCCATCTCCTGCCCACCTGATGACCCTATCTCCCCGCCCACCCTGTGACCCCATCTCCCTGCCACCCCGTGACCCCATCTCCCTGCCACCCCGTGACCCCATCTCCCCGCCCACCCCGTGACCCCATCTCCCCGCCCACCCGTGACCCCATCTCCTGCCCACCCCGTGACCCCATCTCCCTGCCACCCCGTGACCCCATCTCCCTGCCACCCCCTGACCCCATCTCCCCGCCCACCCCGAGACCCCATCTCCCTGCCCACCCCGTGACCCCATCTCCTGCCCACCCCGTGACCCCATCTCCCTGCCACCCCGTGACCCCATCTCCCCGCCCACCCCGTGACCCCATCTCCCTGCCACCCTGTGACCCCATCTCCCCGCCCACCCCGAGACCCCATCTCCTGCCCACCCTGTGACCCCATCTCCCCGCCCACCCTGTGACCCCATCTCCCTGCCACCCCGTGACCCCATCTCCTGCCCACCCCGTGACCCCATCTCCTGCCCACCCGTGTTCCCTCTGGGTAGGATGTGGAGAAACAGTGGCCCTGGCCACCCTGGGGGTCCAGCCTGCCAGACCTGGGCACTCCTTTGCTCCCTGCTCTTGTTCAGCGGACGTTTCTCTCCCCCTGTCGGGGTGAGGCGCGGGGCGGGCAGCTGAGAGCCTGTGGCCAGAGCAGCCTGGCCACCATGCCCTGGACACTTGCTGTGCCAGGGAGCTCTGGGGACTGCGAGGCCATTGCAGGGCGGGTTGGGGCTGCCCCCCGGCGACAAGGAGTGGCCCCAAAACAGGCAGCCGGAGGGGAGGCGCAGGAGCACAAGGGACAGGTCCAGGCAACGCCTAGCCCAGTGCGCACTCACACCCCCGCTCGGCGGTGAGAGAGCCGGTGTGCGGGCCGGCCGGCCTGGCCACCTCGGGGCCCTGGCTCTGGCAGCTCCAGAGGAGCACCTGCCGGCTCGGCTCAGCCCCGACCTGCACCACCTTTGCCCACAGCCCGGGAGCTTGGCAGGGACGCCAGCCCCAGCGGCTTCCCACACAACGGAAGCCGGTCAATGATTCACCAAGCTCCTCTCCGGGGGCCGCTCCGGGCGCTCCGGGCCCTGCCGCTGGCTGCGGGACAGGCTCCCGGGGTGTCAGGACAGAGCCCGAGGGTTAATCAGTGACGGCCCAGAGGAAGTCACTGTGCGGAGGGGGGGCCTCCCGCTCCCTCCCTCCCTGTTTGTACCTCCTAACCTTTGTAATCTCTTGCTTTCCCTTAGAAACGGGCTGTTTCTATCTCTCCCCGCCACCTCCCCACTCCTTCCTTCCGTCTCTCTCGGGCACACGTGTGCACACCCTCGCTGCCTCCCTTGCCCCCTGCACCCCGGGCACCCTCACTCTGAGCTCAGAACCTCTCTCACTGCCCTCAAGAGAGAAAGCAAGCCACCTGGGTTCGAAGCCAGGACTCGGAGGGCTAAGGGCCCCCCTGAGACCACACCCGGGCGCCATGTCCAGGCCGTGTGCCGCAGAAAGCAATGCTCTGACACGGCAACACCAGCTGCTCCCGAGAGGGGTCTGCGGACACAGAAGGGCGGCGGGCCCTGGCTTAGAGAGGGAGGGCTTTTATCGCAGGACTTGTCAGAGCCTTTCCCGTGGTCTGAGGGCCGGAGAGCAACGTGGTTTCCCAACGTACCTCATCCCCGGACAGAGCCGGGCTCTCCCTCTGCGAGGACCAGGAGGGCGGTGACACACGGGAGCCCAGGTGCCCGGCCTGAGCCCAGGCCCATGAGTCACACCTGCTGCTGGGAGCCGCAGGCTGCTGAGCTCCCCTTCAGACCCAGCTCTCCAGGATTTCCTCCCAGGGAAAACTCCCGAAGGGCGGCCTGGGGTGGCTTCACACTCAGGGGGGAGGAGGGACACGGGCAGGGAGCTGGGAGCCCTCGGAACTTTCTGGAACTGAAGGCGTGGGCCCCACGGAGGCATTCCTGGCCTTGGTGTCGCTAGGCCCCACATTCCTGGAGGCAAATGCCACGGGACCTCCCAGCCCAGGAAGGCCCCACCGACGCCTGGCCGCGGACATTCTTGGAGTTCGTCTCAGATGGAAGGAGCCGCAGTCACGATCCAGGGGCATCTGAGACACCTGGAACGTCACCCAGTTTAACCCCCCTCCCACCCCCACTCCCCCGTTCTCACCTGGGGGCCCTGGGATCCTGGGCGCGGAGCAGAGGCCTCCCGGGATCTGCAGAGAAGCAGGAAGGAGACAGGGGGAAGCGTGTCCCTATCTTCGCTGCTGAGACCCAGGCCCGGGGCGGAAGCACAGGTGTAAGATCAGAGTCACGTGCACGTATTTCAGAGCCGCAGGTGCGTGCTCACCGCCGAGGGCCCGCGCCAGGGGCCTGCGGAAATGAAAGGGTCTGTGCCTGGGACCCTGGGTGATGCTGCCTCCGGAGCCAGCTTCGGGCGGCACTGTGATGGAGACACAACACGAGCTTCTTTTTCACACTTTTTCTAACTTGGATCTCACCGGGTGGACACCTCTGGTGTAGACATGGATTGGAAGCTTTGGTGCCCACCCAGAGGTGACAGGCCACATTCAGAACAGCCACGTGTGTCAGTGGCACCAGTCCCCAGAACTTCCCCAGGGGATGGTACAGGCGGGACAGGGTCCCCAGGGCCCCCCTGCTGATGACGGGTTGACCCGTCAAGTCCTGGGCATGGAGAGGCCCAGAGGTGACCAGAGGCTGGGGAGAAACCAGGGTGGCCAGGGAGACTACTGCAGCGGGGACACTTGAGGAGCTCACACCAGATGGAAGTATTTATTTCATTTTTAAAAAATATATATATTTTATTGATTTTTTACAGAGAGGAAGGGAGAGGGATAGAGAGCTAGAAACATCGACGAGAGAGAAATATCGATCAGCTGCCTCCTGTACACCCTCTACTGGGGATGTGCCCACAACCAAGGTACATGCCCTTGACTGGAATCGAACCTGGGGCCCTTCAGCCTGCAGGCCTACGCTCTACCCACTGAGCCAAACCGGTCAGGGCCAGATGGAAGTATTTCATGTTTGGAACCCGGTGAGGCCGCACCGACCCATAAGGCTGAAGGTCAGTTATGCCTGCAGCTCGTTCCCCACCAATACACTGGGACGAACAGACAAATAAGCAAAACCCCAGATGCGGAGAGTGGGATTTTGTTGGAATGAGGGAGAGCCGCCCAGCGGAACGAGTGCATTCATTTCTGGGTGCCCTTCGCCGGTGGCCTCTGCACCCCAGGGCCAGGGGCACTGGCGGGGACCAGCTCCTGAGAGCTGGGAGGAGGAAGGTCCTGCAAGCCCAGGCCTTGCCTGCCTTCCCACCTCCAGAAGCGCCCCCTTTCCAGCCGCCGGGACAGGGAACCTCGCTGCCTGTGGGTCCTCAGCCCCCAACGGTGGCCCTGCGCCGGCCCTCAGCTGGCAGCACATTCCGATCATCGCCCTCATTGTATGCTAAACCTAAAGCAAACAAGGTGTCATGCCCAGCAGCTCGTCCATAAAACATTAATCACTGTCCTCCTTCTGGAGAGGCCCCTGACCAGGGAAGGTGTGCCCCACGGGAGAGATGGAAAAACCCTAATGGGCTGCACGCGGCCGGCCACGCCAAGGGCAGGGGCCCTGGCACTTGTCCCTCCAGTGCTTTTCCAGACCAGCTCCTGGCTCTGGCTCCAAGGATACTGGTCCCCAGCCTGGAACCCCGAAAGGAAGAGAACCGTCTCGGCAGCTACCAAGTCCCCCCCAAAGGCGATGTGGCCCTTGGGACCAAGTGGCAAATGGCTTCCTTGAGCCATCCACAGATGTCCTGTGTCCCTCTTTGAGCCCGCACAAGCTTTTGAGGCAACTCAAGAGGCTGGGGACCACTGAGGCTGGATGGCGTCTCTGTCTCTGTCTGGCCGGTTGACTGACCCCCGTGCAGGTAGCTTCACAGGTCCATTCTTCTCCGGCGGACCCCTCAGCACCTCTCGGGGCCTGGAGGGAGGAACCCCCTTGATCCTGGAGGAGGAAGGGAAATACGAGTTGCTGGATGCTTAGAAACCCAGGACTGGCTGACCCAAGGCTTGAGGTCATGCATATGTGCACCTGAAAAGCAGCTTCAGGCAGATCTGCACAGTGACCACAGAGGGAGCTTCAGGTTGTTCCCTCCAAAGGGCTTTGGAAAATGGTGTGATCTGGGCCAGCTTCCTCCGAGGCCTCGCAGCAGGTGGGGCGATTGTGGAAGGGCGACTCTTTGCTCTTGAGAGTTTAATGGAGAGACAAATATTCTAGGATTGAGGCACTGCTGGATGGCATCATGCTTCCTGCTGGGCCAAGTGCAGAGGGCATGGCCTTCTGGGCCGGCTGAGCCACCTCCGTGTGCATATCTCGGGACCACAGGGAGTCCAGTGGGGAAGGGACCTGCTGGCTGGTCTCCGCAGAGACTCAGCGGATGGGGTGGTAGGTGCCCCACCCACCCACCAAAGCACCTCATGTGTGCAGTGGCTCGATGCTTGGCAGCTGGGGGACAACGGTTGAGTCATGGAATCTTCCAGGAAATTTACTCTCTCCATTAAAGTTTGATGAACAAAACTGACAAGGGCTCTGGTTGTTCTAGAAGCCCCATGCCAGTTCTAGTTATTCCCCCAAAACCTCTCTTCTGTGCTAGGCTGGACAGAACATGAGCAGAGTGGAGTCAGGCATGACCCTTGAGAGTGGGGGTATCTGAAGCACTGAACGCACAGGCTGGAAGATGACAGGGAGTCTGGGATAGCCTGGCCACAAAGCTCTTGCTCCTAGACTTGCATGGATTCTGAGGCCCCTTCGTAGTGCACTAATAGTCCTCAGCTTGCAGCACTGCCCTTCCCTTCCCCATGTACTCTCCTGGGAAAGAACAACCTCTGAATGAGCAGGTTTAGCAGACATTTTCCTTCCAGATAGAGGGTCAGTCAGACTAGAGGGCACTGGGGAGGCTGTGATGGTGCCAGTGCCAGGAGAGCAGCCTGGGGCCAGGTGGTGCCAGTGTGTCTCAGGCAGACTCTGTGTCCAGCTGGCCCCGGAAGGAAGTGCTTCTCCTGGTGCTAGAATCCCCTCCAGCCAGGTGGTCTTTTCCCTTCCTCTTCCCTCTTCACACCTTCCAGGCAGGGGAAGCCTGGCAGCCCAGCTGGCCCAGAGCTAAACTTAACGGAGGTCGTGACAAAACAGGGGAGCACCACAGAATGGAAAGAGCCCCATTGCTGAAGCCAGACCGGGGGCAGGTTCAAGTCCCGATTCTGGCCCCAGCCTTTTGTGAGAGCGTGGGCCCATCATTTCATCTTCAGGGGCCTCAGCGTCCTCCGTAAATGGGGGCAGTCATCTCTGCCTTCCAAGAATGCCATAAAGATTAGAAAGACTGCATGCAAAGTCCCAGGGGAGTTTCTCACAAACAGTAAGCTCCCGCCTGGCACTAGAAGTTATAACTAAGCCATCAATAAGAAAGGCTCTGCCCTGGAGTGGCCAGGGCCGGTCCAGGAAGAGTAGGGGTTGAGGTGGGGGTGGCCAGGGCCCATGGTGGGGACTGAGAGGGCTTCGCGCCTGCAAGGATAGGACGCCATAAGAAGACAAGCCAAGCAGGGCTGTGAGAGAGAGCCTCGCACACCCTCCCAATCCGGCCTGGGCTGCCATGGGCGAGTGACTAGTCCACATTTTGTCAGTTCAAGGGGCCTGGGGTGGGAGACAGGGCCTTTTTCAGCCCACACTGGCCTTGGACTGCAGGAGGACAGGGAAAGGGCCAGGCAGAGGGGTCCTTTCCTGGCTCCTGGTCCCCTCCAGATAGAGGCCAGCCCACTCTGACCTCTCTTTTCTGACCAAAGCCACAGACCCTCCAGGGAAAATGCCCACTCGGGGTGGAGGTGCCCACAGAGCTCCGGGCCTGAGCTGTCTCCCTCTGAGCTTCTGCAGGTCATGGCCTCTGCCTGGTGCTCACTCCACTCAGCTCAGCTGCGTGAGCCTGCCTCCCCCAGGGGACTGAGCCTTGGGCCCCAGTACCCAGCCCAGGGGTGGGTGGGGTCAGAAATAGGAGGGAAGGGACAAGGAGGGACACCTGGGCCATCCCTAGGTCCTCCTAGGAGGAGGGCAGAGGGTCTAATGGGACTGTCACACTTCAGACCTGCTGCTCCCCACCCCTTCGTGTGCTGGAATAAAAAACAGGCCCCACCAGGGACAGGACCCTGTACCCCTCAGGCCGAGACCAGAGGTCCTGGGGCAGGAGGGCGGGCAGGGCCTCCGTGGGTGCATCCCTCCCTCCTCCCAGACCCGGAGGTCTTCCATGGAAACCCGGTGATGAAAGAAAGCCACAGGAAGCCTGGGTGACATTAAAAGTCATTTTCCTTTATTTATTTATTTTTTTTAACATACAATGAAATTCCAATTCCCAAGAGACATGTGCAGAGCAGGCAGAAGCAGGGCCTGGTGAACAACAGCACGAACAGGCAGGGGCGTAGGCCTGCCCCTACTCCCCTCCGGCACAACCCTCGGCCCCCGGGCCTGTGGCCCCTGCCCAGGCCGAAACAGAGAAGCTAGGGTGAGAGGGGCCAGTCTCATGGGCCAGGTAGTAGCCAGAGACATGGCCTTGGCTGATAGGCCTGGCCAAATCATGACCTAGCTGTGGGCCCTTGGGCCTCAGTTTCCTTATCTGTAAGGTGGGCTGGAAGTCCCTGCAAGGGAATGGGAAAGAGCGTGTGCAGATGGGCTCGGGGACTGTTAGGGCCTCCTGCTTCTGGGTACCTGGGTATGGTGTCCCGGTTTTGTCACCATCGCGGCTGTGGGCACGTAGGGGACCTGCTCTGGCTCTGATGGGATTGAATGGACTGTAGATGGCTGCCCTTGAAACCAACCTTGTGCTCTGAACTATAGGTACTTGGGCTGCAGCCGCAGGTCCTTCATCAGGACAAGGCCAAGGCCACGGCAGACTCTCCCTCCAGGTAAGTGAGGAGGGAAGGCTGTGGCCTGGGTCACACGGGGGCCTGAATGCCTCCAGCCAGGAGCTCAGCAGCAAGGGGGCAAGCTGCTCCTCGCCCCTCACCATCAGCTGGGGCCTTGGAAACCCCTGAGGTCCAGCCAGGGCATCTGCTGCCGTGGGCCGAGCCACATCTGTCCCCACTGTCCTTTCATAAACACATGCTTGCGTCACAGGGACCTGTGTCTCCTCTGGCAGGAGGGAGGAAGCGGAGAACCGGGTAATGGTCCAGGTGATGCAGCGATAGGCAGAAAAGACCAACTAACACTCAGCGTTCCTCCTTTGACCTCTAAGTGCCTTCCCTGGGCAGCAGCAGGCCCTGTCTGGTTCCAGCGGCTGGCCTGGCCACTGCTCGCTGCATCTGTGCTGGGGGAAAGAACCCCCCGGCGAGAGTGGAAGACGCGGATGCAGACAGCATCTTCCGGAGCCCACAGTGCGCCTACACTCACAGAACCCCAGAGGGGGACCTCGGGCCCCGGGGCGTTCTCTGTCCCTGCCCCTCTCAGACGGGGGCACGGAAGCAAGGCACACGGCGCGGGCCAAGCTGGTCACCGCTCGCTCCTAAGCCGCCCCTCCCGGGGTCTCTTTTCCCGAGAAGCACCCCTGGGGGCAAAGTGCAAGTGACAGGAGAAGGCTGCACCAGAGGCGCAGAGCGATGACAGCGGGGCCCCAGGCACCTGCGGCCAGTGAGCTGGGGAGCTGCGTTGGGGTGAGGGGCTTTCTGGCACACTCTGAGGGCGGGTGCCTCTCTTTCAGCTCCTCTGGGACCTCCAGGGAGTGGGCGAGTGGGCAGTCTGGGTCTCCAGGAAGCCCCAAGGCCAGGCAGCAGAGAAAGAGAAAGAAAGTGATAGGAAGAGCCCAAATCAGGCGTGGCCACGCACGTCCCTCGGATCTTCGGCGAGAGACTTCGGCCAGCTCGTCAGAGTGTCTACAATGTGGGTTCCACCCGCCCCTCCCGCCGCCCGCCCCTGCCCCCTCCCCCGGCGATCGCGGGGCCAGGCCCTCTACTTGGGCTTCATCTCCACCCGGGAGTGGAGGTCGTCGCCGTCCAGGTCGTACTCCTCGGCCTGGCCGCTGGTGCACACCTTCATGCGGTCCGAGAGGTCGCTGCTGCGCGGCGCCAGGATGAAGTCGTAGATGAGCACGGCCAGGGCGGCCCCGATGAACGGCCCCACCCAGAAGACCTGGGCGGAGAGCGTGCTCAGCGGGCAGGGCCAGCCTCCCTCCGGCCATGGACGGTCCCCGCCCCCGGGGGGGGGGGCTGTCCCTGCGCTCCCCGCCCCACCACCCCCCGAGGGGTTCTCTCCCACCTGTGCCAGCGCTGCACCCCAGCTTCCTGACGCCAGTGCCCCCCACGTCTGGCCCAAGCCCGGACAGTGGGAGTGGGCATCTCCCTGCCCCCGTGTGGCCCCGCTCGGCCCCTTCCTGAGGCTGGCCACTGTCCCGCCCCGCTGCAGAGAGAGGGTCACAGAGGCCAGATGGGTAACAGGCTGGCCTGGAACAGACACACCAACAGTGCCCAGCCGGTGTGGCTCAGTGGTTGAGCGTTGATGTATGGACCGGGAAGTCACGGATCGATTCCCGGTCAGAGCACACACCTGGGTTATGAGCTCCATCCCCAGTAGGAGTAGGGGGCGTGCAGGAGGCAGTCAATCATTGCTTCTCTCTCATCAATGTTTCTCTCTCTCTCTCTTCCTCTCCCTTCCTCTCTAAAAAGCAATAAAAACATATTTTTTTGAAGCACACCAACAGCAAGAGCAGCGAAATCCATGGAGCCCTGACCCCGTGCTGAGCTCAGCTTGGGGGCAGTGAGGCCGGCTGTCCCCCCTGGCGGGCAGGGGGTGCCGCTGCACCCCAGCTTCACAGCTCAGGAAGTAGGCTGGAGAGGCCAGCAGCCTGCCCAGGTCATGCCCAGGTGGAAAGTGGCAGAGCCGGGACTCGGGCCTGACTCCCGACCTTGCTGCTGGCCGAGCTGGGAGGGGACCATAGCCCTCGCTGTTCCAGGCCTGGCCCACGGCGCTCCACCGCAGCTCTGTGTCCAGACCCCCTGCCCCGGCTCCTCCCAGGGCCTCTGCCACGGGGGGGGGGGGGGGGGGGGCTCCCGCGGCGCCATGGCCTCCCACCCACCGCCAGGGCAGCCCTCAGCGCTTACCCAGTGGTCCTTGAAGTTGTTACTGATCACAGACGAGCCGAAGGACCGGGCAGGGTTGATGCTGCAGCCCGTGTAGTCGATCTGTGAAGGGAAGCACGTGGCAGAGGGAGGGGAGACAGAGAAACACACAGGGGGAGAGGAAGAAAAAGACAGAGAAAAGCAGACAGGTGGCAATCAGCACCAGAAAGATGGTCAGGAGGCCCCTGCCCTTCCCTCTCGTAGGCAGAACCTGCCTCCCCACCATCCTCCCTCCGTCCCTCCTTCCCTCCCCCCTCCCGCCGAGGCCCAAAGAGCTGATAGCCCCACAGAATAGCCCAGTCTGGGTCCCTTCCCCTGCCCATGGCAGGATACCCCCGCAGCCCCTGCCTGGCCTTGCCCTCTCCACCCCACCCCCACCCCCACTCCACTCACCGCCAGCAGGTGTCCCAAGGCCACGGAGAGGCCTATGGCAAGCGGGGCTGAGCCCCCCAGGTCCCGGCGCCTCCGGTCGGTGGTGGCCAGCACGCACAGCACCAGCTGCAGGGTGGCGATGATCTCGATGCCCAGGCCCTGGCCCGCGTTCACGCCGGAGGCCAGCTGTAGGGGACAGGGACAGCGAGGCTCCATGAGGCCCGGGCACCATGGGCCAGACCCTCTGTGCCCTGAGAGCCCACCACAGCACCCGTGGCTGTGCCCGGAGGGGCTGGGCCCTCCCCAAGCACACACAGCGGGTGGTGGCACCAGGCCTGTCCGTCTCACACCGGCTGAGGGAGCACCAGCTGGGCCCTGGTACCTGCCCAGAGGCCTTGGTCTACTGGGACCGAGGCCATAGGCGAGGCCCGGCAGGGGAAGAGATGGTAAGGGACACTCAGTGATAGGCATGGGAGGAAGCAAATGGGTGGGAGGGCCCCGCTGGAGACATTGCTTTTTCCCAAAAGTCCAGGACTTTCTACCCCTTCCCTGGCTGCATCTAACCTCCCCAAGCTGGGAGGTCCTCCTCAGCCGGCCCAGCTCCCTTGGTGCCTCTCTCCTTCGGGCCTGCCTCCTCCCCACCTCTGTCTGGCTCCCCGGATCCGGAACCTCTCCCACTTCCGGGCAGCACCTTCCCTGCCTGCCCCCCCCCTCCCTCCCTGTCCAGCCTCCTCCCTCTCTCTGGCCACACAGGCCCCTGCACCACATCTAGCGGTCACTTGCCCCCGGGCCGCTTTCAGTGGCATGACTCATGGAAAAGGAAGGGAATGGGAGCTGCTGTGAGGTCCCCGGAGCCCACCCCCTGCGGCTGCACCAGGGAGACCCTTCCTCAGGAGCCCCTGCCCCGCCCGCTGGGGGCTGTCTCTCAGGACCAGGTGCCCACACAGAGGGCCTGGGCCCCATCAGCACAGGCCCGCCCCCAAAGATGCCCGGATGTGGCCCCATGGGCTGCCTTCTCCCAGGCAGGGCCGGGGTGTCCCAGGAAGCCTACACGTGAAGGAGTCCCGTCCCCAGGGCAGGGGCTGTGTCTCCAGGGTAGTGGGGGCTCTGCAGAATCCCAGGTGGGGGGCCCTTCTCCCTCCGGAGGCTTTCCCAGCCACCCAGGGAGGGCGGCTCACAGAACAATCCTCTTCCCGCCTTTGTCTGCAGCCCTGGGTCACAGGGAAAGTGACTCACATCCCTGCCCTGCGTCTGAGCCCCGGCTCGGCCAGCCCTCGGCTCCTCGCCTCGCTGGCCCTCGGTGTCCCCGTCTATAAACTAGATCCCAGGGGGCGGGGGGGAGGGGGGACGGGACGGTCCCGGGGCGTTTGGATCCGGAGAGCTGTGGCTTTGTTCTGGTTCTTGTCCCTCTTATCCAGGGACTGGACAGGCAGGAGGGGAGGGCCTGGCTGTGAGGGGTGTGGAGACAGGGGGGTGGCCTGCCCGGTCCCAAACAGGCTCCGCGGAGGCCCGGCCGGTGAGGCGGGGCCCGTCACACTCACACCTGCCGCTGCCCTCCGTGCCTGCACGCCCTGGAAGCTCAGGCCCCCCTCCCGCCGCTCCCCCGCTCCCCAGGGTCGGCCTAATTGCCGGCTGGCGGGAGGCCCGAACCCAGCCCTTGCACGCTGATTAATGGAGCCCTCGCTCTAAGTGGCTCCCGCCTCGTACTCCCCCATCCCCGCCCGCCGCGCTCACAGATGTGGCCTGGATGAGCTCATCTCCTCCCCCGGCTCTCCACCAGGTCTGAGCATCCCGGCCCCGGCTCTCCCCAGGGCACCGCTTTCCATGAGAGGGGAGCAGGGACCGGTGCCCTGCCCTGCCCTCGGAGTCCACAGGAACGGGCCGCCCGCCCTGGCGTCTCCAGGCTGGCCCTTCCTGGCTGCCCAGACCCCTCAGAGCCTGACAGCCAGAGCCACCCCGGCTGAGAATCCTCCGCTCCCAGAACCTGGTACCTCCACCACCACCCTCAGGAAGCCCCCCTGATTGCTCCCCTGGCTACCGACCGCCTCTCCTTGGACGGCCACGGCGCCGGCGTCACTGACATCTGGAAAAACTTGATGATTCAGAACTGGAAAGGGGTAGTGAAACCCGATGTCCAGGAAAGAGCGGGTAAAAGTTCTAAACATATGTTACTATTTGCAACCCATTAAACTGGAAACAATTAAACACGCAGCCAGTCCCAGCTGCGGTCACTCGCCATGGAGAAAAGTACACGTTTGCACACCCACCCCGGGGCCCTCCCGCCCAGCCCGGGGCCGATCGTTCGCTGATGAGGAAAGGAACAGCTTTGTGCGTGCAGGTGGGAATAACAGGAAAGTCCACGCGTCCCCTGTGACGCCCCTGAAAGGCACGCGTGTGCGAACCAAGCCCACGGAAGCCGGCTCTCATGGCGCATTCAGGCTCCTCTCCCTCCCATTTCCCCCCTCCCTCCCCTCAGCTCCAAGAAGCCTTCCCAGGTCCCTGGCCAGGAGCAGCTCCTGTGGTTACCCCGCCAGCCCTCCCTGAACTGCCCGAATCTTCTGTCTCCTATGGGGGTGCTCACCCACCCGCCACCGCCCCCTCCCCCCGGGGCTGAGAGCTCAGTGAGGGAGGGCAGGAGGCTCCCCAGCTCCCGGCCCAGCCCCTGGAGGGACACTCGCGGTGCGGTTTACGGTTTACGTAAGTGGTGAGGATGATAATTATCTAGAACTGCCCCCTCCCGGAGGCAGCCGGATCCGGGAAGCTCTCTGGCCCCCAAGGAAGGTTCATTTGCTTTCTCGCTGGGGGACCACAGGCCAGTCGTCAGCTTCCGTGGTCCCTGCGGGCGGGCGGCCGGTGCCAGGGCCCTGTGTGACGGTGGGTGGGGGGTGGAGGCTCAGGGAGGAGGCAGCACAGCCAGGATCCTGGCCCCGGGTCTGTGCCTCCCACACGCCCAGGCCACGGCACTGGGGGCCACAGGCCAGGCCCGGGGACCCGGCTGCTCCCAGCGTGGACTGGGCAGCCGGCAGGAGACGGCTCTTTAGCTGCCAGTGTGTCCTGGCACCAGAGTGGCACAGGGCCGACCTCTCCAGGCAATAAGCCTCAAACCCGCTCTCCTGCCTGTGGGCAAGCTGGCCAAGGTAATTCCGAGGCCCGGGCCCCCTGGTTGGCCTGGACGCTGGCACCCCACGGGTGAGGCCTGCCGAGAGAGTGCCAGGCCTGCCGAGCACCTTCTCTAGAAGAGCAGGGGACGGGAGACAGCGAGGCTGCTGCCACCCAAGGCACAGCACTCTCACTGGGGGCATGTGCTTGATTTAAGGAGGATAGGTCAACTCTGCACCTCCAAATCTGAGAATATCTTCAGCCCACTCGAGACATTCAGACACACCTGCTGTGCACTGGCCGGTGGGTCCACTGACTCCGAGAACCCCCACCACATGGGTCCCGGGTCCCTGAGGCGCGTGGCCCTGGATGGCCGTGCTGGGTGGCATGGCCGGGGGTGCAGGCGTGTGTGTTCCTGTGTGTCGCACACCCCCACAAAGGTGCCCCTGCTGGCTGGGAGGGGGAGGAGGCGGGAAGGAGGCCCCTCGAGTGAGGGAGAGCAGGTCTCAGAAGGCCCTTTATTTGCTCGCAGAAGCCATTCCATCTTCCTGACAAGAAACAATACACAAAGCAATGGCTTCCTCCAGCCTCCCTCCCCCGCCCCCAGCAGCCCCTGCCCTGCGGCCGGAGAGGAAGAGGCTGCACTGAGGAGCCCCCGCCCCACCCTCCGCGTGCCAAGGCCTGAGTGGAGCCTCCCAGACTTGAGAATTGCCCCACACCCACATGCGTGTTCCCCCCCGTACCATGGACCAGTGTGTGTGTGCATGTGCATGTATGTGTGTGTAGGGAGGTGAGTGTGTGTGTGCCTGTGTATATGTGTGCGTGTATACGTGTACGTGTGTGTGAGTGTGTGCATGGGGGTGAGTGTGTGTGAGTGCATGTGCATGTATGTGTGTGTAGGGAGGTGAGTGTGTGTGTGCCTGTGTATATGTGTGCGTGTATACGTGTACGTGTGTGTGAGTGTGTGCATGGGGGTGAGTGTGTGTGAGTGCATGTGCATGTATGTGTGTGTAGGGAGGTGAGTGTGTGTGTGCCTGTGTATATGTGTGCGTGTATACGTGTACGTGTGTGTGAGTGTGTGCATGGGGGTGAGTGTGTATGAGTGCGTGTGTTGGTGCAGCTTAAGTGTGTCCACTTAGGAAAACGGGGGCCTTGGATTGGACGCTCCAGGACCCCTCCCTTCCCGACCTGGACCCCCACCTCTGAGACCTAGGATCACCTCCTCCGGTGCAGAGCGCGTCACAGGACCTCTGCGGCCCAGATCCTCCTGGCGGGGCCCTGAGGAGAGGCCGCCGGCTGGGAGGCCTCCGCGGTGGGAGGGGGGCTGTGGCTGAGGAAGCAGGGCAAGGTGTGTCCCCTCAGACCGAGGCGCCGTCTCAGAGCGGCACCCCTTCTGATGCGGGTTCCCCCGCGGGCCTGGCCCGGGCAGGGGTGGGGCAGCCAGGGGCCAGCGGGCCGCTGAGAGGGCTCGGGGGTGAGCGGCCTCAGAGGTCCATGGGGAGGCAAGTCTCCACCGCAGGCCTGCTCTCTGTGCCGCCCCCTCCTCTGAGCCAGGCTGGAAACCATAATTACAGGCCCAGCTGGGCACCCCAGCCCGCCGCCCCACCAGCCCCGCCCAGCCCCGCCCCAGCAGGCCTGGCGGACAGGGTCCTTGGGAAATTCTGGCCTCCCTTTCCCCAGCCCACGGCCAGCTCTGGAGGAGGCAGGAGGGGTCCCCAACTCTGGAAGGGGTGGTGGCATGGGGGCCTCTCACTCTGGTTGGGGAAACTGAGGCCCGGGAAACCGGAGAAGAGGCAGGTTTAGGGCTGAGGTCAGGCCTCGGAGGCAGCAGGCAAAGGCAGTCGGGCCCTGAGTCGGCAGGGCTAAGAAAGAGCCCCGAAGAGGGGAGTTTGTGCTCTGCCTGAGCCCCCTGAGGCGCTGGCACGGCAGGCACTGGGATGGCCAATCCCTCAGGGGCACAGTCAGACCCTGGCCTGGTCCTGAGCCCTCACCGTCCTCCAGAACCCACCCTCCTGCCATGATCCCCGTCCGGCCACAACCCACAACGCCCAGGCCACGGCCTCTCACTGGCCCCTCGCCTTCGCTGACAGCCCTTCCCTCGCGGGTCTCCTCACTGAGGCTCATGTGACACGTCCTCCCGGAAGCCTTCCTGGCCCTCCCCTCCCCGCAGGTCAGAAGTCGCCTGGCCACCCTGACACCTCTTATCACATCTGCCTCCTGCCTCCTATCACGGGCAGCTGTGCACAGGGCTTATCTCGCCCAGACCCAGACCGTGGGCTTCCCCGGGGCAGGGAGCGGCTGGCTCAGCCCGCACTGAGCCTGCAGCGGCCATGGCCCTGAGAGCGGGCGGCCAGGGGGAGACAGCGAGGGGAGAGGGCCGAGGGGAGACAGCGAGGGGAGAGGCGGAGGAGCCGGGTGCTCAGGACGGCATCCTCTACACCCAGAGCGCAGCCCCGCCCCGCTGTGTCCCCATCTCACAGGCCGGACCCAGGGCCGTCCAGGCAAGGCCGTTGCAGGGAGTCACACCGGGCAGCAGTGGCTGAGCTCTGGCAGGAGCGGGCGGGGCACTGCCCCCGCCCCCCAGCCTCTCACCTTGGCCAAAATTGGAGTTTGACCCTTAGGACCAGCCGGGAGTCCTGCAGGCTGGACAGGCCCGGGGTCCCTCCAGGGCGCACCCTGAGCCCTGACTCAGTGGGGAGAAAGTTCCCCGGGGGCCATCCCTGACTCACCCCAACCACTTCCTGCCACTTTTCCCCCTATTTTCCTTGGAAATCTCCATGCCAATGCCTGGCTCCACCCAGACTTGGTTAGGGTGGGGCCCGGGGCCCAAGGGGAACCCCCTCCCCCGCCTCCCCCACCCCCCCCAACACACTAGGGTCTGGAGGAAAGAGTAAGCTACCAGCTTTGTAAACTGGTCTCTGTGCCTCTTGAGGTCCAGGGTCTGACAGGCCGGCCCCCGGGGCGGGCGGGAGACTGTGCCGCAGGTGGACAGGGCAGCGCTGGGCCCCAGCACAGAGCTCAGCTCACTCCTGTCCAGCTCGGCCCCTGGGCCTCAGCCCAGCCCTGGGCAGGGTGATAACCGTCAGCCCCCGGCGCCTGCTGAGAGCGCGGGTGTGGCCAAGAGCTATCAGACACCTAGGTGCCCATGTGCAGCCTCGGGCCCTGGGCTCCACGGAACCGCAGCGAGTTAGCAGCCGATAGGACTGCCCCCAGCCAGGCCTGGCCCCCCAGGAGGCTGCCCCCTCCCCCTCCTGCCTCCAGCCTGCCCAGCCCAGGGATGAGGGCGACTCTGGAAAGTGGAGGCCAGAAAGGGGACGAGACCCTGGAGCAGGGTGTGGCCAGGTCAGACGGCATTAGCCTGGTGCACGGTGGTGGAGGGGACCGAGCTCCCCGGCAGAGGCCTGTCCCTGGAGAGGGAGGGTCAGGAGGGGCCCGGAAAGCCTGGGGGCCCAGCTCCTCCCCTCGCAGGACCACCTCCCAGCCCATCAAGCCGGCTGAGCTCCAGGGGCAGCCTCCCTGCCCAGAGGGGCACTCCCTGAGGTGGCCTGGCTCTGCCCCCACCAAGAGGCTGAGGCGGGAGGGCCGTGCCCCTTCCACCCTCCGGGCATTGCCTTCCTGACTAAAGTCTAAACTCCAGCAGCGCGGCTAATCGTTAACCGTGGGCCGAGCGGCGCTGGCTCTCCCCAGAGCTGGGCGAGGTGTCACTGTGACACGAACGCTGATCCCCTGCCCTCTGCACAGATCCTGCCGCCCGGCCTGAGCCTTGGCGGGGAAGCCGGAGGACAGTCCCAGTCACCACCCAGTGCCATCTCCCGCCCGGTCCCCACCCCGCCGCCCTGCCCAGGGCCCGCCAGCCTCTCTCTCCACAGGAGTCCTAAGTCCTCCTCTCGGCTCCCTGGCCTCTCCCCTCCCCGGGAGAGCACCCCCACCAGGTGCTTCTCCACATCCTGCAAGCCTCAGTCAGCCTCTGGGCCAAAAGCCCCCCTGCTGTGGCCCAAGCAGGGGGCGGGGCATGCACTTGGCCTGGGGTCTGGAAAAGCCTGGGTCTGCGACAGCGGGCGGCGGCAGCCAGAGGCCAATTAGCTGTGCTAAGCGGCCCGCGAGGAATTCTTTTCAGCGGCTGCCACCCATTGCCAACATCTGCTTGTCGTTAGTGCCCCTAGCCCAGGCCCCTCTCCAGCCAGGAGCAGTAGGCACAGGCGGGGACCCCCTCTCCCCCACCCAGGCTCACCCAGCCCACTAACATGCTCACACACACACACACACACACACACACACACACACACACACGCTGGCGGAATCGGACGGCTCGGGAGCGCGCGGCTTACGCTCACCGGAGCCCCATGCCGCCGTCCACGTGGATCCCCGTCCACACACAGACACCCGGGCCACACCTCCCGTGCCCAGCCGCAGAGGGAAGCCCAGACCCGGGCAAGAGGTCCCTGCCTGTCCCGCCCTGCAATCCAGGAAAACCACCTGCCAGCCGCCCGAAGAGCCTTCCCGGCCCCCGTCTCTCCCATTCCTGGGGCCAGAGGGGCGGGAAGGGGTTTCCCTGAAGGGGGTCTCCTAACGCCCGTCTGGGGTGGGGTGGGGGTGCCAGACCAGCAAAGTCTGGTGTCCGCCTCCAGGGAGGGCAATGCCCCCCTCCGGCTGGAAGAGGGGACCTGTGGGGCTCCCTGGAGATCAGTGGGAGGAGATCAGTCCTCAACTGCCCACAGCCCTGCAGACCTGGCTGCCGGGCACCTGGTTTGGGGGAGCTGGGCACATTGGGGCTGAGTTTCCCAGGGTCCAGGCTGCAAGAGCAGGGAGCTGAGTGCACAGGCAGGGCTGAGAGGTGAGGAGCTGCTGGCCCAATGCTGGCTGCCTCCAGGGCTTAGTCCCCACAATAGATGACCTCAGGGGACGTTGGCCAGACTGTTATTCTCGGGACCTCAGCTTCCTAGTGCTCGGCAGGAAGCAGGCTCCGGGCTGCTGCGTGCAGAGCCCGGTTCCAGCCCCAACTCCGCGTGACCCTCCCCGTGGCAACCTCTTGTCCTCTCTGCCCCTCGGTGTCCCCATCCACTCAGCGGGTGGAGGAGGAGACCGAGGCCCCTGTCAGCACCACCCGCAAGCCCACCCTACTCACCGCATTGCTGCCCAGGGAGTTGCCGGGCAGGGAGGAGGTGATGCCCGAGAGGATGGCCGTGGCCACGATGGCCCCCACGCACTGGGCGATGATGTACAGGACGGCGCGGAGCACGCTGATCTGGCAGCTGAGCAGCAGCCCCAGCGTGACGGCCGGGTTGAGGTGGGCGCCGCTGATGTGGCCCACGCTCTGGGCCATGGTGGCGATGCTCAGCCCGAAGGCCAGGGACACCTTCACGTTGTCCTGGGCCGCACCTGACGTCTGGTTGTTCTTCAGGGGGAAGTTGAAGCCCAGGGCGGACCCGATGCTGATGACGATGAAGAGGGTCATGGCCAGGAACTCGGCCACCACGGCCCTCCAGAAGAGCTTCTTCTTGAACTCGCTGGCCATGCTGGCTGGCTGGCGGGGGATTGGCTGGAGACCTCTGCCTGGTGCCTGACTCCCTCGGAGAGCTGAGCCACAGCCCGGGCTGGGCCTATTTATAGGGCCCCCGGGGGAGGAGGGGAGGGGGGAGCACAAAGGGAGGAAGGCCTCTCCTGCTCCTGGCCCGCCCCACACCGCACGGGCCTCCTCTGGGCGATGGATGTAGACACAGCGCTGCTGTTGGCCTGCCAACTTTTTTCCCTTCCTCCTCTCACCCCTCCCTGCCGCTCTCCCTCCGCCCTCCGCCCTGCCCAGCCCAGGAGGCAGGCGGGAGGCTGCTGCTGCTCTAATAGGCTTTGGGAAATTCCTCCGAGTGGGCCCCGCTCAGGGGGCTGCAGAAATCCAGGTGTCCTGCCCTGTGTGCATAGCTTAGGGGGTGCCCTGGGGCAGAGCCAGGCACTCCAGAAAGGGGGTAGAGGGGGGGGGGGACTGGGCAGGCTGGGCCCAGAGGGTGGACATTGCCCTCCTTGGAGGCGGGCACCATGACTTTGCTGGTCTGGCATCCCCATCCCACCCCAGACTGGCGTTTAGTCTGGAATCCATGCGTCCAGGCATCAGAGGGGCAGCCCGGGCCTCCTGCACCCCAGGGCCACTGGATGTCACCCCAGGGATGTCCCAGAGTCCCGAGCACATCGCCAGGCCTCAGCCAAGGGGTCGCCGAGGCATCAGGAGTCTGAGAGCTGGTCTGCAGACCAGTCCGGCTCTGGGACCGAGGACAGGCCCGAGCGAGGGGAGGGGGCTGGGAGCCCCACCCCAGGAAACCTCAAGCCTCTGGGGCAATTCCCAGCGGCGATTCAGGGGCAGAACCACAGGAGACAGAGGCCAGACTGGACGCCAGGAGGGAAAGGGGAGGGAGGGAGAGTGAGGAGTGAGGACAGACAGACGGGGAGGGAAGGGGAGCAGACACAGCCCTGCAGGGAGAGGAAGACAGACAAAGAGGGAAGTAGAGTCATCAGAAGAGTGGAAGGAAGTGAGAGAGAGATCCCCAGGCAGAGACAGTGACGTGGGCCAGGGAGGAGAAGGAGAGACGAAGAACGTGCCCAGGGGTGAGACTGGCTGAAAGAGGGGAGACCCGACTGGGCCCACAGAGCAGAGCGAAAAGGGGAAGATATAGGAGGAGTGGGAGGCGCGAGGAGGAACCAGACAACACACTGAATGAGAAACTGTATCCCTGGGCCCAAGCCCTGAGGCCTGGCCCAAGAGAGAGAGGCCCCCCCCCCCCCCCCCCGGCCTCTCCCGCCTCCTGTCTGCCCCACGCAACCCTGTGTGTGAGTGGTGGCTTGTCCCCATTTTATACGTGGGAAACTGAGGCCCGGTGCAGAGAAGGATTTCCGCGTTCTGCAGGTACCGGGGCGGACAGGGGTGAGCGTGTGGGCTGGGGCCGCCTGTCTGGGGCCATCTGCAAGGAGCCACCAGGGGTCAGGCTGGCGTTTGCCGGGAGGAAGCCCGCTGGGGGAGGAGATGGGGGAGTGCCTACCCCAATGCACCAAGTGCCTGAGACACAAGCAGAAGTCTCATGGTGGCCGGCAGGTCCTGTCTGCTCAGAGAGACCCAGCAGCTGTGGCCAGAGGTAATCTGTACCCTATTAACTGCAAGAGAGAGAGAGAGAGAGAGAGAGAGAGAGAGAGAGAGAGAGAGAGAGAGAGAGAGGAGAGAGAGGCAGAGAGGAGAGAGAGAGATAGAAAGGAGAGAATGGAGAAAGACAGAGAAAAGAGAGAGAGGGGAGAAAGAGGGGGGAGAGAGAGAGGTAGAGAAGAGAGAGAGAGGTAGAGAGGAGAGAAAGGAGAGGAGAGAGAAGGAGAGAGAGAGAGGAGAGAGAGGGGAGAGAGAGGCAGAGAGGAGAGAGATGTAGAGAGGAGAGAGAGAGGTAGAAAGGAGAGAATGGAGAAAGACAGAGAAAAGAGAGAGAGAGAGAGAGAGAGGAGAAAGAGGGGAGAGAGAGAGAGCTGTAGAGAGGAGAGAGAGAGAGGTAGAGAGGAGAGAAAGGAGAGGAGAGAGAGTGCCGGCCTACTGGGGCCACTTCCAGAACCTCCTCCACATCCGTCCCTCCGGCAGCGCTGGCTCGGCTCTCCGCTGCCCGGAGGCTCCCTCTCGCCATGGCCGGGTCCAGGGCTCCATCCACAGGCCTGAGATCCTAGCACCGGCTCCAGGCGCTGGCCCTGCTCCCCCTCAGACCGGGCCTGGAGCGGGACCCCCTCCCCTCATGTCCTCTAAGAGATATCCGTCCTCCTCTTCCTCCTGCTTCCCAGTCCCAACAGGTCCCATCTGTCCCCGCCCTGCCACGGTGCAGGGTGAGTTCTGACACTGCAGGTCCAGGGCCCGGCCAGGAGGGCGGGAAGGTGGCCTGGAGAGCGGGCACTGGGCCTGCAGGAGCCACCGGACCCGCTGGAGTGCGGGGGCAGCACAGCAGGGACGGACTCAGAGCCTCGGGGTATAGAGGGCCTCCAGGAATGCACGTGGATGACCTTTAATTATCACCAGCGGATCCAAGGGGTAGGCAGAGCCACGCCCTGGGAACAAGTTTCCCCAAAATGTTGGAGACCGTTATCAGTACAGATTTCTTATCTTTATCCACGTGCTTGGAATGAGGAACAATTAGGACCCCAGGAATGAGGGAATGAATAGGACCTGGGCACACCCAAAACTTCTTTGACCTTAAAACCCCCTCTGGAAATCAATAAATGCGCTGTGTTGTCTGTGGTGGGTGTGGACTGTCTCTCCATCAGAGTGACAGCCCCTTCCCCGGGTCCCAGCTTGATGAATCCATTTCTGCCTCTTGGTCTCTTTTTTTTTTCTTTAACTTCTTAATCCCCCAGCTGCTCCACTCGGGAACCTGCCGCTTTCCACGCGGGTCACAGAAAACAGAGAAACAGCCCCTCACCTCGCGGCCTGGGCCTGTCCCGGGTTCTGTGACAGTGGCCACGGGCCGGGCCGGATCCGGGCAGCTGAGGACACAGGCGGTGAGAGTCTCCTGGGACTTACTCATTTACCCACCAAACCTTTCCTGGGCGCACGCCACATGCCCGGCGCAGTCCTGGGCACTGGGTGGCGGCTCCGGACCACACAGCCCAGCGCCGTGCCCCCAAGGCCTGCCTTCCTGCCCATGAGCCCGCAGGCCCCGTGTGGGCACCTGGATGACAGAGCGTGTGCCTGGAGGGCTCCCATGTGAGTGCACACTTGTCAGAGGCCGTGTCCTCTGGAGCCGGGCAGGAGCCGGGGACCCGGGGTCCCGGAGCAGGCAGGCAAAGCACTTTTGTCCGGGCCCATTAGGTACCCACCAATCCTGGATGGTAAACGGAGGTACTCAGGGCAATGCCCAGCCACCCTGCATCTCTCCCCCCCTCCCCCCATCCCTCCAACCAGCATGCTTTCCACCCTAAAGGCCACCGTGAAACCCTTCCTCTGGGCGAGGCATTGACACCTCCCGAAAGTGCCATTAAAACCCCAGCCTCTCCCGCATAAAGCCCACCTCCTCTCCCACAATGCACGGGGGCCCCTGTGGCCGTGACCACCTTCCACGGGAAAGGAGGGAGGTCTCCCACTGGAGCCCCAGACCCAGGAAGGCCCCGCACCCCTCCCCCATCTCCTCGCCACACCCCTGGGCCAACCAGGGAGGGAGGGAGGGAGGGAGGGAGGGAGGAAAGTGGCGTCGGGCTGAGGGCCGTCTCCACGGTCCTGGGAGGCTCAGGTGCCCAGTGACTTGCCCGAATGGTCTCCGCCTGCCTGTGGGAAGGGCCCCGGTGGGCCTGCTTACTGGAGGGAACCCCAGGAACAAGAACACGGCTGGGGGACCCGGGCCCCAGAGGCAGCAGGATAGGTGAGGGGTGAGTGATGGGACCACCTCCACTTCCCTGAATGATGGCTGTATGGCAGGGATGGGTGGGAAGGAAGCAGGGGGCTAAGAGTGGACACCGAGAAGCTGGGAGAAGCCCAGTCAGCCCAGCAGACCTGTTGGCCTGGGAGCTGGGCTCCGAGCAGGGCCCAGCCTTCACCCCGGCTCCTCCTCCCGCCCCGTCTGAGTCGGCAGCTCCCTGTCCCTCCCATGGACCCGGCACAGGCCCAGCCTCCAGAGCCCCCGGGGCCGAGCCAGGCTAAATAAGGGGGGCTGCCCCTCACCCCAGGGCGGGGCTTGAGGCCACTCAGGCTTGAGGGCACCTCGGGGCCCTGCTAGAGCAACATTCTAGCAACAAACGCTTTTCCAGATGTGTCTTATTCCTGACGCTCCAGCAAGACCCAAGTTCCCGTCAGAGCTGGCTGTTCCCACCACAGTCTGGGCGCTGTCCCCCCGGGGCCTGTGGGGGCGCCTCGGGCTGGGGCTGAGTGGGGTGCACGAGCCTCAGCTGCTGGCTGAGGAGCTGGACCTGGGCTGTGTGGGGAGGAGGCGCCCACGGGGTGGCCTGGGGTCACAGGGCAGAGGGCACTCACCCTCCCATGGCCAGGCAGGGCTGCCCGCCGCAGGCTGGGCCATGGAAACAGTGACCTCACCGCCTCCAGGGGCCCACCAGGAAGACGGCGTTTGGGGCGGGAGGAGACGTTAATTGCCATGACCACTGGGGCACCGTCAGCTCACCAGCAGCTCGGATGACTTTTCCAGAGGCTCTCAGGCTTCCCTGAGTGGAGGCAGAGAGCGCTGGTGGAGGGTCAGTCCTGGAGAGGACGTGGGCATCAGGGGACACCTCCCAGCCCGGCCCCTGCCCAGGGCACTCACGGCCACCCCTCCCCTGACCCAGACCTAGGACCCAGGGGCCCTGGCTCTGGGCCGCTCAGATGGCTCCGTCTCCCTCCTCAACCCCATGGGAGGCATGGATCCACCTGGGGCTTTGGCATGGCCACCCCTTCCGGGGGGGGGGGGGGGGACACAGGCCGGAGCAGAGACCAAGAGGGAGACAGGATGTCCCCTCCAACTCCTCAGCCCAGGCCCCTCCCTCCTCCTGTCCTCCTGCCCCAGGCTCCCGGGCACCGCAGGCATGAGGGTGAGTTCACCCAGGCCTGGGCTGTCCCTTCAGGGCCCCTCGGGGCGAGGCTGTGCACCCAGCAGCGCGGAGCGCAGGGCTGGGCGGAGTGTGTGTGTATGTGTGTGTCTGTGTGTGGGGGGGGGGGGGGGGCAGGGGCCGATCTGGGAAGCATCTGTTCTCCATCTGACTCCCCCAAGGCCACAGCACCCACCTCTCAAAGCCTGTGCATTCCTCCCTGCCTGACAGATACCTCCTGGCCATTTAGGCGTCACACGATCCCCCCTAAATCAATCAAAACCGGATTTAGTGGGCCCCCGGTGATTGGCCAGGGGAACAACTTAGTCATCTTCTAAGCCACGGCCTCAGGTTCCCTTGTCCCGAGCCCTCCCCACCCCCCCTGCCTGCCCTGAGCAACGTCGAGGCTTACGGGGGGGGGGGGGGGGGGGGGGACTACACACACACGAGGTCAAACCTACGTCTGAGAGGCAGGGTTTTCTATTCCGAGGTTTGGCAACTCTCCAGCAATGGACCCCCACCTGATGCCCCGAGAAGAGAAGCCGGAAAGAGGGAACAGGAAAACTTTGTCCCTGCTCAGCTGGGACTATGGGAGTTTGGCCACTGTGTCCACAGGGTGGACAGTCAGGCTGGGCACTGGCCCTGCACGCAGGCACCGGGAGCTCAGGCCCCCCACCCCCCTCCCCCGCTCTGTCTGCATGAGGAGCTCAGGGCCGCCCTGTCCTCCCGCTGCTCTGCCTGCTCAGAGGAGGTACGCCAAGGGGGAGTGAGGTCACGGTTTCCCAGCCCCGCCCTGCCCGTGAGGAGGGTGCCTGGCCAGGAAGGCGGCATCCCTCCCTTCCAGAAACGGCTGGTGGTGGCATTTGTGCAGGGCTGCCAGCCACACCCTTGGGGGCCGGGGGTGGGGTGGGTGGCAACGGCCTCTGTGCTGCAGGTCCCTGGAAGGGAAGTCATTGTGCGTGTAAGTGATTTCGGATCATTTCCTCACCCCGGGCGCGCACGTGGGCGCGCACACACGCACACAGCACTTCCCCTGCTCCCACCTGGCTGCCACATAGCTGCTCACTCTGCTCTCCACCCCCCAGCCCCTCCCACCCTGGGCCCTCAAAAGTCTCCAGTCTGCCTTGTTAGGTCACAAAACATTGCCCTGGAGAAAGGGGTCAGATAGCATTGGCTCATGGGGAAACTGAGGCTCAGAGAGGCCAGGTGACATGCCCGGGGTCTTTAAGGGGTCAGGGTGGAGGCAGGGATGGGTGGGGTTGGGGACGGGGCTGGCCCCGCTCTGATCACAGCAGGGGGAGCAGGCTCAGTGTGCGGACGCTCAGGAAAGGTCAAAGGTGAGCCGAATGAGCCACCTGCCGGCCCGCCCACCAGTGTCAGGAGGGTATGCCGGGCATCCACGGAGCAGGGACAGCGAGGCCACCTGTGATGGATCCTTGGATGTCGCCAGGCCATGCACAGCGGCTGGTGGGGTGAGTCCGGAGGGTGAGAGGAAGAGTGGGCAGCACTGCCCTGGTCCCCCCCTCCCCCCAGAGACCCCTCCTCCGTGGCTCGCTCTGGGGATTCTATTCATGTGAAGCCAACATTCCTGGGGTCCACGGGGTGCGAGATCACGGCCCAAGCGATGGCTGTCCTGCCTGATGAGAAGATGATGACATGGCCTGGTGGCCCCCATGCCCAGACTCCAGCACCAGCAGCTCAGCCCCGCACACCGCCTGCTCTGTGCTATCGCTCTGCAGGTCTGCTCACCAGTCCTGGGAGTCAGCTCCCAGGCCCACGCCACCTCCTCCAGGGCCTCCTGTCACCAGGTTTGAGCACCTCTGGACTCCCAGGTGCCAGAGCATTAACACAGCAGGCCTCCCGTCCTTAAGACCCTATTGCACAAAGGTAAACTGAGGCCCTGAGCTAACATGGCTCCTTCAATGCCCTACACAGTGAACCAGTCTCAACTACCCCCAGCAGGGAAGGACTGACTGCATGAGCAAGGAGGGACCGCCCCCTGCAGACTACCCCCGCCCCGGGGCCGACACTACTGGGACTTCAGAAGATCCAGGGCTGGAGGGGCTGGAACTCACATTGATCTTGCCTCTGCCCAGGCCTGAAAGAGAATGAATATAGTGCAGGCAGTGGCCCAGGGGCAGGCACCTGAGACCAGAAGCCCTGGAAGTGACTGTTTTCTGAGCCAGCGGGGACAGGGGGACTCAATGGCCTGGAGCAGCAGCTGCCTGCCTGCATCTCTGGCCCAACCCACCCACCAGGCCGAGGACAAGTGGGAAGCGGAGGAGACTCGGCCCTGGGTTCCTAGGCTGGCTGGGGGTCCCAGACAAAGATGAGGCGTTCAGAGAGATGTCTGGGAAAGGCTATAAGCTGGGGGAGGGTGTGATCGGGGAGGGTGGAAGACGTCATAGAGGCCTTCCTGGAGAAGGCAGGGCTCTGAATCATAGAATCATCTCAGGATCTGAAGGGATCACAGGGCTGTCTAAAACTCTACCTCATCAGACCCAGGAATCTCCTTGGCACTGTTCCTTCCCGAGGGCCGTGACCCCGATGTGAGTCCCTCCCCCTGGGGGCCCTCAGATCTTCTCTCCATGGGACAGCTCAGATGGGCAGAGAGCTGCTCCGTCCTGTCACTTCTCAGCGATGATGCTGCCACCTTCCCCAGGGCTGCCCTTGGAGGCCAAGGGCCAAGTGTACCCTCCCCCAGCCCCAAGGGACAGCTCTTCAGAGCAGAAGCACGGACACAAGACCTGTTTTTTGGGGGCCTTCCACCTCTCAGGTGGACTATCCCCAAGTCTCCTAGACCCTCTGTGCTCCCACCTCATCCTGGCGGCCGTGGGAGGCCCCTGCCCAGCCCCATCACACCAGGGCAGTCCTAGGGCTCCAGGAGTGGGCAGCAGCAGCCACGGCCAGAGCCCAGCACCAGAGGAGATGGCCTTGTCCCCGGGGGAACACACAGCCGGCTCCTGAGCGTCCCCTGTCCTGGGCGCATGCCCACCGCCCGCCTCATCCCCATACGAAGGCTCTCTCGTGACCCAGCCTCGGGGACCAGACCCTGTGGGCGAGCAGACCCGAGCGCCCAAAGCAGAGCCAGAGCTGGGGGTAAAGGGGGAGAAGGGGCGGGTCAGGCCCAGGCAGGCAGCATCGAGTAAGTTCCTTAGGGCAGGGGTCGGCAAACTCATTAGTCCACAGAGCCAACTATCAACAGCACAACGACTGACATTTCTTTGGAGAGCCACATTTTTTAAACTTAAACTTCTCCTAACGCCACTTCTTCAAAACAGACTCACCCGGGCCGTGGTATTTTGTGGAAGAGCCACACTCAAGGGGCCAAAGAGCCGCATGTGGCTCTCGAGCCGCAGTTTGCCGACGGCGGCCTTAGGTAGAGAAATAGGGGGGCGAAGGGGGGGCACGGGAGGGGAAGAATTATTACAGGCCCCCTTTAGGTACCTGTTTTATCCAGACGGTTCCACCAGCGCTTCTCAGCTGGGGTGTGGATGGACGTGATCCCCGAGGATCTCGCCACTTTGCAGAGCCTGGTTCCTGGGTCTGGGGCAGAGGCTAGACGCCGAGTTTCTAACTGGCCCCCGGCGGTGCGCAGGGCTGGTCTCAGGGCCATGAGCAGCCAGGGGCCAGATTAACTTAAAGAAGAAGCACCGGTCACCGTGTGACTGAAAGGAACACACCGAGAGAGAGGAGCCTTCGGGACATCAGAGAGAGAGCGACGGAGCCTCCTTTCCCTCGAGCTTGCGGGAAGCCGTGCTGAGAAGGGAGGCGTGTTTACCAGCTCTCCCTCCGCGGGAGGGCAGACAGCTGCCTGTGATCAGGAGAGAGTCCCGTGGCCGTGGCCGGGGAGGCGGTCAAGCAGACGTTACTCACAGGAGCTGTGAGAGGCAGGCCGCTCCGGGGGCTCGGCAGGCCCTTCTCCGGGAGGGCCGGGCCTGTGTGGGGTGTAGCCCTGATGGAAAGTCACATTTGTATCACACAGGGCCCCAGTGTCCAGCCTGGGCCAGCCCCGCGGCCAACGCCCACCAGCGCCCATTTTTCCACCACGTACTGGCCCAGACACCGGCTGGCTCAGGGCCGCTGATAACCCAAGGAGGCCTGGAGTTCTGACGGGCCACACGTGGCCCGGGGTGTCAGGGGAGGGCAGCTGAGGCCCAGGCCTGAGCCTCAGGAAGGGGTGAGGTGGATCTGTGGGCAGCGGAAAAGCCCCACCTCTTCCCAGTAATCAGGACAGGCTTCCTGGAGGAGGGGACATGGCAGGCAGATTTGTTTACGTGGAGGAAGGGAGGCCGTGCGGGAGAGGAAGGTCCACGCAGGAGAGTGGGAGTGAGAGCTTCCCTCGCCCCCTCTCTCCACGCTGGCCCAGCCCCTCAGAGAGGGCTGGTGGAGATGGGATGGCACACTGCCCACCTACCTCCCCGCGCCCAGCATGCCCTGGGTGACCATCTTCACAGCCTGAACCTCTGCTCCCCTTCAGGGCCCGGCCCGTCTCCGGGAGCACAAGCCTGGGGGTGCAGAGGCTTGGCCCTCAGGGAGTTCCATGCCCGGACCAGCGGGTGGAACTGGGGTTAAAGGGGAGTTCGGGCAATCAAGCCTCTGAATGGAACCGGGAGCACAGCCACAGCCAGGACAGAGTGCACACACTTAGTCCACCTCATGCCGAGAGACCCTGGGACTCACTGCTCTTAAATGCCACGTGCCTAGGACAGGCCGGCAGGGGAGTCGTCCAGCCTGAAGGGGGGCAGGCCCAGCAGGACGAGATGGCCGGTTGCTCAGGTGCTGGTCTCTCAGCCTCCCTCACTCATCCTTCCCAGGTGACCCAGCCCCCTTCTTGATGAAGGACACACAGGGCCCTGATGACTTTTGAGAAGAGGAAATGCCAAATCCGAGTAGAGGAATGAGTCTAGGTGTGTGTGCATTTGCGGGGTGGTGCTTTCTGGGATTGCCACAGCCTCTGGGGCGGAGGGTGCTGAGGCGGGGGGCGCTGGGGCGGGGGGCCCTGGGGCAGGGGGCGCTGGGGCGGGGGGTGCTGGGGCGGGGGGCGCTGGGGCGGGAGGCACTGGGGCAGGGGGCGCTGGGGCGGGGGGTGCTGGGGCGGGGGGCGCTGGGGTGGAGGGGCGCTGGGGCGGGGGGCCCTGGGGCGGGGGGCGCTGGAAGCGGGTGCCGGAGCCGTGGGAGGATGGCTGAGCGGCTCCTCTGGGCTGGCCAGACAGCCTCTGACCCATCCTCTCCGGGCTGCTGGCAGGCGAGATCTGAATTGGAGGAAAGGCTGGGCTCCCACACAATAGCTCCCGGGGTAGAAACCAGGACACTCCGAGCCCCGGAGCCCCGAAGTCTCGGGCCTGGGCTGTGACGGGAGGAAATAAGGGGAGATAGGAGAGGAGGGGTTCCAGGAAGCCCCACCCTCTTGTCCGTCCTGCTCGGGGGCTCCCAGGCGGCAGGGGAGCGAGTAGGAAGAACTTGGCATTGGCCATCTCGGAGCCTGCGGGCCCCAGGCGGGCGCCCTGCTGCCTGAGACTCGGTTTCCCCATTGGGAAGTGGGAGTTTGAGTGACTAGCTAGCCAGGTGCCACACACAGTGCCAGCCACTGTGCTGTGGGTCTGTCACAGGGGTGCTCACTGATGAGGATGCCTAAGGGCCTCTCATCCAATCACTTCCCTTCCAGCGGGGACCGGAGCCCAGGGTGGAGGGGGCCCCCGCGGGGACAGCGGGAGAAGGCTCAGGAGCAGCCCGGGCCCAGAGTGGGAAGAGGAACAGAGAGGACGCACTGCCATTGAGGTGGGCTTGAAAAGTAGGCCCGATCACAGGGGTCAGGGGTCAGAGGTCAGGGGGCATGGCTACGGTCCAGATGGCTTCTCTGTGTCACTGCACTGCACGTGATCACACTCCTTAGGTCCGCCCCATCCCGCACCCTCCATCCGGCTCCCGGCAAAACAGCCAACATCTGTCTCCTGGTGCCGACGGGGCGCATGCTCCGTGCCAGGCCCTGCACCTTCCCCCTCGCACCCACCTGACCGGGGACAGCACGTGATCACTCCCGTGTTACAGGCAGGGACACTGACCTCAGAAGTTTTTACCTGGTCTGTTGGTTTTGTAACTTAATTAGGTTCCACAACGGAGAAGTTAGAGCTGAGATCTAGAGCCTGGGAGCAACCTCCAGGTCTGAGCCCATCACCACCCTGCCGAGCTGCCCAGGCCCCTCCCCGCACACACCCCACGCAGAAAGGATCCCCAAAACCAACGAGAGGACGGCAGACAGACTTGGCGGCCCCCACCTTGCTCTTACAGGTCCAGAGAGCTGGGGAGGCCTGTCTGCTCACCCTCAGATGAGCAGTCCCTGTCATGCCCGCTGACCCCCCCAAATGGCCAGAGGGGAGGGTTCCAGACTCTGAGAACACAGCTGGGGCCAGAGGTCCTCCCCAGGGCCCCCGAGGACGGAGACCCATCCTGCCAGCCTCGCTGTCCTCCACGTGCACTTGGAGGGGGCCAGGCCCCGGGGAACCCGCAGGTTCCATCCAGCTGGCCCAAGGTCACCACCAGCTTCTGAAACAATGGGCAGTGGGTCCAGCCGTGGCCGGAGCCAGAACAAAGGACTGGGCACTTCCTCGCATTGAGGCCCCCTCCTTCATGGTCTGCCAAGGCCGGGGCAGAGGAAGCCTCATCGGGAGCTGGGAGGTTCTGCAGAGCCCGGGGGAGAGGCAGCCCCAGTGCCAATGGGGAGCAGACAGAGGGAGCAGAGGGAGCAGACAGAGGGAGCAGAGGGAGCAGACAGAGGGAGCAGAGGGAGCAGACAGAGGGAGCAGACAGAGGGGGCAGACAGAGGGAGCAGAGGGAGCAGAAGAGGGAGCAGACAGAGGGGGCAGACGTGAGAGGGGCCTGGACTCCAGGCCCGCAGCCCCCACCATGCTCCCCAGGCTAGATCACTGCAACACAAGGTATCTCCCCCCGCCTCCCCCTCTCCGAGGCCCAGCTCAGAAGCTGGCATCTTCCCTCAGACCACCGCCCACACTGCTGAGTGTCAGTCTTTCAGAACTGTTGGATCCCACACCGCCTAGCTCCAAACCCACCCCACCTCCACTGTCCCCAATGGCTCCCCAGTGCTCACAGAAGGCAGCTCCGTCGCCTGCCATGCAAAGCCCCTCAGGGTTCAGCCCTAATACCTTTAACCTTCCCACCACCCCAGACCCCCCAGATCCCTTCCCCTGGCAGCTCTGCCCTGCCCACCCTGCCTGGCATGCCTCCGTCCCTCTTTCTCCCCAACTCTCCCTCAGGATCCAGCTGTAATCCTCCTCCAAGAAGCCTCCCTGGCTGCTCCAGCCTACGTAGGCTGCCCTCCTCAAAGCCCTGTGTCCCCAGTAAATTCTAAGGAGGATCTGAGCCCAGGAGTTGGCAGAATGGTGTCAGGAGATCAATCAATAATAGAACAATCCTCCCTTGGATGGAGGTTCCCATACACAGCACAGTCTGTTTACACACTTGTCCTGACACCATTATTAATAGCACACACACCACCCCCCCACCCCGTGGCTGTGCTGGGACAGGGGAGGGGTGAGGCAGAGGGTAGGGTCCAGAGGTGATGCCCCAGGGTGCCTACCCTTGGCGCCCAGCAGGGCACAGGGAGGGGGTGCTTATCACCCTGAGCTCCACTCCTAAGACCGGCGGGACTGTGCCAACCTCCCAGATGTCAACAGGCTTTAAAACAGAGCCCGCCAGATAAGCCGCCAGGATTGCCCTTATCGGGGCACAGGAAAGGCGCCAGGTTTAATCTCAAAACCACACCCGGAATCAACGGTCTAGAGACAGGCAGCTGCGGCCTCCCCACCCGACACCCAGCGCTGGGCTTTCTGCCTGGGGCGGGCCGGCGGGGGCACAGGTGTGGGCTCGGGAGGGGCTTCTTCAAAGAGAGGAGGGAGCCTTGGGCTTCGTCCCGCAGGATGGGACAGAGAGAAGGGAAGAGGAGGAGACCCAGGCCCAGGGAGAAGGAAACAGCACTACGTAGAGGTGTGTGTGTGTGTGTGTGTGTGTGTGTGTGTGTGCACGCGCGCGTGTGCGTGCGGGCACAGGCAGTAACAGGGAACGTGGAAGAGGAGCTGCTGGAGGACACTCAGAGGGAAGGCCCGCACCTTCAGCTGGGCAATGCAGGAGGGCTTCCTAGGGGAGGGGCCTTGAGACAGGCCTTGAGGGATGGGGAGACTTGGACAGACGACAGGGCGAGCCAAAGGGCAGGAACCAGGAGCGACAAAGCGCTAGCAAAGGCTTTAGGAAGCAGCTGCGGTGGCGTGGGGTGGGGGAGCTGGAGGAGAGATGGGGGATGAGCGGCAGGTTGGCCTCACCCCCATCAGATACCAGACATACCCCCTTTAGCCCCAAGACCACCTGATGGTCTGTCTCCAAGAGACCCCTGTGAAGGAGAAGTCTCCCGGGAGTGCTCTTAACCAAGGATGACCATCTGGGCCTCAGTTTCCCCAATCTGTAAGGAGAGGGCCTTCAGGGACTTCCTGCGGACATAGGATGGCATGTTGTGGGGATCTGGGCAGGACAGTGGGATGAAGCACTGCAATCATAGATGCATGAAAAGAGGGGCGGCCCACCTCGGGATTTCACAGCCCGGAGCACCCGGCCAAGGGGCAGAGACCCCTCTCACGCCGAGCGGGTCTGCGGAGCTACAGGCAGGCGCTGGCAGGGTGCCGCCGACCCCCAGGCAGCCACCCGTCCACTCGCCCGCCCACATACCCGCCCACCCCTCGTCCTGTATTAAGCAATCTCCTTATCGCAGATGCCTGGCATTTTTGCCTTGTAACTACAGCTCCCACAGCCCGTGAGGATTAGGACATGATTATGGAGCGGGGAGGACTCTGGTGGGGGCAGAGAGAGACCTGCACGTGGGCTTGGCAGCCTGATCGCTCCTGCAGGTTTCAGGGTCCCAGAGGGGCTTGGTGGCCGGTGAGGATTGTCCCCGGGGCCTCTGGGGGGGGGGGGGGATCTGTGTCTGTCACCCCATCCGCCCCTCACCGCTCACTCACACTGCCTTCACTGGGAGCACCGCGGGGGGGCCTCAACGTGCACCACCCCTCTCCCCCCCTGCCCACTCCCGGTCCGGGCCAGAGGGAGCGGTCTGACAGGGCTCTGAGCCGTCCCCCTGTCCGGGGAAAACGCCCAATCCCCAGCCCACTGGCTGTCTCCTCTTCCAACCTTCCGGGACTCCGTCCCAGACCACCCCCATGACACCTGCAGACATGAGCGTTCACAGTCTCTTGGTTCTCAACGTTCTTTTTACCTGGAAAGAGCTTCCATCCAACTCTCCACTTGTCAAACCCAGCCCCTCGCCCGGGCCCAGGGGAGATGCTGCCACCCCCGGGGACCCCCCTCCCGAGCCCCCTGCAAAGGTTAAGGGCAAATACTTGAGTCCCTGTGAAGGGCCAGGCCCTGCTCTACGCACTTCACAACCTACGGACGCACTGAACCCTCACTCCAGCCTGCGAGGAGGCCACCTTACAGATGAGGAAACTGAGGCCCAGGGAGGCAGCAGTGGGTCAGCACCAAACCCGGCCCTCCGGCCCCGCTGCCTCTCCTTCGTATCTCCTCCCGCTGGGGCGGCGTCCGCGTCCCCACTGTCTCCCACATCTCTAGCTCTGGAGCAGAGCTCCTCCAACTGTCACCTCACTCACCTGAGGGTCTTGTTAAAAGCAGCTTCTGACTCGGGGGGTCTGGCTGGGCCGGACCTGAGGTTCTGCAAGTCTAAGTTCTCGGGCCTTGTGGACGCTGCTGGTCTGAGGACTGCATGTTGTGCCGGGACTCGGGTCTAGTTGGCGGGAAAAGCCTCCTGTTGCCAGGAGCCTGGCAAAGACTGGCCCTTCTCCTCTGGGGTCCCTCTTCTGCTGCCCGACTTCCCTCCTGGCTCTGACACAGAGACCCCGGGGGTTGAGTGGGGTCTGGATGCACCCCTGCCTCCGCACATCCCCTCCCTGGAAAGTCCTGCGGTTCTGGAAATTGCTCTTACCTGCACTGTCTCCGTAGAACTCCCAGAGAGAGGGGTGCACGTGGCTCCGCCCACATGGGCCCATCACACCCTCTGGCCCCCGGACGAGGGGAAGGAAGCACTTGGCAGGCAGTGGAGAGGCGGCAGGGTGCGGGGTCTCTCTCCCTCAGCCGTGGAGCGAGGAGGGCTGGTCTCTTCTCCCAGGAGACGCCGCTGCTCCCCACGGGTGGCTGAGCAGACAGGCAGGCTGAGGTGGAAGGTCTGGCCTCCAGAAGTGGGAGGCAAAGACATGTCGGTGCTTTGCGTGGCTCAAACGTGAATCCTGCAGAGGCAGGCTCGGGTCTTCTTGTCTGGGGAGCAGGCAGGGGACCCCACCAGAAGCAGCAGCCACAGCACGAATCATCTGGCTCAGGAGAGGTCCCAGCAATGGGAGGGCCCCATAAGAGGAGGCCCCATAAGAGGAGGCCCCATAAGAGGAGGCCCCATAAGAGGAGGCCCCATAAGCGGAGGCCCCATAAGAGGAGGTCCCTTAAGAAGAGGCCCCTTAAGAGGAGGTCCGTTAAGAAGAGGCCCCATAAAAAAAGGCCCCATAAGGGGAGGCACCATAAGAGTCCCCCATACCAGCTTTCCATGGGTGAGAGCATGGAGTTGTGTTACCGTCAGATGGTCTCACTGCTCACACTGCCCCCGAAGCAGTGGAGTCAACCTGCTTTCACCAGAGACCAAGAAACAAACAGGGGAGAACGAGAGGGAGCCCAGAGGGAAGGTACAGTGAGAACGGATGAACTGCCTCCTGCCCGCACCCCACCGAGGTCTGCTTGTTCAGCGGACCAGACCCCCAAGACGCAGGGCCGGGCCAGGCTCAGCCCTGGGGAGGCCACTCCACTCTAGGAGGTGGTTGGCTCTTCACCTTTTGAGGGCAAAGAGGGGGCATTATTCCAAGTGCAAGGCCATGAGGAAGGCTAAGGATTCTCTTCCCAGAAAATGGCACATATGAACATGTACACGAAGATTTTCATATAATGGGGGCCAGGGACCACTGAAGCTCACCCTAGGACACTAGGCCTCCAGACGGAGAAGGCCCACGAGCCAGGAGCCTAGGCCTGTGTTTTCGCCTGCAGGCTCGGCCCAGGACGTGGGCTCCTCGGGCTTCTGGGTCCAGGAGAGGAGGCGCTAGGCTTCGCTCATCTTCCATCCAGAAAACGTGGGCAATGGGCGTCGAGCTGCATGCGCACCTGCGTCTCGGCTTCCAGAAAGTGCTTTTGTAATTTGTTGGAAGCGATCTTCTCAAGCAACGCCGGGAATATTTTGATTTCCCCAGCCCTGACACGGGGACCCTGGTCAGAAGGTTAAGTGTGTTTCATTGAAAAGACAGTTTTCCTCCCAGGCTGATAAACAAAGCCGCTGCAAGGAAACCACCTTCCTCCGCGGCCGCCTGGCCAAGGAAAACAAGCGCATAAACATTGCCGGGACATATAGGAAGCAGTCCTGCTGGGCGCCTGCTGAGAATGGCCCGGAGTTTACACAGCAGAACCCGGCCTCGGCGCAGCCGTCACTTCCCTCTGGCTCCTCCCTGCCGTCCCGTCCCCGAAGGCCCACGGCGGCCACAGCGGCCACCGCTCCTGCACCGCCCGCGAGGGCGCAGGGCTCTTCACCGGGCCACTGGAGGTGGCTCCGGCTCGGGGCGCCCGCCCTCAGTCCGGGTGCTGGGAGCCAATGCAAATGTTCCACCCTCCGTTTCTGACACCACACTCTCCCCGGTCTTCCTCACCAGCCTCCACTGCGTTTCTACACCTCATGCCCTTTCTGCAATTGGAGGATATACACTAGTGGAATGAGGAGACCTCAACTGCACAATTTTCCCATGCCCACCCACTCCATCCTGGCTCTGCAATGTGGGGAATCCACAGACTGCCCCCCCACCATGTTCAGCCAGTTTCTGCACGTGCCCACTGCGGACACAGGGGGCCACACCCCGTCCCTCTGCTCATCTCCATCCTATTGCCCTCCATGGCCAAGCAGCCCCTCCCGAGAAGGTTCTTTCCCTCAAATCCACTTAGCCAGGTCCTGCCGACTATCCTCTCAGGGCCTGGCAGGCACCCAGGCCTGCTCTGGGAGGGCTCCTGGGACCCCTACCTTCCCCTCCACACACACAGGCACCCAGGCCTGTCCTGGGAGGGCTTCCGGGGAACCAAGCTGCTCCTGGTCAGCACAGCTTACATCACCTGCTGGCTCTGAGCAGAAGTCGTCAGGCCAACCCAGGAGTCCAGCAGGAACACCTCAACACCAGAGGACATCGGTGCCTGCAGAGGCCCCAGCTAGAGCCATCTTAGCCCACAGGCCACCAGGGCCCTCACCCGGGACTGCGCCCACCCCAGCCACGAACCACGCAGACCTGCCTCTTCCTTCTCGGCAACAGGAACAAATGAGTCTTGGCTCTTGCGTGGTTTCACTCCTGTTTTATAGAAAGCCAACCACCAGAAATAACCAGTGTCCCGGGTCCCGGGAGGACCCTATCAGAGGCTGGGCGAGGGGGTGGCCCAGCAGGGAGCCAGGAAGGGGTGCAGGGAAGGGCAGCCGAGGCCCCAGCAGCGCCTCCTTCCTGTCCTTGGCAGTCACAGCTCGGCTGGGAGGGAGCCGCAGCACCGTGGGCCCTCGTCCATCCAGGGCGCCCTTCGTTCTGGATGCTTCTGGATGCTTCTGCAGCAGTGCTGGCCCAGGTGGAGGTGACACCCTTCCGAGACTTGTCCCTGAGGCCTGGGGCTCAGCTGTCACCCTGTGACGAGTGGAGACAGAACTCTCCCATACGAAGGCTCACAGGATGGGGTCTGAGCCATTCCAGTTCACAGACGCCCCCTTCCACCTACGAGCAGAGGGACAGAAAGAACGTCAGAGCGGCAGAGCCCCTCAGGCCCTCACTCACCTGAACTTCCAGCCTTGGGGTGTTGGAGGAGTCAGGTTCCACCCTGCCCACTCACACACAAACCTACCCCCAGGCCCTCACAAAGCACAAATGCACCCAAGAACCCGAGGGCGATGGACAGGTCCGTCCTTCCTTCCTTCCTTCCTTCCTTCCTTCCTTCCTTCCTTCCTGCCACCATGTTCACTGAGAGCTCCTAGGTGCCTGGCCGGGCCCTCGGCTGATGTGAGTGATCCACACACATCTGAATGCAGACACTTTCTAGGGTGCCTGACGGTGGCACTTTAAAGGTACATGGGAAGACCTGCATTCAGAAAAACTCGGGCTCATTCCAGATGCAAGAGGAGGTCCGGTTGCTGGGGCCCAGCAAGGGGTGGGGAGAAGTGCAGCAGAGGGTGGGGAACGGCGGGGGCAGTGCCGTGTAGGACCCGGAGGCCTTGCAACGACGCTGGCCTTTGCTCTAAGAGCCACAGGAAGCTCGTGAAGGGCTGTGGGCCATTCAATAACAGATATGCATTCATTTATATGCATTATTAAATAGTGTGTGACACCCTCAGAAGCACTAAGCATAATTAAACTGTAGTTCAGGCTTACATATCATTTAATAACTAGAGGCCCGGTGCATGAAATTTGTGCATGGGGGTATGTATGTCCCTCAGCCCAGCCTGCACCCTTTCCAATCTGGAATCTCCCTCACAATCCAGTACTGCTGGCTCTGATTGCCCCTAACTGCTTTTGCCTGCCAGCTTGATCACCCCCTAACCACTCCAGCCTGATTGATGCCTAACTGCTCCCCTGGGAGCCCGATTGCCCTTAACTGCCCTCCCCTGCCAGCCTGGTCACCCTTAACTGCCTTCCCCTGCCAACCTGGTCACCCCTGCTGGCCAACTTGTGTCCACATGGGGGCCGCATAGTACCTCTTTATTATTTTGGATAGTTCAATTCCAAAATCAAAGTTTTGGAATTGAACTGAGAGACCATGACATTTCCCAACATGTGATTCAATATGTGGCAGTATATTTCTAAACAACTCCGGAATCACATTTGTAGGAGATGGGTCTGGCACTGGGTATCTGATACATACCCGTTCTCCTAAGATGAAATAGAGCGGAAGAAGATGCTACCCGCCCCCGCCCCCCAGCAGTGCTAGACAGAGTGCAAGGCTAAGGCTGGGGCTGAGGAATGCTTTCACGCACGGGGCCTGAGGAGGGAGGAAGCAGACATTTCAAAGCTCGAAGTTTTTCTCCAGGACAAACGTCAAATGGGAACACCACAGAGGAGGAGGAGAGGGCAGCTTTCCCACGTTAACTGCGCATCTGCCGGCTGGAGGGCAGAGGGCAGGGGGGATGCCTCGCCCAACACAAGATGGATGCTTCTCCCAACAGAAGCTCAGAGCGCCAGGGGTTTCATCACAAACCCACCTCTTCACCGTCATGGACAACCTGGACCCCCACAGAAGTCCTTTCTCTCCCCTTCCTCCGCTCGGCTCCGTCCTTCCTCACGGCAGGCACCACACCCCTGCCCCCGACCTCTTCCAACTTCCTGTCCTCTCACTCCAAGCAACTCCTTGGTATCCGTTAAGACTGTTCCCTGCTGAATAGTTTGCCTACTTCACACCATCCCATTCCCCTTCTAATGAACAAAAAGATTTCTTGTCATTTGGAAAAAACATCTTAGCGGAATGTCTGCTTCCTGCTGCTGTGGGAAGGGTTAGTGCGGGAGATGTTTGCACAGAGCCCGTTTGGAACAATTCATATTGCATTCCCCCCGCTCCACCCAGGGCACAGCGAGGCTAGACCTTCCACAGCCACGGGAATGCGGGGTGCAATGTTCAGCATGGTCTAGACACGAGGCGGCCCTGCCCTGGGCGGGCATGCCAATTAGCATCCAAGAAACTTTCATCTGGTCCACGTATGAGCGCTGAGCTGCCCCTCCTTACGAAAGCACTCAGCACAGAAGGCCGAGATGGGCGGATGATGGGTAAGCTGTTCAGTCGTGAATGCTCTCCTGTTTTAGGGAACTGGTCCTTCCAAAACCAGCTCTGTGTTCTCTGGTGGCACTTGGTAAGAAATCTCGCCCAAAATGAGGCTGCATGGTTTTGGCACGGCAGGCTGAGCGGTACCATGTCACCCCCTGGGCCATTTGCTCCTGGCCCTTCAGAAGCAGGTCTGGATGTGCAAACAATTTGCAAACATCTAGAAGGGTCTTCTCAGCAGTGATTGCTGGGAGAACTACCTCAGTAAGACACATCGCAAGCCTAACACGTAGCGAGATGCACACCTGCTGTGCTCGCCCCAGGCCCTGCCCCCTCCATCACCAGACACCACGTGAATCCAAAAGCTCGGCATCACCGTCCACTGGACGTGGAAGAATGAAGTGGCTCTGTGGTGTCCGGGTGCTTTAGACTCTGTCCTGAGCTGCTGTGTCAGCACTGAGGCCCATCCGGAAGAGGCTCTTCCAGGGTCTTCCAGGCTTGAGCCACTTGAATCCACCAGCACTAGCACCAGCACTTTGTCAGGGCTGCAAGAAGAGGCGCTGGGACTGGGCCTGCAGACAGACTGCTGTGGCGGGGCGGGGGGGCGCCGCCCCTAGGTGGTCAGTGCCCACTGCCTGCACTCGCTGATGCTGGAGCCTGAGATGCCCCCGAGCAGCCCTGTCAGCGCAGTCAGCAGGGAAGACTGGAGGTGGGACAGGCAGGGCGCATGCGGTGCTGACCACAGGCTCCGGGGACGAGGCCGGCCACGGGGCTGCTGGGGTGATAGCACTTTAGCACTCTGTGGTCACACAGTGCAGGGCTGGATTGATTCTACCGAGCCACTTGAGATTTCTCATTTCTCCGTCTGTTCATCTGTGCAGTTTGAAGCCGTCATAAAAAAGCTTTTATTGTTCTGTTTAGATGTGTAGGTAAGCAGCAGCCTCCGTCGGGTTCTCTCTGAGCTTTCGGACTCTCTGGACAGTCACATCCTAACTCCAGACCCCAGGAAGGCGGCAGAGGGAGGCCGGCGGGGAGGACGCCTGCCCACAGCTGGGCTCCAGGGGCCGATTTGCAAAGGGGAAAAGACTGCCCACCCCAGGGCAAGAGTGAGGGGAAGAGTCTTAAATGGACCGGACTTCCTGTGTCCCTCTAAGATCCACCTTCAGCCTGGCCCCCAAGGCCCTCCCCATCCCTCTCCATCCCTCCCAGCCTGTCCTCCCCACTCTGAACAGGCAGGTGAGAGTTTCTCTTAGCTCCCAATCTGCAAACATCTCAGACCACCAAACTCCCCACCTCCAACCCCCTGCGAGAAGGCACTTGGTTTCGGGGCAGGGGCGAGTCAGGCTTGTCGGCCACTAGATGTCACGTCACACCAACAGTCACCGTGTCTGATGGCCAGCCTATGGGGTTTACACTTAGTTTGGGGGTTTTCACAGAGGTAACGAGTCCACCCCATCGCGGCCATCGGAGGGAGAGTCCTAACAACCCGAGAGAAGCAGCCTGCCATTTATAATTGGAAATCAAAGCAGAGATATCTTAAAGCCTGAAAGGACCGGACACAGAACACACACTTTCAAAACCGCTCCTATGGGGAGTCTCCACTGAGTGCTTAGCAAGGACAGGAAGAGCCTGCAGCGCGTGAGGACAGGTGAGACGGGAGAGAGGGACCAACCAGGTGCCGGGAAACCAGGGCAGGGGGGTGAGGACTGCAGTGGGGGGTGGCCCTCGGGTGGGTGGGGGCAGCGGGGAGCAGGGCGCTGGGTGCCAGGCCCTGGAAGGCAACATTCCAGCTGGAATTACTTTTCAATTGCTTGTCTGAACCTCAAACAGAAACATCTGTGGCCCGGCCCCAGGCCCCGGCTATGAGCTCTTTCCTCTTTTCTCTGAACCGGTGACAGCTGTGCCGTCTTCTCCCCTCCGGCCAGGCTGGAAGGTTGAGCGGTCACGGTGTGCCTTGCTGGGAAGTGACCATAAATGAGCCTGTTTCTGCTGAGACGGTTAGAGAAGCGGGAGGAGGGAGGGGGGACAGGCTCCCCGTTCCTGACCGAGCGAGCGAAGGTAACAGGAGACTCTCTGAGGCCGAGGCGTGCATCACGCCGGACAGTAGAGATGGCACAGGACCTGGGACTGTTCAACTTAGGATGCTCTTCTCCAAAGGCAAAGCCCAAAGTCTGATCTTGTGCAGTGTTGTCAGGGCAACAAAGCCAGGTGGCGGGAAGTCACTCTGCCTGCTCAGTGACCTTCCTCTGGGCTGGGACAGCTCCAGCCTCAGCTCCAGGCCCCTTGCTGCCTGTGAGTAGCAGTTGGCCTGGCACAGACCAGACCCTGGAGAGCCCGTCTGTAAAAGGGAGGGCCTGCCTGGTGGTGAGCAAGGGCCTTCTGGGGATCCAAGCAGGACCACGGGTGGCCGGGTGTGTGATGTGCTCTGAGCCGGGGCAGGGCCGTGTCAGAGGTCCTGGGCTTGAGGGCAGCCGGTGCATCTCTCCCTGGACCGGAACAGAGTGGATTCCGAACTTGACTTCCACTTGACCGTGAATCCCAAGAGCAGGAACCAAGTCACATCCAGCGGTTCCTTCCCTAGAGCCCGGCCCAGGGCGGAAGGGCGGGGAGAAGAACCGCCTGCCCTCAGGCTCATGCTGCGAGCACGGACTCACCTGGCCGGTGCTTCGGGTCGGACTGCCTTAGAAATGGCCGGAGCCCGGCCTTGGCAGCGCACCTACCCCTTCCCATCGAGGCAGCGGCTTCCTAGGGGGCAGGACTGAGCCCTCAGAGGCAGCCCTGGGCCAGCGGTCCTCACTGACCTGAAAGGCCACTTTCCCAAGTTCCTCCCTTGGAGCTGCTTGAGAATCTGGGATGAAAACAAATCGCAAAGCCTTTGTAATCCAAGCCCCGGAGCAGGATTCGGAGGCCGGGCTGTTTCCCATTAGTGTTTGTTATCTGATGGGGACAGAGGACAGAGGGGAACCAGGTCCCACTCCGCCCACTCCGCTTTCCGGGAACAAGCTGGGAAAGGTTTCTCCAGTTAACCACCCTGGGGGACCCCACGGGCGGGCGGGGGAGTGGGGGAACAGGAGGCGCTGCAAGTGCTGGGGCAGCTGGTCTCAGAACTGCTGGCAGAGGGTGGAGCCCTCCCACCTGGAGGGCAGGGGTGGGGAGGGGACCGAGAGACAGTCCCCTGGCCCTGGGCGCTGCAGCAGGTGGGACGGTCAGAAGCAGAAGGGTCAGCAGCTCGCCTGGTATCAGACCTCACCAGGCAGCCAGGGACGGGCACTGTCCTTTCCAGGCGCTGGAAGTGTGGGCCTCAAAGCGTGACCAGGGGCAGCGGCGCCGGCAGCACCAGGAACTGCTCAACATGAAAATTCTCGGGCTCCACAGCCCTCAGCCAGGGCTGGGGTAGTGAGTCCCGTGGCCCGTGGGTGACCATGCCCTGCAGGGGCCACGCTAACACCTGAGGACCACCCTCCAGAGCGAATCTTCCCAGTGGGCCAGCCACAGCGATCCCGGTGCACTGGAGCATCGGCCCCTCAGCCACGGGGGTCGGCGCCAGCCAGTCCCCAGCCCTTGTCCCTAACCGGGTGCCAGAGTTCCTGTCTGTGATGAGGCCTGGGCAGCGCTGCTGGAGGGGAGGCCAGGCTCAGCCTTGCCCAGCCCCTCCGGCAACAATGAGCAGGGACAGGGGCAGGTACCGTGGGTCAGTGCCCAGGCCCAGCGCTCACTCCCTGAGGATGCCGCCTCCCACAGCATCACACACGCCATCACCTCACTGTTTCGCTCGTGGCGATGGAGGGCGGGGGACCGGGGAGGGCCTGGGAGAAGGGGTAGCTGCCAGGCCCGCATTCACACACGTCTCGGCACTGGGACCCTGACACAGCAGAGCCCAGGTTGTTTACGAGCACTTGGCCCCGAGGGCTGCGCCCAGGACGTCCAGCCCAGGCCCCGGGGGTGCTGGGCGGGTGGGCAGCAGTTCTCTGGGGAAAGAGGGCGCTCCGGTGGGCATTGGAGAGGCCCGGGTGGTGGGCCGCCCTGGGAGGGCGCAGAGACACATGCACTTTCAGCGAGGGCCCCGGGGTCGGTGGGCGGAGCCGGTGCCCAGGGTGTGGCCCAGAGCCCAGCCTGGCAAGCCCACCTGCAGGAAGAATGGCCTGTGGCCTCCCACCCTGCCCCGCAGAGGGAGCCAAGGCCACTGTCGCCTCCTTCCCGGCTCTTGCCTTCTCATCACTCTGCATCAGCGGCCCTTTCAACACAAAAGGAAGGCGGCCTCCCCAGGCCTGTAGCCCTCCCGATGAAAGACAGGCTGGCACGTGAGCCCACAAGAATGCTCCGTCCCTGGCCCGGCGGGTGGGTGGGTGGGCAGGCAGCAGATGGGTGACATCTCCCATGTCCCCTCCCTGGATATGTGGCGTCCTCTTACTCTTCGGCTCCATTGAAGGGCTTGCTTACCCACTAGCGCCAGTGCCCTAGGCTCCGGGCGAGCCCCTGGATCTCAGAGCCACAGCCCCAAATCCAGACCCTCCCCCAACCCTGGTCACTTCACAAGCAGGGAAACGAGGTCCTGCCTGAGGTCACACAGACTCGCAGTGGCGGCGGAGGCAATAGTAACGGGAGCCCTTACAGAGCTCACCCTGCGGAACCCTGTGCGCCAGGCTCTGCCGTTATCCCCATTTCACAGCTGGCAGCGTGAGGCTCAGAGGTGAAGTCCCGTGGCTCACAGCCAGGAGGAGCAAGGCCAGAACCCGCAGCAGGCAGCCTGGCTCCAGAGCCACACTCATCACGCCTGCGAGTTGTGCTGCCCCAGAGAAGGCCCTGGAACCCAGGTCTCCTCCCTGCCCGGCCCGCCTGTGCCTCTACTGCACCCAGAGCCTCAGCTCACTCCCCAGAGGCTCCATACAGGAACTCCCCTAGCCCCAAGCCCACCCCCTGCGTGCTGCCAGAGGGGCCTGCTAGAGAACTCAGGAGTGAAGTGAGCCCCACTCCCCGAGTCTGAGCAATGGCCTCTGCTGACCCTTAAGCACCGAGGGGCTGGCTTAGAGGAGCCAAGGCCCCCCACCCTGCCTCTGAGGCTAACGGCGCGCCTGCTTGCTGGCCCACTGGCCCCAGCAGAATGCCCAAGGCTCCTCCTGCCCACTGCAGAGGGTGCTGCTGCTCCAAGACTGGCTGGGGGGCCAGTCCCGACCGCCGTCCTGTCCTGCCAAAGACCCCCGACCCCACCGCCCAGGCAACCTTACCTGCCCTCCCCGCTTTGGACCTAACAACGCTCACCACATCACTGCTGCTGCCTTAGCGAGGAGGGCCTCAGAGGCACCCCCTCACCCAAGCCCCGTCGCAGGGACGTCTCAGAAGCTGTCTGGAGACTCATCACCCCCAGTCACACCTTTCCACCGGGCCACGGTCACAGAGACAGCGTACTTCACTAACAAGCCCCAGTGCTGTCTTTCCGGTCTGCGGGACTCCCCCTCACCACACCCCGCTGAGCGGGGGTGCCCTCCTTTCCGCAGGCCCAACCACCCAGCCACCCACTCCTGGCCTCAGTGAGGCTCCGCAGCCAGTGGTGGGCCTGACTCACTTGGTCCTGATGCAGAGCTCGAGGGGCGGGACGAGGTCGTCCTCTCTGTCCTCAGGGACAAGCTGGGTGGTGTCTGCGGAGGCGAGAGGCACAGGCTCAGCCCAGGGCCCAGCTCCCCCTGAGATCAGCACTGACACCCAACTTCAGGGACCCGGCTCCGGCGCCTGCCCTCCTCTCTCCCTGCTGGACCACAGACAGCACAGCACCCTCCTCACTGACCTCCCACCTGCCTCCCTCCTGCCCCCACTGCAGCTACCAGAATAATTCTCTAAAAACACACCTGATCCCATCGCCCCAGAACCGCCCAGGGCTCCCTCTTGCCTGGAGAATAAAACCAAACTTGCTGGGTGGTATTCCAGGCTCTCCAGCGCCTGCTCTCACCCTCCCCAGCACTCAGCCCTGGCCCGGCTCTGGTTCCCTCCTGCAGGACGCCTAGCACTCGCCCTCTGAGCCCTCGTCCTGACACTGGAGTCCACATGCTCTCCCGCCTCCCTGTGTGGGTGCTGGGGCCCGGGTCCCCAACCGGCCTGCAGGCTCCTGGAGGACGCACGGACGGTGGGAGGCACGCACCGACGGTCAGCCGGATCTGCTCCTGCTGGTTGGCCAGGCCGTCGTAGTAGAACAGGTCGAAGAGCCGCTCGGCCCTCCAGTCCCGCAGGAGATCCGGCTGCAGGCTGAAGAGCACGCTGAAGTGGCTCTCGCTGCACACCACCCAGATGGGGAACCGCGGGGTCTTCAGGAAGCAGCCCACCTGGACGGGAGAGAGGACGGCGATGCCCGATGAGACGTGCTGCCTGGGAGAGGGGCCAGGGCATCTCCCCTCCAACCCCAGGCTGGCCTCAGAGGGGCCGGGCCGGGGACCACCATCTGTGTGTGATGCCGGGTCCCCAGTGCCGCTCACACAGCCTCTTTCAGAGCCGCCCCTGCTGTCAGCCCGCTGCCCACAGGGCCTCAGCCCCCGCCATGTGTGCCCAGGCGTGTCCACGCTTCACACGGTGCTGCCGGCGGCTTCCCAACGCTCCTTCAAGCCCAGCCTGTCCCGCCCGGACACGGGCCTCCTAAACTGGTCTTCACACCCACAGGACAGAACCTCTCACCACTCCTCAAACCACTCCCGCAGCCAAGTCCCTGCCTGAGCACCCACAGCCCGCGGCCAGGGGGCTCTGCACCTCTCCCTCCCTCCAGGTCCTGCACCCCCCAAACCACCCGACCAGGGAGCACGGATCACCACCTCCAGCTCCCGCCTGGGGACGAGGCACTGGGCACCGGCCTCACCCCCCTCGATGACATGTCTGTCTGCCACCGCTGCGCTGGGCCGTGCCCCCAGCGCCAGGAGCAGAGGGTGTACTCAGCATCAGCAAATGTTTGATGAGCGAAGGTTCTCATGAGTGAGGTGGGTCAGGAACTCGGTAGGACTTCCCCTTGAAGGCAGGTGGGACAGGGAGCCCGGGGGTGAGGGGGCTGGGGGACGGCCTCTGGGGGAGCAGGCAGGGGTGGGGGGCTGGGACTTCCTCCTGGCAGAGGCCCGGAGAGGACCTCATGGTGGAGGGTGTTTGGGAAGCGGGTCCATGCCCAGGCCCTCAGCCCTGCTGCTGTCCTGCTGCCCAGGAGAGTCGGATGCCTGGCTGGCTCTGCCCCCCACCCCCACCCCTGCCCCGCCAGCCCTCCCCGCGCGCTGTCACCTGTGGCTCCGTGGACACCCTCTCCCCCCCCCCCTCCCCCCGGCCCCGGCTTTTTCAGCTTTACGTGCCGCGGGCCGGGCGGGCTGGGTCTGGCTAAATCCCCACCGGCCCGGGAGATGTTTGCTTGCTCAGGTATTTACAGAGCAGCCTGTGGATTAGGAAAGAATGGGAATTATTTTCCAGTGGGGAGAAGGGCATGCTTTCTGCGAGGCCGTCACAGAGGAGTGGTCGCAGCCTTCCTCGGGCCCCTCGGAGCGCGGGATGGGCTCTGGGGGGAGGGGAGGCCTGGACCGGGTCCCTGGGGAAGGACCGGCTCTGAACGCTGCCTCCTCCCCAGGATGGGAGGCGGCCTTACGTGTTCCTTTCCTCTTTGTCCAAGCGCCCTGCCTCCCCCGCCCCCGCCCCCCGGCCAGTGGGCCCTCACCACCGTCCCATGTGACGTTATGTGGCTGCAGAGCCCACTCCGGGGTGGGATGCGGGGGAATTAGGTGTCTAAAGGACGTGGCTGGACGTGCCCAAACCCCGCTGTAGACTTGGCTTCTGTTCCAGCTCAAAAGCAGCTTTTCTGGTGAGGGCAGGCGTCCCCTCGAACCGGGAGCCGAGACTGGGGACCAGGGCTCATCTGGCAGGAACGGAGCTGCGTCTGCACCATCAGCCACCCTGTTTTCCAGCGGAGGGACAGAGGGCTGGCCACGGACACAGCCGTCAGAGGATTACGGCAGAAAAGGCCGCCAGGGAGTTTATAAACGAGGTTTCCCCTTCGGAGCCTCTTCCAAGCGGGTGACGTTTCCCAAAGAACCTGCTTGGGATTGGGGGGCCGCTGACCGCGGGCCGGGGGCGAGGAGGGCATGTGGGGGTGCGTTTCCTCAGCACAAGCCGAGGCTTTCTCCCGTGGGTGACCGCGCACGATGGAGAGCTACTTTTTAATGAGGGCTCTTTCCTCTTGGGGGCGGGGGTGTGAATGCCCCAAACCCGCCTGTGGACTGCAGCTCAGAAGCCCTGATGGAAAAGGACCAACATTGATCGCTGGGGGTTCAGCCTGTCGCTTCCGAGGAGGACATCCGTCCAGCACGGCCTGGACTCTGGTCCCAGGTGCCGTGTGAGACAGCGGGAGATGGCAGCATGCTGAGCCCGGACCTACGGCGCTCAGCAGGGGAGAGGGGGACGGGCAGCAATCAGATAGCCTACCATGCACTTCCGTGCATTTCACGGAACCCGAGGGCCATCAAATTCGCCACCATCTGTCACTTCCCTCAGAATGCAAGCCACGGTCCAAGGCTGACCCACCACCGACTGCAGTGATGCAAGAGAATCTCTGAGTGCTCAGGTACAGGGAGAGCTTCATCTCCACAGCAACGGAGGTGGTACTTCACCCAGAAGGGAAGAATGAAGATTCCGTGATGGGAGATGGCAGGCGGGCAGGGGGAAGACCCCATTTAGAATGAGAGGCCAGGACACGCCTCCCAGGAAGTGGCCTCTAAGCTAGAATGTGAAGCGGGCATAGGGACAGGCCCACCAGACCCCGCATCAGGCCTCTAGTTAGTTAATAAAATTATATATACGTTTCTGGGATATAATTCTCTAATACATCATCTGGATATTGTATTGTGTATTCAACACCCAAGTCAAGTCTCCTTCCATCCCCATTTATGCTCCCCTTTACCCTCTTTCCCTGTGTCTATGTTTCTGTTTCTATTTCGTTTGTTAGTTTATTTGGTTCATTAGATTCCGCATGTAAGTGAAATCATATGCTATTGTCTTTCTCTGGCCGGCTTATTTCACTCAGCATAATGCTCTCCAGGTCCATCCATGCTGTCACAGAAGGTAAGATTTCCTTCTTTTTTATGTCTGAATAGTATTCCAGTGCATAAATGTACCACAGATTTTCTGCCCAGCCATCTTCTGATGGGCTCTTGGCCTGCTTCCAAACCTTGGTTATTGTAAATAACGCTGCAATGGACAGAGGGTGCATATTTTCTTTCAGATCGGAGCTTCGGGTTTCTGTGGCCACATTCCCGGAAATTGAACGGCCAGGTCATAGGGCAGTTCCCAGGGCCTGGATTCCTTCAATCAGCATCTATTCCAAGGGGAGGAAGGCCCCACGGACACCCTCATCAATTCCCCTCAGCAGACCAAAGCGAAATTGTTTACTTTCGACAACGCCCTCAGCACAAGACTGAAACCAGGGCTCACGGAAAGTAAGCCAGAGGATTCCGTACGTGCGGCCAAGGTTCCCGTCTTGGTCGTGGAATGCGAGCTGCACGCTTCCGGAGCCCACCCAGGGCGTGACTCTGGGGCCTGGTGTTTCTCACGGGCCACGCGGCCACATTCCTGGGCTCGGCTCAGACACCAGCGCGTTCTGGAAATAGCCACTACCAGTCATTCCCGTGCAGGTCTGAGGACCCCCCAGGCTGCCCCTGACCGTGGGGCGGGGTTCCCAGGGAGGCCGGGGATGGGCCGCACCGCGTGGCCATGGCGACGGGCAGCACGCCTGTGCCTCCCGTAAGACGGGGAGGCGCTAGCCCAGGACATCGGCCTCGCCCTGGTTTGGAGGCAGGGTCGTTGCAGATATGGCATGGAGGTGCGGTGCGTGAGCGGCGTGGGCCTGTAACCACGCGTGACTGACACCCTTACAGGAGGAGGCACAGGGGGAAGACGGCCACGTGGCGGCGGGCAGAGACTGGGCGGAGGCAGCACTCAGCCCAGGAGCGCCCGGCGGCTGGAAAGCACCAGGAGCAGGAGAGACGGGGAAGGACTCTCCCTGTGGGTTTCAGAGGGAACAGGGTCTTGGCCACACCTTGACTTTGTACTTTAGCTGTGAGAGTCCAGAACTGTGAGTCAAGGCATTTACTTGCCACCAGTTCAGAGTGCTGGGTTGTAGCAGCCCCAGGACAGTAACACAGGCCTGCAACCTCAGCCCCCACCTCCCCCCCCCCCCCCCCACACACACACACGACAGTGGCAGCCACTCTGACCCACAATCACCCTATACACCCATAGCGGCCCCTTTCCCACAACCTTTTCCAGAACAAGGACCAGCCGGCTCTGGGTGTGAACCTAGTGCCCGGTACCCAGTGCCCACAAAGCCGCGCTTCTTCCCAGGCCCTCTGGGAGGGCGATGGCGCCCAGTTCCCACAGTTCCCCCACCCTCCCACTGGGGCAGGGACGGGCTCCTGCACCTGGCACGCGTCGTAGTGCTCGAAGAGGGACAGGAAGCCCACGTCGCTGCGGGCAGCAATGCCTTTGAGGAGCGTGATGTTCCCGTTCCCGGAGTCCAGCTCCAGCACGTCGTTGAAAACATTGGACACGGCTTTCCCGGTCAGGAGCAGATTGACAAGTTCCTGTTGATGAGATTGGCAACGAGGGAGATTGGCAACGAGGCAAAGGGTGGAGAAGGAAGGAAAGCAAGGAGGGAGAGAGGCCGGAGTCAGGGCTCTGAGCTCAGGGATCCCACAAGCCCCGGGAAAGCTGCCGACTCTGCCCAAGGCAGCCGCTCGAGGCCTCAGCAGCCTCTACTCCGAGGGCATTTGTCAAGCACCAGCCGTGCACGAGGCCGGGGGCGGGGGGAAGGGGGGCTGCAGGAGGGAAGAGTGGCTCCTGACCCTGGGCGTGGGGTCCACCCTGGGGTGCAGGTGTGCCTGCACAGCACAGCATGTGACCGGGCCGGGGAACGGTGTGCCGGGCCAGGCCAGGCGGGCACCGGCCACATGATGCTCAGGACGACTGTGGAGAAGTGACATTTGGGTGGGTCTTACAGGAGGGTAATTTTTAAAATAACCTCTTTTATGTTGAAATAATTTTAGACTCAAAAGCAGTTATAAGAATAGTACAGAGAATTCCTGTGTACCCTTCACCCAACTTCCCTCCATGATAACATCTTACATAACGGGAGCTCATTGCATTTACGTAACCGGGCACATGAGCAACGCCAGGAAGCGGACGGGGCCGTACAGTAACTCGGTCCCAGGCTCACTGATCTCACCGGGACGGTGGGCTCTGCAAGCGGAGAGGGGAGCCAAGGACAGCGGCAGCAGGAGGGCCTGGCCCTGTCTCTGCCTCCGTCAGCTGCAAGGGATCAGGGTTCAGTGGCTGGATGACTGGTGCCCACACCCGACAGGTCAACAAGCCTGCCGACCCCAGAACTGGGAGACGGAGCCTCGGGGTGACTGGAAGGGCCCTTCCTTACGCAGAACGTCTAGGGGTCCAACTTCCTGTTAGGAATGGGGAAACTGAGGCTCACACATGGGAAAGGATTTGCCCAAGCCACACAGCCAGTCAGCGACAGAGTCCGGAGTCCCTTCCCTCTCCACTTACTCGCTACCCTGAGGCACCACCTGGCTGGCCAAAGGTTCGAGAGAAAGGCAACTGCTAAGTGCCTGCTGACCAATGAGTCACTCGAGTCCAGACCCGGCGCCTGCGGGCAGGACCCTCCGCCTAGCCCCCCGCCTGCCAGGGCTGGCGCCGTGCGGTGCGTGGGAACGGCCTCGCAGCCCTTCCTCCGGAGGGCAGAGTTCACCGCGTTTCCCCCTGAAGTGTGGGAGCGGCCGGTGCCCTCATAAGCCCTCTGTCAGCACCGAGACCCCTGCTCCAGTGCCAGTAAAGGAGGCGCTGATGGCCGCCAAGGGAGGCATCGGGCCTCGCCGCGTCCTCGCAGAGGAAACGAGAGGAACTGGGAGGAAATGGCAGCTCTCGGACCGCCCCTCAGGCAGCGGCTGCTCGGAAGGCCTGCCTTCGCCAGGCTGGTCCCACTTCTGCCCCCAGGTTTTAAGGGGAAAGGCTCCTGCTCCCCATCCGGGGGGTCCAGGCCTTCCTCGCAGGAACCCTCCTTGAAGCGGGTGGAGGGGCCACAGCTGCTCCTGCCCCTGGACCACGATCGCCCAGCGGAAAGCACAGCGGCCCTCAGGCCCTCGTTACCCAGTGTGGTCTGCGGACCAGCAGTAGCGCCCCCCTGCGGAGCCCGTTAGGGTTCAGAAGCTCAGGCCCCAGCCCAGGCCCAGAAGCTGAGCTGCTCCTCAACGTGCCCATGAGGGCTCAGGTGTGCATCCAACTTCACATGCACTGGTCCAGGGCAAGCACCTCCTTCCCCCAACGGGGACCCTGAGTCTCAGGGGTGAACATCACCCCGCTCATCCCACCAACGGGGACCCTGAGTCTCAGGGGTGACCATCACTCAGCTCATCTCACCAACGAGGAGAACCCTGAGTCTCAGGGGAGACCATCACCCCGCTCATCCCACCAACGGGGACCCTGAGTCTCAGGGGTGACCATCACTCAGCTCATCTCACCAACGGGGACCATGATTCTTAGGGGGTGAACATTACCCCGCTCATCCCACCAACAAGGACGCTGAGTTACATCCTCAGAGAAAGGCCCAGGCAGGCAGAGGTGGCCTGTGGCTCCCATCCTGACCCTCACCGACCAGATCCTTTCCTTGGTGCTACCATGACTGGGAGAAGCTAGACAGACAGCCATGCTTATGTCCCCTCCCCATGAGGCCCCGTAAGGGCCCGGAGTGAACATGCAGAGGGAGGTTGTAAAGACAGTGCCGTGCCCTCCCACACTGGCCGGGCCCCGTCCATGCCACCAGCTCCTGCTGGCAGAGGCAGGCACGTGGCAGCTGCTGGCCGAGGCGTGGGGGGACCCAGGAAGAAGAGAAAAGAAGAGAAGAGAAGAGAAGAGAAGAGAAGAGAAGAGAAGAGAAGAGAAGAGAAGAGAAGAGAAGAGAAGAGGGAGGGAGAGTCAGCAGTGCCCCAGCCCCTCCCGCACCACCCACCTGTGTGCAGTAGTTGTGCGCTCCAATCAGGTGGTTGGTGGGGACGTCGAAGTCCTGGCGGACGCTGGAAGACACAAGGAAGGTGGTGTCAGCACGCTCTGCCTGCCTCGGGCTGTTGGGCAGACCTCCCTGGTGGCCGGGGCTCCCTCAGGCTCCAGGCCGAGGCCCAGAATCCAGGGGTCTGGGCTGTGGCTCTCTGCTCCGTACCTCCCTTGGGGCTGGAGCCCGGGTCTCCTCGAGTCCCCAAACTCTAAGCTACAGCTTGCCTCTGGCCTTGCCAGGCCCCCTGCCAACGCAGCAGGAAGGGCCCAGGGCTTGCAGTCCAGCCCCCTGCATTCACATCCCAGCTGTCACCACGGGGCACCGGGCATCCTCTGCCAGCTCCGAGCCTCCGTCTGCGAGGCTGTTCCGCGGGGGGAATGGTCTGGAGTGGTAGCTGCCACCACAGACCGTGTCCTGGGCCCAGCACACATCTGCTCCCAAACCCTGAGAGAGCCGAGGCTCGGAGAAGGACTGCCTCAAACCAGAGGGGCTTGCCTCCTCTCCCCCACCCAGTCCCCCCAGGAGACGGGCCCTGTGGCTAAGGAAAGCCATGGATGGGTGGACAGAGAAGGAGCCACCACCTATCAAACACACTCAGAGGGCAGCAGTGCCAGCCTGGCCCCAGCCCCGGGGACGTAAGAATTCCTATTTTATAGACGTCGTAGGGGCGACACAGGGAGGCGATGTGCGGCGGGGGTCCTGGCCCCTCCGCTGCCGCCCACCCAGGGTGCGCCCGCCCGGCCTGGCCTGCCTCCTTCACCCGCAGCCACAGAGGAGGCCCAGAGGCAGGACGGCTCGGCAATCCTGTTTGTTTTACCTTTTAGTGGACGCGAAGAGACACCTGGTCTCAATTTTGTGCTTTAAACCTCAGATCAGTCCACAAACATAAAACCCACGGCCTGGACCGCGGGCCCTGACCCTTCCCGGGGAGCTGGGAACCCGAGCCCCGTGACCTCTGCAGGACGCGCTCTCTGGTTCTCAACAGCCGTGGCCACGCGGGCAGCCTGCGGTCCACATGGGAGACGGTCGGCTGAGAGCCACGGAGGCAGAGGCCGGGAAGGCCCTGGAGGCTGGCCCACCGGCGGCGACGCTGGGCCTGGGAAGGAGCCGCCGGGGGACGGTGGCCAGGGCCGCGCTCGCTGGGGGAGCTCGGCAGGAGAAGTGATGGGAACGTCCTCCGCGCTGTACACGGGCTCCTTGTGGAGAGAAGAGAGCAGCCTCGGAGGGCCGGGGGCGGGGAAGGGGGGACCGATAAGCATCGCTGGCCCCGCGCCACGGGCCGCGCTCACAAGCAGCCGATCCCTGCAGCCTCCCAGCCTCGTGTTCGCCCAGCGGGACGGGAGCCTGCGTCAGCCGCGCGCGGAGGGACAGGCAGAGGGGACAATGGGAGGAAGCGGTAATTGCATCCTTAGGTGCAAACACGATGGGAATTCAGAAGTGGCTCAGATCTTAAAAGGGAGGCACATCTGCGGTTCACATTAGGGCGCTCGCAGGACGCCAAGGAGCAGCTTATGGCTTAAGAGATTTACAACTTTGGCAAATGCAGCTGCCCAGACCGCCCTCCGGGGGAATTCCCTGGAGGGCTGAGTGTAAGGAGTCCTTGAGAGCAGGCGGCTCACTGGGCAGGGCCGCACCGGGCCCCGGCTCCGGCCCCAGCCTGCTGTGTGCCCAAACCTCCTCCTCAGGCTCCCTTTTGGGGGGCTTGCACATGACGAGAGGTGTCCCCAGGATTCACAGCTTGAGACCCCAGCCCCCGGGACCTTAGAATGTGACTGTATTCGGATTAAGTTAAGCAAGCCCGTCAGGCTGGGCCCTAATCCAGGCTGACGGGACAGACAGAAGGACACCAGGGATGCGTGCGCTGAGGAGAGACCATGGGAGGACACGGGAGAAGGTGGCCGTCCTCAGAGGAAACCAAGTCTGCCCACGCCTTCATCTCAGACCTGCAGCGTCCGGAGCTGAGACAATGAATGTCAGCTGTGTAAGCCGCCCGTCTGTGGAGCTTTGTTATGGCAACCTGTGAAGCGAATACAAGAACCCGGAGCATCTCAGACTCAGAGCCCCACGCAGAAAACACCAGCACAGCTGCCCTGGCGACGGCTGTGCAGAGGCCTGGCCGGCTGCCTCCCTCTGGTGAACCCCGGGGTCTCCACGGCCCTGGAGCAGGGGCTGAATCACTGGAGCAGTTGCCTGAGCTCTGAGCTTCCTATGTTTCCTGGGCTTCTGAGCAACAAGCTGGGACAGGCCTTCCCGGGACTGACGGCTATTCCACCCTAATGGGAAGGCTGTCAGTCAGGGGGCTGGGCGATGCTGGGCCCGGGAGAATTCTGCATGGACACCAGGCTGGTGGCAGGAGCAGGGATGCCAGGAGCAGGAGCAGAGCGAGGGGAGCCCGCATGGACTGGCCCAGGTACGGGAACTTACGAGGAGGGGCGTGGCCCTCCGCAGATTCTGGAGCAAAGGGCCAGCACAGGGCCGTCTAATGCAATGGCCTGGCCTCGGGGTGTCCAGTTCACCCACTGACCGAGGAAGGGATCAGGAGCTCTGCCTGGTGCCAGCAAGGACTGCTTCTCCCACAGCAGGTCCCACCGACACGGCTGACCGAGAAGCAGAACAAGGGGTGTCTGCTGAAGAGCCCTCAGGGTGAACGTTCGCAGATGGAAAACGTTGGCCAGAGAAAGAACAAAACAGGCCTGTGATGGGGGCCAGCCCAGACCCAGCGCCAGGGGCCAGGCCCAGTGCTCGGCTGCCTCTCGACTCCACCCTCCGGCCCAGGACTCAGGACAGAGGCTCCGCCACTGAGCGGCTCAGGTCGCCTGAGCCCTGAGTCTGCGTTCTCACCCTTCCTTTCCAGTGCTCTGTCCCCTCGAGAGCCTGGGGGGCTGGGGACGGGGGGACGGGGGGAAAGAGGGGGGAGGCGGTACAAGAACCACCAACTGTGTTACTGGTGGGAAAACTGAGGCCCGGAGAGGAGGAGGGACTTGCTGTCACAGAGCCAGTGGGTCAGGACCGTGACCCCAGTGCTAACATCACGGTGTCTACCGTGGCCTGAAACACGTGACAGTCAGGCGGGCCAGGAGCCCTGAAACCCTCACCCTAAAGCTGACCCACATGTGCCTGAACATTTGAATGAAGAAATAAATGAATGAAGGAATGAATGAATGCAGGAATGAATCTGAGCAATTCCTTTGAACAATGACTCTGTCCAAGTGGCCTAGAGACGTGGCTGCAGCCTGCAGTCACAGCCATTCACCACAAAGCCAAGTCCAGGAGGCGGGCGGTCAGTCAGCCTTGGACTAGCAAAGTGGCCTCGGGCAAGTCCCCGCCTCTCTCAGCCATGTCCTCATTGGTAGCCAGGGGACTGGAGCAGGGTCTCCGGGGACCTCCTGGGATGTGAGCGAGTGTGCCTGGTCCATGACCCTGATATTTAAAACGCCTCTCTAAAATGGGCTGTAATTAACCGGGAGGACCCGACCACCACCTCCCCTCCACTCAGCTCTGAGGTGCCAGGCCCCAGGGGCACCCCCAAATCCCTCAGGGCCAGCTCCTGCCTGTCCTCCCAACAGACACCGCGCGCCCCCTCCCCAAGATTGCACTGCCCATTGCACTCCCCCCGACTCCCGCAACCACCTCTGGAGACAGCACCCCTTCCAGTGGCAGCACTCCTGCGGCTTCTGAGGACACAACAGTGCCCGCGGCAGCTGTGGAACCGCTATGAGAGCCGGGGCATGGGAGTCAGGGAGCCCTCATTCAAATCCAGCTGCTCACCAGTTGTCCCCTCTCCAAGCCTCAGTTTCCCCGCTTGAATATGGGTCCGATGGCGCCTCCTTCTAGTACAGGTTGCTGTGAGAACTGAGGGAGGCGAACTGTATAAAGCATTTGGCATATGGTAACTATCACTTCCTTTCTCCTACAATAACAGCAATAATAACAACAACCAGAAAACAATGAGAGGTCACGATTCCTCAACCTCAACCTTTTGTATGACGGCCAAGCCCCAGTGTAAACAGAGGCCTCCGTGGGCAGTGGAGCCCTGAGCATCGGAGAAGGGATCGGGTAGAGCGGATGCGAGTTTTCCCAGAAAGGCTGAGGAAGTGGCCCCTCTGCCACCTGCACCGGGGACCTCAGCGAAGTGTTGGCCCTCCCTGATGGAAAAACATGTACAAAAATACAACCACCTCGGAGTGCTGTTGCAATAAGGTAGAGCCATAGAAAGGCCTGCCAGATGGCAGGCACCCCCACAGGAGCTGGGAGGGAGGGGCTGAAGGAGGGAGGGGCTGAGGGAAGAAGCGGCTGAGGGAGGGAGGAGAGGACTGGGAGGCCCGGTGTGTGGAAGAGGCAAGAGAAAGCGGAGAAGCCTAAGCGGCCCTCCTCCTCCCCACCCGCCCATGCTCCACCTGCGGCACCTCCCTCCCCAGGCAGACCGGGTACAATTGTTCCCTGCAAACCCCACTGGTCTACAACCCCTCCGCCACTGCAGTCAGACCCTCCCCCACACCCCTCAGGGCCCCCAGAACATCAATCCCCCACAGGGGACGCCTCCTCACCCCAGCACAGGTGCCCCATCTCTCCGTCACGTCCCCTTCCAACGACTAGCTCCAAGCTGCTCTTCCCTCTGCCTTCCCCTCCGGGAGCAGGACGCAGGGCAGGGTTACCATGTCTCATCTGCCCCTGAGTGTCCCACCCATCCTGGGAAAAGCTGCAGGGAAGGCCCTGGTGGAACAGCCTCCAGAAGCCGGGAGGTGCGCAGAGGCAGGCAAAGGAAGCTTCACACCATGGAGCGGAGGCTGGTCTGGGCCAGAAGTCTCCCAAAGGGCTCTCACCTCCCCTGCTCCCCAGGCCTGTCCTCTCCGTCTGGCCACCCAAACCCTCATGGAACAAGGAGGTATGGCCCTTGGATGAGTGGGTAAGGGTGTTGGATGCACTGAGCACTGGGGGACACCCTCAGCTCTGCCACTAACCCTGGTGTGACCCAGTCTTGGTCGCCCTTAGTTGCCAAGCGGGGGGGTCCCCCCACTCAGCCTTTGGTCTCAGGACCATGCCACCTGCCACTCCTGGCTGTGGCCTGCCGTCCTGGCAGCCTGGGGCAGCCCTGCCTGGGCCCAGACGTGTTGGCTGAGATTAGGACCTGTGGGAGACCTGTGGCTGAGATTAAATGGAGAGTGAGAAACCGGGACACGCATCGGGTCCAATGGGCCTAAGGTAAGGTGATCAGACGTCCCGCTTTTGGCGGGACAGTCCCGATTTTTAACAATCTGTCCTTCATCCCGCTGCGTTAATTGGGACTTTTTTTTTTAAAAACGCTGTGGGTCGCGGGACAAATTGTTAAAAATCGGGACTGTCCCACCAAAAGCGGGACGTCTGGTCACCTTAAGTTTGGGTCTATCTCCCGCCCTCCAGTCTTTGAGACACATTTGCTGGAAGTGCTCATGGCCTCCACCCTAACGTGAATAGAGTTGACGCTGATTTGGAATTCATTGGGGAAGTTCCCCAGCTGGAGTCAAAGGCCTTGGCAGGGGGCAGGAGGGCCCCTAACCCTCTCTTGGGTTCCAGGTTGGGACCTGGGTGGAGGCCTCGTCATTCCGGCTGGAAGTCAGTGGGTGTGAGAGGGCGGAGGAGAAAGCGGACACACATCCTCTCTGTCCTCTCCCATCAGCAGGCACGTGGGACCACCAATCCCCTGGGATCCTCGGCAAGAACAGCCCCTGCCCAAAGCCTGACGCTGCAGACCACGCCACCCCTGGGAGCCTGTGGCGCCTCCTCCAGGGCCCAACCGGGCCCAGTCCCACACTCCCTCTGCTCTGCTGGTGCCGCCCAAACCCCCATCCCGGCCCGCCAGCGTCTCTTCCCAGCCGGGGTGGGAGCCCTCTGCTTTCCCAGCCGTGTTCACATGCCCACGATGGGCGGGACCCGGCCTGGCCGAGGTGAGGCGTCAGGCATGGGGCACGGGTCCCAGCAGGCAGAGGGGCTGGAGAAAGGGGGCCCCACCACGCAGGAGGGGCCCCTGAGGACACCGCAGAAACAGAAAAGAAGATAAAGGCACAGAAGGAGGGACCTCAGGTCCCAAAGACGCCGTCTGGTTCCTGGGTCCAGCCTCCCAAAAGCCCGAAGCCTTTGATACGAGCCCGTCAATAGCGCCCTTTGCTGCCGAGTCTCTGTTGCCGCCAGTGCACCACCAGCTCTCGGCTGGCTTTCACGTCAGGGCCATTTGCACAAAGAAGCAAACTGTACTGCTCTGCTGCTGTGTTTCCTCTTGGGCACAATCAGAGCCGGAGCGGCCAGGGTGCACACGCGGCCTCGCCCTCCCTGCCGGCTGTGCGTCCAAAGCGGCTCCAGCACATGACAAACCGCCCTCTATTTGGGGTTCCCAGCACGGCCTTGGGCAGCCGCGCTGCCACTGTAACAAATGCCAAGGGTCCGCTCCATGAAAAGCTTCTCTTCACAAGCTGTGCCCCCCGCCCCCTGGCCTGTGCCGCCCGGCGGGCACCGCCCAAGCCCCCTGCCCTTGCCAGGCCACGTCACCCCTGACTCCCAGGGCACTGAGCGCCCGCACTGTGCAGGCCTGGCGGGGAGCGGCCCTGACCCAGGGCCCCGAGCACCCCTGGGGCGTGGGAGAGCGTGCGGTTTGGAAGGGGGAGCGAGGGGAACACCAGAGCCTGCTGAGATGTTCTGTAAGCAACTCGGATCGGAGGAAAGAAAGGAGAGGCTTGAAATCAAGTGGAAAAATAAAACCTTCGCAAGCCTTCCCCGCGGCCCGGAATAAACAACAGTCCGAGGCCAGCTTTCGCCTGTGCTGCAGCCGCTGGCCGAGGTGAAGGGCCGGCTGCACGCCGGGGCTGGGGAAGGCCGGGGCAGGAGGTGCTGGCGGAGGTGTGAGGCCTGCCCCGGCCTCAGGCATGGGTCTGAGAGCCTTGCTAGGAGGGAGAGGTGGCCACACCTCAGCCTCACACACATACACTCACATACATTCACGCACACATATCCTTACACACACATACCCTTACATACACACTGATTTTTAGAGTGGAGGGGAGGGGGAGAGACAGAGGGAGAAACATAAATGTGAGAGAGACATGTCCACAACACTCACATGTACATACACCCACACATATACACTCACACACATACACACACAATCAAGTCACTTTCCCACGATCTCAAACACACCCAGCCGGCAGCCTCACCACCTCTCATCCACACGCAGGCGCACGCACACACACACACACACACACACACATGCACGCGCGCGCACACACACGCACACAAAGGTCTGTGCAGGTCTGGGAGGGTTTCCGGCCCACGCTCCGCCTCTCCCTGGATGAGCAGAATGGGCCCTGAGCGCCGGGCTCTCCCTGGGCTCCGAGGAGATATCCCTCCGCCCGACAGGAAGGACATCACAGATGCCCCTGGAAGGGCCTCGACGGCGCTGGCACAGCTGAATCTGACCCCAGAGTGGGAAGCCCTTGGTGACCACCTGGCCCAGCTGTGTTCAAACTGCTTCTGTAGTGGGGGCTTCTCCGCAGCAGGGCCTCAGACAGGCACTGGAGGGAGGTGGGGGTGCGGGGGGGACGGGGGGACGCAGCAGGGTCTCAGAGAGGCACCGGAGGGAGGCGGGGGGTGCGGGAGAGATGGGGGGGGGGACAGCAGGGCCTCCTCCTGACCCCTCCACTGTCCTGGGGCAGCTTAGCCACATCTGCTATATGCAATGAGCTTCAGCTTTGGGATACGGTTTCCTTAGAAAAAATCTATTTCTTTTCACCACAAAAAGAGACTAAGAGGCACTAATCCAAACTCCGGTTAGTGACGACAAAGCTAGGGCGCAGGCAGGTCAGCCACACGGCTCGTGTGCAACAGAGCGAAGATGGGGACCAGGCCACGCAGCTGCAGCACAGCCAGTGAGGGGGCACCTCCTTCCGTGTGACCTGCCACCCACCGGGCACCCGGACACGCCCTCAGCCTGTGCCGGGGACGTTCCCCGGGTGCCCACACGTCTACAGAGGAAGGCCAGCCCCCGGCAGGCAGGCAGGACCAGGTGGGTGTGGATCTCAGCCAGCCCTGGGCCAGGCCTGGCACCCCTCCCGAGCCCGGAAACCAGAGGCTCCGAGGGGCACGCCACGTGACGGCCCGCGAGGGGCGTGGGCCATTCCAGGAGGCCCTCCCCAGAGGCCAAGGCGAGAACAGCTTCTTCAGAAGACCCCGCAGCAATGCCAGGAATGCTCGGGCTATTTTAAGTAACTTCAGCGTGATCCTCACAGGCTCTGGGCAGCGTGTGCTGCTCGGGCTGCTCCTGCCCCCCTGCCAGGCCTGTCTTTCCCCGCAGGAAGCCCCGTCTCTGGCAGCCCCGGCGGGGGGGTGGGGGGGTTGAGGGGGGTCATGAGGGGTCAGGCAGGCATCCTGGGACTGCCTGGGGAGGGAGCCTGGTCTGGACTGGAGAAGGCCTGCCCGTGCCCCACCTGATGTTCTCAGGCCCCCTAAGTCAGCTTTCGTTTGTCGTTAATCCTCACTCAAGGACACTTTCTCATTGATTTCTGGGGGGGGGGGGGGGGGGAGGGGGGAGGGAGGGAGAGACAGAAGGAGAAGCATCCATGTGAGAGAGACCCATGGGTTGGTTTCCTTCCACATGGACCCTGACAGGCTGGCGATCAGGCCTGCAACCGAGGTGCCATGCCCTTGATTAGAATCGAACCCGGGACCCTTCTGTCCACTGCCAGCGCTCTATCCACTGAGCCTGACTGGCTAGAACTATTGGGTCGGCAGCTAAGTAATTGCGGGTTTCACACATATATGGCTTCAGTTGAATTTTTAGGTTTGCAGACGTAGTACAAATGTAAAACACATTTTGTTATTTGATAGTTGGCTATTCAGCTGTTAATCAGTAAAAAAAGTTTTTTGATCTGTGTTGTAGTTTTCGTTTGGCATTCGTTGAAAAATGGAAAATCAAAAGGAACATTTTCATCATATTTTGCTTTTTTATTTCCGCAAAGGGAAAAACGCATCGCAAGCTCATAAAAAGTCATGTGCTGTTTATGGTGACGAAGCCTTAAAAGAACGGCAGTGTCAAAATTGGTTTGCCAAATTTCGTTCTGGTGATTTTTCACTCAAAGATGAAAAACGCTCTGGTCGTCCAGTTGAAGTTGATGACGCCCTAATCAAAGCAATAATCAATTCGGACTGTCACAGTACAACACGTGAGATTGCAGAGAAGCTTCATGTATCACATATATGCATTGAAAATCACTTAAAACAACTTGGCTATGTTCAAAAACTCGATACATGGGTTCCTCACGAACTGAAAGAATCACAGTTAACGCAACGCATTAGCAGCTGCGATTTGCTAAAGAAATGTAATGAAAATGATCCATTTTTAAAACGACTGATAACTGGCGATGAAAAATGGGTTGTTTACAACAATATCAAGCGGAAAAGATCGTGGAGCAGGCCAGGTGAACCAACTCAAACAACATCAAAAGCTGATATTCATCAAAAGAAGGTTTTGTTATCAGTTTGGTGGGATTACAAAGGAATTGTCTACTTTGAACTCTTACCACCCAACCGAAAGATCAATTCTGATGTCTACATTGAACAACTAACAAAATTAAACAATGCAGTTGAAGAAAAGCGGCCCGAATTGACAAATCGAAAAGGTGTTGTATTCCATCATGACAATGCAAGGCCACACACATCTTTGGTCACTCGGCAAAAATTAATGGAGCTTGGTTGGGATGTTTTGCCACATCCACCATATAGTCCTGACCTTGCACCATCTGATTACTTTTTGTTTCGATCTTTACAAAACTCCTTGAATGGTAAAAATTTCAATAATGATGATGATGTCAAATCGTACCTGATTCAGTTTTTTGCTAATAAAAACCAGAAGTTTTTTGAACGTGGGATTATGATGCTGCCTGAAAGATGGCAAAAGGTCATTGATCAAAATGGGCAATACATTACAGAATAAAGTTATTTAGTTCCATGAAAAAATTGTCTTTGATTTTCTTTTAAAAATCCGCAATTACTTAGTTGCCGACCCAATAAAAGGCATCTCGAACTTAAACACACAGGAGAGAGTCGGCGTCCTCTCCACACCTCTGGGGGGCGCTCTCCGGGGCAGGGACGGTCCTCCCACCGCCCTCTCCTGCGCCCTCTGAGGGACAGCACACGGTGCCCAGGGCCCTGCGCCATTAGAAAGGGCCTGGCAGGGTGACCACAGCCGCAGGGGCACCCATCACCCACCGCAGGACTCCCTGTGGCCGTGGCTCCACCACGAGGGACCAAGAAGACTGGGTACAGCGGAGACAGGGTCAGAGGGCACGGCCGTTATCCAGGCTTGCTACCCAGCGGGACCCTGCCAGCACACATTGACTTCTCCACTTAATCTTGGGAAGCAGGAATTATCGCCCCCTTCCACAGACAAACTCGGGTTCAGAGGGTTATAGAGTCAGGCCTGAAACCAAGCCTGTTTTGTTTTCCTTAAACAGCAAACCAAAGAGCCCTGTCTGGGTCAGGCTGCCTGGTTGAGCCACTGGCCTCCCAGCCCTCACTTCTTCACCCGAAAGCAGGAAGGGACAGTCGTCAGCGTGTGCCCAGCAGCGTTGCTGTGAGGATGACAAGCTTCACGTGTAGGTTAGAGCAGAGGGAGAAACATCACGGTGTGGGTGCCCAGAGCATGTCCATGTGCTGTCTTCTTAGGAAAGGGGAAGGGGCGGCCGTGGGAGCCAGACAGCCCGGTCAGCTCCTCCGAGTCCCACACTAAAGCAGGTCTCTCTGCCAGTCCCCCTGGCAGGCGGGGTCGGGCTGGCCAACACTGCCCGGAGACCTCAAAACCACGGCCTCCCGGGCCCAGGAAGGTCCTCAGGGGTGTGAAGCAAGGGGACTGTCAGTAACAGGCTCTCCGCCCTGCTCTGGAACCGGAGGGGACTGCAGCTGGGTCACAGGTGTGCCTGCCTGTCTGTGTGCATGTGTGTGCATGTCTTCTGTGTGTGTGCCTGTGTGTGAGTGCCTGCAGTGAAGAGGAAGGGGTTTGGTAGGGCTGTAACTTCAGGTCCATCAGCATGAGCTTCTGCAGGCTCAGCAAGGCAGCTTCCCCACACGTGTGCCCAATGCCCACAGGTGCCCAGCCCGCCCGACGCAGGTGGAGGGGCAGGAGGGGCAAAAGTAGGGGGGCCAGCTCTGGACAATGTGGATGAACAGCAGCCTGGACGGCGGGCCTGGAGCCTCTGCAGCCAGACAGATGCCAGAGCCACTCCCTGCAGGAGGCGTGTAAACAGGGTGCCAGCTCCCAGGCTGGGAGCCAGGCCCTAGACCCCCAGAGCTAAAGAGGCCGCTGTACAGGTGGGGAAACTGAGGCTGGGGGGCTCACACTGCCAGACGTCACAGGCCTGGCCCCTCTGAAAGCTCAGCTTCCGGTCAGTGAGGGCCAGGTTCCCACCACAGCCGGAGACACCCTCCCCCACCCCATCAGCCCAGGGTCAGCAGACCTGGTCTGGGGAGGGGGCGGTGCAGCTCATGGTCTCCAAGCACATGAGCCGGGCCAGGAATGAGCCCTATCATCCTGGCAGGATTAGGAGGAAATGCCATTAGAAAACGCTGAGCACACCTGTTAATAAGGTCAGCAGCAGCAGGCGGCTGGCAGCACCAGGCCTCAGCGCCCTCTGTCCTCCTCCCAACATCACCGAGGCCTCAGGGGCGGGGACCGGCCCAGGCCCAAGCCCCACTTCAGGAGCAAGTGTCTCCTTCTTCCTGGGCCCCCTCCCGCCCAGCCTGGGAACCACACGGCAATGCTTTCAGACGCCCCACATCCCGGGCCCAGCTGCTCAGGGTTAATCCCAAATCCTCCCCACACCAGGCACCCCGAAGTGGAAATGCATTCCCCCGTCACCACGCCTCAGGGCCGCTCTCTGCGTGGAAGTGAACGTGGCAGTGGATGGTACTCCCCAAGATATTAATGTGCCAGGAAGCTGAACTCTCCTGGTGACATATGCCCAGTGACGGGCATGGGTGAGAAGTCTAGAGAGCTCCTAGGAATGAGCTTGCTGGAGGCCAGCTCGGAGGCTGCAGGAGATAAGGATGCCTGGAGTCGGGACCCAGCCTTCCGCCCCCTCAGCCTGCCAAGCCCCCGCGTGCAGTTTCTGAGTGCCTCTCCATCTCAGAGCTGGCTAGACCCGAGCCCGCCCGAGCCCTGCAGCCTGCAGACTGCCTTGGCCTAGGGTGAGCCCCTCTTCCCCTGAGCTCTTGGGCCCTCGGTCACCTCCCAGGGATCAGACTCAATTGTCCATCCCCGCACATGTCCCAGGGGAGTCCACGTGGCTGTGAAGTGTGCCCAGTGAACTTTCGGGTTACCCTCACTACTCCGCACACGCAGGCAGACGGAAAAAAGAAGGCAGCACTGAACGCACATGCATGTAGAGAACACACTGCTCTCTCCTCCGTTGGCCTTCATTCATCCTCCCACCAGGCTCACAAAGGAAGCACCCACTGCGCCAATCGCCACCCTGCGTTCTGGGGAGACGCAGTGAATAATTCAGACAGCCCCCCAGGAGGAGAGGGAGGAAGATACTCACAGCTCAGTGGACCGGGACAGGATGGCAGACAGGGTGAGCAGGATGCATCCAAAGGGGCCCACTTCGAACTGGGAAGAGGAAAAAGGAATGAGCACCCATTAGTTCTGCACCTTCCTCTTCTCACTTCCGGGGGCCACAGCCCAACCCTGAGCCAGCTGCCTCCAGCCGGCCCAGAGGTGGCTGGTGGCCCCAAGGCAGACCCCTCAGGATTGAGGACGATGGGGGCAGACACAGGGCCCACCCAGGACCACACCTCGACCTCCATGTCCTGGAGGCTCAGGACACAGCAGCGGCAGGAGCAGCCTCTGCTGCCAATGCCAGAGCCGTCCCGTGAGGACTGCTATTCCTGCCCTCCACTCTGTGAGGACATTGGGCTCAGAAACTGCAAGCGGCAGGCCATGCAGCCGGCGAGCAGCCAGCGGGCTTGCAGGCTTCGGCTGGTTTCAAACCGCTTACTCCACAGAGAGCAGTGGAGAGCGGGCTGGGCAGAGTCAGGCTGGAGGGCAGTGAGGCCAGCTGGGCAAGAGCAAGGGCAGATCCGGTCTTTTAAAGCTTTTGTATTTCCTTCCTCGTGGATTATTTGGATTAACTGTTATTTTTTAGATATTGCATTACAATGTTATCTATGCTGATGACTGAGGCTTGGGGTACCCCCTCAAATTTTGCACCCAAGGGGAGCACCTTGTCTCCCTGGTTTGGAGCCACGGCTTAAAGCTGGGCTATCTGGTAGAAATCCCAGCTCTGCCACTCCTAGCCATGTGGCCACAGGGACATTTCCTAACTGCTCTGCCCCGTCTTCTCCTCTGTAAGCAAGGATACAGACCAAAGGACCTACACTCTCCAGTCATTGTGAAGACTAAGTGAGATCATCCTTGCAAAGCCCCTGGACCAGGCCCAGCACTGCACACCTGTCCATTGAGCCCCGTGGGCACTGTCCCCTGGGCCGGACCATGGCACGTGGGCTCCCTACAAAAATGCCATCCCTTCGCTGAAAATCAAGGTGAGGACCTCACTCCTCCCACTTTGGTGACGATTCCACCTCTGTGAACTGTTGTCGAAGTTGCTGCCCATTAAAATAGCCAGTTCTTTACATGGGATCAGTTTGTTTCTGGACTTATAACCAGAAGGAAAAAAAGAAAAAAAAAAAAAAAGAAAAAAAAAAGCTTGTTTTCCCGGAACAATGAGAATTATAGAATTTATCATATCTCCATTTTGCCTTCGCGCCAAGAAGCTCAGAGCCAAATATGGTCCTCAAGTGTGGTAACTATTTTAGCTCAAGTTTTTGATAAAATTATCTCTTCTTTTTCTCAAAATATAGTCTTTACTTCCGTCCACTAATTCAATTAGTCATTCAAAAAAAGGTACCACGTGAAAGGGCAAGAGGCTGCTCCCTGCTACGGGTGCCCTGTGCCCAGGGGGGCACAGACCTGCCCTCCGGAGAGGTAACCCGGGGAAGAAGGACAAGACGCCTTGGGAGCGGGGGAAGGGGCTCTGCTCTGATGGGAACGCAGGCAGGTTCCCCTGGAGACACACAGGAAGGGGCTGCAATACAGACGTCGCGTTTGGGGAAGGAGGGAGTGTCCAGAAAGGCTTTCTGGAGAAAAGTGGTGTCTGAACAGAAACCCCAAGGACGAGGCAGAACCAGAAGAGGAGGGAGAGCTGTTCTGCACGAGAGGAGAGGCCTGGAGGCAGGGGGCGGGTCGCCGCGGTTACTGGGGGAACACAGAAAGGCCCCAGGACGTCACTCCGCAGTAAGGCATTTTCCATCTGGGTTTGCAGTAGAGGTGGAAGAAATGAGTCAACAGCCTCGTCCTAATCCTGTGATACCCGGCCAGTCCCGCACTTCTGCTGTCCTCTGTCCCCGTGTGCGAAACGAGGACACGCACACCTCCTCCAGACGCCGTGACCACGCACAGAGCAGGGCTGAGTCCTTGCCGAGGGACAGGCCTGGCGGACGTGGGCCCCCTGCGCCCTTGTCACAGCTCTACCACAGGCCTGCGTGCTGCCTTAGGGAGTGACAAAGCTCCCCCAGCCTCAGTTTCCCCTCCTGAAACGCCTGCCCGCTTCTGCCTGGGGCTTGCACATCGCCTTGGCAGGCCTGCAGAGACCGTCTCCTCGCAGGACCGTGATGAAGGGGACACAGAAGCTACTGGGAACCCACGCACTCACGGGAAGAACTATCGTTCCACTCCAACCAACCATGTCCAGTCCTGGAACACCCAGAAGGGCCTTGCCGGCCCCTGGCCGCGGCCTCCTGCGCCGTCAGACCAGACCACGGCCCGGAGGGAACGCTCCCCCCCCCCCCCCCCCCCGGGCTCCTGCCGGAACATAACTGAATGGCACCAATGTCCCATTTTGGTTTTTTGTTCTTTTGTTTTTTGGGGGGGTTGTATGGGTTTTTTTTAAAAAAAACAAACATTGATTCAAATTATCTCATCAAATTCAAGCTGCCAAGACAGGGGAGACGGCAGGGCCAGGCGCCTTCCCTGAAAGGCCGGAAACCATCGCCGGGACCAGGAGCACGGCCGTCCCGCCGGGGAAGGCCATTCCCATGCTGCTCGGGCCGCAGACACCCAAGCCCACCCGGAGCCCCGCTCGGAGGAGGGCGGAGGCACCCCCAGCTCGCCGGGACCGGCCAGACACCCCGCCCCGGGGCGAGCGGTAATGAAAGCACAGCAAGGAGGCTATTTATTTGGGCAGAGACGGCTCGGTGTTGGTTTCCAGGCCTGGCACGAGGAAGCCCTCTCAGGCGCAGGCCATGAAAAATGAATTTGGTGAGGGTTGTGCTGAGGCAGCTCAGCGGCTTCCAGCAAAAACATAAGTTAAACTGCAGGGGACACCGGGCCTTCCAGAGAGGAGGGCCAGCTATCGACAGCATGCACCTAGGGACTAGAGCGGGCACGGGGGGAGGGGGTCTGCCCAGAGGCTGGCAGAGGAAGGCGCCCCTCCCCCGCTCAGGCCCCACGCTCTGCACCTTCACAGCCAGTCTGGCTGGGGCTGGCTGGGGCTGGCTGGGGCTTCCTGGGGGTACAGGCCCCGCCCACACTCAAGGATGTAGACCTTGGCGCTGAGGGTCACCAGGGGCCATCAGTGGAAAGTGAGGGGGCCTCAGATGCTAGGGTCATGTGATCAGTACCCCAGAGCCCCTCCCACTCACTGGCAAAAGGTTCTTTGCTTCTGGAGGTGTCTGCTTCCCCTCAGACAGAGAGGAAGCCCTCAAAGACACTGTCAGTGGCTGCTTCCCTCCACTCGGACCCCGCTCCGTCCCCTGAGCAGCCCCCACAGTGCAGCACGCTGAACCTGGCAGCCACGGCCAGCCTCCTGGAAGCATGGTGGCCTGGGTCCCTGCTCCCCAAGCCCACTCTCCCGCAGCCACGGCGCCCAGGGCCAGCAGCTCCTCCCTACCCTCTGCCCACCACCCCCAGCGCCGCCCAGGGTGGTGTGAGGGGGACAACGCCAGTTCACCAGCATCTCCTCTACAAACAAAGTAGAAGGCTTAGCAACGCACACCCCGCACACTGAACCACCGCGCGTACCTGATGGATGCTCTGCTGGAGAAAAGCCACCAGCTCCTCATAGCAGGTCACATCGTGCAGTATGAGCTGAGGAGACACAAACACAGAGTGAACCGCGAGCCAGGAGCCTGAGGAGCACCTGGGGGCAGGGGAGAGTGTGACGGGCGGGGACTGGGGGGCAGGTGTCCTGTCCAAATCGCCACCCAGGCCAGGTCTAGGCCCGGGAGGCAGTGCCCTGAGTGGAGTGGAAAGCAGCAGTGAGTTTCTTTTGCTTTCTCAGGCAGGTCAGGAAGAGTCGCTTTTAGAGAAAACATCCAACAAAGTGAGACCCTTCCTCAGGCTCCCAGGCCACAGGCGCCCAGACCCAGGTCACGTGAAACCGCTCGGTAAAGCGAAGCCCCCACAGTGACGCCCTCCTGCTAGGGGAGCTCTGGGCTTGGTATGGCCTCGATGTCACAGGCTGCCCATCTGGTAAGAGCCCACCCCCAAGCTCCCACTGCCCCCAATACACCGCCCCCCCCCCCCAGCCCCAGCCCCAGCCCCAGGCCCAGGGCGAGCCTCTGCGGGGCCACAGGAAGGGCTGGCCCTCCCGGTGAGGAAGGATTTACTTATATGAAAGGAGACCGTGCCCAAACCAAGCCAAGGGTTGCGTGATAATTTTCCAGAAAGCCGTACTGTTTCTAAGACTCCATCTGCTTTGTATTTCCCTGTTGGAATGAACTGCTGTGTTCCCGAAGCCCTAAAAAGGAAATGGAGACACATGAGCCCAGTGTGTGGAAAAAGACATGACCCTGAGCCAGGCCGAGTCCACATGTGCCGTTCAATGAGGGCGGCGGGGGGGGGCCCTCCGGGGAGAGAAGGAGCCAAGGCGTTCTCGCTTTTCCCTGCGAGGCTGCCCCATGGAGCACCACTAACAGATGAAAGGAGGGGAGGGGAGGGGAGGGGATGGAAAGAAGACAGCAGGAGAGCTTGGCATGGCCAAACCCACTCCTGGCAGGAGGAAGTGGGCCTGTCACCGCAGCTGGCTCACGGTCCCACACGAAGGGATGCTGGCTCGCCCTTCGTGCTCAGGGGCGTCTGGAATCCCAGCCTCCGAGGCGCCCACCGACCCGCCATAGAGTTTTCACAACATCCCGGGTGCGCTGCCCAGTGAGCAGGGCCAGAGCTGGGCTGGGGGTCGGGGCCCATGTGCCATTAGCCAGCTGTGTAGCCGTGGGCCAGCCACTGCCCTCTCTGGGCTTCTCTCCCAGTCTGTACACCAGGAAGAAACTGAATGTTTGCCCCACTGCTCTCAGGGCTGCCAGGAGAAGCTAAGGGCCAGGGTTAGCACGTTAACTGGAACGTGGGACCAAGGACGAGCACTCCGTAGGATTGGTAAGAATAACAGTAATACCTACACTGACATGGCACTTAGTAAGTGTGGGGCATTGTACTGAGCATTGCACATTCATTTGTTGTTATTTATCATTTATCTATGTGGATTTATGACTTACACGAATAAATTATCATTTATTATACATCGTTTGATTTATATTGGCTCATTTAATTCCCTCATAGTCACCAGTTATGTAATCATCATCACCCCCATTTTCCAGATGAGTCAACAGATGAGGCCAGAGAGGTTGAGTCAGCTGCCCAAGGTCACACAGCCAATGAGTGACAGAGCTGGGAAAAGGCGGCCCTTCACTGAAGCCTGCCACAGGGCTGGGCCCAGTGATGCTTCCATCAGACCGAGAGAGAGCCGGGCATCCGTGCGGGTGACGAGGATGGCACCTCCACGCAGGGCAGGAGGGAGGGAGCAGGAAGACCCTGTTGGCTCCACCATCGACCACTCACCTTAGTCCCCTCATCAGAGGGACCACGTGACAGAACAAACAGAGCGGGCTTTGGGGATTGGGGAGGACACAAATGGGGGGTGGTGGTGACTGGGTCAATCGAAGGGTTGTTTTCCGAGGCTTCTGGGTCAGAAAATTATACAGGGGAGCAGGTGCGGGTCAGAGGTTTTCTCAGGCAGGCAGCACCCCCAGAGCTCCCGGGCATGGGGGCCAGGCAGGCAGGCAGGCAGATCTGGCCTGTCCTGAGATGAGATGGAGCCCCCCTCCCCCTGCTCGCCCAGGGCAGGGCTGCCCAGCGCATCCACTGGCTCTCTGGCTGGTCCCAGCATGGGGCTCAGGCAGGGTCTGGGAAGACACACAGCCAGCTTCACAACAGCTGAGCCAGCCCAAGGTTAAGTGGTAGCAGCACGGCCCCGGGAAGACTTACAGTGTGACCACGGCTCTCTCGTGGCCCCCGGCCCGCCACAGGATGTCCGCGATGGCCAGCGCCAGGCAGTGGGTCCTGTGCGCGTTGGAAGGGTGCAGCTGCCTGAGGAGGAAAGGAGCGTGTTTGTGTGACAGACAGAAACCGGGGGCAGCGCAGCCCCGGGGCAGGTGGCCTCTCCTTCCCTCTGCCACCAGAGAGGCGCCTCAGAGCCTGGAGGGACCCCCTCCGATGAGGACCAGGGGAAGTGCCTGGAGGAGAGGCCCTGGGCGGGCTGGAGGAGGAGCCAAGGGCCCAGAGACTTGCTGGCCGTGGGGGGGGTGTAAAAGGGGGACAGCTCTGGCGGCACATGAGGCTGAGCAGACGTGCCCCAGCCCTGCTGCCACCGAGGAAGGAAAGCCACCCAACTTATCCTAGAACAGCCTGACTGTCCATCTCACAGGCCCACTAGGCTGAGTTCACAGAGAATGCAGAGGCAAGCTGCGTGCAGTGCTCGTCCATCTGCTCCCTCTCACAGTCCAAGCTGCCGGAGGGGGTTGGAGGAAGGCTGGCCCGGGGCCACTGGACCTGGGTCTGAGCCGGGCTCTGCTCTGTGTCTGGAGGGGTCTCGGACAAGTGTCCTTCTATCTCTGAGCCTCAAATTCCCCGACTTCAGAAGGAAAGAGAAGGTGAGAGGACAGCATCTTGCCCGTGGCCCTGCCAGGCCTGCAGGGCACTGAGGGCTGGCACCCTCCCACCCGCTGAGCGCTGGCACAGCCCTCCTCGAGTGGAAAAACACGGCGTCCCGCCGCCCAGGCTGTCCTCCAGGACAGCAGAGAGGTCAGCTGCCGGCCTGACGGGATGAGTCCTAATGAAGCCGACATCCCGCAGCAGCGCCCGGGCCCTGCCAGGAGCCCTTTACTTCAGCATGCCTTCCCTCCGCGGCTTCCACAGGGCATTCCCCCAACCGCCGGCAGTGGGAAGGAGAGAGAGCGAGGAGGGGTCTCCACCCCAGGCCTGCAGACCCGGCGCGGGAGCCCCCGGCACGGGCCACGAGCACGGAGCCCCCGAGCCCGCCAGCTGCAGGCGCTGCGAGGTGGCCGTGCCAGCTGGCCGTGCCAGGGTTCCTGAAGAGAAGGCGTGTGCCCGCCCTTTTTTTTTATTTTTTTTTTTAAGCCGGGTCATTTGCGACATCCTGGACTTTCAGTCAGAAGGGAGCGCTGAAGCCTCACGCCCAGCCCAGCACACAGCCCGCGCGAGATGAAGGACCCCCTCCATCAGTGTTAAAATGGAAAAAATAAATCAACTGGGAGGGGAGCTGGGCCTGAGAGAGGTCCCTGCAGAGATGCCAGTTGAGCGGGTCCCCAGGTACCTGCTGGGCTAGTGTCTGCATTCTTCCCCATTGACTTCCCCAAATTAGGAAGGCGGGTGGTTCTGTCAAGAAGCCCCTCATAACACCCAGAGCCATCCCCTGGTCACCGAGAGGCTTCTGGGTGTCCACACTCAGGAGCCTCAGACCCAGGATGCTCAGGCTTCCCCTCCTCTCTGGCTCTCCCGACCCCAAGTCTCCTCCAGCGCACAGCAGTGTGAGTGACGGACAGGGTGCCACATGCCAGACTTGGCTCTGCCTAGCAAGCATCTTTGCCTCTCTGGGCCTCAGTTTCCCCATAGGCACCTTGGCAAGCGACGCCCATGGTGCTACTCACTCTCGCAGCCCTTGGGGATGTACAAAGGCCTTGGCTTGCAGTCAGCCTTAGGCAGGACGGATTCACAGATGGAGACAGCGAGGCCCTGCTCCCCCACAATTTCAGGTTCCTAGGCCCCAGTCTCACACTCTCTTTAGCACCCGCAGCCTGGGGACAGGATAGGGAGCACAGAGCCAAGCACACCCCACCCACTCCCCTCAGCCCCCAGCCTCAGCACCTCCAGGCTGCACTGAGGCCAGCTTGGCAGAGGCAGCTTCCCGTGGCCTCTGACCCGCAGGGCCCCGCCGCAGCACAGCATCGGCTCAGATCCTGCTGGCTCCCCCCACCCCTCTCCTCCGTCATCAGCGCCTCATTCCCTTGGCCTTTGCTTGACCCAAGTCGTAGCCTGAACCCAGAGGCTCTCCATCCAATCAGTGCCTACACAGACAGACACCTGTCAATAGAAACGGGCCTGGGCCCGTGCCAGGGCTGACGGTGGGCAGCGGAAGGTAGAACCTCACTTCCTGCAGCTGCAGGTTTCTTCCGCCCACAGCCCCAGCTGGGATGGCTGCCTGCCTCCCGGGCCCTGGCTCTTGTCTCTGGTGTGCAGAGCAGAGCTCAGCCACAAGGCTGTGCCTGGATCTGGGGCTCTCACATCCCCTGAGTGGGCATTCAGGGTGGGCATTAAGGAACCAAGCCTGCTTAGTGCCCGGGGCAGACACAGCATTCCTGGCACCAACTTAAAAGCCTTGCCCTGACTACTGATCCACAACTTTCTCAGAAGCCCGCGTCCAAGTTCAAAAGCAGCTCCAAAGGGATATGGGCTGAGAGGAGTCGTAAGACATCTCCCACGAGGGCCAAGGCCAAGGTTTGACCCCAGCAGGCGGCCAGGCCCCGAGGCCCCTCTGGCAGCCTGGCCCTGACCCACCCGCCAGCCCCAGTCTCATCCTGCCCCTCCAAACTCTGCCCTGGCCACTCTCAGCTCTCCGGCTCTGCTGTCCCCGCCCTCTGTCCCTGCACACATGGTTCTCCTTACTGGCATACCATTCCCCTTTCCTCCCTGTTAGTCTGGATAGCTGTTCGTTTGTCCATGCCTTCACAACAATCGTCCTGAGGGCCTCTGTGAGCCTGACAGCCCAGGAAAGCCGGGGTCCTCTTGCAGATGGTGTCAGAGGTGGGGGCTGTGGGTGGACAATGACAGGGATGAACAGGCACTGATGGGGGCGGGGCTTGGAGGCAGGCCAGGTTTGTCTGGAATCGGGAGGTCTGGGAAGGCCTCCCTGAAGCCATGGCCTCTGGGCAATGAGCAGCCAGCCCCCAGGGCCTGGAGGGCCGGAAGGAGTATGAGGCACCTGCTGGAAAGGGGAAACTGAGGGAGGAGCGCCATGTGGGAGGAGGTGTGAGAAGAGGAATCAGTCCTGTTCATCCCGGGTTCTCGGTGAGAAGAAATGTCACTCCCCCAGCAGCTGCCGGCCCTCCTCACGTCCAGGAGAGCCCCTGGCACCCTGCACGTCCCCTGGAGCCCGCTGTCTGTCTGTCTGGCTCTTGCTTCAATTAGAGGCGCCATGAGGGCAAGGCCACGGCTGTCTCATTAAGCCCGTCTTCCCAATAAGCACCTGCTAAGTCCGCCCTGCACGCTTCCTTCCAGGTCAGGGAAGGAAGCGAGGCAGGAGGGGACGGGGTGCTCAGAGGGAGCCCCTGCACCTTTCGGGCAGCCAGGGGCCTCGCTGAGCACATCCCAGCCAGTCAGGAGCGCTCCTCAACATGGCGCATTGTGCTGGCCTTGGGGAGAGTCAACGGCAGGCTCTCTGCCTACGATGGACACTCAGGCTGCCCGCCCTCGGCTGGGCTGGGCTCCCAGAGCAGGCCATGGAGTGTCCGACACATGGAGGCAGCGAGGGACGTACCTGGGAGAAAGGGGGGGCGGGGGCGGGGTGTCTAGCGGACAAAGACCAGTGAGTAGTCGCTGTGCCGATTAGGGCAATGCTTGCTCATGGTCAGCACCTCTGACTTGAGTAAAATCACCTTGGTTATCACTTTGTAAAGCAACTGGACAAATCCCACTATCGGACAAGGCACAAGATACCAAGCCCGAGAAGCCGCCTTCACTGGACCCTGCCTACGGCAAAAGCACCGAAGCAGCCAAGAGTCTCATGTGCACGGAGCTTGGCTGACCGTCTGGGGAACCGCCATCCCCCGGAAGCTGAACCTGGATAAACGGGAATGGCTGTGGTGTCTTCATAGCACTCAATCTTAAAAACTAAAAAAGGCGATGACATGGCTAGTTTAAAAGACGAATGCTTTCCGTTCCTATTCAGGAACTCGCAAAACCGAATTGCGACTTTAGAGCCCGTTTACCTGGCCTCTGGGGAGGAGAATGGAGGTGCCCCGTCCCCTGGCAGGGGACTCTCAGGGTGCTGGGTGACGCAGTCGCCGTGTGTGGTTTGGGACAGGTCGTTAAGCAGAACTGGGGCAGTTTGTGTGCTTTTCTGCATGTGAGTCCTATTTCAACTAAAGCAACAGCTAGGAGCTGGCCCGCAGGGAGGAAAAGGAAGCATGGCCAGCACCGTCCCATCCTCTGTCTCTGCACCACCCACGGGGCAGGAGTCCGCTCTCCAGCCATCCATCAACCAGCAGAACATTTCTGGAGCACGAGCCTCCTTATCTTGTGCCTGCTCAGAAATGTTCTAGAAAAGTCTGCCAAGTGAGTGGGAGTGAGGCTGACGTGCTGTGTGCAAACGATCTGTGAGCTGAAAAGAGGCGGCAGGAGGCATGGAGCGAGTTCCCTGGGGCTGGGACGCCGGCAGAGGGGAGGTAACGGGGAGGGAGGCGAGCCCTGGGCTCAGGGCAGGGGCAGCGGGTTGGCGTGGCTGTGACGGCCACATGTGGCTTTGGAGGGGAGTGGCCCGTTTTGACGCCACCCTAAAGCCGATGACACGTGGACAGCTCCCTGCCCCTAGACAAATGCACACACTCATTTCCCGGTCGCACAGGCCCCGATCCCCATCGCCAGCCCCCAGCCCCTTGCCAGCTCAAGGACACGCCGGGCCCGGCCTGTGTCCCTGGACACCGGGGCCTCCGGGGAAGGCTGCCGCAGGAATGGGCGCCCACTTACCGAGCGCAGTCCACACCGCCGGCTCCTTCGAACAGCAGCTTCTGCAGGACACAGCCTTGGACAGCCGCCAGGACCCCGCAGGGACCACCCTGCAACGGAGGGCACGCGTTAGTGCCGGCAGGAAGTGCCCGGGCAGGGCCGTCGTTCCTGCAGGACCAGCTCTGCGCACAGGTGACAGCCCGGGCCTCTCCAGCCCCGCCTCGGAAACAGGGGTCTCCGACATGGTGGCTCCTTCCACCCTGTGCTGACCCCCAGTCACGGGAGGGGGCGGCCAAGGCCCCGGCAGCCGTCGCTGGAGGGAGGGGCACTGGCAATGTCTGATGGGAGGAAAGTGACTGCACAACCAGCCGGGAGGTCACCATAGGTCTCCGGTCACCCAGGGGAACGTTTCCGTGTCCACAGGCTGCGGGTGCCAAATGCCGCCCTGGCCTTCGAGGCCCACCCTGGAGGCCGCCTCCTCCAGGAAGCCTTCCCCACCGCCCTCGCTGAAGAGCATCCCTTTGCAGCCTCTGCTTACGTGCGCTCACGTCTGCCACGGAGGCCTGCAGCGCCCAACAGGTGTGGCTTGTCCCCTCCCACATCAGCCCAAGTAGGCTGCCCGAAGAGCTCATCCCTAGAGACGTTGACACTCAAGGACTGACAGGACAGCAGGCTGTGGCAGCCCTGGACGTGGGGTGCTGAGGTTGGCCACACTGGGGAAGAGCTGGCTGTCTGGGGGTTCTTCCCCAGGCAGTGTGGGGCAGGGGAGGCTCCCGGGGCTTGGGAAATGGGACCCGGTTAACCTGCGGGATTTACAGGACCTTGGGGCCCGTCAAGTACACATCGGGGGAGAGAGGTGCAAGCCATGTTCAAATCCTGCCCCATCGCACCTGTTTCTGTCTTAGCACCGCCCCTCACGCCTCTGCTCCTCACTTTCTGCGGCCGCTGGGCTTTCACGTGGCCTCCCCTTCCCACACACCCGCTTTGTTCATGCTCCGCCTGCCTCGAGTCTCCCTCATCCTGAGAAAACCATTTCTCTCTGCGCAGCCTAAGGACGCTCTCTGGTGCCCGCCAGACGCCGGGACTCCTGGCTCTCAGAGGGGCTTCCGGCGCCCCAGCTCCTGCTCGGCAGCCACAGGTGAGGTTCCTGCCGGGTGACAACTGCCAAATGTGGGACCGGCCAGCACTGGACAGCCCAGGTAAGGTCCATAGGGTTAACCCACTGGGGTGCATGCCACCCCCACCCATAGGGGCCCGCAGCAAGGTCCTGGGGAAACGTGGAAGCAACCTGCCTTCTTCTGCACGATGCCGTATTTTAACGAGGCTGCGTCACTAAAGGAAAAACTCTGAAGTTTCCACTCTTCATTGAAACAGCAAAAGCTGGAACCGAACAGCAGGGTCTTTACGTCCTGTCAAAAGAAGAGAGCATTTTACTGGCTATTTTCAAAGTAAACAGTGCACTCACTGCGCAGGGTTCCCACAGGGGCTGCTGTTGGATTCGGCAGGGCCGTCCATTCTCAGGAAGGCTGTCTATTTCTTTTTATTTTGCTGATATTACTTCTTCACACTGGAAGAGTAATATTAGCCCTGACGTCTTACTTCTGGAACATCTGTAATCCAAACCAGCGTGTGCTGACCCAGGCCAAAACCTTTCTAAGTTCCTTAGTGGAAACATGAGACACAGAATGTTCGTTCTACAAGGGAACTTGGAAGTTCTTGATTGCGCGTTGTAATCACCTACGAAGCTCTTAACAGTCCTGGTGCCCAGGCCGCGGGCCAGGCCCGCTGCATCAGAAACCCTGGGCGTCCGGCTCTGGTGTCGGTAATTATAAACCTCCCCGGCAATTCCAATGAGCAGCCAAGGTTGACAACCGGTGCTACAGGACAGGCTTAGCAAACCCACAGGCCAAATCCGGCCCCCACTTGTTTTATAAATAAAGTTTTATTGAAACACAGCAATCAATGCCCGTTTGTTTACATATTGTCTATGTCTGTTTTTATATGGCATTAGCAGAGTTGGGCGATTGCAACAGAGAACCAAAAATATACTATCTGGCCTTTAGAGAAAAAGTCCGCCAAACCTGCTCTAGTATAACCCTTTCCACCTACAACGCCACCAAGAGTGGTCCCCAAGGTCTTGGCTGGAACACCACAACCACCCAGTGAAGGAGGTCCCGCCACCTCCCGAGGCTCTGCCATCTCTAAACTTCTGACTGACATTGAGCTCACGGTTTATCTCCCATCAACCCAAGCCCCACCCTCGAGAGCCCCAGAAAGTGCCAACCCCTCCCCCACTGCCTGGCCCTTGGGCAGGAAGGCAGAGCCTCTCCCTGGATGCCCACTCCTCATGCTGGCTACTTCCTCTCTCTCCACCATGAATTTACAGCCGGGGACTCTGAAGATGCCAGCATGTGGATTCCGATGCCACCTCCGCAGACCCCCCTTCCTGGGTGAGAGCTTTCCCACAGCTCAGATTATCTCTCTCTAACATGGCTTTTTTCTTTTCATGATATACAAGGAAAATCTCTGACAGAGCATTTGTCCCCCTGTCTTCAAAAGAGGGCTGGCTGCACAGGAGGGGGGAGGGGGGCAGGGTCATCTGCCAGGCGGGTTCCTTGTGCCAACTACCACCATCCATGTATTGGAATGGAGTTTCCTGAGAGCCTAGAACCCAGAGAGACTGAGAGTTCTGGCTGAGGCCCGTGTCTGTTCTCTTAATCACAGGACAGCTCCCAGTGAGGCCCTGAAGTCTAGGGAGGGGAGGGAAACGCTCTAGAAAAATCTTTGACTTTTGATCTGTGTGCTGAGTAAATACCTGGTGAGTAGGAAGAGGAGGAGGACAGCTGTGCCCAGGAGTTTTACATCTTCCTCCTGGATCCTGGCTGAAAAGCCAGTGACGGACAGCGGAGCAGAACTCATCCCACGGCCAAAGGGAGGGGTGAGGCCGCCTGGCAGCCAAGATGGTACGGATTCCTGGGCACTCTGCTGAGGAGGCTGTAAGGCCAGGAACCTGCCCCCTAGGTCCCAGTGTCCTTCTAGGAGACCTGGGTGTGAGCCCAGAGGGTACTGAAGAACTGTTAACTCCTCCCTGTCCTTCCTCACTGGTACCAGCCTGGGTCCAGAGACGAGTCCAGGAGCAGGGCCAGTCTAGTGAGGGCAACTACCCATGACCACACCAGCTCTGGGGCCACTGCAGATGCCATGAGGCTGCTCAGGGACGGAAGAGCAGGGCCCTGGAGCGTTTGATGGGAGGAGGCTGAGACCTTTTGGTTCGGGGAGGGTTGGGAGCTGCCAGGACTAGGCCCCCATTTTCCTGACTGTCATTTAGGTTTTCGTCTACATCCCACCCAAATTTCCAGTGTGATGACCACTGAGAGGCTATACTGAGATGAAGGAGCCAGAAAGATCAAAATCACCTCATTCACACCAATTCCAATAAAACCGTCTTCCATTCACACCACCCCCATTCACACCCATTCAGATCGATAAGTGTCTACTCGCACTATTAAGCTGGGACCCACCTTTGCCACTGAGAGGTCGATTGGCTTTGACGCTATGTGCAGCCTGGGCGCGGACGGGACTGGAGAGAGAACGACTTCCTCCCGAAACAGCTCGTCCTCCACATCCTCCACGTCCTCTGAAAGAGAAGGCTGCGTGAGCTCCTGCTCATAACTCACGGTGAAGTCGCTCACCACCGAGAGTGTGATGAGCTCGGAGTGAAAGGCGGTCCTCCGCCCACCGCCCCTCCCCGGGAGAGAGAGGCAGGGGAGTCAGCCTGCTCCGTGCCGGACCCCACGCTGGCCCTGCCACAGGCTGCCGGCCGTGGGACGCGGCTGCGGTCCCCGGAAAGCTCTGCTGGGGGCACAGGGTGGAAGCAGTGCCTGGGCCCAGAGAAGCCTCGCGCAGCGCATTCCTTAGGAAAGGTGGGCATGAGGCACAAGTGTGAGCCCCGAGGACGAGCATGACGAGGGCAGAATTAGCACAGGAAACGCACGCTCCTGATAAAATGATAACAGATCATCACTGTTGTAGCTTTCACTTATTAACCACTCATGTTTTACCACCAAACCTCCTAGCAGCCCCGTGAGGGTGTAATTATCTGCAGACGAGGAGACTGAGGCTTCGAGAAGATTGTCACACAGATGGGAACTGGCAGAGACGGGATAAACACCCAGGCCGACTGCTCATTGGCCTGCCTTCCTGCCAGTCAGAGGTCCCTGGACCTCCAGCCAGCGGGACCCGAGGCCACATCCCAGATAGAGTCTCCGACAGCTGCGGGACTGAGGCCAGGGCAGGTCCCGCGTGAGCCTTCCCAGGGCAGAGGCCCCTCTCCCCATCGCCACGGCGAAGCACTTCCCAGACTCGGATGAAAGCCCCAGTGAAAACCACCCAAGCCAATTACACTGGCAAAGCCGGGTCTCTAGAGAGCCTCTGGGCCTCCTGCTTTTCTTCCGGTTCTTCAAGATTAAAGGTTCATGTAAAAAGCTTACCGCACCGTACAGAGAGCGACATTTTCCCCCACCGTTCTGTGCCTCTAGGACTACAGACATGTCCCTGTCCCTGCCCCATGTCTTCTGGAGGTGGTCTCCGAAGGCCAGCAGCCCGGGACACAAGTCTCATATCTCATTCTGTACTATAGTCTATCGCTTCCCTTTCGGCCCTGGAGGAGGGCCAGGCCAGCGTGAGGCCAATGCCTAGGGCTCGGTACACCAAGACGGAGACAGGCCCAGTCTGAAAAGGATGCTTTCATAAGTCAGAGATTTAAATGAGAACCTTTCACAGTAAGGGTTTCTGAAAAGCCACGGTGACCATGGCCCTACAAAAACACTCTGAAATAAAGACCAGATGTTCTTTATTTCAACATGCAAAGGACTTAAAAACAGGGCATTGGGCAGAGAAATTAAGCAAACAGATGAGGTTTACATCCATGACACAGGACAACACTACACATTTTTCAAGGACATGCACAAGAAAAAGATATCAACTAAATACACGAGAATGGTGGCTGATGGAGGAGAGGGTCATGGGAGTTTGGGGGTGGGGCCAAAGGAAAATAAAGAAGGAAAGGCAAGAGGGAGGGAGGGAGGAGGAAAAGGAGGAGGACAGCGAGGAGGAGGAGAAGGAGAACGAGGAGGAGAAGGAGGACAGAGAGGGATGAAGGGAAAGAGAGAGGGCAGGCTTTGCAAAGATCGATAGTGAGAATTTTTGCCGGAGGAATAGAAATAACTGGACTATAGAGCCCAGAGGCCCAAACAGAGGAAGAGAGTGAAGCCCCCAGCCCTGAGGGCTCCTAACAACACCTTGGGCCAGACTGTTTCCTGGGGGGAAGAAGGGGAGGCTCCTGACTAGTCTGGGTTGCCCGGGAGAGAGCAGGGCTGAACCGGGCTCTGCTTGGACCCATGACTGTCTGAGGATGGAGGCTGAGGCCCAGGGGAGGCAGAGCAGGTGCGGCCCAGGAGGAGGCAGCCGCCTTGGCTTCTGCCAGGAGGACCTTGGCCCCTGCTCAGGACCACAGAGCAGGCCGGCGGCCCAGATGTGGCGGGACCGCCATGCGAGGGAAAAACAAAGCGCCGCCGAGTGACATGCTGGCCAGGCAGACAAAACCGGCTGCAGATGCCGGCGGTCTGAGAATTCTATTTTTAAGGCCCTGGCATAGTTATCTGGTTAGAGAGAAGAAGAGGTTTGGTTTCCTATCCCGTTCACTTGCCCCTTGAGGAAACCATATGGAGAGTGGAATACTACATAACAGAGGCCCCATCCGTCTTTTCCCAGGTGCCTATGGGTATTTCCTGGAAGCGCCCAACACCCCCAGCTCGAGTCCCAGCACAGCACCCCTCAGGCTTCGGTCTACACAGATTCCATCCCCAACCTCCACCAGGGCCCTTCCCCACACACCACCCTGCGCCAGCGCCCGGATCATCCTGCCTCCAGGATGTCTCCGACCATGCCCGCCCTTCCTCTCACTGTTACAGGAGAGTGTCATTGTCCTTATACATGCCTGTTTTATTGGTTTCAGAGAGGAAAGAAGAGGGAGAGATAAAAACACCAATGGTGAGAAGAATCATCCATCAGCTGCCTCCTGCGCGTCCCCGATGGGGACCAAGCCCACAACCCAGACCAGGACCTCCTGGTTCATGGGTCAATGCTCACCCACTGAGCACACCAGCCAGACGAGTTTTCTATTTGCTCACGAAGCGTTCAATTCACCTGTGCCAGGGATTATGAGGGACAAGAGGGGGTGATGCCTGAAACATCATCCCTGCTTCAGGGAGAGCCCCGCCTGGAGGGGGAGGCAGAGCCCCAAACAGGTGCTACAAGGTGATTACGTGCTAGAATGGGGAAGAGTGCAAGGGTCTTGAGAGCAGAGGGAAGAGACAGATGATTCTTCCTGTAGCAGGGTCTCCCCATTAAAACAGGGGGCCCATCACCTCCTCTCTGGACTGTTCCAGAGCCCTCACCAGTCTCCCAAAGCCCAGGCTCTTACTCCTGGAATCCACCCCCATCGCACAAGCAGAGACGGCCCCCCACAAGCAGAGATGGCCCCACAGCCCGGCGCGCTGCTGGCCAGCACAGCCTCTCCCCTGCTGGCTGACCGTCCCGTCACCCTCGAGCACAGCGCTCAGCACAGGCCGTGCCTGGCCATGGCCTTCCCTCCGGCCTCCTCGCCCCGCACCCACCCCTTCCCTCCGGGCAGGTCACCTCAAGCCAACCTCTCTCACACACAGGCCCTGCCCAGCAGGCTCATTTCACAGCTCTACTTGGCAAGACTTTGCCATCCTTCACAGTCTAGATCCCGCCTCACTACGGAAACTTCCAGAACCCGCCACAGAACCTGCAGCGGCACAGAACTTGGGCGTGTGCTTCCTTGCACTGCTGTGGAGGCCACTCTCTTCCTGGGCGCCACCCAGCCCTGCCCTGCGAGGAGGAGGGCACTTCTATTCCCCCTCCTCCCGCAGCGCCCGGGCCGGCACAGAACTGCCAGCAGAACCAAGGAGAGTGACCTGCTGGGCAGAGCATGTTGTTCCTCTAACCCAGTGGTCGGCAAACTCATTAGTCCACAGAGCCAACTATCACCAGTACAACAATTGAAATTTCTTTTGAGAGCCACATTTTTAAAACTTAAACTTCTTCTAACGCCACTTCTTCAAAATAGACTTGCCCAGGCCTTGGTATTTTGGGAAAGAGCCACACTCAAGGGCCAGAGAGCTGCATGTGGCTCACGAGCCACGGTTTGCCGACCACTGCTCTAACCAGACATGACTCCTGTGTCCGCCCCACCTCAAACCTCTCCCTCTCTTTGGGTGACAGGGCTCCATGGGGTCTTCTGTGTCCTCCCTTTCTAAGTCCCAGCTGAGCCACCGGCCCAAGGGCTGCGTCCCTCGGGAAAACCGCCTGTGCCTCAAAGAGCCGGGCTCTGAGAGCCGCTGAAAGCCTTCCTCCAGGAGGGGCCCGTGGGACCTGAGGGCTCTCCGTGGAAAATCTTCCACCGAGGCCCTCAGGACGGCCGCCGACGCCAGCGCTTCCTGGCTCCGGCTCCTGTCTGCACCGAGAGGGCCTTCCCGGGCCCCGCGACCCCGCCCGCCCGCCCTCCCGGTGACTCAAACCCTAGGCCCCTCTGGAGTGAGCGAGGCAGGATACACACCCCACTCAGAGGCCTGCCCTGCCTTTCAGCCGCTTCAAAGCAAAGCCTCAGACGGCGCTTCTGGCAGTAGCTTCTAAGGGCCCTGCTTTCTGCTTCAGTTAAAAGGGAGCCTTAAAAGGGGAGGCAAGTGTGTGCGCAGCTCTATGTGCCCAAATGGCCACAGGTGGATGGCTGCTTCCAGAAGAGCAAACGTAAAAGGCACTCAAGCCCCATCCTCGCTGTCTGGGGGGGTGGGCAGATGGTCATTCTCCATCTACCGCTGCCTTTGGCAAGCCCCGCAGACACGCCGTCTGGGGGGTGGGGGTGGGGGGTAGAGAATTGCAGAAAGAGGGGAACACTGCTTCAAGACTAACGTGTGCATGTGGAGTTAGGGGGTCTACATGCCTGAATGCACCCAGCTGAGCATGCCCTATGCACCTCCCTGTTCGTATGTCCCCTCAATCGCACGTTGGTAAGTACTGCAGAGGAATGGACTGCCCAGGCACAGCCAGGCTAACACGCTGACTGAGATCTTCTGGGGCCTCTGTAGGTTCTGAACGGCCCTAAGAACCTCCAAACGCAGAGAAGGCTCCTCAGGCCCCAGGTGAATCCAGAAATACGCAGACTTCTTAGGTTTCCCCAGGAGGGAACGAGGGGTGGGGCAAGAGGACAGCAACCACACAGGAGCGTGCTCTGCTCCCCGGCCAGCCCTCCCCCCTGAGGAAAGGGGAGAGAGGAGCCCCCACCCCGCCAGGAGAGGGCCCACCACCCAGGCCCCCCCCCAACCCCCCCGGCAGAGCACGAGAAGACTCTGGGCCCTGACAGGCAAGGCACAGAGGCCAGAGTCACACCTACCGAGCTGCAGGGCCCCCGGCTCATCATCTACCTTGCAGGGCACTGGCGACGGGTGTTTCCTAGGAGAAAGGAAGACGTCAGTGGACCAGGGAGAACAGCAGAGAGATGCCGACAGCAGAGAGCGGGAGGGGCACGGGAGGGGTTCAGGAGGCGGCTCTCCCAGCCTGGCCCTCGCTCTGTGCGTGTCCTCACTGGCCACTCTCCCTCTCTGAGCCACAGGGTCCATATTGGCTGGGACCAAATCATCTCCAAAGCGCCTTTAGGCTGTGAACATTGTTACACACACATCAGTGTAGCCTGACACTTGCCAAGGACCGAATGCAAGTTAATTTGCTGATGTCACCATGATCCTGCTGGGACACACACACACACACACACACACACACACACACACGTTCTTGTAATCATTACACAAATTGTTTCATCGCAGCTCTATTTTGTTTTCTTTCTCCAGCTTTCCTGTGAAGCTTTCAGCAGCCATTTAAAATGCACCAAAGAGCCTGGCCAGTGTTGCTCAGTGGTTGAGCGTCCACACATAAACCAGGAAATCATGGTTCAATTCCCAATCTGGGCACATGCGTGGGTTGCGGGTTCAATCCCCAATAGGGGGCATGCAAGAGGCAGCTGATTGGTGAGTCTCTCTCATCACTGATGTTTCAAATTAAACATATATGTAATACGTTTTTTAACAAGTACCAGAGAACTGTGCTGTGCTTCTGATAGGTAAACTCAGGCATACGCATGAGGAACTTTCTAAAAACCATCTACCTGTATTTAATTCTCTTTAGGTTTTTCTTCCCCTCCAGCAGGCATCCATCTGAAGTAAAGCAAAATCATTTTCTAAAAAGAATGTATTAAAAATAACAATATGACATAACTCTCTGAAAACCCATTTACTATGTAAAACTGACAGCTCTTTTGATGGTGACATTGAAATATACTTTCCTCCAACATCCCTGCAGGGTCAGATATGACTGAAGGAACAATTGCCGTCTCGCCACGGTAGCTTCTATTGAATTGGCTTCCTCCTGAAGATGTATGAAGGGGCGTGAGGGGGGATCGCGGGGACGTGCAGTTTGTTCTCCGGCTTCCTACGCTGGTGCTGGAACACGGAGCTCTTCGCCCTCCCCCGGGCGGCCCTCCCCCGCTCCTGGCCTCCCCCACTCATCAAGCCATTTTCCTCCATTCAAAACCACCTGCCTAGGCCCCTGGCTACCAGGACTCTGCAAGCGAACTCATGGGGAATGTGACAGAAGGAGCTGGAAAGAGGTGCGAAGGCATGAATGGACGGACAGTAGAGGATGTGGAAGGTGGAGGGTCAGCACAGAGACTGTGTCAGACCCACCTTTCCCGGTCCCCACACTCACATCAGGCCCCTCCACCCCACCGGCTCCGCCACTAAAGGCTGAGGACCTGAGTCCCACCTCTGTCTGAACCCTCAGGGACTAGGATGAGGTGGCCTTCCCTTGCTGCACATCAGCGTCGCTGTAGGAAAGCAATGCCTGAGGCGCAGGCGCCTGATGGGCGCTAGGACCCCCTTGGAGCACTGTGAGGGAGCACAGCAGGGGCTGCCTGGGCAGCTCTGAAACCTCCCAGGTGGTAACACCTCTCGGGTACCCATCTCTGCTCTCTGCCTCATCTCTCACCCAGACCACTGCAATAGCATCCTGTCTGGCTTCAGGACCCCCAGGGAGGCCCCCACCCTATGCTAGCCCCCACATCTTCAAAGGGTGTCACAGGCATCTTTCTAAAAAGGAAAGTCTAGCCATACTGCTGTCAGGCTGACCCTCTTCCAAGGTTCCCTATCATCACAATCAATAATCATATTCATAAAAATGACAGCCACGTCACAGCAAATACTGTTGCATGCCTGACTCCTTTGGCTGCCCCAGGCTCTGTGCTGAGTGTCCTGCAAGTATCAGAAGCCTCTGCCTCTCAGAAGAGCCCTGTGGAGTAATTACCTCACTGAGCCTCAGAGCAGTCCAGTAATTTTCCCAGGTTGCACAGCAAGCAGGTGGCAGCAGAGAAATTTGAACCCAGTCAATGACTCCAAAGACCCACACATACTGCTTCCTTATAACGTAATATCCAGGCCCATTAGGGTGCCCTGTGGGCCCTCTATGACCACCCACCACCCGAGCTCATCCCGCTCTGCACCCTCACGCCCCCTGCATTCCCTCCATGCCAAACTCCTCAGCCATGCCTCTACACCTGTTTACAAGCTGAACGCCCTTTGGCAAACCTACACCAATCCTCCACAGCCCGACTGGCTGTCACCCCTTCTCAACTCCAAAGCAAGCATTCGTGCACTCACCCAGCAAACACGTGGCACTCACCTGGCAGGCCTGTCCCCTGCCCAGGGAGACCCAGCCTTGTAAAATGAACAGACACAAATCGCAATACGAGGTGGTGTGGTGGGTTGAACAATGGCCCCCAATGAAATCCTCACTCTAGCCTGTGAGTGGTACCTTACATGGTCAGCAACCGGCGGTCTGTGAGGTCCGAAAGCTGGTGACCGCTGGTCTAAAGGACTTTGTAAATGGGATTCAGGATTTTGAGATGGAGGAGAGTACCCCGGATTACCCAGGTGAGACCTTGTAAGAGGGAAACAGAAGACCTGACAGAGAAGAGAGCTGATGCGACAATGAAAGCAGAGGTTGGAATGTACTAGGAAGTTGGAAGAAGGGGCCACAAGCCAAGGAATGTGAAGCCACTAGAAGCTGAAAAAGGCGGGAAACAGTTTCCCCTAGAACCTCCAGGAAGAACTAACCCTGTCAACACCTTGACTGTAGCCAGAGGAACTGGTCTCAGACTTCAGTGTCCAGACCAGTGAGATAATAAAAGCAATACACGTGGTAAGAAAAGTATCCAAGGTGGAACAAAGGACTGTGGGATTCTCCCGGCCGCCTGTGTCCCCTGTGCCTAGCATTGAGGCAGAGCTCCTAGATGGCTGCTGAGGATCAAGTGACCCTCATAGAGGCCAGGTGACTCACATAAGGTCACCTGATCAGAGCCACGGCTCTAACCCGGGCTGCTGGCTCTTTCTGGTCCTGCCCTGCCCAGAACCCTCCATGGCTCCCTTTGGACCATAGGGCAGAGTCCAAACCTCCCAAGTGCACCCCTGGCTCCTGAGGGCAAAGCCAGGAGGCACGAGGGTAGCCACGAGTCGTGGTGAGAGGGTGGGATGCCGTTTCTCCCTCCTCCCCCCCCCCCCCCCCCCCCGGCGTAGGGTACAGGGGGCCGCTCCGGGTCATGGGACTTCCACCCGGCGCGCCATCCATCAGCGGCGAGAGCCCCGCTCAGATGCTTTGTGCCGTTTCCCAGATCTCATCACCAGGAGACTTCAAGCGAGCCCCCGCTCGGGAATGCGCCTTTGTTCCTTTCATGTGTCCCTTTGTGGCATGAGCATTACAAAGTTTAAAAGGTCAGTTCAAAAGCTGTTCTTGCCTTTGAATGAAAACCATTATGAAAAAACAATGGCAAAAAGATAAATCAAGGATTCAAAACACTCTTCAAAAGGTGATCGTGCCAATAACCCAGAGATTTGTGTCAAAGTGTGCTCCGAATAAATCCCCGGAAGCGGGCCGCACAGCTAGCTTGCCTGCGGTGGCCAGCCACTACTCGATCCAAGCGCCTCTCTGTGCCCCTAGGGAGAGACAAGGCCAGGGCACTGCGGGTTCGGAGCCACCTGGGCCAGGACTCAATCCCTGGGTAACTGAACCCCGGCTGGGTGGAAAGAGCCCCTCGGAGGCCAGAGTTCTTGTCCCTGCTCCCCCTATTCCATGTGACCCCGGGCAAGCCCCCTACCCTCTGCAGCACCCGCTGCCCCGCTGCCCTGGGGAAGCCTGAGTGTGCCCCTCCCTGTGGGGCGTGACCGGGTGCAGGGCTCTGAGAGGTCATGCTGGGCCATGCTATTCGTGCAGAAGCTCTACATACATACTGCTTATGTATCCCAACGGTCAGAATATCACACCAGCTCTTCACATAAAGCCAGACGAGGAGTTGGTACTGGATGCTCAGCTAAATTAGTTATGGATTCCAAAAGAAAGCGGTCCCGTGGGGGTAAAGACATTGATCACTCACTGTACGTTATATTTTATGGAAACAGAACCCAGTGTGAATGGAGTCCAAGTTGATTCATGGAGCACTGGAACCCAGAATACAAGAAATCGACGTACGTCTTCCCCAGCCAATGATATCCTGGCACGCGAACCGAAGCAGTGGGAAATCACCTGGGCACTTCCACAGGAGGGCCATTCGAGATCCCCGCGCGGGGGAGGAGACATCTGTAAAGTCCCCGCTGAAATAGGCTCAAGACAAAACCTACTGAGTGTATCAGGAAAGGATGCAGCGTAAGGGAAAGCGGGCTAAAAGAGCAGGCAGGACTCCCGAGATAACAGAACAACAATCCAAAAGACTTGTCATTTGAGATATTAGAGAAAGGTGTTTTTGTTTTTTTGTTTTTATGAAATGAAAATCTAAAAAAAGAAAAGGACTGTGAGAGAAAAAACTGGCAGCTGTATAAAGTAAATAGTCTCGCCGAGACCGGTTTGGCTCAATGGATAGAGCGTCGGCTTGGGGACTGAAGGTTCCCGAGTTCGATTCTGGTCAAGGCCATGTACCTTGGTTGCGGGCATATCCCCAATGGGGGATGTGCAAGAGGCAGCTGATCGATGACTCTCTCTCATCGATGTTTCTAACTCTCTATCTCTCTCCCTTCCTTTCTGTACAAAATCAATAAAATATATATTAAAAAAAATAAATAAATAGTCTCATCAAAATTAAAAAATGTGTGATGGACAATAACGTATTTAATATATTTTTTTAAATATCTGAGCCTGCTTCTAGAAGAGGAAGGGAGAGAGATAGGTAATTGAAAGGTCTTCTCTATAGAATACCATCAACTAATAAATCAAAAAGAATGATAAAAATTAGGAAATCACCGTTTTATAAACTCCAAGTGTAGGGAAAGGGAATTGACAGATGCTAACCCCACAGGTGAAAGGTTTTTGAGGTCAATAATAGCCGGAAAGTTACAGATTCCTTATTAATTGCAGGAGGGCGGCTGCCTTTTAATGATGGAGAAAGCACCTTCGTGGAGTGACCCTCGTCCGCATCACCGAAAATAAAGCATCCTGGCCTCCCGGATCCCTGGTGTGATTCAATGGGAAATGCGCAGCATCCTATATGTGCTGTCCTTGCCAGAGGTGTTTAAGAGAAACTTAATAACAAAAATAGACATGTCTAGAGTGTGGTCAACAAGACTATACTCACCATGAGAAACTAAAGATTGGGGGGGGGGGGGATTGTTTGAGATTAACAGAGACTAGAGAGACATGACTACGCTAAACTCAAGCCTAGAAGGTATTCTGGAGCCACTTGGAAGAAACCTGATCATGAGCTTCATGTTAGTGGTTATTGAATGCATGTGAAGTTCCTTAGGTGTGATCATGGAGCTGTAGTTATGTAGGAGAATGTTCTTATCCTTAGCTGAAATATTTTTTGGGGTGGGAATGTCATGATATCTGAATTTTACTTTCAAATAGATGTGTATGTTACAAATATATGTAATTTAGATGGTAGAGGAAAGAAGAGAGAGAGAAAAAAAAGAGACAAAATCTTAGAATTGCTGAAGATAGGTGAAGGTTATATAAGTGTTCGCTGTACTATTATTCCAACTTTTCCACAGGTTAGAACTTTTTCAATGTTGGGAATAAACTCTTTGTAAGCTTAACCAGGAGACCAGATGCAGTGAAGAGGTAACAAATGACTAGGAGCTATCAGATGATGTCACTCAGAATGCAACTCAATCAAAGAGAGGAAAAGTGTCCGAAAGGGCAATCAGGAAACAGGGAGGGGGAATTTCAAGTCCTCTATCCCTCTAGAAGGAGTCCCAGAGGAAAGACTAAAGAGAATGCATGGAAGGAACTTACTGAAAAGACAACTGCCAAGAACTTACCGGACAGGAATCCAGAGAAACAGAGTAGCGTCAAATGGTGCTTGTGGCAATGAGTGCACACCCAGAGTGTCCGACGGAAACTACCGGAACACCAAAGACAATGAGAAAAACCTTAGAGAAAAGATAATCAGCAATGACTTAAACAAGAGACATGTTTGATATTCAAAAGACTGAAGGTAAGGACAAAGGAAGACATTTTCAGGCAGAGACTAAAAGAGTTGACTGTCACAGACCGTTACTGAATGAACTACTGCAGGATTTACTCCCGGGAGAAGGAAATGAAACCCACAACGTCGTGAATGTACTCAATGCCACCGAATTGTTCTCTTTAAAATGGTTAACTTAAAAAAAAGAAAGAAAGAAAGAGAAAAAAAAAGGAAGGAAAAAGAAAAAGTGTGGCAAAATTAAAGTACAAAATATAACAGGACAAATTATTTCAAATATATCAGTAACTGTAATAAAATAAATTAGCCCTGTCAGTAAAAAGAGACACTGAGGTTGCCTCTTTAAATTAGCAACATGCTGCTTCACAAGATACACGACCCGAAAGGTGAAGAGGAAAGCATGGGGAAAACCGATCATGCGCATGCCAACCGTTTAAAAGCCATCGTAGCGAAATACTATCAGATAAAAATAGACTTTGGGATAAAAAGCATTATTCCTGATAAACCTATCTGCTACAGAATAACAAAGAGAACAATTCGACAGGAAATATTAGCCATCATGAAACTCCATAAAATGAGGTTAATAATAGTCATACCTCCAAAAAGGATGGTATTAAACAAGTTCGCATGTCAAATACTAAGAATAGTATCCGACACACAATAATTGCTACAGAAATAGCTGAGATGATGATGATGACGATGGTGATGGTTAATGAGGCTTCTCACCTTGATTCCAAAAACCTAACGCTTACAAACACAAGTGGGAAAATATGAAATAAAGTAATAGACAACTGAGTTCGAAGAAAATGATGACCACATGGGGATGTAAGAATATTGTAACATTAAAAAACTGAATAATGTAATTCACACTAACAGGTTGGGGGGATCGTAAAATAATCTCAATAGATAAGAAGAAGCATTTAAAAAAAATAAATACTAGTTCCATATTTTAAAAATAAGAACGTAGCAGGCTCGTGGGAGGAAGGGTTTTGCTCTACTTGGCACATGTACTTGGACCCTGCAGAGCACCCTAACACTGACACCCCGCAGCCTCCCCGTGGAGGCAGTGGCCACATGAGGAATCCATGTTCCACGAGATTCACAATCACTCCAGAGCGGCGGCCGCCAGCCGGTGGCCCGCGGACCCCTGGTGGCCCGTGAGGTCCGAAATGCTGGGACCGCCGCTCTAGAGATACAGGAAGGTGGCCCTGCCAAGCACCGCACCGAGTCCGGCTTCCTGCCACGGGTCTAGCACTCCTGCTCCTCCCCGGCTTCACACAGAGCATCCTCTTGGAATGAGCCAGAGGGTGAGATGGCAGCGAAGCAGAGAGTGTGCACAGGGGAACGGGGCCGACCTGCCACAGGACCAGCTCCTGCCAGAGAAGATGGGCGTCGCCTAGGGATGCACTGATTGCCTTGCATCTCCACCTCCATGGGACCAGAACGGTCCTTGGGAGGATGCAAGGACCTTGACATCCAGGATTCCGGGCTTCAGCTCTGCAGACCCAGCCCGTCCCCAGCCACAGCACCTTCCGGGTAAAGGAGCCCCAGCAAGCACTGAGGAGTGGCTGCGTTGGCTGCTTTCTGCTCCCTTCCCCCCCCCCCCCTCCCAACAGTGACTTTGTACAGCCCTTAAAGGCTCTCATCAAAGCCAAGCTCTGGGAGGAATAAGACAGAGAGGCCGGCAGATCCCTGAGGGCAAGCAGATCTAAAAGGAACTTTGGTTTAACCCGAGTTCTCTATAGAAGGGCAGATCTTCTCCTTTTCACTCTCCTGCTCTCCATTTCTCTCCGGCTTCCTCTGGAAGCTCAGCCCAGCTGCCCCAGAAAAGACAAGGTGCGGGATCGGGATGGGAGTCGTGGGGAGCTGCGGCAGGAAGGCGTGTGGGGTCGCCTGGCAGGGGCTCAGCTCTCACAGCTGAGGAACCTGAGCTCCGAGGGGCGGAAGGGGCGCCTCCCGTGTCCTTGGCCCCGGGAGTCAGCCCGAGGGGTCCGTGTCCGGCCGGGGAAGGGCCCCGCCCGCCTGAGCCTCGGCATCGGCAGGCGGTTTTAAAATTAAGCCCTAACGAGCGCGAGGTCCCCTTAGGGCTGGGTTATCGAGGAGTCATCGTGTGCACGGGCCATCACAACTCTAACGGTTGCCAGCTCTTTTGACCTTCAACATTTAAAAAAAAAAAAAGAAATCTTTATTTTTTTTCCTCTCTTTTCTTTCCTCTTTAGGATGTGGAAAACCTGACTAGAATTGCCTGGTCTGACATTTCCTGTGAGAGAGCACTGTTTGGAATACTGTGAAAGCAATCTGCCTTAACAATTCCACCCAAATAAATTATTTTCCTGAAACTAGTGAAAAGCCTTCATTGGGAATTGAGCTGCCAACCCAAGTCTCTCTCATCCGGGTGCATGATGACGAAGGTTGGACAAAAATAGGGATCATCCTGTGAGGACAGATGGGGGCGGGGGGGCACCGAGGGCCCCGCATCCTCCTGGTAAAGCCATCGGCCTGGCCCGGGCGGCGGGAGGGAAGACACGCTGTACCCCGGCCTCCTGGACCATTGTTCTCGGGGCGATGATTCCGCAGCTGAACTATCTTTCCGTACGGCCCCTCCCGCGGCCTCTGGAACACACCCTGCAGAAGCCTGCAGAGCCCGAGCGCGATCCAAAACCAGGTCCCCAGGCCTCCTCCCTCAAGCCAGGCTGGACTCGGGCACGTTTCAGGGACAGAGAAGAAATCTTCCCAGTCACCAAGGCATCGGATGGGAGGGTTCCTTCAAGGGCACACAACTGGCAAATGACACTGAGCCCGGTGTGGCCTTCCCGCACTCTCCTCTCCGTTCTCCCAGTTTGGCACAAGGCCTTGGCACACAGCTGGTGTTTAATGGATGCTCCCTCTGGATGCCCAGCCAGGCCTCCTCCTTTCCTCCCGGGGCCCCGGCAGGAGTGGCTGGGGGTGGAGCTTTCGCCAAGGTCCCTGGGGCTGGGGGTAAAGCCACAGAGAGAATTTTAGGCTCCAGAGTCCCCTGGGCTGGCTGTCATCTTCCCCCGCTGATGTCAGCAGCACTGACCGCATGTTCTTAAGACGCCAAACGCAGAGAGAGATTGGCGACACTTCCCCAAGGGACCGGAGCTGGCGGGCTTCGTGGCTCTTGGTTCCTGTGCTGCCCCGCCCGCCCACCCTCCGCTGTGGCTGCAGGTGCCTGAGTGTAGCCAAGACCGGTTCCTGGAGGAGACCGAGCGGCAGGCGCTGCTCCAGAGGCAGAGGAGGGGCGGGCAGAGGTGGTGTTACTCCGGGGAAGAACAATGTCCTCTGCAGGCAGGTGGTCTCTGTGGAGGACATCTTGGGAGCATGGCCAAACCCACCTGCACTGACCGCCGAGCAGAAAGGGGCCAAGCCCGGGAACTGGGTCCTGGTCTCGACCCTCCTGTCTGTCCGCCAGCACGAGGCTGCCTGGCGCTGCCAAGCCCAACCACCGCGAGTGCTGGGTGAGCCCAGTGACCAGGGCGAGGTGACGAGGTGCCCAGCCCAGGCCTCAGGGCCCCACCCTGGGCGAGCCCCGGCCGCACACCCAGCAGGTGGGACCGCCCCTGGCAGTGGAGTGAGGACCGGGGATGCCCAACCTGAGGCAGAGGCTCCCCTGCCCGCCCTCCCGAGGCTGGTGTGAGGACCCAGGAAGGAAGGAGCGGGCGTCCGGAGTGCCGCCTGGAGCTAAAAAAGGGAGGCTCTCACACGCGCCTGGAAGACATGACCTAAGAGTTGCCGCCGGTTTCCATAGCGGCCTGGAGAGCGGCGTGGAGCTGTTGGCTTGGCTGCTGGGAGAAGCCGCTTTCTGGCACTTTCGCTGTCCTCAAACGGGAGAGGCGGACTTCCTCCGAGTCCCATTACACACTGATCCACTTAGGCTCTGCTTGGTTCAGCCCGCCAAGGGGCGGCTTAAAACAACTCCGGGATGAAATATGTTCCGCTGGACTCATAAAACATTCCCTGCACCAGCATCATAGAAGGGCCGTGAGCAGTGACTTTGAAATGACACTGTCTGGCCCCAGGTTAACTTCCTGCCAATTGGAAAATAAAGACACTTGGGTTCATTTGCCTTTAGAAAAGGTGGGCGGCTTACAATTAAATGGCACTTGTTTTTATTTATTTTTTAAATACTATATTTTTATGAAATATAAAGAAAGGGAGAGGGAGAGAGATAAAAACATCAATGATGAGAGAGAATCATTGATCAGCTGCACGCCCCCACACCGGAGATTGAACCTGCAACCCAGGCATGTGCCCTGACCGGGAACTGAACTGTGGTCTCATAGCTCTGTGGTCGGCAAACTGCGGCTCGCGAGCCACATGCGGCTCTTTGGCCCCTTGAGTGTGGCTCTTCCACAAAATACCACGGCGTGGGCGAGTCTATGTTGAAGAAGTGGCGTTAGAAGAAGTTTAAATTTTAAAAATTTGTCTCTCAAAAGAAATTTGAATCGTTGTACTGTTGATATTTGGCTCTGTTGACTAATGAGTTTGCCGACCACTGTCCTAGCTCATAGGTTGATGCTCAACCACTGAGCCACACTGGCTGAGCTCATGCCTTCCCCCGAGTGGCCCTGATGGAAAAGCCGCCCCCCTGGCTCCCGTTTTCCTCTCTGTGACATTCTAAGGGTTTAGTGTTTATCTAAACGACCGGGGCTGTTTCTACTTTGCCACGCGCTACAGAGCACAGCTCGGTGGGAGGAGGCGCAGACCTTCAGCCCCGTTTTCACAGTGAGGACACGGAGGACCAGGAAGCTGGAGCACAAGCCAGTGTGTGACACGTGGCAGACGATGACGTGAGGAAAACCAGCCCCCATTCGGGGCATCTTTCACGGCTCCGTTTGGTCATTGTAAAGGCGGGACTTTTAGTTCCAGATTATGTCTATATTTAAATCCTATAAAACTGTTTTCATAGCCTTACTTAGCCAGAAAAATACAAAGCCCTAGCAGTGTGTTGGCACAGTCTTCTGTTTTTGTAAAACTGGCAAAAATTAGATGCTTTTATAGTCTTTGTCTTAAAGAAGCCACCCAAACTGTGTTAGTTTCAGGCCCACAAGGTCCCCCAGATTTTGGGGTTTTGCTCTTCTTGTTGTTTTGCTGACCCCTGAATTCCCAGGGACCCACTGCGTCCAAGTCTCCTCCGGCCCGAAGACCTGTAACTGCCTTCTCCTGGCTGGTACCGAGAAGGGCCCGGCCGAGACCGGCCCCAGAGCGCCTCTTTCCTGCAGGCACAGCGCCATGAAGGAACCTCAGGAAATATGACCGACTGCAAAAGCACAGAGGGCTGACTGTTTTCTGGGCATTTCTTAGATAAAGAAGGAACCTGCTGCTTGAAAGCTATGTTAGCTCTGCAGACCGAGCATCACGCCGCTCACACACAGACAGGGAGCTGGGGGTTTCCTGGGAGCCAGCCCAGCCGGGGCCAGCACACCCGGGGCTAAAATTAGCCGTGCCCTGAGCCCGCGGGCAGCCACCAGCTCTCCTGTAGCCACTTCCACTCGCAATGGGGTGAGGGCCCTCGGTACCACCCAGGGTGCGGTTTCCTCCCTCCACACCCTCTGGGGTCACCATCCAGCCCCTAAGGAGGGCGCCCAGCTGTTGGGCACAGGCAGTTCATGGGTGGGCCCGGCAGGTGGAGTGTCCAGGGGCTGGGATGTGGCTGAGAACAGCCCCTTGAGGAGGGGATGTCGGAGCTGGAACCTCCGTGACCCCAAAGCGAGCAGCACAGGGCCCTCTCTCTGGGCTCGGAAGAGGGAACTCAGAGCAGCGCAGGGCAAGTGCTCATGCTGAGGAGGTAACAGCGTTTGTCTGAGTTTCTAAGAAGGAAAAAGAAAAATCAGGGCAGCACAACCCTCTCCTCCTTAGCAGTGGAACGTCTGCAGGCTCGGGATGGGGCCCCTGGCAAGGCTCCGCTTCCCTGGCTTCTAGGGATCCGGATCCAAATGAGCGGGCAGAGCCCGGAGGCAGCCGCCCTCAGACCCCTGGCGGCCCGCTCTCCGGCCGGGCCTGCGGCCGCAGCCCCTCCGGGATGGCGTGGGCGGGAAATGGCCCCAGCAACGCGCCAACAGGAAGAGCTTGGACCGAAGGTATCTGGAGCTTTTTCCAGAACAAATATAAAAACCATGTGAAGCCGCTGGGCCCACGTCGGGCGGCCGCCTGCTGGGAATGTCACGTTGCGCCTCACGGTGGGAGTGTAATCAAAGGACTGGGGGTTTCGAGAAAACATCCCCAGGGCGAGGAGGGGGGACGTGGCCAGCGGGCACTGCCAGGCGTGGGCGTGCGGCTCCGGCCCCAGGTGAGGGCAGGAGCCAGCTCCCAGTGCCTGTCAGGACGACACTGACGAGGCTGCCTCTGCACATCTGGAAAACATGTACACGCTATTGTTTAGCAGCAGCAGCAGCCGGGCAGGCCGTGGTCCTGGCAGGAAAGGGGCTGCCACGCCCACGCACGCCCCGCTGGGCTGTCCCGGGGCGTTTCCTGGGCTAGCCCCCGTTCTGTATCATCACCCACATTCCAGCTTTTATAGAAACACCATGTCCTGGCTACACTTCTTTACGACGCTCACTGAGCGACGAGAGAGAGATCCTGTTGACTGCTCATTTTCCCTCTTTGTTCCATGTGGTTTTTGTTTTCCCTTTTTATTTTGAAAAATGTTAAGTAACAGACAGACACAATGAATTCGGTATGCCCTTCCCTGAGCGACAAATAGCTAACATTTTGCCGTGTTGGCTTTCCCCTCTCTCCAGACACACCTGCACACACAAACGCACACACTGTGTTTCCTGGACCGTCTGAGCCCGCATCCCTAAGAACAAGGATAATCTCCCACCCAATCCAGGGGGGGTACCTGTGTGACAGCCCTTCGCACGCCGGGATCCTGTTTACTTTCCCAGGTCCCCGCACCTGTCCGGTGTGCCCTTTTGGAGTTCCTTTCTTCCAAACGAAGAAAACCATCGGCCTAAGTGGGCCTGGACTGCTGTGGCTTTCCTCTAAAACAGACACGTTGAGCTCTCTGCCTCCGTGGCCTCTCTGCCTAGCAGTGCACTGGTTTTAAGGAGGTCTGACTGTCCACAGACACAGGTGGGCTGGGAAGTGACAGGAGATCTGTTAGGAGGCTGAGAGGGGACGGGAGGGGAGGAAGGTTGCCGAAGGCTGTGTGGATGCACTTCCTGGGCAGTTCCTGTCGAACCGCTCTGCACAGCAGCCTCCGGAACACGAGCACTCGGGGTGTCACTGCCCCCACAGGAGGGGACGTGGAGCGGGAGGTGGTCTAACCACGCCCCTCAGAGGAGCCCCGTCCCCGGATGCGGGCAGAGTACTGGGTCTCGGCGCCCGTGGGGGACTGTAGTTTGCTTGAGCCTCTTTTTCCCTCATTCACAAGAAACCTCACGTGAAGGAGCCAGGGCTGAACCAGGTGACCCTGGGACCACAGGAGGCAGCACCATCGGTAACAGGAAGGCCATGCTGCTCCACGCACTCCCCATTTCTCCTCCCTCCTCCAGACCCCACCGAAGCCCTGGGCCCTGGGGGAGCCGGGGGAGGACCACAGCCACAAGGGCCCAGGCCGGACGGCTCGGTGGGCAGCCGCTGTCCAGGCCTGGCCTAGGGGGCTTCTGGCAAAGAGAAAGGCGGGAGGGGGAATCTATGTCAGGGCCAGGGCTTCCCAATGGACAGCGCACCTTGGCCTAATGCCAGGGGAGGAGAGACCTGGAAGACAAATTCAACCCGCAAAGCGAGGGCCTACCCACCACGACTCACTCTGAGCTTCACTCCCCGTGGCCACGGCCCACACGATGGATGGGGACATTTCTCTTTGACCCTCATAATCTCCCATAACCTGGCTCCAACCTACTTCCCATCCTTCTCCTGCAAAAGTTTCATTTATTCAAGAACACATCTATCCATTTAAGAAAGGAGGTGTTTTGGCTAAATACTAGGAGACAAAGCTCCAATTTATTAAAGTAACTATTGTAGGTCAATTATTTATATACATTATTCCATTTATTCTTCATGACAATCCCATTTTTTAGATGAAAGAAACTCGGCCACAAAAAGGTTGCTGGCATGAATTCAGACTGGCCAGCCATTCTGTGCCTCAGTTTCCCCACCTATAAAATAAGGGCCAATAACCAGCCTACTGTTGCTGTGAGGCTGAAGCTCCTGCATCAGGACCTGCCAAATAATGAGTAATAAATAAATAGCAGCAGCTGGCCTGGCCAGCATGGCTGACTGGGTGAGCATTGACCTATGAACCAGGAGGTCACGGTTCAATTCCAGCACACGCCTGGGCCGCAGGCTGGATCCCCAGTGGGGGGCATGCAGGAGGCACTGATCAATGATTCTCTCTCATCATTGATGTTTCTATTTCTCCCTCTCTCTTCATCTCTGAAATCAATAAAAATATATTTTTAAAAATAAATAAATATCAACAACTCAACTGTCCCCGAAACAATCCAGACCAGTCCCATGGCCCTCTGCCTTGTCCCGATCACTCGTTTTTTTGTTTTGTTTTGTTTTTAACCCTGTAGAGCAGTTATGTGTGCGGCTCCTCCACTTCTTTGGGGTAGGAACCTCATCTTCCACACTCTCCCAACAAGCAGGAGGCAATCCATAAACGCTTTGTTGAGCCGAATAAAAGCGAGTAACATGTATTTAGAGTGAGATCAAAAACTGTTTACTCAACCAGGAAAAGGCCCCACTTCTGAGCGACCCATGGCCCTGAACCTGGCCCCCACAGGATATGGAAGGAGTCCCATGGCTTTAGTAATGTCTCATGGAATGAGCAGAGAAAACAAAGTCCAATTTTCTGGAACGAGGCGCACACATGGAGCCCAGCTATCCAGGAAGCCGCCCTGGCAGGCCCTCGTCGGGATGTGGAGAACTCTGCCCAAAACGCCTGGCAGAACTCAACATCAAAGGCCGCTTCCCCTTCCCAGGTGGAGGCACCAGCCCGCCTGAGTCACGGCGCACTCCGCCCACGGCGTCCACGGGAAAACCAGCTGGGAATCACGAGGGAAGGAGTCTGCAAATGCCGCAGAGCCCACGGCGCCCCAGAAAAGGGGCTGAGGGATAGCAAGAGCTGCTTTGGTCTTCAGAAATGGTGCCCCAGAGACACCAGCAACTCATTCCCAAACAATCTCCAACTGGAAGGGGATGGAGAAGAGTGACGACTATGTCCAGGCCCAGCCATGAGGCCCCTGGCTGCCTCCGGAAAGGGTTACTCCAACTCTGCCCTCTTCCAGGCCCCGCCCAGCAATAGCCCCCTCCTCTGGGACCCTCCGGCACCTCAGGGGGCACCATCCATCTGGCTCTGGGACAGATGCTATTTTTAGGTGACTTTTCCTATTTGCTCAGTCACTAACCCAGTCTTTTATGTGCCCCTTGAGTGAAGGGAAGACTCATACTTCACTTCCCCCTCCCCCAAGGCAAAGCCAATGATTCAGCTCCATCCAGTAAGTCTGGAACAATTCTGGGCAAAATTAAGGGAGTAAGGTCACAGACAACACACCCCCACACTCAGCTAACGTCCAGCAGGGGACTCAGACAGCCTGTCATCTCTCTCCAGTGTGCCATGGGCTCTGAGGGGTATGAGAAGGAGCCGCGCCCAGGTCCAAGAGCAGAGAAGAGATTGGGAAAGGCTTCCTAAAGAAGGAAGATTCTAGACGACTTCAACATGGGCCATCACATTTGTGATGGGTTGAGTTGGTTGGTGGGTTGTTGAGTCAGGGGGCTGGTTGATCAGATAGAAGATTGGTTGAATGATTCGTTGGTTAAATGAATGTAGGAATAAAAACGAATGAATGAATGAATGAATGAATGCCAACAAGTGAATTTGAAGATAAAGTTTGGATTGTTCCAGTTCTATTAAAGATGATCAATTTAACTTTCATGGCACTGTCCCAAACAGATTTCTCTTTCAGTCTCCTCATTATGGACATTACATTCTGTCATTTGCTCAATATTTATTGACAGGTTCAGAGATATAGCGGAGGGGGAGCGGGGGAGAAAAGAAGTCCTACTTCAGTTCTCAAGGAGTCTATGGAAGCAAAGATGAGTTATCAAATCATTGTGCTGTATTGAGAGTTATCCATGATACTGTAAGAAGCAGAAAAGAAGCTGTCAGACTCTGTGACCAGACCAGGATTAGGGTGAGACTTACATGGTGCAAAATTTAAGGAGACACTCACTCTCAGGTTCATGCAGGTGCCTACACCATGGCTGAACCACCTTGAGAGTGAGTGCCTCCTTAAAATTTTGCACCCTGGATGCCTCTCGTGCCTCATCTCAGCCTGGCCCTGTTGCTGACCTCTACGGGGCCTCTCAGGGTTCTGGTACCCATGGTCTGCTGGAAGCTCCTGCCAGACCAACAGATAAGCATCTTGGAGAGAGAAAAAAGTATGCAAGAAGAATCTCCACACACCTCCCCACTCATCTCCCCAAACCACCCTCAGTCTGAACAGCCTGCTTCCACCCAGAGCAGCCGCTGTCCCGGAAGCATCACTCTGGCCTGCGAGCCATGGAGCAGAGGAGGGTCTCGGGGCCCCCACCCTGATGTGGATACCGACAAAATGAGTTCACTCACCCTCCAAGGAAAGGTGTGGACACTGTCACTTCATTAGCCACACTTTCCTGATCTCAGAGGAAATCTGAGTCATGGGACATCTCTTTCCCCTGCAAGAAATATTGGATCAAAGCCTTGGGAACCCTGGAGCTGAAGGTACCCAGAAGACATCAGTGAAGCACAGGGTAGGGCATTGATCCCATTTCTGGGGGCTCTGAGGGCCCGTAATGCACGCTTGACCCATTTCTCAGGTTTCACCTCCTGCATGGGCTGGGAGAGGCCAGCCTTCGGGAGGAGAGAGACTGGTGCTCGTCTGTGAATGGTCACATGCAGAGGAGATGTGGGTAAGAGGTGGGAAGGAGACCGATGGCAGATAGGGGTGCCCCCCACAGAAAAGAGGTCCTTGGAGTTGATCATGGAGGAGGCTGGCCCCACCCAGGAGCCCCAGGCAGGCCACTATCCACACAGGCTTTCGGCATACAGGAAAGCAACCGTGTGCTGTGTTTGTTTCAAGAGTCAGCTAATTCGAAGCCCCAGAGTCTGACATAAAGCCCACACACCATGCAGAGACCAATTACAATGGAAATTCCACCCATCACTGGTCCCCTGCGGTGCAGCTGTCGTGAGAAGGGATGCTTAGCTCTGGGGAACAGTCAATGAACCACAAATGCCACATCTCTGCCAGGCCTTGAGCAAGCCCAGAGGGCACTGCTCATTGTCCTCAGGATGCTGCCAGGCGTGTGCCCTCGTCTCGGCTCCCACCTCTGCTCCCATGTGGAAGCCAGGAGGGGCCAAGGGCCCTGAGGGATGGGCATCACTGATCGCTCTCCCACAAGATGTCTTTCTTCGTAGGGGCCTGGTGAGTGTCTTCAGAGTGAAATCAGGCAGCAAGGCCATCAGGCTCTGCATCCTAAAGATTGGTGACAGCCTGCTGCCACCTGCTGTCCATTCACTGTAAAACCAGAAAATCTGATAAGGTCAGAGTTATAAAGAAGTCCCTGAAACTGACACTGGCTCCAACAGAGGCAGGGACAGGATGCACTGGGGCCCGGGCTGTGTCCAGGCTGCAGAGACCCACGGAACGGCGCAGGTTATCACAGCCACTCCTCACTCATGTCACCGGTTCATCACGAAGTCTCTGCGCCAAACACAGCCTCCGCAAGGCCTGGGCCTCCTGCTCCCCTTAACTGCTCCCCAGTCTCCCATCCTCTGGGAGGGCCACAATTTAGCACCCAATTACAGAGAGCCTCACGCAGGTCCAGGGCCTCAGAGGCAGGGAGTGGTCTCGTCCATCCCCAGTGCTGGATCTGGGACCGAGAAGAGTGCCAAGAGACACTTCCTGGCTAACAGCTATAGCAGGACAGTGCCTGTCCGGAGCCAATGGCAGTTCACCCGGCACTTCTGCAGTGAGGGCTCCGGGGTCGTGATGAGGGCTGTTTGAGGGCCTGTCCCCTCGCCTCTCCCCTCCTCATGTGGCCTGCCTCTCCCGGCATCCCATGCACAGAGCGATGTCACAAATAGGCTTCTCGGCTGGTATGTCTATATCATGGCCCTGGGAGCTGGGTGAGTGCAGAAGACACAGGTGCCCAACCAGATGCCCGACTAGGATCACCCATCCCAGCTGCCGTCCGTGTTAGCTGCTAACAGCTCACAGCACCCTTCTCCAGAGAACTGCCCTTCACCAAACTCACCCAGGAAGTGCCCGCCCCACCCCAGCATAGACAACCCATAGCCAATGACTGACAGAAAAAAAATAAAAGCTTAAAGGTGGGACCAGCTCTGGGTCTATTCCCACTCTTATCTCCCTGTGGGATCAGACGGAGACCCCACAGCCTTCCTGAGACCTGCCTGCCCTGTTCCCCTCCCTGAGAGCACGTCCCCCATAGAGTACATGTCCCTCACTGAGAGCATGTCCCCCATAGATTACATGCACCCGACCCTCCGTCTCAGGCTTGGCTTTAGGCCGGGTGCCCAGCCCTCAGCTGCAGCACGTCACCACGGGGCTTGTTAAACACCTGCGGGCTTCCCCCCAAAGTCCCAATTCGGGTCACACAGGTCGTGTTTCTCCCCCGTTCCCAGGAGATGCAGATGCTGCTGATCCGGGGATCACAGTTTGAGAACCACCGGTCTCAGGAACCTGCCCTAAGATGGAATTCACTCAATCAGTAAGGTAAATGGGTGGGAGTGGCAGCTTAACACGCAGCAGCCAGCCCGCCTCCAGCTCACACCTGCAGCCGGGCACGGCGATCACCAGGCCTCCAGCCACAGCCCCTGGTGCTCAGGGGACTCGGGCTCCTGAACCCTGGATTGCCACTGCACACCTAGGGGAACTCAGAGCCCACAGTTGGGGGTCTCCAAAGGCACGAGGTATGTGCTCATCCTTCACAGAAGATGACCTCAGCGGCCAAGAAGAGGTGTGATTCTTGGCTCACAGAGGGGAGGTTTGGTCTGGACACGCCCAAGGGCATGTCTAGAATGGAGGGCGGAGAGTGTCAGAGACGGAGAAGCCCCTCCGACGGAGAGCACCCACCAACCCCTCCACTTACGACAGGAGCACAGAGGCCCAGAGAGGGCAGAAATCTGGCCAAGGCACAACTCAACCTGCGATCACAGCTTGACTTCAAGGCCAGCCCGGGAGTTGCTTTTACTGTCATCAGAGAATAGCTGCGAGCAGCCCTATTACTTTGGGCTCTAGTAATAGTCCTCTTCCCAGCTTCAGGACAACCCAGAGGCCAGAAGATCCCCAGGCCCTCTCCCCATCCCTCCCTCTCCCCTCCCAAACCTCTCCTCTGAGAGAAGCAGTCCTGTGCATGGCTAGTCTCTCTTTGCATTTGCTCCCAGAAATCAAAAGGCTGGTTCCATTTGCCTTCTGATCTCCTCTCAAGTGTCACCTTCTCAGAAAGGTTTTCCCCGACAACCTTTTTGTACAACAGCAGCCCCAAAGCCAAGTGCCTCTCATTCTCCCTTGTTTATTCTCCCCCGTAGCACTCTGCTATGCTATGTATTTACCTGTGTGGCTATTGTTCTGGGCTGTCTTCCCACCGGAACTGTAAGCTCCAAGAGGGCAGGGACGTGGTCTGCTCCGTTCACTCAGATCCCCAGTGATTAGGGCTGTGACTGGCACACAGTAGGCCATCACAGATGGGGTGCTGGTAGACATGAACAAATGAACAACTGATTCTCAAAGAAGGGGAAGGCTAACTAGCAGCATTTGCCAGTTTCCACAGTGTAAGCATTCCTACCATGACCAATCTCAAGCTACCACTCTGATGTCACTGAACACAGTCGGGAAGAGATGCTTACCATTAGCTCTCTGAGCTGGTACAAGCCACTTCAACATGCTACAGCATTCACTGAAGAGTTGTGGAATAAATTAATTGAATAAGTGGCTATTTGTGTGAATTGACAGGGCCTTTTTGAGAACATAACTCTAGAAACTCGGGGTCTGAAATCATGTTTCTCCAAAACCAAGGGAGTTACTACTAAAGAACAGGACTGGATTAAAATTCCAAATATACGCTGTGTATAAGAGACAAGCTTTACATATGTATGGACTATAAAGAAATCTAAACAAATATCAAAGAACTGAAATCAAAGTAGATATGACCAAAGTGGAAATGTCAGAAATCAACCAAAGAGATAACCAGAAAAATGCCCAAAATGTTTTGAATTGATCAATACATGCCCAAATTACCCATGGGTCCAAAGAAGAAATCACAATGGAAATTAGAAAATATTTTAACTGAATTGTATTAACATGTAACCTATTAACACACAGGATACAGACAAAGCATTGTTACAAGGAAATTTGTGCCCTTAATAGATAGTACCAAAGAAGACTGAGAATCAATTATTTAAGATCCATATCAATAAAATAGGAAATAATGGCAAGTTAAACTCCAAGAAAGTAGGAAGAAAGAATAGCAGTTAAGAGTGGAAATCAGTGGAACATAAAACATATATACAAAACCGAAAGTTAACTCTTTGAAATAGTACACAATTGCTAAACTCCTAGTAAGATGAATCAAAAAATAGGGAAAACCCAAATTACCAGTATCAGGGATGCAGACCATACAGACTTTAAGTGATAGTAAGAGGATATTATATTTACACATTTTTATATCAATACATTTAAAACAAGTGGTAAAACTCCTTGGAAAAAAATACAACTTGCAAAATTGATACATGAAAAAATTAGACAATTTAAATTTAATTTTTTTCAATTAAATCCATAATTTAAACTCAATGCTCAGAAGGCTAGTAAATTCTCCTAAATATTTAAGGAAGAAATAGCCAATCTCTCTTCAAGAGAATGGGAAAAAGAGGGATGACTTCTAACTTATCCTAAACACCAGACTCTAACGAATGAATTGCCAGAAAGACCATTAACCAAATTCTCCTTCATAAAACCCTACACAAAATATTAATAAATTGAACCAAACAATACATAAAAAGATCATATGTCATAGCCAAGTGGGTTTATACCAGGAATGTAGGATGGTTTAACATTCAAAATCAAACACTGTAGGAATCAACCAGGTCTGCTGTGTAAGAATAAAAATAAGGAAATAGATATAGATATAGATATAGATATAGATATAGATATAGATATAGATATATAGATTTTTTTTTTTCCAGAGAGAGAGAGAAAGATAGAAACATCAATTATGAGAATCATTGATTGGCTTCCTCCTGCATGCCTACCACTGGAGATTGACCACACAACCTGGGCATGTGCCCTGACTGGGAATCAAACTGTGACCTTCTGGTTCATAGATTGATGCTCAACCACTGAGCCACGCTGGTCAGGCAAGCATGGGGTTTGAAAAATGGCCCCAGAGGAGCCCTGTGGTAGCTGATCATCACCCTCGCTCAGCCTCCCACAGGAAGCACCCCTATGCCACCCCAGCTTGAGCGTGCTGCTCGGGTGTGTGAGATGATCTGCTGAAACCTTCCTGACTGAGAAGTGAGAGAGGCCAAAGAAACGCCCTATGGTTCCCGTGGGCTCTCCGGGCTGTAGTCTCCCCAGCAGGGTGGCCACAATCCCCTCCCCTACTTCACAGCCGCGCTTAGCGAGCCCGAGGAGCCCCGGGGACTGGATGGTTCTCTAGGAGGAGGCATCACCGGCACAGCAAGCTCACCTGAGGGGCAGGCACTGGTTCCCCTGCCTTTTAAACGCTCTTTCCAGCCTCTCCTGGGTCGACCTGAGATTCCCTCCCGGCAAGAACTTCAAGGGTGTTCTGTCGGCCTCCAGGCTGCTGTCGGCGGCTGGGCTGTCCTCGGAGAGTCCTCTCCACCTGCCGCTGCCCTGAAGCAGCCCCGGACTGGGCAAGAGGGGAGGGCTGCCGGAGGTGGGCCTGTGCTTCTCTGCGAGGGGCTCACTGAGCTGGCCCAGGGGGCTCCTAGAGGTGGGGCGGGCGCTGGGAGCCAGGGCCTCCTGTGGGGCTGTGCAGGCCGGGGTGCGGGTGGGCAGCTCGGGGGCTCTCCGGCCCTCCTCCTCCTCCTGGGGCTGGGCCACGGAGCTCAGGGCCAGGGGCCGCCGCAAGGAGCGCTTGTGGAGGGAGTCCTGAAAGGGACAAGGACAGACACGGTGAGGTTCCTGCAAGAGAAGTGGGAGGTGCCTGATCCCACTTCAAGCGTTTGCCCTTGATGTTCCCTCCCCCCCCCCCCTCCCCAAGTCCTCCGGGTAAAGTCCACCTCCTCCACAATGAGATTCCCAAAGGCTTCGCTTCCAATGCCTTCATTGCAACCACCTGGGTGAACCCCAAGAAAGGGCCGAGGGCGCAGGTTCAGAAGGTGAATGTGAGGTTCCAGGGTCGGGCCTGGGTTGTAGTTCCTGTGTCACCGCCCACCAGCTGTGTCCCTGAGGCAAGCCACTGAACTCTGCCCCTCACTTCCCTCCCCTGTGAGGCAACCTGTCCATAACCGCTAACTGTGACTTCCAAATCCCCAAAAACTTCTTGTGGAATCCTGTAACAAACTCTTTCTAACTGCTCTGAGGCTGCTTAGTCTTTTTTTGAGAGTTGAGTTGCAGACATGTTCATGTGTGTGTTCTGCCAAGACCACCAGCCACATAGCTGCAGGCGTTACGCTATGTGGTTTATGCACTGCCTTTCTTTTCTGGAAAACGAGTTCTAAGTTCTGGAACATACCTGGCCCAAGTTGTGAGGTGGGACTGGGGCCCCGGAGTGCCTGTCTCCCCCAGGATGGCGTGAGGGCTGCAGGAGAGCCCGGGAAGGCACCAGCACAGAGCCTGGCCCCGCACAGGGGTTCGCAAACACTGGCTCCTGTTTGCGGCCTCACCGCTCCTGCCAGGAGACCAGGAGTCTCAGAGGCCACTCTTCCTCCCCCTCTGGTGTCACAGAGCTCCCGGCTCAGTGGCCCGTTCCTAGCAGCCCCGATTTCCATCATTTCGTCAGTTAATCCGCTGGTATGTCCTTCCTTACTGGCCACGATTAACTGACGAGAATGGTTAAGCCACATTACCAACCTCGGGGACAGAAATATACCTGCAGGGCTTTCCATGGCCCTCTGGCACTTCCCAAAGTGACCCTGAGCCAAACGGGAAAGGCCGGGCTGAAGTAAGAGGAGCTAATTCTGCCGTGCTCTCACCTAGCGGAAATTACTAGCTACCTCCTCCACACGCCAGGGCATCCTCTGCCACAGGGCACGGAGCACGTGAGTCATCATTCCCACCGAGACCCAAGCTCTGGCCAAGGGAGGGAACCAGCCTCTCCTCATCCTCCTCAGCCCGGAGCTGGCCTGGTCACTGAAAACGGATGACATTCCCAGCAAGACTTGCTCTTTCCTTTGGGGCAACCCAGAAGGAGGGCCCAGGATCTCAATGGCCACAAGCACCTTCCAGAAAACTTGGGATTCTACAACCCATCCTTCAATGCCTCCACAGGACTGCTACCCCAGGGCAAAAGCACACAGAAGGACCGCTGACAGGACAAGTTCATGCACCCTCTTGGTGGTAAAGCAGGTCCGTTGTCACCTCATCCCTGCCAGGAGGGGGTCTCAAGGCACAGACTAGAGGACCAGATGGCCATGAACAGCAGGGCCCTGGCGTTCAATGCTCTGCCAATTCTAAGTGTGGCCACCACCCGTAGGGGTCGCCACACCTTAACCGTTTTCATAATAATAATACGAAAGATGCGCTGTGTCCGTGGTGTTGGCATTTGCAGTGGTGATGTAAGCGCGGCTGGTCCTCAGCAGGAACCAGGCAGGGCTCGGTGTGTCGGTGTTCCCCACCGCTGGCAGTAACATAAGCAAGCTGCCGGGGAGGACACGGAGGAGGTGTGCTCCCATCCCCACCGCTCAGGTCCCTTCATGGGGCTGCCTTGGGGCTCTCACACACACCCAGGCAGGTTCACACGCCCCCTCTCACGAAACAGATCGGAGCACCCACCGGGGTGCAGCTGGCGGTGGGCCCGGCCATCAGGCCTCGGGCAATCAGGCCGGACTTGGTCCTGAACTTCTCGCCCACCCTCTTTGTGTCCACGGAAGGCTCTGCCGGCTGGAGCTTGTCTCTCTTCTCCCACGCAGGGGCCACGGCGGGGCTCTCGGCCGGGACAGTCGGCACCGGCTTACTTTTGTGGAGGGGCCTTTTGGATGACACAAAATTACCGAGTATATCCCCATCAAGGTGGTCGTGTCTGCAAAAGAGGAATATTCCCATTAAAACAGACTCCCCACAAGGAATCACTAACCATGAAAACAAAACCCACATGCAACAGGCACTCAGAAAGCCCATTCACAAATCTGCGGTGATTTCTAGCCAGCCAGCGCGTCATTGTTAAAGGTAAGAAGCAGAAATTACTTTTGTATCAGGGCAAGTCTGGCCTACAAAATGAGACCAGGAAATAAAAAACAAAATCAGAGCTGATGATTCATGGAAGGATTCCTCAACTATTATACCCTCTACCATCACGAGCAGCCTTATTCCAGATCCAAGTGATGAGGAAAGCTGCGGCCTTCATTCGGCCACGGGACACGGGAGCCATTACTGCCCGCCATGGCGTGGCAGACAGAGGCTGTGGTGAACATGGCCACCCCGACAGGGCAGCTAAGGTTCAGTAAGGTTAGGCATGCCAACGGCTTCACTTTCTGGGGAGCTTGGCACTGAAAGAGAAAAAAGGGGCAAGAGAGAGAGAACGAGAACAGGAGAAAACAAGAGGGTGAGAAGGTGAGAGCAGTAAGGAGTGAGAAAGAACAGAAATGAGGAGACAGACCAGAAAAAGAGGAATCCGGCCTGCGATCCCTCAGAGCCAGCACCTGACACGGGCTGTGCCATTTCTCCCAGGGACTGGCATAAAGGGGCACTGGCACTGCTTACCAAGCAGGGGGTCCGCATGAGAGGCGGTCATGTGTGTATGATGGGGGCATGTCAAGCAGAGGGAGGGTTTGGAACCAGCCTGGGGGAACCTAGAAGAACTTCCAGAAAAGGCAGCAGCTGAGGTGAAAGAACGACAGGCTGGGAGAAGGGTAGCCAGGAGCGGGTACAGTTGGAGGGCTGTCGGAGCAGCACCTGCCCCGCTGAACCATGGTCCCGACCACAGAAAGCGTTTTGCAAGTTTCCTAAGGAGTTTGGATTCTATCCCAAAGGCTGGGGGGAACTCTGCAGGCCTCTCGGCAGGGCAGAAGCTCTGTGGGAAACTCAGTCTCAGGTCGGGAGATTGGAGGAGATCGCTAGAGTCCTGGGGACCAGAGAGCCTGGTTTTGCAGAGAAAGCAGGAAAGAGTTTACCTCACTGGGGATTCAAAAATGCAGAACCCGTGGGCAAACAGGAGCTGAGGAGAGCACCCAGGTGTGAGCTTGGGCAATGGATGGAACCGCTTCAACTATTGCATCGCGGTACTTTATCATGTCAGAAGTATTTCCTTGCCCACCAGGCCTGGAGTGTCTGTGGAGGAGGAACCTTCTTCCCTCCACCCTCGTTAACATTCAGCTCTTAGCCTTGCCTTAATTGTTTAATGGTCATCACCTTGGCAGCTGGGCACCCACACCCTCCGCTTTGGCTCCCTGTGGAAAGCTCTGGAAGAAGACACCCATTCCAGCAAGTGAGACTCACCCTCAGAGACTATACCAGAGTGTTAAGGCTACAATGTAACAGGACAGTTTTCCAAATAACAGAGGTTTAATCAAGAATGCCAATTCACCCTGGCCAGGTGGTTGAGTTGGTTAGACATTAGAGTAGGGGTGTCGAACTCAATCAGAGAAGGGGCCAAAATCTAAAATCCAGCCTAAATCGCGGGCCGAATGGTTTACTGAACAGTCATAAACTGACAATGTCATAAACTGACAGCGGAGTGCAGTGATGACAGCGCGGTGCGGGCCACATTGCAAGGCCTGGCGGGCTGGATTTGGCCCGCGGGCCTTGTGTTTGACATATGTGCATTAGAGCATTGTCCCAGGCACCAAAAAGGTTGCAGGCTCAATCCCCAGTTGGGCAAGTACAGGAGGCAATCCATCGATGTCTCTCTCACATCAATGTTTCTCTTTCCCTCTCTCTCTCTCTCTCCCTCTCCCTCTCCCCACCCCTTCTCTTCCTCCCTCCCTTCTTCTCTCTCTAAAATCAACAAAAACACATCCTCGGGTGAGGATTACAAAATAAATTTTAAAAGAATGCCAATCCATTTTCTTCCTAAGAGTGCCCAAAGGCCTTGTTTTTCAGATTTTCCCATATCTCCAGTGTTTAGTTGTATTTTAAGAAGTTGTTAACAAAACCCTTCTGAATCCTGAATTTGAACTTTTAAATCATACACATGCTCCATCACAAAGTGGTCATTCCCACGGACTCCAGAGGAAAGCTCAATGCTCCGGGCCAGGAATTTAACAGCACAGAGTGGGGAAGCCTGAACGATGCCACACACACCCCCAGAGAAGTCCTGACCCCCACAATCTGTGCACATGTTACCTTATATGGAAAAGGCGTGATTAAGTTAAAGATCTCAAGGTGGGGAGATGATCCTCGGCTATCTGGGTGCACCCAATACAATCACAAGGGTCCTCAGTAGAGGGAGACAGGGGGGTCAGCAGTGGGAGGTATGATGACAGAGCAGAGGTTGGAGTGATCTACCAAAAGACAAAGGAAATGGTACAAGCCAAGGAATGTAGGCGGCCACCAGAAGCTGAAAAGGGAGAGGAAGCAGATTCTCCCGAGTCTCTAGAAGGAACAAGCCCCACACCATGCCATTAACCAGTGAGACCAATTCTGGACTTCTGACCTCCAGGACTAGAAGATAACCATTCGTGTTGATTTAAGAGACCACAGTGATATTTTCATATGTCAAATTTTATGTCAATTTGGCTAGGCTGTGGTGCCCAGCTGTTGGGTCAAATACTAGCCATGGAAGGATTTTTTAGACGTGACTAACATCTACAATCAGTTGATGTACAGCAAAGGAGACTGCCTGGGTAATATGGTGGGCTTCACTCAATCCGTTGAAAACCTTAAGAACACAAACTGAGATTCCCAGAGAAGTAATTCTGCCCTGAGGCTGTAACACAGAAATCTTGCTTTAGCTGCCAACATGCCCTACAGATTTCAGACTTGCCCACCCCCACAATCACGAGCTAAAAATAAATCTCTTTACACACACACACACACACACACACACACACACACACACCCTCCTGGTTCCTACTGGTTCTGGCTCTCTGGAGAACTGTTACAGCCACTGAGTTTATAGACGTTTGTTACAGCAGCAACAGGAAACTGACCCACAGTGAAAACAGAAGGGATACCTGGCTTTGCTGGTTTCTGACAGCGATGTTCTCGATGCTGCATCTTCATCCGCAAGGTCATATATATTTACCAGTGTGGTCTCTGAGCTTCTCAGCGGCAATTTGTTACTTTTCTTTGGAAGTGAGAGTGCAGGCATTGGTGTTTCTTGAGTGGAGTTGTTAGCAGTATTTTCAAAGTGATCCAGAAAGTATCTGGTAATGAGTTCAAGGCTTGTTTTTAGAGGGTTTTCCTTTGCCTAACAGTGGAAGAAAAAAATCTCGTTAATTGCATGTACAGTTTCAGAAGAAAAGCAAAGATGGCTATTCTAATTCTTTCACATAAGTTTGTCAACTTCTCAGTCGTGCACTCTTTCCTGACTGCCTATGATTATATTTGAAGGACTGGATTATGACAGCTGAAGACAAAAATCTCTATCCTAAAAGAACTAGCCCCATTGCATAAGACAGACAATTGAATTTCAATTTAAATTTCATCTTGTTTTTTCCTCCTAGGGATAACTTTATAAAACATATACCCTTTCATTTAAAACACGAAGCTGTTAGGGACTGCTAACTCCCAAATCTGTAAACATTTAAGATCTGGAAATTCTCTTAGTTCATCTCCCCTGCATCTGGCACTGGACACTGGAGAACGCAGCAGGTTACTGCAAAGAGCACAGAGAGGCCCTCAGTATTGACTAGGTTTACATGCCAATCTTAAAGAAGTAAAAACATACAATGAAACCTTCAGTAGTTGGTTGGGGAAATAAATAAAATCAGTATTCCCTAACCCTGACTGTACCAAATATTACCTTAGGACATTTTTTTAAAATACATATTCCTAGACCCCACTGAGTCTTAAATCGCAAAGGTTGGAGCCCTGATTTCTTTTCCAATTCCCGTAAGTAATGTGCACAGACAGCTATCCAAGCAGTGATCCACAGGCTGGCCTCAGAGACCAGGCCAGGTAACTGTGTCAGTCCCACGCCACTTGCCCGGAAACCAAGCCCTTGGGAAGTGCAGCCAGATGCGGGGCATTCAGCGTGGCATTTTGCAATCAGAGCGATAAAGCACCTGACGGAGAGGCTGGCACAGAGGGAAGCCTTGGGCACATCCAGTCTTCTCCCCTTCTTATTCCCCTGATCTACACAGCACAATTCTGGGACCAAGACCCACAGCCACATGGGCTAGGACCAAATTCAACAGGTTGATCAGACAATCAAAATCAGAGTATGGCTTTTGTTTATTTATGAAACCCCAAAAATATATTTATCTAAATCTAAATAAAACTTACAAGGAAGTGAGTCAGGAGGGAGATATATATTTTGTTTTATTTCAACCTTCTTGGTTTTTCTTTCAATACAGGAGACTTAGGGCCCTGGTTACCTGAATTATACTTTATGGCTTTTCATATCACTTTTCTCATAAGAAACACAGTCGTTATATGAATCTAGACACCATTTCTCAAAGCCTCAGTTCCATAGAGGCACTTTTATCTATCATATACTTAATAAGGAAGACATGCCACTGGGATTAACATTAAGTTGCAGGGCTTCCCTGGAATCCTGCTGGCTTTGTGTGAATGTCAATGTCATTACACAACAGATAATAAGCATTTTAAGCTCTAATTAATTGTTTAATAGCTAATGTCCACTATATAAATCAAATAATCAGGGTACTTATCAAGATCTAATGAAAACATCTCAAGTACCTTTAAACAATAGTTACCTTAGGGAGACTAGAGTATAGTAAAGAGATAAAAATAACTTGAATGGCAAAGATGGCTAGAAAACTGTGTAAAGAGGCATTTACATGAAAAACCTCACTGCCTGGAATGGTTCATTGAATTTTCTGGTTAACTGTCTCACTCTCTGTGGCAAAGTCTTTCTGAAATGCACAGTCCACTCTCCTGCTTTATGCAGCCAATCGGGGGTCTGGAGACCTGGGTCACTAATCTTCTTTCTGCAGGACTTCAGCTGACTGCTTGCAGGACATGGAGGGGCCCGAGTGTCACTCCAGGGCCCGGGGACGAGGGGCATCTATTCGATGTCCTTCCTCAGCTTCTGCCAGGGCTCCCTGGCTGCCCCTGCCCTTTCTCTTCCAAGTGGAGCTCAAGAGCAGCCGCCTGAACGGTCCCTGGGTGGCCCGCCTCCTGCTCCCGTCTCTGGCGGTTTATAGGTTTGCTTGGATTTCCTTCACTTTATGGAGGGAAGCCCGGCCCATTTCCTCCCTGGGCAGTGATGTATGTGCACGAGGGTGATTCTGAGGTTCCCCCGGGCAGCCCTCAGATCCATCCCAACCCAACTGCTCAGATTTCATTTCAGAAAAGGGTTCCAGTTCAAGGAAGCTTGACAGCCATGCCTGGGCCAGGACTGGGAAGGGAAGATCTGGTCCTTGCCCTGCTCCTACGGGGAAATTCCGAGAGACCTTAACCAGCCGCTTTTCTCTGGCTCAGGGCTCCTGTCCCATCAGTGGTTAAAAGCTGCCCAGAGGCCAAGAGAGCAGCATCTTTTCACTTCTGTTTCACACAGGACTGCTCCCATCCTTTGTTTCCCATTGAAACCTCTGCAGGTGCTGTCATTTCACAGCCTTTTTAAAAATTGTGATAAATGCTAACCTCAATGGTCACTAGGTCCTTTCCAAATGTGATATGTGCCCTATCCCCAGGCACCATCTGCAGGAGAGACCATTCTTAAATCCAGTTAGAAGGTTCTGTCTTCATAACAGAAAGAGCAATTAAGTCAGAATGCAGCTTCATTTACCATCCACCCATTCATTCATTTATTCAGTCAATTAGTCATATAACCCAGAAATGCATATGACTATTTATTATGTCATCAGGCAGCGTGGTCAGTATGGGGATACAACAGGGAACAAAACAGATACCATCTCTGGCTCCTGCTGCGTTCTGCTGGTAGGGGAGGCAGATACTAACTAAACAGCCACACACACTCTCCAATGACCTTGACAGGCACAGCAAGGACAGCTACAGGTGCCAGAGAGCTTGTGATGGGGGTGGGGAGAGAAGGGGCCAGGGATTGGGGAAGTCCCACCCACCCCCACCCATTCTTAACTCCAATGCCCAGGGGGCTGAACCCAAGCTTTCCTTTGCCTGAATTAAAGAGCAAGGTATTACTCAGATCTGAAGAAGGAAAACCTCAGGCAGGCAGGGAATGGAAATTTTTAGTAAAACTGAATACTATGTTCTTGAGCAAAGTCTGACTAAAAATAGCCACGGGGGAGGAGGAGGGAGCACAGGGAATAACTGTTAGAGATTCGGGTTCAAAAGGAGCCTCACGACTAGGCATGTGCAGTACCCCGGGGGGCAGCCTGGGCCTGGCTGGGCTGGCACTGACTCACAGCTGGGCCTCGGCAGCACTTGGTTGGGTCTGTTTCTCCCTGGCAGTAGGTGTGCCTGCCTCCCACTGCCCACCTCTGGCGGCAGGCAGGGCCCACGCCTGCTTTGACATTGCCAAACGCAGTTCCAGAAAATCACGCCACACGTTACAAGCGTGTACCTTGTTCTCCTTGTAGAGGAATTCCAGATGCAAAACCTTTCGGAGGTTGTTTCTGCTGTTGATGCTGAGGTCGGAGCGTGGGCGTTCCTGGTCCATGGTCACGCACGTCTTCTTCAGGCCCTGCGGGGGAGTCGGGGATCGGAAGCCTCAGTCACCACGTTAAATCAAACCCTCTGTTCTCTGACGCAGGGGACTGCTGGTGTTTATTATGATGAGGCTTATCCAGCCTCCCTCACTGACTGAAGAATTTACTTCACATGACCTATACACTTGACCTCTCTCCACAATTACCATTCGGAATCTTACAGTGACCCCGTGGGCCGAGCACAGTGAGGCAGGCGTTGTTGGACCATTTTACAGAAAAGGAGAGGGGAAGTCAGCTGACACGCCGAGGCTGGCTCAGGAGCCCAGGGTTTGGCCCTGGTTTGGGAGCCACAGAACATGAAGCTTTAAAAGCAAACAAAAGGAAAGACAAACAAAAGGCCAGCATTCATTCCCTCCTACTCTCCGACATCAGAGCCAGGGGGATTCGTCCCAAGTAACACAGTGGAGTCACCTAGCGCGGCTGTGAGCAGCGATAAAGGGACGCAGGCCCAGCCACGTCCCAGCACCCAGACGTGAACTCCCGAAGGCCCAGCTAAGAAACAACCACAGCGCTTGGCTGCCCACCTCGCCTGCCAGGCCGTGGTGACCCTCAAACAGCGGAGGACGAGGCAAAGAATCCTCACAAACAGCTCAGCCTGGCCTGGGGGAGCTGCCGCTCTGGAAGGATCCAGACCTCAGTGCTCAACAGGCCTCGACTCCTCCCCTCGCCTCTGCTCAGAATTCTGCAGAGGCTCTCGCTGCTGGGAAGACACAACAAGCCTGCTGTGGCCATGAAGTGAGGCAAGAAGAACATGTGAAACAAGAGGTAAGAGCACATCCTGAGCCAAAGAGAACAAAAAGAAAGCCTTGGGCAGAGGACAGGAAGAAAGGGGGTGTGTGCTGGCAAAGGCGGGGCTGTGCCGGAGCTAGGGAGACCCGAGAGCAGGCTCCAGCCTCTCCTCTGGCTTCACCATGGCGCCACCAAGGTGATGAGGAGACCGCTGAGAAAGGGGCCTCCTCTGCTGGGCAGCCGCTGGTCCAGCGATCGCATCAGCAAGTCTCAGCCTTCCCAAGCTCCAGGACCTCGTGCACTCTGGCATTGGAAAACCACCGGCTGGTGGACGAGAACACCCCCGGGAGCCAGCCAGTCCTTGGCCCCACCGGTCCCACCGGTCCCACCGGTCCCACCAGTCCCACCAGCCACTTAACCTTCGTTCACCCAGCAAGCATCTGTCAGGCACCTGCTATGTGCTGGGCTGCTCTCGGTGCAGGAAACACAGAAGGAAAAGACCATGTTCCCCACTGCCCATGGAGCTGACTGACGAGGACGCAGGCCAAAAGCAGGGATACGCTTACAGTGTGGCTGCTGCTAATGTGGAGACAGTACAGGGAGTGGAGATAAAGATGAAGAACACCGTTTTAGGGAGTCAGCTACTCATTGAGCCTCATCCCGTGCTCACTCCTAGCTTCCGGTTTCCCGCCTATGAAACGAAGGGAACAAACCACTAGTCCACCAGCTCAGCTGCTGGAGGCGGAGTGAACAGATCAGAGCCCTGGCCTGCATGGAGCTCACATTCCATCCGTTGAGGCCTATGAAAGGTGGTGGGAACGGGAATGGAGATGGAGATGTGAGGGTGAAGAACAGTTTATGTCAGACTACCGGAGGAAGGGGGACTGGATATGAGAATTGGGGGGGGGTGGGGGGGGAGAGTGAGGGGTACTGGGAACTGAGATTATGGGAAGGGCGTGGTGCTGGTAATGACAAACCTAGGGCAGGCCCCGGGAAAGAGCAGCGGAGGTAGATGGGGCTGTTCCTACAGGAGAGGGGCCACGGACCTGGGAGGCTGGGGCCACCAGGAGTCATCACAATCGATCCTGACGCCGCCAGGACACTGTCACGCCTCCCTGAGAGGAGGTCACACTTGGTGAGTAGTAGCCGGTACAATGCAGGGTGGAGGAACGAGGCCTCAGGGGGAGCAGACAGCCTTGTAGCCTGGGGAGACCTTCGCTGGGATTTCATTCTAACGGGATCTGACTGCTCACCCGGGGAAGTGTCTTCGCCTCCTACTCTCACGATAGTCTTACAGGAGAGGGAGCCGTTATACCTGCCTTTCAGGACTGTTAAAGGATTTGAGAAAACAAACAAGCACCTAGAAGGTTCCTCAAACCATGATGGGAACTCTCATGGTTACACCTGCTGGCGCCTGCCTGAGCTGAGCCCTGTGGGGGTGCGTGGTCTCTGCCGGGGCAGGAGACGGTGAGAACAGCAGCCAATCTGGGCTGCAGCCCCAGCTCTCAGACTTGAGCTCCCAGAAGGCCCAGCTAAGAAACAACCATGGCGCAGGGTTGTGGGCACCTCCGTTCTCCTCTCAGGGGTTTAGGTGCCCAGATGAAAAATTCGAGAGCCAGAGCCGGGTGAACCAGACAATTGTCAAGGTTCCACCCAGTTCAGGCATCAGCGGAGGGGACCTATCTGGCTATGAGAGAGTCAGAAGTGTAAACTATAACGAGCTTCGGTGAACCAACCAGACAAGATGAGCCAGTCTTCCAACGGGAGTTACCTGAGAAGACCTCTTGGAGGAAATGGGCCTTGGTTGGACCAGGGAAGAGCTTGTGGAAGAATCTAGAACTGAGAGTGGGACGGTGAGGGGGGCTGGACATCAGGTGAGCACTTGAGAATTCGCTGGTACTCAAGAAAGGAAAGGCATGAGGAAAGCTCTGAGAGTTTTGCTTGATAGCCAGACTTTTATTTATTTTTAAATATTGTTACTGATTTCAGAGAGGAAGAGAGAGGCAGAAAAAGAAACATCGATGAGAGAAAATCATTGATTAGGTTAGGCAGACTTTTTTAAATGATGGTAGTGGTGGTGAGCCTCATGGGTTTGTCACTGACATATTCAATATCCAGCTGCAACTTGGCGATGGAAAGGCAATTAGCCATTAAAACAGAGCACATACAGCCGAAACCAGTTTGGCTCAGTGGATAGAGCGTCTGCCTGTGGACTAAAGGGTCCCGGGTTCAATTCCTTGGTTGCAGACACATCCCCAGTAGCAGGTTTGCAAGAGGCAGCTGATCAATGTTTCTCTCTCATCGATATTTCTAACTCTCTATCCCTCTCTCTTTCCCTCTGTAAAAAAAAAATCAGTAAAATACATTAAAAATATTAAAATGAATAAATAAAACAGAGCACATACAATGAAGCCACATCCCTTTAAAAAAATTTTTAATAAAAATACATGTTTACCCCTAGCTGGTTTAGCTCAGTGGATCGAGCGTTGGCCTGAGGACCAAAGGGTCCCAGGTTCGATTCTGGTCAAGGACACATGCCCAGATTGCAGGCTCAATCCCCAGTCGGGGGTGTGCAGGAGGCAGCCGATCAATGATTCTCTCTCATCATTGATGTTTCTATCTCCCTCTCCCTTCCTCTGAAATCAATAAAAATATATATTTAAAAAAATACATGTTTAAAAAGCAAACAAAGACTTTCAAAACAGGTGCACATCAGAGATGGGGAGGAGACAATGTTGAATGCCTACTATGTGCACCACACCGAGCTTGGGAGCAGCCCCTATATTATTATTAATCCTCATTATAAATCTGCCAGGGGGACGTCTTCTTATTCCTATTTTATAGGTAAGAAAACCGAGACAGCCATAGCCAGTTTGGCTCAGTGGATAGAGTGTTGGCCTGTGGACTGAAGGGTCCTGGGTTCGATTCCAGTCAGGGGCATATGCTTTGGTTGTGGGCACATCTCCAGTGTGGAGGTGTGCAGGAGGCAGCTGATCAATGTTTCTCTCTCATTGATGTTTCTGGCTCTCTATCCCTCTCTCTTCTTCTCTGTAAAAAAATCAATTATATATATATATATATATATATATATATATATATATATATATATATATATATATTTATATTTATATTTAAAAATCAAGACATTCAGCAGTGGGCAAAGGACCTAAATAGACACTTTTCCAAAGAGGATATACAGACGGCCAAGAGACATATGAAAACATGCTCAAAGTCACTAATCATCTGAGAGATGCAAATCAGAACGACAATGAGGTACCACCTCACACTGTCAGAATGGCTGTCATCAACAAATCAACAAACAACAAGTGCTGGCGAGGATGCAGAGAAAAAGGAACCCTCGTGCACTGCTGGTGGGAATGCAGACTGTCGCAGCCACTGTGGAGAACAGTATGGAGTTTCCTCAAAAAACTGAAAATGGAACTCCCATTTGACCCAGTAATCACACTTCTAGGAATATATCTCAAGAAATCAGAAACACCGACCAGAAAGAATATATGCACCCCTATGTTCATAGCAGCACAATTTACCATAGCTAAGATTTGGAATCAGCCTAGGTGCCCGTCAGCAGATGAGTGGATTAAAAAACTGTGGTACATCTAAAAAACATTGAGACAATGGAATACTACGCTGTCATAAAAAGAAGGAGCTCGTGCCATTTGCAACAGCATGGATGGACCTAGAGAGCATTATGCTAAGCGAAAAAAGCCAGTTCGGAGAAAGATGAATATCATATGACCTCACTTATTTGTAGAATATAATGAACAACACAAACTGATGAACAAAAATAGAGCCAGAGGGGGGGGGGGGGAACACAAAACATTTTAGAATATAGCAGAAGTAATCCTGTTATTTGCAGATTTTTAATATTTCTTATAACTTGTATGATATTATACTGTTAGTACAGTTTTGGTAATATGATTATATTTAAAATTGTTTTCCTTGAAATATTAATGTTTATTGCACATAAGAAAATAAAATATAAATTTAAAAAAAAACAGAAAACCAAGACAGTGAGCAGCGTGCCCAAGCTCACTATAGCTAGTAATGAACATATGAACTGCTCTGACTCCAAAGCCCTTCCCCTTCCTCCAGTCAAAACACTGCTTACTGCCCAGCACGGGGACGGGGCTCAGAGGGTGAGCAACAACCTATGAACCAGGAGGTGAGGGTTTGATTCCCATCGGAACACAGGCCTGGGTTGCAGGCTCCATCCCCAGTGTGTGGGGCAGCGCATCAATTCTCTCTCATCGCTGACATTTCTGTCTCTCCCTTCCTCTCTGACATCAGTAAAAATATACATTTTTATAAAACATTGTTTCTTCTCTGTGTGTGTGTGTTTTAATCTCTGTGTGTGTATGTGTGTGTGTGTGTTTTAATCCCAGTGTGTGTGTGTGTGTGTGTGTGTGTGTGTGTGTGTGTTTTAATCCCAGTGTGTGTGTGTGTGTGTGTGTGTGTGTGTGTGTGTTTTAATCCCAGTGTGTGTGTGTGTGTGTGTGTGTGTGTGTGTGTGTGTGTGTTTAATCCCAGACAAGGGTCCATCCACCCGCCTAACAGGTCACCACTGGGACTCAAACCTCCGGCAGGTGGCCAGCCTTCGGGCACTGTGTGCAGAAGGAGTAGTGGGCGCCCTCCCTGCGCTCTCCTCCCCCAGGACCCCAGCCACCTCCCTCCCGGGTGCCCTCACTCCACTGACAGGGCAGGGGAGAGGGAAGGTCCTCCCCATCCTCCCAGCCCTCCCAAACCTCCCGGGGCAGAACCCAAAACCAAACCCACAGCAAGGACGTAGCTGGGGACGCCCGTGACGGAGGGGCGGACTGTGGGGAACTTTGTGAGCTCCTGGGGCTCCCTTTTGGGGGCGCAGTTTTTCCGGGCGGGAAAGAGGCCTCGGGCTGGGTTCGCCCTGGAGGCCGGCGCTTGGCCATCGCTGGGCCATCGCCCCGGGGCCCCCTCAGCCCGGAGGGCACCGGCCAGGCCCTTCCAGCGGGAGGTGACCAAAAGGGGTCCTGGGACGTGCAGAGCCCCGTTCCGGCCAGGCATCTCTGAGGCAGTCAGCAGCAGGGGAGGTCTCCCTCCCCGAGGGTGCACGGGTTTCCAGGGGGGCCCCCTGGGAGCCCCAAATTACAGCGATCTGCGCGGGCGACGCCACGTACCTTCCTGCTGAGGAACTCCCGGACCAGGGAGGCGGCCACCTCCTCCACGAAGAGGCTGTCCATGCCCCGCTCTGCCCACGAGGCCCGCCGCGCAGCCCCAGGCCCCGGGCGGTTGGCCAGGAAGGCCGCGTTGCCGTGGCGACGAGTCCTTGGCGCGGGGAAGCCCCGCCCCTTCCTGGAGCCGGCGGGGGCGGGGCGTCCTTCAAACCCCGCCCCTGCGAGCGGGAGGCGCCGCCCACAGGCCGAAGGCCGGGGCCGCCCGGGCCGGCCACCCACTCCGGGCTGGGCTCCCTGCCCTGTCCGTCTGGGTGGCCTGGAACAGGACACCGCTCCGGTCTGAGTCTGTGTTTCCCAAGAGGAGACGTGGGGCGGATGTCTGCCTCCTTGGTCCTGGGGGAGTAAACCCGCAGCCAGCCACGTGGCCCCTGGAGGTCCCCGGCAGCACCTCCGCGGGCTACTGGGGTCACCAGAGGCCCACGGACCTTCCTGGCCTGGGCTGCGAGGGGCCCAGAAGCCCAGGGCTCCGTCTGCTCAGCACTGACATGAAAGGACAAGTCCCTCCTCCACTGGGGAACTGCTTTCCCCCTAAGGAGACCGTTGGTTATTGAGCGCCAAGCATTTGGCATACATTAGTATTGCATTTTTAATCCTACAACTTCCAGGCAGGTGCTTACTACCGGTTCCCTTCAAAATGAGACACTGAGATTCGAAAAGCTTTTGATTTTGCTGTAGGTCGTACAGCTAGGAACTGGCAAAGCTGGATTCTGGCCAAACCCACGCCTTTGCCCAGTACCGACTCCCTCCAACTCAGTGACTTGGGGTACCCCATCTGCCCATCGCCTAGAGGATGAGTGTGCTAGTGCTGCTGTGTGAGTACAGCAGAAGGGGGCGCTCAGGCAACAGAAAGGTACTTGCTCACAATTCCAGAGGGGAAGGGTCCAAAATCAAGGTGTCAGCAAGTTTGGAATCTCCTGAGGCCTCTCCCCTTGGCTTGTAGAATGCGGTCATCTTCCTATGTCCTCACATGGTCTTCCCTCTGTACTTGTCTGTGTCCTAATCTCTTTTTCTTACAAGGACACCAGCCTGGCCAGTGTGGCTCCGTGAGTGAGCATCAACCTTTGAACCAGGAGGTCACGGTTCGATTTCTGTCAGGGCACATGCCCGAGTTGTGGGCTCCATCCCCTGTAGGAGCCATGCAGGAGGTAGCCAATTAATGATTCTCTCTCTTCATTGATGTTTCTATCTTTCTCTCCCTCTCCCTTCCTCTCTCCAAAATCAATAAAAATGGGGGGGGGGGGGATCTTTAAAGGACACCAGACATATTGGATTCGGACCCGTCCTAAAGGTCTCGTTTTAACTTGTAGGCCACATTAAAGGTTCTGTCTCCATACACAGCCACTCTCTGAGGTAGCAGTTGAGGACTTCAACGTGTGGATTTGGAGGGACACAATTCAGCCCATAACACCTATACTGTCACTTATGAATTTTTCAACCGACATACATATTTTTAAGTTTATTTTCAAAGGAAAGTGCTTCCAGGCAGTAATATTCACAAAATCACACGCTACAATAGATGTGCTTGTTAAATCTCTAATACACAGTAAAACACATACCGAAGCAGAAAGTTTTGTGCCCAGGGAAAAGGGCAGCCTCCATTTGCTATCCTTCTGCTCAATTCTAGTGTTTCCTAACTGCTTTCCCTGTGCTCTTGGGGATCCCTGCATCTTATGTCAGCAACAAGCAACTCCAACTCCTACCACATCAGCTGGGTCTCTTCAGGGTCCTGGCTGCAGAGATGGAACTATGTGAGGTGGCAATGTCTCCTTGAGGTCACTAGAGGGCAGTGCAGGGCAGAAAGCTGGGGGCAGAGGTGGAGCGAGGGCCTGTGCCTGAGGCCTACAGAGGAAAGAGAGCTCCAGTCTCTGGCCACCTTTTGGCGCAGAGGTTGTGCCAAGCTTCACCACCAGAGAAGCTGTTGCAGGGGGCAGGTTTATAAGGGAGAAGGTGCTTAACTCACACTGGGGTCCCTGTGCGGAGGTGAGCTCACATCGCCCCTAAGCCAGACAAGGCTGTGAGGAGCTGTACTTAATACTCGGGTAATTATTTAATTATTTGGAAATGTCTGTGCTCCATCAGGCTTTCCCAGTAGGCCACATGCTCCTCGGTGGCAAGACCTGGCACAGTGCCTGGCACATGCCAGGTGCTCGTCAATGATCGCTGAGTGATTCAAAGTCTCTCCATTGCGTGGCTGTGGGAGCTGAGGCCTAGGACCACACAGTCAGTACAGGAGAGTGTGGGGTTCCACGCTGGCGGTGCCATCACACCTATCAAGCCGGTGCTCTTACCCCAGAGTGGAGGAGCCAGAAAGGCGGCTTTTGGATCTGCATAACTCCGTCAACAGACAGACAGACCTGGGTTTGAATCCTGGGTCCAACAGGCAGGACTGAACGTTCAGATGCTGGGTCTATAAAATGTGGGTGATCAGTCCATCACTGTTTATTGAGCACCTACTTTGTGCAGACAGTGAACAGAGGGAACAAAACAGATAAAACCCTTTCTCTTAAGCAGGACTTTGCCTTCTAAGTTGGGAGGAACAAAAAGAGTAAAATGGTAAATTAGAAGAAGATAAGTTAGGAATAATAAAGCAGGAAGTCCAGCGGGAAATGGAAAGGATGCAGGTGAGCAGTGGGGTTCACTGTTCTAAATAGCGTGAGCCTGCCACCAGCCTGGAGCAGAGCTGGCTCAGGGTACGTGCCCAGGGTGAACTGAAGGCAGGCAGGCAATGCAGGCGGAATGGATGTGGCGTCAGCGGGATCCTGGCTGCAAGCCAGTCCCCAGGAAGCTCTGGGGCGCGGATGGCAGAAAGGTGTCAGCCCCCCTCGACGCCTGTGCCCCTAACTGTCCATCTGTCCATCAGGGGCTGCAGGCTGCCCCAGCAGTGGAAAGGGAGAGGCAGAGAAATGGTCCAGGGCAGGTAGCCCTCCTTCTGCAAGGCAATGTCTGCTGGAGGGGCAGCTGCCAGGAGGGGCACCCCAGTGGGAAGGGCCTCTATGAAGGGCCAGTTAAGACAAGAGTTAAGAGAGGGAGCCAAGCGGGTATTGAGCAGAGGCCACAGCCAGAGGAAAGATGCTGAGCTGGGAGAGCGCCTGGCAAGTTCCCGGGACTGTGCGTGTGCGTGTGTGTGTGTGTGTGTGTGTGTGAGAGAGAGAGAGAGAGAGAGAGAGAGAGAGAGAGAGAGAGAGAGAGAGTGCTAGCTATTCACATGGCATCTGTGCATGTGTGCATGCAGGATGTGGGTGGCTGGATATGTGTGTTGTTCATGCAAGGGTCTGTGTGTGCCTGCAGGCATGTGTGTGAGTGGTGAGTGTGTTCTTCATGTAGAATGGTGTGTACACATGTGCACACATGTCCACGTGCACGGAGAACCTTGTGGACTGCTGTGAGGCCGGGCTCTTTCTCTGCGTGAGGTGGGAGCCATTGCAGGTACCGGAGGGGAGGGTGACAGGATTGGACTGACCTCAAGGCCCCGTGAGGGGTGAGGGCGAAGAGGCTCCTGGGGGACCTCACGCCTCTGCATTGGCCACCTCTACCCGAGGACGGAGCACAGAGGCGCTCACCAAAGCTCTGTTCACAAGGCCTGAGGCAGAGGGTTGCAAAGACAAGGGGAGGGGCCCTAACGCAGGGGCGGGAGGTGGGAGGTGGGGGCTCAAGGGCCCTGGACCCTGTCTTATGATGCAATTGTGAAGAGCAGTCGAGAAGGAAGAGGGGCTCACTGGAGATCAATTGTCCCGAGGCCTGCGCACAGCTCAGAGGGCTCTGTCAATGATGCCCCAAATAATTAAAACAAGTCTGCACTCCCCCTCCTTTCTCCTCTGGGGAGGGATGTTCATCTACAAATAAATTAAAACCAAATTCAGCAATTTGCATGACTCCAACTCGCAGGCTGGCTAAGCTGCCAGCTCCCTCCAAGATGCCTGTGGGCCTGGTAAGTGGTAAGCCGCTCCAGGCACATGCCTGGCTGGCTGTCTCCCTCTGACTGTCCACACAGGTGAGGGGGTTGGGGGACCATGGGGGTCGTGAGGCCCCCATTCATCTTTCTGTTGGGGTGGGGGCTGTCTATGGGGGCTGCCCACTGGCGGGTCTGAGTGGCCTCTGAGCTCCCCCATTCCTCCCCCCGCACACACACACTGTTTACGTCTGGGGAGGAGAAAGCTTTGGCTGACCCAGGTCCGGGCAGAGGTGCTGCATTGAATGGGCTGCTGTGACAGGACTTCGAAAAGCAAACCCAAGGCTCTGTAAAGTCGAGGTGGAACTGCATTAGGCAACCTGAACAAGCCAACAATGCCGGCCCAGCCCTGCTTCTGCAGAGCCAGGCGCCAGGGGACGAGCCCAGCCCTGGGGAAGGCCAAATGGGTGGCCCCTGCAGCCTGTCTCCCCGGGGGAAGGGCCAGGCCGCCCCGCGGGCAGGGACAGGAGCCTTGACTCCAGGAGGGCGTGGGAGAGGCAGGGCTCCAGGCCTCACGGCTGACAGGACCCAGTGGCCTCTGCCCCAGGCCAGTCGGTGGCAGTGGCGCTGGCCCAGGGGCTGGCTACCCCAGGCCAGGACACCTCATACATGAAGGAACCAGGGGTGGGAGGAGGGGGCAGGGAGGGGACTCTTAGGGCCTAGAAGGCCAAGTCCTCCCGGTCATGAGGACATGCCCTGCCCATCTGCAGGCTCTTCAGCGGGGTTGGGTGGGGGGGGGGGTCTCACCATGCTGAGAGCCCGGGCACCTGTATCGTCCTGGCAAAGGCTCGGGGCTCAGGCCTGCTTGCCATGCATGTCCTACACACGGAGCCCTCTCTGACACCCAGGGTCAGCAGTGGGGTGGGGGTGGGGGGTTGAAGGTGGGGAAGGGGTGGAGAGGAGAGGAAAGGCCTGGTGCCCAGCCCTGGGGAAGCCGATAGGCTGTGTGTTATAATAATGTAAGCCCTCTAATGTATGAAATAATTACTGTGTGAAATGCTTGCTGAATGGAAACCCCCAATACTCTGTAACTTCCAAAATTGATGAGCACCCCACTATTTTTATGTATAAGCTCTGAGCCCTTAACGTGTAAACGCCCTGCTCCCAGCATAAGGCACACCGTCCGGCCCACACTGATGATGAGGACACAGCTGGTTACCGCGGTCTATATAACCCGGGACCGTCTTCAGCTGAGGTCTCCTGCCCGATGAGAGGAGGACTCCACGATGCTCCGGGAGACAAGCCCCTGATTGCTCTGCTGTGTGGCCTGAACCAGCTGCGGCCTCCTGCCTGTCTCTGTTTTCATCGTCTGTCCTTCAGTGTGCGTCGCCGGGTGGCTTTGCCGGAGCCCAGGACCCACTAGGAATAGATAAATAAACCCTGGGTGAGTGCACACTCATTCTGTCTTGTGTGTTCATGTTTTCAGGTTTGGCTCAGCTGTCTAGACATTAAAGTACCAGGGGATAGGCCGTTATTGCTGACTCCTGGTCACCTGCGTTTGTCCAAGTCTAGACAGATAATCAATTAATTGGGGCCTAATTGGGACAGTGTGGCTCTGTTCTGGGAGTGGGAGGACCCCATGGGCAGGACACGGGACCCAGGCACAGCCCCTTCCCTGGCTCACAGCCCTGCTCGGATCCTTCTCACCCCTCTGTCCCTGCTCCCCCCCGCTCCTTCAGGCACCCAGCCCCACCCGGCCTGGGCCCTCAGGTTACACTCCCCACAGGTGGTCCTCACCTCAGCTGGGCACTGCCCCCTCCAAGGGGGCACTTTCATTCTCCTCGCACAGGGGGGGCTCCTGGAGTTTTGTGGTCAGGGCAGGAGATACAGGAAGTCCCAGGTGACTTGGGAAGATTTGCTCCCCGTCCTCACTTGGTAAGCGCAGTCAGCCACGCCGGGTCACACGGCCACGCTTTTGCGCAGGCTGACCCTCTGCAGGCTGACCCCCTGCAGGCTGACCCCCCTGCGGCTGACCCCCTGCAGGCTGACCCCCCTGCGGCTGACCCCCCTGCGGCTGACCCCCCTGCGGCTGACCCCCTGCGGCTGACCCCCTGCAGGCTGACCCCCCTGCGGCTGACCCCCCTGCGGCTGACCCCCTGCAGGCTGACCCCCCTGCAGCTGACTCCCCTGCGGCTGACCCCCCTGCAGCTGACTCCCCTGCAGGCTGACCCCCTGCAGGCTGACCCCCTGCAGGCTGACCCCCCTGCAGCTGACTCCCCTGCAGGCTGACCTCCTGCAGGCTGACCCCCTGTAGGAGCAGAGGAGGAGTTTGGACTTGGTCTCCGGGCAGTTGGGAGCCACCGACGATCCTGGGCCTTGCCGAGGAGCGGAGTGTCCGAGTGACGTGGCCAAGGCATCTGCCCACGGCTTGCCCAGCCAGGCCCTTTCTCCCAGAGGAATAGCCTTGAGATGAGGAGCTTCCGTGGAGAGCATGTGGCCTTTCCCAGCGGACTTTTGCTGAATGGCCATGGTGTGGGCTCCACGCTGCCCACAAAAGCCTTTCCCAGGAAAAGCTTCAAGAATCACTGAAGATTGCCAACTGGAAGTAAACGAAGGACCTTCCCAGGGCTCTCCGGGCGCTCGGTGGAGTCTGTGTGCATCTCACTAACATCCCAGCGCTGGCGGTGATAGAGTAGATACACAGGACGAAAATCCCACCAGGACTCCTCCTTGCGGCCTCATCCAAGTACTCCTCCCAAAGGCCCATCTCCTAATCCCAGCACATGGGGGTGAGGACCGGACATATTAATTGGGAGCCAGAGGGCGGGGAGGGTGTGGGGGGAGACATGAGCATTCAGCCCATGACAGTGTGTGTGCAATGCTCCCTTACCTTCTGGCCTTCTCGTCGGGCTTCTCCAAGGAGCCCAAGTGTGAGCAGGCCTTTGAAGGGGAGAGCAGGGCAATGAGCTGGGCCGTGAGGTCAGGGCAATACCTCTTCCTTCTCCACAAACCCACCATTCTTTTCCCAGTAGGGGGGACCCTTACTTTGGCTAGAGGCAGCCCCTAGTTTATCCTGGTCCCAACTCTGCCTATGTGGGCAACCACATGCCCACAGGGGCCCCTAAGCAGGGCTGAGCCATACCCCAGAGAGATATCTGTCTCTCTCTCTCTCTCTCTCTCTCTCTCTCTCTCTCTCACACACACACACACACACACACACACACACAGGCCCCAGCTGGTTCAGCCAGCCCAGCCCAGGCTCAGGCCTGTGAATGAAGAAGCCTTCTTGAATGCTCCAGCCTCATCAGACAATTAATGCGATTGCACCATTGAGCCTTCCCCAAACCACAGAACACGAGCGAATCAGTGACTGCCGTTGTCCTAACCGTTACGTTTGGGGTAATTTGCTATGCAAAAATAGACAACTAAAACAAATTGCAGCCAGCAGGCTATCATCCTCGCCACTCAAGCTCCCAAGTTCAGAGAGTGACAGTTCAGAGAGCGAGGGATGCTCGGTTACAGGGACACCCGGGCGCTGAGGAGGCCCTGGGCTGGGGCCTGTGTCTGGTTGGCTCGGTGACGCCCTCCTCAGCCTGCACCACCCACGCGGGTCCCGTGGGCATCGCTCCTGGACCAGCCCAGAATCGGTGTTCCGGGAGCCATCACTCTCCTCCTTCAGTGGTGCCTGTGGCAATACGCTCAGGCTCGTGAGCAATCAGGGATGTGCAAATGAAAGCCAGGCTGTGACTCACCAGATTGGCCAAGTGACGATCCATCAGGAAGGACCTCCTGGGTCCCAGGGCCAGAGGGCAGCGACCTGTAGGGGGGTGAGCAGCCTCACTAAAATACAAAAGGTCCGCTGAAACCGGCTTGGCTCAGTGGATAGAGCGTCAGCCTGCAGACTGAAAGGTTCTGGGTTCGATTCCGGTCAAGGGCATGTACCTTGGTTGCGGGCACACCCCCAGTACGGGGTGTGCAAGAGGCAGCTGATCAATATTTCTCTTTCATCAATGTTTCTGACTCTCTGTCCCTCTTTCTTCCTCTCTGTGCTGAGTCCGCTCCCGGGGGAATACTTGCCCACGCCGCACACAGAGGCCTTGTCAGTAACTGCAAATGGAAGTGGGCACTTCCCCATGAACAAGAGCTGGTGACACGCGGGCCGCCACCACCCAGTGGTATGTTATGCCACGTGTAGGCCACAGCACAGATGACACACACAGACTACATACATAAGTGACACATGGCACAGCAACACTGGCATTGAAAGGTCTCTAAAGCATACTGTGAGGCGAAAGGGCATCTGCACGGCATGACATTTGTGTAAACAACCTTCCAGAAAGCACTTGGCAAAGGGAGCTGTGGCCCAGAGAGCCGAAGTCACCGGCCCAGGGAGCCGAAGTCACCGGCACGCTGCCAGGGCGACGCAGCTAGCACGCAGCAGATGCAATGCTGACAGGCGGTACCACTTCGATCCGCGCCCCTACTACGTGCACTACAGAGCAGTAGTCAACAGAGCCCAACATCAACAGGACAACTATGGAAATCTCTTTTGAGAGCCAAATTTTTTAAACTTAAACGATATAGGGAGGTACGTTGTTATTAACTTAATTAGGGTACTCCTAAGCTGGCCTTTGTTATAAACGTCTCAATCTAATTGAGGCATGTGGCTTTTGAGCCTCGGTTTGCCGACCACTGGTATAGAGGACCCGGCACAGAATCAATATTTGAGGACACCTGTGATGGTAGTTATGGTCTGTTCAAAACCCAGCCTCCCTTTCCCAAGCAGCCCCGCGAATAAATGCAGCACATTTGCATTTCCTTTGTCAATATTCTATACACCTGCCGACGGGAGCATTAGCAGCCTGCGTGGCCCCTGCGTGTCTCCGCACAGCCACCTCCTATTATCCGAATCAACGGCTCCAGAGCTCCGTTTGAGAGCACTACCTTTCTTAAGGCAAATAAAGAGCTTTTGTGTGAAAGTCCACCTCTCCCTTCACCAACAGCCTCCTTCCTGGTGAGAACGGCCGAAGGGGTGGTGGTTGGGGCCCAGGTGGTAGAGTGGGGATAGAGCTAATAATCTCATTTCACAGCAAATCCTGGGAAACAAGAAGGTATGTGTAAGGACCTGCAGAGCTTCCGAGTTCCTTCTGCCGCCAGACACCCCAGCACAGTGCTTACAACTCAGACTGCTCGGGTTCCACTCCTGAGCCCGTCAGTTATTGGCTCTGTGACCTTGGGCCCATAACCTAATCTCTCTGAGCTTTGGTTTCTTCTTCCCGCAAACACAGAGAGCAGTGAGGCTTGTGAGGATTATATAAATCCATACGGTACCCGAAAGGGATTAGGAACCTGCCGAGCAGAGACTGAGGCTGTATTCACACGAGCTGCTGTTATCGCACAGCCCACTGCGTGCAAGTGCAGAGGCTCAGGGTTGGGTGTGAGATTTTCACATCCCCGTTATACATGCTTCCTCTAAAAGCAGCACAATGGACTTCCCTAACCTAAGGCAACAAGAATGACTCTCTCCCTCCTTCCCTCCAGCATCCAGTTGTCTCCATCGAGGGTTCCCATCTCTTCCTCGCAGACGGCCCAGCCCCCATAGCTGTCCAGCCTCCTCGTCACACCCAGCCTGGTGTTTCCTCACTTTGAATGGAGCCTGGGCCAGCCTGGGCCACCTCTTGCCGTCCTCCCCGGGGTGAGCGGACACAGGGCTGGGCCCACAGGAGGGACCGGGGAAGGACGGAGCGTCAGCTGACCCTCAGGGGCGAGGCAGCTAAGCGGAACTGCTCTGTGATCGGCTGGAGGCAGCCCCCCTGCAAAGCCGGCCTCAGAGCACCGCCTCCGGCAGGCGCTTGTCTCCCAAGCCGGGAGCCTGACCGGCTGATTCCTGCACTTTGTCCCGATCTGACCCGAAAGCAGGTGCCCTACCAACCCTGGCTCGCCATGACTGGGGGGCTGGAATGTGCTGCTAGCCAGGTGCCCCTGAAGTAACCCAAAGGCCTTGCTCTTCCTGCAGCTTCGGCCTCTGAGTCTCCAGCTGGAACCGAGACCATGAGCTGTGCAGAGACATACCAGACAAATCAGACACGTGTGCCAGGCCCGTGCCGGGGCCAGGAGGCTTGTGGTCTCCTCCCTGGTAGCCGTGCTCACGTGCCCAGCTAGCCCACCCACCCAGGTGCCCAGAGCAACCACACCCAACCTCCCCCTAACAGAGCCAAGCCCTGCGTTTCTAAATACAATTCTTCTTACTATTACATAGGTATATTTGTAAAAGTCTCCGACACTGTTGGAAACGACTGAGAAGCACAGAGGAAAAAGTCAGACATCCCCGCTGCTCCTGCATCCCAGAGCTCTCTGTGTCTAACCGTGCGCTTCTGTCCTCTCATGACAGGCAGACACCTGAGCTTCAGCGACACGCAGTAAAAAGAGTTGAGAAACCCGCCCCGACCGCCAACTAGTGCCATTGGTGTTTACACGTGGTCTAGGAGATTCCCAGAAAAATTCAAATCAAGCCCACGCTCGGGGTTCAGACACACGGACCCTGTCTATGAGATAAATGGGAGTGGGGCTGTCACGGGTAGTGCTGTGTGTCGGCTGTGGGGAGGATAACTCACCCCGCTTACCCCGCTCACCTTGCTCAGCAGGCAGGTGGGGCAGGGAGAGAGGCCTCAGTGCTGAGTGCTGGCCCTCCCGCACTTGAACCAGGCCTCCCTGGATTGAATGGCCGTGAAGTGCCCTCCAGCTCCGTGTGCTCTGGGAGCAGCATCGGACCGGAACTCAGCCCGGCGCGGCCACTGTTACTGGCAGAGCATCCGCCTGGTCTCCAGCCTCTGGGCAAGCCCCAGCCAAGCCGTCCTCCACGCCAAAGTCCCGTGTCATCCCCGGGGCTAATCCCTCCTATGGCTGCCTCACCCAGACCACAGGCCTCCTGGCCAGGGCTCTGCCGTCTGCTCAGCCTCACCGCCCTGCTCACCCAAGATCGACTCCTCTCCCACCAACCCCTGCTGGTCCCTTACTTAGCCTATGTCCGTGGTCGGCAAACTCATTCATCCACAGAGCCAAATATCAACAGGACAACGATTGAAATCTCTTTTGAGAGCCAAACTTCTTCTAATGCCACTTCTTCAAAATAGACTCGCCCAGGCCGTGGTACTTTGTGGAAGAGCCACACTCAAGGGGCCAAAGAACCGCATGTGGCTCGCGAGCCGCGGTTTGCGGACCACGGCCTCAGCCTATGTCATTCTCACTCACCCCTCCACACCTTCCCTTCAGCCAGCCCAGCTCTGCTCCCCTTCCCCCGCAGGCTCCCTGGTCCTCACAGCCCTGGCCCATCCTGATCTGTCTCCCCGATGACGCTGGAACGGCCACTGTCTTCTCTCCCCGCACCCTGTCCTTCCTCACTGCTCCATCCGTGAATGTTTAGTCCGTGCTCAGGACTGTCCCCCTCCAGCTCAGTGCCCTTGCAGTTCGGGAGAGGCAGGTGCGGGTGGAAGCCCAGTGCTCCGGGGCTTCTCAAACCCCTCTTCCCCGGCCACCCCGAGCCTTGCCCTGAGACCATCCCTACAGCCGTTCCCATCGGCTTAGTCACTCGACAAATGTGTTAAAAACCTACTCTGGCCGAAGCCGGTTTGGCTCAGAGGATAGAGGGTTGGCCTGCGGACTGAAGGGTCCCGGGTTTGATTCCGGTCAAGGGCATGTACCTTGGTTGCGGGCACATCCCCAGTAGGGGGTGTGCAAGAGGCAGCTGATCGATGACTCTCTCTCATCAATGTTTCTAACTCTATCCCTCTCTCTTCCTCTCTGTGAACAATGAATAAAATATATTAAAAAAAAAAAAAAAGAACATACTCCGCTCTAGGCACCCATGCCATGCCTTGTGTGGGGGCTTGCACATAGTGGGTCCTCAATGTTTGGTGACTTTGAACTCGAAGACACAAAACCACATTTCTGGGAAGTGGCTGGCGACACCTGTTCTCACTGGATCCTTATGCTGTTCCTCCAAGGGAGGTGCTGCGACGTCCCTTTACAGCGACGGGAACTGGGGGAAAGGTGAAGGGAGGGAGCCGTGCATCACAGGGGCCGCGGGGAACGGATGCTGGAGCAGCAGGGAGGCCCGCAGAGGGGACAGGACCCCTTCCCCAGGGAGGAGCAGAGGCTGACTCCTGCCAGCCCAGCCAAGGTGGCTGCACCGGGGACAAGAGGCCAGCCGGGAAACCACAGACCGAAAAGCCGGGAGCCAGCCCCTTGGAGCCCGCGCTAACCCAGAGAAGACAGGTCCCACAGCTGCTTCCCAGCATGAGCTTCCCAAGCAGGTAAGACCTCTGCCAGAGCTGACTAATCCCGCCTAATGAGACACGATGACGTGGTTTTCCTCCGAGATGAGTGACAAGAGGCAATCCGGATTTTGCAGGAGAAAACAAGAGCGGGAGATCAAAGCAAGAGCCCACAGAAGCCGCTGCGCACATAAAAATAAACAGTGAGCAAGAGCGATGGCTGTCCTTCCGGCGATGCTCTAAAACCGCGGTCTGAAATGGCACCGCCGAGGCATGCGCTGTGGTCCCAGACTACACTGGTGCGACCGCAGCTGAAATAAGGAGATGGCCTCACACACCTGGGGACAAGGGGTCACCTGGCCATAAGCTTGGGGGCAGGGGGAGGGGACCCCAGGCAACCTCAGATGAGAGGCGGGGTCAGCGTGGTGGCCCTGCGGGACAGGCGGACCCCACTCTGGGCGGAGGTACCCCCTCAGCTCTTGCCTGGGCTGCTGTACCGGCCCTCTCTGCTCTCTCCTCAACTCCAGACTTGTGTCTCCAACCCATGACCACCTTGCTGTCCGGGCAAGCCTTCCAGAAACAACCAGCCCCGCCCGTCTCTTGCTCAGAGACGCATGGAACCCAAGTGTCCCTATGAACCCCACAGAGCACTGCGGTGTCAGTTTTAGGGGGTGGGGGTCAGTCCTCCAAAGCTACCCTTTCCTTTTTACCTACAACGGCCCGGCCGCCCGGCCATTAGATGCACAGAAGCTCTGGGCTCTCCTCCATCGTCCTGGGCTCCCAGACATGGGGACAGGTCCTCGGTTACCTTCCCATGTCCCTGGTCACTTCTTACTCTGAACTCCACCCTGTCCAACCCCTGATCCCTTCTCACGTGATCAGAATTCCTAGGGGAGTGAGCGGTAGAGACACACGTCCGACTGGGGGCAGAGGCACGTGGGCTTCCCCAGAGCCTGGGGGGCCCCTGGCGCTTTCCCTCCCCTACCCCCAGCCATCTCCCCTGGCCCTTGTCTCCCCTGGCCCTCGCTGCCTGCCACAGAGAAGGGGGCGGGGAGGGGGGGGAAGAGGTGAAAGAGAAGGGGGAGAGCCAGGCACTGTCCAAGCTGGTTAGAGACCATCTTCCTAAAGCCAGGGGCCGAGAGCCAGGCCTGTGAGATTTCAGGGGAGGGAGGTGTGGGAACAATCAGGGAAGGCTGCCTGAAGGAAGGGGCGGAGAGGAGGGGGACGGGGGGGGGGGGGGGGGGGGGGGAGGCCAGGGATACCAGCGTGAACACAGTGTCCGAGTTTCTTGAACTGGCTGAGGCCTCCGGGGCTGGGCCCACCTTGTGCACCTCCCGGGAAAGCTCGGGGCCTACTAATCACATTCCTCAGATGCTTTAGCTCCGAGCCTGGGGACGCTAAGCTTTTAAACCCCGCACCAGCCCACCTGCTGGAACAGGTCCCGAGGCTGCTGCTGCGGCTCCCAGACAGGCCCTACCTCCCGAGCCTGGAAACCAGCTGCTCAGCCCTGCCTGGTGACCCATCGCTTCACTCTTCTGTGTGTGCGTGCGCATGTGCCTGTGTGTGTGTGCGCGTGCGTGTGCGTGCATGTGTGTGTGCATGCGTGTGAGGGCGCGTGTGTGTGTGTGTGTGTGTGTGTGTGTGTGTCTGTATTTCTGAGCCATTTCAAAGTCAGTTAGACACCGGGTGTCCCCGAGTACGCATTTAGCCCTGGGCGTGTTTCCTAAGAACATTCTCTTACCGACCCACAGTGCACGGCCCAGACCGGGATGTGGTCATTGATTCAGTGCGGTTCCTTCATCTGAATCCACACTCAGCTTCCCCGTGTCCCACAGCCACTGGCTCCTGACAAGGCTGCCCTGGCCATTGGCATATGAGCCCGGGCTGGGAAGCCACCGCCAGGACCCCTCCTCTTCTCAATCCCAGGAGGTGGAGGAGGTGGGGGGGGGGGGGGCTGGTGGCTACAGCCCAGGCAGAGGCATTAACCCCTTCCCCGCAGCTCCGGGCAGTCTGGCCCCTGGCTGCCAGGGGAGAGGCGGCTGCCCAGCGCCCGCTATAAATAACCTGGAGGGGCGGGCTGTGGGGCGGTGTCACCGCTGGGGGGCGGGGGAGGGAATACCCCGAGCAGGGCTCACCTAGGCCTCCTCCCTGCCTGGGGAAGGCGGTCCCACTCCCTCTGGAGGAAAGGCAGGCGGGGCGGGACACCCGAGCTGGGAGGTGCGCTCCTGCCCCTAATCACCAGGCATGGGGGGTCCCCAGGGGCCCTGGGGCCTCCTCCACATCGCACACCCTCTCCTCTGCCTGCTCTGCCTCCTCCCGCCGCTGCTCAAAGTAAGTGGGGGAGCAGGGGTCGCGTCTCAGGGTGGGGCGCCGGGAGCTGGAGCTCCGTGCTATCCTGATTGGGGGGTGGGGTGGGGGTGAGGTCTCAGTTCCTGGGCCGGTGAAGGAGGCTGGGGGCTTGGTGGCACATTGGGGTTGAGGGTCCCTTAGTGGGTGATGGGATGCTGATCTGCCTGGGTGAGGGGGCCAGTGGAGCGGAGATGAGACTGACAGCAGCTATCGGGCAGCCTGGCTGACCCCCTGGTGTCCCCACGGGCCCTCCTCCAGGCCATCCCCCCTCCCCTGTGGGTGCCCTCTGGGGAGGCAGGGTCGCAGGCGGAGGGGTGAGGATGGAAAGCAGCTAAGAAGTCCTGGAGGCGGGCAGGGCGTGCTTTGCAGCTGCCCGTGATTGTGGCAGGAGGGGCCACTCTCTAACCCTCCCCTCACTTCACAAATAGGGAAACTGAGGCTCAGGGAGGGAGGGCCACCTGTCCGAGGCCACCCTTTTTATGAAGAGCCACCCCACTTCCAGGGCTCAGAGGGCCACGGGGAGCCAGGAGGCCACCCTCTGCAGGGGACTGAGCCAGCTGGGAGGCAGGAGGCTGGTCCCAGCCTGGCCCCCCACAGACCCGCCCGCCTGGGGACATTCCCTGGGCCTCTGTGTGCCCGTAGGGACACAGAGGAGCCATCATTCCACGGGCATATCAGTGGGGTGGTGAGTGTCCAGCCACTGGCAAAGCAGTTTGCCCGTAGACTGATTCAAATCCCCTCTCCGCTGCTTAGCTTGTGACCTTGGGCAGGTGACCGGGGTTTTCTAAGCCTCAGTTTCCTCCGCGGTAACAGGAGGATGAGGCTGGTGCTGCCTGGGGAGCCGCCGAGATGCTACAAGTAAAGCGCTGAGCGCCTGCGGGCACCGAGCAAGCACCCCATAAGCAGCTGCGGTTTTGTGTCCGAGCTAGAGATCAAGCGCAAAGGCGCAGGCCCTGCCCCCCGGGGGAGGGGTCGCTCAGGGGGAGAAGGCGGGCACCACTCTGAGGCCCTGCCCCCCGGGGGAGGGGTCTGCTCAGGGGGGGAAGGCGGGCACCATCCTGAGGCCCTGCCCCCCGGGGGAGGGGTCTGCTAAGGGGGGGAAGGCGGGCACCATGCTGAGGCCCTGCCCCCCGGAAAGGGGGTCGCTCAGGGGGAGAGGGCGGGCACCATGCTGAGGGTCGCAGGGCCAGTGACTCGGGCTGTAACCAGCTGCAGAGAAACTACACCGCGGTCTCCCACCCCCAAAGCTCGGCCTCCTCCCTCTGGCCTTGTGATGGGATTCATTTCGGGGTCCTCAGAGCTTCCTGCTCCCTGAGAAATGAGAGCAGGAGCGGCGGTGGGTGGGAGGCGGCAGCAGGGGCCGGCTCCCCTCCGCACTCACTCAGATGAAGCAGGCCCTGGGTGGGGTGAGAGCTGGAAGGAGACCCTGGTGGGAAGGAAAGTGTGTATCACACTCTGGCCATTTGAATGACAAAAAAAAGGTGCATTGGGGAGTGAGAGCCTCCACGGGATTGGGGAGGCGCAGTGGGAGGTGGGCAGGAGGGTGGGGTGGCCACGGGGTGATCCTGGAGGAAAGCAGGCAGCAGCGGGGAAGTCCATGGAGCCCTGAGAAGAGGCGGTGGTGTGAGGCTGCAGGCGTTGCGGGGGGGTCCTGGCAGGCTCTGATTTCTCCCTCAGGGGCAGGGAGCTGGACCAGTGGTGGTTGGGTGGGGAGGGCCCTGGCCCAGCCACAGGCAGGAGCCCAGCCTGGCCCTGGCCTGGGGGGAGGGGAGGGGAGACATCTGAGTGAGGCCTCTGGAAGCTGCTCCGAGAGCCAATGCTGTGCTCCTGGGCACCTGGCCCTGGGCCCTGGGCTTTACCAAAACGGGGAAGGAGGGACGCTCTTTCCAGCCGGGAACGGAGGTGCAGGGAGGCCAATGAGCGTGGCTGATGCATTCCTACGCACAGATCCCACCCTTTCGAGCTACTTGCCTCTGGAGGCTACCAGCCCCTCTGAGCTTTGACACAAGATGCTTCCCTTCCCAGGCTTTCAGGACAGCGCTCCTGTGGGAGCCATCAAGGCTCAGCCAAGAGAGAAGCCCCCGCAGGGCCCAGGCCGGAAGCCGGACCCTCCCTCCCCCGCACCGCCCTCTCCGGGCCAGGCCAGGGCCCTGCACACACTCCCTCCCGGGTCTGCAGGGCGGGAACCTCAAGGGCCACGTTGCCAGAAGCCAATCCATCCAATGGTTTCTCACACACTCAGCTACTTTCTGAGGGTTTTCTAACCCGACCAGCTCATTTTTCCTCCCTGTTTTTTGCTGTTTTGTTGACGTTTAAGTATTTCTTAAAAAGCAATTTGTCTGAGGGCCCTGCTTACTTAATTTTGTATTCCTCGTAAGTCTCGGATTTGCAGAGCTAGGGAACTATTCTGTATCCTCTTAGCTGTCATTTTCTACTTTATCTCCTTTGAATCGTGCTTAGGAGTCCTCTGCTGGTTCATCTAATGCCGTCGCTTTATTCAAAATTTGGGTTTTTTTAAAGATGTCATTTCAAAGCCCTCAGAGGAAAGGCTAGATGATTCAATAAGCCGACTGTGTGTGTTCCGTTTAGCAGCCACAGGGGGCTCACCATGTGCTCGGCACTGTCAGCAACACCGACATACAGCACCTACTGCAAACCTCACAGCAGCCCTGGAGACAGACCATCATCCCCATTTTACAGATGAGAAAGTTGAGGCCAGGTCCTGAGCCCAGGGTCACTGGACAGGCAAGGGGCAGGGCCAGGACTCAAACCAGATCACCCCGCTCCAGATTCCCTTCACTGAACAAGACCTTCCTTTTCCTGCGGCTTCATTTCAATGCCGAGTCACTGTAGGGGCATTCTGATGACAAAACCATTCAGGAGAGGGTGACTTTGGAGCAAACTGGGCATCCGATGAGTCGATAAGCAAGGAGGTAATTCCAGACCTGGAGTCCTGTGATAGGGCCTCCTGCTGGCCAGCTCCCCCTCCCTGTTTGGGGTCCAGGTATTTCCTCCCTCCTTCCCCTGTCCTCTCCCCGCACCCTAGACACGTGTGTGCAGGCCCAGGGCTTGGCACAGGTCAGGGGCGACGGGCCCAGGAGAGAGGGGGCTGCAGGCTTTCGGAGATCAGAGAACACACAGGGGGGAGGCCTGGTCTCTGCAGGCCCGCTGGAGGCTGAACCAGGACCGGAAGGGAGCGTGGGCATGGTGGGAAAAGGGACCTTCAGGGACAGGCTGGGGGTGGGAGGGCTTTTGGGTTCCACCCTGATGATTAGAACCAAATATCTAAGGTTTCCCCTTCCAGAAAGCCTGCGCAGTGGCTCTGGAAATGAAACGCCTTCTTCACTGGACTTCCCATCCCTCACCCTCTGTCCCAGGCAGCCCCAGCCTCAGCCCAATGCTGCCTACTGCGCCTCTTGCCTGCTCTGGGCCCACCTTCTCTCCCTCCCTCTATTTCCCCCTTCTCTGCCCTCCTCTCTTCCCATTCTCCCCTCTCCAACTCCTCCTCCCTCCTCCCTCCTCCCTCCTCCCTCCTCCCTCCTCCCTCCATTTGCCCCCCCTCCCCCCAGGAGAGGAGCAGAGCCTGAATTTCCCCTCCTCTGTCTCTAGCCCAGGCTCAGGGAAAGCAGTAGTGCAGGGAACTGTGAGGAGGAACCTCTCCCTCGGAGAGGAGTCCGCTCTGACCTTGGTCAGGGAAGGAAGCGGCGGGAAGGCCCACTGGTTACTGGCAGCCTGGCTGCAGGACCTGTGGTCCCGTAAATCTCCCGGGCTTAGACCAGGAGCTAAATTTAGACGACGCTTTGTCACCAGGCCAGAGGGGAGCACAAGGCTCGGCCAGACCCCCTGGCTCCAGGGCAGTGGCACCTTTGTGGCCTGCCTGGCCCCTGGGGCACACGTTCTGCCTGGAGAGCGCCCAGGGTGGAGGAAGAACAGCTGGTGTCTTGGCTCTGGCCCGCTGCCTCCTCCCCCTGCCAGGGCCTCTCCCCTGCCCTCCTCTAAGGTGAGGGCTTCCAGTTCCAGGCACAGGGACCAGGACCCGCCGGCCTCTGAGTGAGGATTCAGAGAGAAGGAGACCTGACCAGCAGGAAGAGCCCAGAACAGAGCTCCCAGAACTGGGAGTGAGGACGCAGTTTGCCTGGCTGACACCATCCATCCGGCTGGCCAACCAACATTTACTGAGCACCGCTATGTGCCAGGCTCTGAGCTGGGAGCAGGGGTGAGGGTGGAAGCAGCTCTCTGCCCCTGGGACAGCCGAGAGCCGGTCAGTGCAGAGGACCCCTGGAGGGGGACAGGGGACAGTGCTCTCCCATCCGAATGGGTGGGGCCATCAGTTAGGAGCCCCAGGCCAGCCTGGGAGGCTGAGCCTGCGGCCTCCAGCCCGAGCACAGGAAACAGACTGAGCCCCACGTAGGGAATGTGATGTTTGAAAGCTATCAGGTCTGGCCCTGGGGACATCCCAGGGTGAACACTGACCCAGCTGTCAGGGGGCAAACACCTGACAGGCAGGGGCAGGGGCAGGGGCAGGGCTGTCCACTGGCGGGCGGGGCCTTGGCTTCTGGAATCCTAGAATCAGGAATGTCAGGGTGGGGAGGGGTGCTGACGGCAGAGCAGGAAAAGTGGTGGTCTTGGGAGGAATGGGGGACCAGGATTCGTGTTTGAGGGCGCATTGCTCTCGGTCAGTCTCAGGCCATGGATTTTCCAGCCTCTAAGCCTTTCGGCACGCTGTGCTCTCTACCCAGGATGCCCTTCCTGGCACAGCCCTTATCAGTTGGGCAAACTCCTATTCAACCTTCAAAGCCCACATCAACATGAACACCTCCATGACACGACCCTATGCCTCCTTAGCAAATTGTAGATATGGTCACAAGCGGGTCACCCATCCATCCTTCCCACCAGAACATGGTCCCCTGCAGCAGAGGTAACACACTTACTTTATCCCTGCCAGCTCCCACTCTCAGGATTTTTTCAAGGAGATGGGATCCTGGGTGGTTTTTATCTTTGGGATTGGGCTGCCATTGTTGCAACAACCTCATCTGTTCTCTGGTGAGTGCTCAGACTCACACAGTGGTCCTTCCTTTCCCCTTACTCATCCTCTGGTTGTCTCCAAAATGCCACCTCTTCCAGGAAGCCTCCCTTGGTTAGCTGTCTCTCCCATGTGTTAAACCTAACACATTTTGTAACTGCATGTTTACTGGTGTGACCGTGTGAAATCACCCACTCTCCCGCTCCCTTCTGCACCTTCTAAATCTAGGGGATCCCTTTCTGGCCTGAGACTACCTAAGTACACCCACTGGGTCCCTCAGCCAGGGCCTGACACACAGTAGGCATCCTACACTAGTATCTGCTGGGTGAATGAACTGCTAGCGGGCCTCCACCTGGCTCTGTGGCAGAAGGACCCGGGCCCCATCACAGGGGTGCGTCCCGCCCTGAGGAGGAAACCTCTGGGGCTGAGGGATGGACAGAGAAGGTTCCTGTCTCAGAGGTCACTGCACCAGCCACTTCTGAGGTCAGGGTTCCAGGCCCGGCCAGGCTGCTATTCTGCTGGTTGGCCTTGTGCATTTCCCACCTCAGTTTCCCGCTCCGCACCACAGAGGTAAGGGATGAATAACCGAACAGGGCAGGGGACAGACAAGCGAGGGCCTGACCTCTGACCCTGGTCCCTCCTGTTTCCTAGGCCGCTGTGCCACGCCAGGCGCCCGGAGACCAGCGCCCATGGGCACTGCTGGAGCAGTATTGTCACACTGCTACCACGCTCACCAACCTGTCAGGTATGCATGCCCCCCTGTGGGCACCGCACCGCAGACCCCAGGATGTGGGAGGAGGAGGCTCTCCGGGGCCAGCCCACGCTGGGTGGGTGCTGGACAGGGCAGCCCCCAGCTTTCAGGCCCAGTTCTGTCTGCTTTTGCCCTTCCTACTCGGGGCTCAGTCTCTTCCCTGGTGAGGAGGGCTTTGCTGGAGTCGCCCTCCAGCTCCCAGCTCCCAGCATCTGCGCCCCAAGGAAGTGGCAGGAGCTGCATTCAGGAGCCCGAGGAAGGCCCGCCCCTCTGCAAGGCCCACAGAAGGTGTAAAACCTACTCTCTGGTCACGGTGACTCCAGTGTCACCTCCTTGTAGGGACTTCGAAGCAGCAGCAAATGCCTGAGCTCTGACCCCTCGGGGTTTTCAGCAGCCAGAGTCAGAGTCAGCCAGGGGCTCGGGAGAGACCCCAGGGCCCCACCAGGTCCCGGCCTTCTCAGATCGGCATCCACCGAAGCAGCCGGGGGAGAGATGGGGGAGAAGGAAGGCTGGCAGTGCTCTTGGCTCCTGGAGATAAGGGTGCTGGTCAGCAGGGAGACCCAGCGCCGAATGCAGCCTGAGTCGGGCATGGAGGACGACAGCCTGGTCGCCTGCTCTCCTCACAGTGCAGGGTCTAGAGCTCAGGCATTCGGGTCCGACAGACCCAAGCCTGGCGCCAGCTCCTCCACCCGCAGCGGTGTGGCTGCGGACAAGCCCCGAGCGCCTGCTCTCACTTCCAGGGCTGCCGTGAGGCACCACAGGTCGAGGGCTTAGACAACAGAAATTCACTTCCTCAGGATTCTGGAGGCCCGAGGTTCCCAGATCAAACGTCAGCAGGGTTGGTTCCCTTGGGCCTCTCTCCGTGGTTGTGGAGGGCCGTCTTCTCCCTGCGCCTTCCCTTGCCCTTCCCTCTGGGGGTCTGTGTCCTAATCGCCTCTCCTTAAAAGGACAGCGTCGTTTTGGCTTAGGGACCATCCTAGTGACTGAATGGCCTGTCTCCAAACAAGGCCGCCCGCCTTCCGAGGCTTTGGGGGTTTGGGCTTCAATGTGTGGACTTGGAGGGACACGATTCAACCCCAAACACCTTCTGTGCCTCCGTTTCCTCGTCTGTGACAACCGGGTCACGCAGAGGCCCCCTGAGAAGGTTGAATGAGAGACCGTGCACACACCCAGCAGGGCCACATCGGGCAGGAAATAGAGCCACCCCCCCCCCCCCCCCCACACACACACACACACACACACATCAGGAGGGCCACCTTAACCTCTACAGAGCTCTCTGCTCTAGAGGGGACGCTGGTTCATTTGTGGACCCACTGTCTTCTCCCTGCTCCCCACTCCCCTCCAACACAGACCCCGCCTTCCTTATGGCCCTGAAAAATGGTTCCCCGTCCTCTCCTGGTGAGGAGGGTCCCAGCTTTTCCAAAAACAAGGCCTCTCCTGCTTCACTTGTAACATCATTTATCTGTTTTTAAACCGGACACATAATACACACACATACACCTCACAAATTTGGGGGGGAAATCAAGGAAGAAGACAGTAAGTGCTCCTTGTCCCTTACTCCAGGAATATTCATAATATTTATGAGCCCCCGCAGTTTATCAATTCCTAGAACCTCATGTTTTCTCCGTTTTGTTTTTGCTTTGACAACACTGGGCTGACCCTGTGTCCACCGCTCTGTAACCTGCTTTCACCTCTCATAGCTCAAAGGCAACGCTCCCCCTGCCGCTGTACATTCTCTCGGCACACCACGCTGCCTAGCAGCCCAGTGGGGACGCATTAGCCTTCATTAGCTGTGCTCCCGAGAGGAGCATCCGTGCCATTAGGATGCCCTTGAACTTCAGGAACAATTCAAACAGGGCAGTACTCTTCTTTTGGAGGCTCGCTGATTGAGGCCATGCATAAAGTTCAAGAACAGGTGAAACCAAACCATCTATTGTTCAGACACATTCACACACGTCATCAGACTGGAAAAGCTAAGTGCAACATGATCAAGGCAATATTGAGAGTGCATAGATAGATAAACAGGCACATAATTGGCAGTGACCTAGTTTCAATACTTATTGCTGCACACAAACTTCCACTAAAGGAAAGGCAAAAATAAAGTGAGGGCATGTGTGGGCTCCTGGCGACAAGGGGTCATGGACCAAAGGCCAAGGTCAATGACACCGTAAGCCCCTGAGGTCCGAGTAAAGGGAGAACACACATAAGCACGAGGGGCCTCAGGCTGTGCACGGAGTGTTTGTTTCATTCATCACAGAGGCGGATGTTGTAAGGCATATCATTGACTCTGTCCAGAGGTAATACATGTGTCCAGGGGATTCAGGGATTCCTTGAAATAACTCCTCAATCCAACACACACTCACACACACACACACACACACTCACACACACTGGGGCTAGTCGGATGGGAAGAGAGCCTTGGCCAGGAGATCAGGCTGCTGCCCAGGCGGCCCTTCTGTCAGCGATCGCTCTGAGCATAGGCCTGCGGCGTTTGGGTGGCTGGTAGGCTAATTGGTGAGCGGGACCAGCCCTGCCCTCGGGGAGGCCCGGGCTGGGAGAGGAAACAGCAGAAAAGCCAACAACCTCGCTGTGGCACAGACCAGTTCCTAGCAGATGTGGGCACCGAGGAAGGCCACCCAGCCCAGACAAGACAAAAGAGGGGAGAGCTAAGCTGATGGTTGGAAGGACGAGCGGACATCAGCTAGGCAAGCTGGAGTGAAGAGCGGTGGAACGGGGCAGCTGCTGAGGGTACGGGGGCTCAGGAGAATCCAGGAGCTGCCCCGCTCCTGCCCCGTGACACTGGCCCTGGGACTCAGCTTCTCCAGCCCGCTCCTGTGTGCTGGCTAAGACAGACACCTGGGGACCTTCACCTCCGCAGCTGGCACTCCGGCTCTGCCTGGGCAGGGACAGTGGCATTTGCAGGGAGGCTGGTGAGATGCCCCCACAAAGGCAGCCAGCGGCCTCCTCCCCTCCCTGCTCAGGCACAGGCTGGTGGGGGTGGGCTCAGCCTTCCTGGCAGCTTTGTTCCCGGTGGAGGCTGGCGAGGGGGCAGGACCAGTACCCCCGGGGCCACGGCCCCAGCTCAGTCTGGGTCCCAGCTCTCCCTGCCCTCTGAAGATGGAAACACTCACACACTCACACCTTACCTCTTCCTCGTTCTTTGCACCTCAAAACTCAGAACCGGAGAACCTTAGGCCTGGGAGGGGCTCAGAGAACATTTCCCTGGTGTGGAAAGAGCCCCAGAAGAGAGGGTGAGACCTGGGATAACATGCAGGAAGAGCAGAGACAGGCAGGACCAGAACCCAGCTGAGGTGGGGTGTACCACGCCCCAGACCCTGTCCCCTGAGCCCAGATTTCCCCCCTCCCCCCCCCCCCCCACACACACACCCTCCAGCTTAGCAGACCTGAGCAGAGGGCTCAACCTGGGCGCCCAGAATGGAGCCGGCACAAATTCACAGAGCTGGTAGTCCTGATGGGGCCAGAGCAAACGCCACAGACGAGGTTTTAGCTGCTCCACTCTACACACACACACACACACACACCACCTCAGGTGGCCCCGGCATGCCCCAGCAGGAGGAAGAGACTCTTCTCTCCGGAGCCCAGGGCAGCGGCAGACCCTGGGGTTTGAAATCCTCCACTCAATTCCAGACAGTTTCTCCCCAGACCTGGCTCTGGCCCTCCTCTCTCCCGGCCCTCCTCACAGGGCAGGTTCTCCTGGGACATCCCTGGCCACCTCAGCCGCCCATCCAGGCACCTCGTTCTCACTGGACTTTCCAGTGGCCTCCCCGCTTCCTTTGAAGCCCCTCCAGTCCACTTCCTTCCCAGAGGCCAGAGGAGCTTTCTGGAACGCAGATCTGCACGTGGACTCTGGCGCCCACCCTCCCCCATTCCATTCCCAGCCCTCCCCATCCCCATTACCCGCTCAGGGAGGTGGAAATTCTCTAGGCAGGCTGCACCCCGGCGGCTGCCATCCTTGGACAGACGGACGGACGGACGGACGGGGCATTCCGCCACCCGGCCCGCCCACACTCTCCATCCCCAGCGCCCTCCCCTGGACCACAGGACGCGGACCCCGCGGCCCGGGTCCGGGGCTGGAGGAGCCGCCCGGCCCCGCCCCCTGACGCACCATTGGACGCGGGAGCAGTGGGCCCGGCTCAGAGCGCTGCCGGCTCCTCCCGGTGAAGGTCCCACCGGCGGCTCCGCTCCGGGCACAGCGCCCGCAGGTCGGCTGGGCGGCAGGACCAAACCCGGTCCTCCGGGCGCTCCCTCGGGCCCCGCAGCCCACGGAGCGCGCACTCACCCCGCGCTCACACGCGCCTCTGCGCGGCGGGCCGGGGGCGCGATGGACGCGGCGCTGCTCCCCAGCCCGCTGGACGCCAACTGCAGCCTGGTGCCCGCCGGGGAGCCCTTCTGGGACGGCTGGGCGCCGGCCCCGGACCCCGAGGGTAGGCGGAGGCGAGCCGGTTCCCTGCGCGCCGGGTGCAGCCGGGTGCGTTCGGGCCGGCGCTCGAGCGCCCGGAGCCCGCCCTGCCTCCCGCGGCGCCCCGACCGCCTCCCTGAGCCCCTCCGCTCTCCCGCCGCCAGGTGCCCTCTCCTACTGCAACGCCACCTTGGACCAGATCGGGACGTGCTGGCCCCGCAGCGTGGCCGGAGCCCTGGTGGAGCGGCCGTGCCCCGAGGACTTCAACGGCGTCAAGTACAACACCACGCGTGAGTGCCGGCCCTGCGTCGTGCCCCTGTGCCCCTGTGCCCCCGTGTCCCTCTGCCCTTCTGCCCCTCTGCCCCTGTGCCCCCATGTCCCTCTGCCCCTCTGCTCCCTGCCCCTGTGCTCCTGTGCCCCTCTGCCCCCTGCCCCTCTGCCCCTGTGTCCCTCTGCCCCCCTGCTCCTCTGCTGCGGGTCTGCCGGCCTGCCAGGGGCGGCCTGCCAGGGGCGCAGCTTCGGGAGTGGAGGGGCCCCAGCCCAGCATCGGAGACATGCTGAGGGCCAGGCACCGTCAGCCCGCTGGCGATAAGGACCCTATAATATTGGGGGCGCTCAGTGCTCCCCTGTGGTCAGAGCTCAGCGAGGCACTGATTTGCCCAGGACTCCCAAGCCCCGAGCTGCGAGAACCCAGGAAAGGGAACCCCTTTAGACGAAGGTGAACCCCTCTTCCAGGGTATCTGCACTGGGTTTGTGGCTCCCCATGAGAGCGTCTCTCTGTTTAGCCAACGTCGCCGGGTGTGTGTGTGTGAGGGGGGTGGGGGGGTCAGGCGTGAGGACACCGCGCTGAGTCTCCAACCCCCAGGGTGAGTGGGGCTCCCTCTCACGCCCAGCGAGGGGAGGGCAGGAGCAGCCGAACCTGGCGCCTGTGTGGGGAAAGCACGTGGGCACAGAAGCTTCTGGGCCAGAGTGTGGGTGTGGGGTACTGCCTCTTCCCACCCGGTGTCTCCAGACTGACCCTCTGGGCTGAGTCAGAGGCCGTGGGTGGCTTTCCTCCAGCCCCCAGGTATCGGCCACCACCCCCCGCCCAGGGGGATGGCCTGTGCCCACCTTCCTCCTGGCTGGAGGCTGGGGAGCCACCCATCATTGGTGGGGGGAGGGGTTGTTCAGCACCAGCCCTGGGAGTGGGGCTGCCTGAGTCTATGCCCCGTGCAGGACTGGTGGGAGCCAGGCAGGAGCCAGGGCAGCAATCAGGGGCCCCCCTGAAGGCCTCTCGCCTCTCCAGCCCCACCCACCAGCAGGGGGCCTCGGGGAGGGAGAAGGGTGTCTGAAGCCTGTGCTGGGAACTTGGTAGCGGCTACCTCTCTCTGAGTGTCTGAAGGGTGGCACTACTCACTCATCCTTTTCATGCACTCATGTGTGTACACACACACACACACACACACACACGCACGCACGTCTGAGCACTTAGAGTCCGAGGCCGTTGCTGAGAAAGGCGGTGAGAGGACAAGACAGCAGTGCCCGCCTCTGAGGCCAAGCACACTCCGGTGGGCACCTGCTCTGGTGGAGGACTCTCCTGGGCCCAGGAGCCGGCAGCAGAGGAGCCCTAACGGAAGGGCTGGTGGAGACAGGGAGGCCGCTCGGGAGGAGCCTGCATCCTCTGAGGACGTGCTTTCCCTCTGGGTTAAACAGACCTCCTGCTGGAAGTGCGGTCCCCTCCCCGGGAGGTGTGCGAGCAGCAGGAATGACGTCCATGCTCCTCAGTCCTGAGATGATAACTCTGTGCTTTTAGGGTTCTGCGAGCTGTGTGGGGTGTGGCCTGGAACTCGGGGTCCCTGAGTCAGCCTGGGCCGGGAGACTAAGGGTTAAGGGGAGGGGGGTTGATAAAGCATCTCAACCCATAGCCTGTGGTCCTGGGGCTGGGGTAGCTCTGCTCTGGTCCCTACCCCAGCCAGGGCTGTCCCCCGTTCTCCCCAACCAGCCTGGAGTGAGTGCCCTGCTCGGCCCCTCCTCCCACGTGCCCTGTGGTCCTCACAGCTACAGGAGAGCGGCTGCCTCCCCCTGGACAAGGTCCACTTTCCTCCTGAGGAATTGCCCAGCCCAGCTCAGCCTCGGGGACCTCAGGCCTCGTTGGGAATGGCTGGCCCCATCTGTACGGAGGCATCTCCCAGAACAGGGGATAAAGGGACACTCCACCTAACCCAACCCCACGGAGAGGATGGGTCCCCACTTCCCAGAACCCCCTTCTAGACACATGCTGAAGCATGGATAGTGTTCACATGGCAACACACCAGCTGAGTGGTCTCCAGCCAGAGGGGTCGGTCTTAGCGTTGGGTCAGCCTGCTGTGCAGGAATCTCCTCTTCGGCTCTGGGGGGACAGAGATGACTGGAAAGGCCGAGCTCAGCCCTCAGGAAGCCCAGGCAGCAGCTTAAAGACCAGACTCACACAAATCCACAGTCAGGGACTGGGATGGGGGCTTGGTGGCCACTAGAGCATTCCTGGAAGGCTTCATGGAGATGGTGGGGTTGGGCCTTGATGCAATGGGATGTCCGATTCTCAAAGACAGGCCTGGTGCATGGGGTGGTGCTTCAAGGCGGGTCCCAGATAAGCATGGCAGAGGGCACAGGTGACTGCACCTTCTGGGACCTGGTGTAGCAAAAGAGAGCCTCTTGCTTCCAGAAACGCCAGCTCCAGGGAAAGTGTGTCTGAGGGGAGAGAGATCTAGCTCTGCCTGTGCATTGCTGGTGACCCTGGATATGTCACTCTCCCTGTTGGGGCCCCTTTAGACCAGTAAGGGACCAGTTACCTCCCTCTCTTAAGTTCCCAAGGAGATGCCTGCTCGCTCTGTTTCCAACATGCTTTTCTGGGGACAGTCAGGAATCTCTGGCCCTGAATCTGAAGGATTCTGGCCACAAGTTTGCTATTGTAGATGGACACCCCTACTCTGGGTAGGGTTGGACTTACAGTGTCAGCAGTTCTGGAAACAAGGCTCAACCTATCCATGACATGCGTATGAGACCCTACATGCTCCCTGCGTTTGTGAGCACAGCTTTTGCATTTGCCATGCAGCTCGGTGAGGCCTGGGTGGCAGACTGTCTCCTTGGCCTCTCATCCTCAGTCAGGGCTACCCAGTCACCTAGGCAACAGCATCACCTCGGACCGTCCTGAGGCCCTGTGTGCTCAGCTCTATGTAGCCCTTCGGAAAGGACCAGAGGAGAGGGTGACCTAGACCTTGCCTCTTTAGGCTAGCTGGGGAATCCCGACCAGCATGCACTCGGAGAGGTAGCAACTGAACCCGCAGGTGGGCTGGAGCAGTCCTGGGAGCATCTGGAGGATCCAGGGCGGAAGCTTGGTCTTCAAGAGGGACATGAATTAGTGTAGCCTTCTTGGGCAGGTCCCGGGGCCATGGCCTGAAGGCAGGGTGAGAGCACAGGGTTCTAGGATCTCTCCAAGGTAGGCAGGGGCACCTGCATAGCCGGTGGGGAATGGGTGTGCTCCGCTGTCCGTGGTGCTGAACATTCCTGCCGTGCCCAGAGACCTCATCCCTTCAATGAGTGTTGCTTCTGGTCCTTCTTGCCTTCCTGGTAGCATCTGCCAGCACCTTCCTCCTTATGGTCAATGATCCAATGACCACATTACTGACCCTCTATGACAGTCCCACTCACTCCCCACGTACAGTCTGTCTCTTACACTCTGTCCCCCATAACTACCTCGAAAATTGTCCCTGTCTTCTATGGCCTGTCTCCTGTGCCTTGCCGGTTAGAATAACAGAGATAGCAGGGCCAACCTAGTAGACCCTTGGAGGTGATGTAGAGATGTTTGGGAGTGTCACAGTGACTCGTGGTAACTACCAGCTCTTAGCATCTGGAGAAGGCCCCCACAGCCAATACCTGACCCACCTGTGATGCCAATGCTATTCTTGAGAAGAAATTTGCCTTCCTATTTCTGAGAGGGGAAACTTAGGCCAAGAAGGAAGGGACTTAGCCAGCCAGAGACAAAGCTACAGCTACAGTCTAGGCCCCCATCTTTCCCCAGCCGGGCGCCTGGACCATTCAGGTGACTGCCTGAACCAGGCACACCTATTACAGTCTCAGCATCTAAAAGGAGGAGAGCCTTTTCCACAGGCCAGGGCCACTCTGGTGCAGGGTCCCAGCACGTTGCTGGGGAGGGGGGTCCAGGCTTCCCAGGCCACCGAGCCCTGGAGGAGGACCCCCTGCCCACATCATTCAGACCCTAATGCCCCTGGCTGGCCACACTGCACACCACCAGCATTGATCTTTGGCAGGGGCACCTGTGTTGCTGTGGTAACAGACATCCACCTCACCGCATCCATCCCCGAGACCCTGGCCTGGCCACCTGTCCTAGGACTTTCCGTGCCCATCTTCCTGTGGCTCCCAGAGGAGACTCTTCCCTTGTCTGTCACTCTCCTGTCCCAGGCTGTGCCTAAGGGCTCAGCATCCTCATTAGCCGGCTCCCCTGAAGAGCTGAGGACATCTGCCTGCCAGTCTCCCAGTGCCCAGTGTCTGTAGACAGAACCTCATTCCCGGGCATGCCTGGGCTTCTGAGGGAAACCCCCTCCTGCTATCGCCTCCCACATCCCACACACTGCTTCCCAAGGTTTCGGCTGCCCTGAGTCAGTACGACCGTCTGCTGAGGGGGATCCGATGACTCCAGGGCAGTCTGCCTGTGCCCACTGGCCTGTCCCCGGGGAGCTCACCTTCAGTAGCAAAGAGTAGGATCGAGTCCAGTGAGATGATGTGCAGTGAATCACAGCAAATGCTCAAAAATAGATGCCTGTTCGTCACACAACAGGTTGTAGCACAGCAGCGGATTGTGAAGTCAATTCAGCAGGGTCATGGCCAGTGTTTGTACAGAAAATAAACAGAATTCATTGGGATAGAATATAAAGGGAAACATGGCTGTAGTTCAGATAAATGTCACTTTGTGGAGCTGAAGTCAGTAATGCGGTGTGAGTGTGTGTGTGTGTGTGTGTGTGTGTGTGTGTGTCTGTGTGTGTGTGTGTGTGTCTGTACTGGATTGTGATAGGAAATGGATGTGCTGCTGTGGTTCAAGGGCGATAGAGTGTGAAAGCCTGTGCTCCAAGGACTGGGAGGCATAGGGGAGGTGTGAAAAGAGAGGAGAGAGTATGAATACCTCAGCTGTTAAAGGAGCCTCCCGGAGATGGCATTTGGGCAGGGGTGTAGAAGATAGGAGTTTGCCAGTGGGCAGTGGGTAAGCGCGCGGAGGGCGTTTCGGGGACTGGTTCAGCAGAGAGACCGTGTGGGCCCTGCCTGCCAGTGCCAATGCCAGCTGCCATGGAGACCCATGGAGACTGCTGGGGATGGGCCGGGAAAGTTAAGGGGGCACGAGTGTCCAGGACCTTGGACATCACACTGAGAATGATGGGCTTTATCCTCAAGAGCAATAAAAAGCTGCCTGTGGTTTTTACACATAAAACAACACGATCACTCTAACAGCTGGGGAAAAGGACAGAGAAAGTCAAGAGGTGAGAGGAAAAGCAGGGATGCAAGACAGGAGGCTGTGGTGCCAGTCTAGGTAAGATGGCTGGACGAGAGTGGTGGGATGGACAGAAGGGGGGTGGACTCCAAAAATAAAAGAATTCACAGAACTCGGTACCCCAGCGGCAGTGACACAAGGGACCAGAAAGGTCTCAGGTTTGCAGCATCTCTATCCTGACCCTCTGCCAGCTGAGATACCATACTATGGAAATGAGTACTCTGGGGCCTGCCCACATCCCTGAATTAAAAAACAATTAAGCTAATCATATTGATCAATTCAGGCCAGGTCATGAGCTAGGGCCAGAAGTGGGAGGCTCAGATTGTTGGAACTGGGTATGGGGAATCTTGAGAGAGAAAGAGCTGCTAGGTGGGAGCAATCAAGGAGGCCTGCCTGGAGGGAAGGGCTTAGCCATGAACATCAAGAAAGCCAGGTAACATCTACGAATACATTCCCAGAAGATAAACTTTTCTCTTTGAACCACAGCTAGAATCAGGGTCTGTCTCACCTCACACAGGCCTGTGGAGAGGGACAGGTGTTTATTTTACAAAAGGACCTGCCCGCCTAAGATACAGGGGTCCTTTCGGCTTCACCCTACACTCTGTCCTTTAGTTCAGTGACTTCACTGTCCCTATGCATCAGATTCTCTTGATACACAACCTTTCTGGAGTAAAACAGAAATTTACATTACTGTTTCTGAGAGGGGAAACTGAGGCCAAGAGGGAAGGGACTTAGCCAAGGTCCCCTGCGAAGGGAGAAACCCTAAGGGAGGAATTGGGTGCCATGGTGTCCTCACGTTGGGGCTGGAATTGGTGTCAGACCAGCATTGGCTGGGGAATACACCAGGGCCAGGGTCCTGCCAGAGGCAGCCTCACACTGGCAGGGTCCAGGGGCAGGCAGAGGCCAGTAACCATGCAGAATTTGAAAAATCTGTGCCCTCAGAGCACTGAATTAAAAGACAATTAAGCTAATAGAATCTCCACCATTGCTTCTGCTCCTCAGCAAGTGCTCCTTAATAATTCCACTGCTTTTTACTCACTGTCAGTTTGACAAAAGTGGTTTTTTATGTAACTTAATTATCTCAGAACTCACCACTTCCAAAAATGATCTAAGTCTCTCCCGCCCCCCCCCCCATTTCTGCACTTGTGTTCTGTGTGCTGTTTATCTTCATTAGCTTTATGTTGTATAGCCTATATAATAAAAGGCTAATATGCAAATTGTCCCCTCAACTGGGAGTTCAACCAGGGGCTGGGGCTGGCCGGCCAGCCTCCCACATCACCTTGGGGTGGGCCAATTAGACCCACCCATGCACGAATTCGTGCACTGGGCCTCTAGTCTAACAGAAGCCCAAAGAAAATTCTGCAGACAACCGTTCAGTAGGCAGAGAGCAGAAGCCTGGTACAAATCACCCAACAATGGAGCACTTCGAATGTATAACCAAGTGGGGAGGTAAGAGTCACACGAATCGTGCAATGCAGAGCCGAAGCCAGCGAAGGGCTTTGGGAGTTCTCTGGCCGGAGGGATTGCTCCGGGTTCAAGGGTGGGCTGCCTGGAGGAGGTGGCTTAGGAGGGAGACCCTGACGTCAAGCTAGAATGGAAGAAAGATAAACACAAACGTTCTTTGACTTTCGTACATCTCCCCAGGATAAAACCTGCACCTTGGTACGTCAGACATTGAGGTTCTGAAATGGCTTTTCACGCGTCCCATTCCAACTTGAACAGAGGTTCAGACATTGAGAGACGTCCCGTGGGGGCCACCCGAGCAGCCGGGGCTCAAGGGCCACAGAACGGTCCTGTTTCCCCAAACGCCCCCCACTCCTATGTGCTCGGTAGCCTAGAGGTTATGGACATCAAGCCTGAAGCCTGGCCTCCTGGGTCTGAATCCTCTTCTCCTTCTTGTATCTTTGGCCGGCAGGCCGATCTCTTTGTGCCTCAGTTTCCCCTCCGTGAAACGGGTTCGTGTTAGTACCTCTTTCACGGGGTTGCTGTGGAGATTGAGTGGACAGCTAATAGAAAGCAGAGAGGATGTGGTGCGTGGCAGACACCTGATTCTGGAAGGGAAAGTATGGTCCATGTAAGCATAACATGGCTGAGATAAGATTGGAAATCATTCGGCTGAAAGCAGTGAATCTTTACCCACAACGCGGGGCTTACAGTTGGGTTCTGTTTCAGACAAAATTAAAGGGAGTGTTCGAACCAGTCTAAGACTGTACAGAAATGGGTTCGTTATTCATGCCTCTTAGCAGCGGCGCGTGGTTAAGTCTTGTGTGCAGTTTTCACACACGTGACTTTCGGATGAACTTGTAGGTGCGTGTTGTGTCTCCTGCCCGAGGGAAGCTGAGACGTATGGGCCTTGTCCTGGGGGAGCCGGGGAGCCAGGGGGAGTTCTTGAGGAGGGGAGTGACCCGCCTTGTGGCGATCGGCGTCTTTTCTAGGAAACGCCTACCGAGAGTGCTTGGAGAACGGCACCTGGGCCTCGCGCCTCAACTACTCGCAGTGTGTGCCCATTCTGGAGGACAAGGTGAGTGGCCCCGCCTGCCCTGGCCCTGAGAGGCTCGGGGTGAGCACACGGGACCCCCAGGGTGGCAGAACCAGGCCTGTCCCCCAACCGCCCCATTCTGCACCTCTGACCCCTGCCCCGCGTCCCACCCTGTGTTGAGTGACACTGTGGTGAGGTAGAGAAGGGTGGCCAGTGCCCCAACATCTCGCAGGCTGTGTGGCTTCCTTCCTCGTCTGGGCCTCAGTTTCCCCAGGTGGCACTCTAACTCTGACTCCCCGTGGACATGAGTGCAGCCCCCAGAAGGGCAGGCCCACAGGAGGCTGGGTCCCGCTCAGACCCTACTAGCCCCTCTTGCCCTGAAACGGAGATCCCTGCTGCCTGCGGGGCCAGCCACCTCTCCTTTAAAGCTGCGCTTCAGTTGGGACCCAAAGGGATACGTCCCACCTCCAGGCCCCTCCTTGTTCACCCAACACAGTCCTCAGGGGGCTGGGAGAAGACCATTTGTCCACCCTGAGGAGGTGAGTCTTCAACACGTGAGCCAAAGGGCCACTGCGGTGAGGGCCACGGGAGTGGCAGGCGGGCCGGTCCTCAAGGAGAGAGGCTTGCTTAGGCCTCTGTTCTCACCACCATCAGGGACCCTCTGGGGGTGGCAAACCCAATGGGGATGGGGGAGCGCCTCCTGCGACAGGAAGGAGTCCTGTCACGGCCTCTGTCTAGGATTGCCAGCCCATGGGGATAATAAAAAGCACAATGGCTTTCATTGGATTTTGCTATTGTTCTTAAGCCTACAGACAACACGTCTGCCCCTCCCATGGCTACACCCCCGGGCAGACTGGTCCCAGGGCAACCCTCAGACCTCCCAGCAGTCACTGCTTCTGAGGCGCAGGGTGGCAGGGTGGCCCCATTGTACGGATGTCAAACGGAGGCCCAGAGATTTGAGTCAGCACACCCTCAGTTGCTCAGCCGGCTGGGGTCTGAGCTGAGACTAAACACCGCAGTGGCAACTCCCAATCCAGAATTAAAAAGAAAAAATCTACCCGCACCTCTGGCATTCATACCAAGAGCCACCCGGCGGCAAACCAAAGCCAGGACCCTGCAGGGAGGAGCCCTCTGCCCTCCGGGTCAGGGCACGCAGGATGGCTGTCGCTGGAGTGCTCAGCACCGCCCTCCGTGGGCCCCAGGCCTCCGTCTGCCCGTATGCCTGTCTGTCTGTCTGTCCAGCAGAGGCAGTATGAGCTGCACTTCCACATCGCCCACATGGTCAACTACCTGGGCCACTGCGTTTCCATGGCGGCCCTCATGGCCGCTTTCCTGCTTTTCCTGGCCCTGCGGTGAGTCACCCCCGCCCGGTTTCTCCCTGGCCTCCTCCCACAACACCCCGTCCCCTGTCCCAGGCATTCACCTCTGCCCCAGCGGCCCTGGAGCCAGCAGACGGAGGACAGAGGGCGGAGGGCAGAGGGCATGGGGGAGGAGGCGCGCCTGGCAGGCACAGGGGTGCCATGGGGAGGCTGGCGGTGAGAGGCCCGACCATGGCCACCACAGCGGGACTTTGGCTCCCGGTGCAACCCCACCCTCAGGCCAGGCTGCCTTTACCTGGCCTCCTGAGGCTCAGCCCTCGCTGACCCCTGACCCTGGCTGACCCCTGGCCTGGGCCTCCTGCAGGAGCATTCGCTGTCTTCGGAACGTGATCCACTGGAACCTGATCGGCACCTTTATCCTGCGGAATGTCACGTGGTTCCTGCTGCAGCTCATCGACCATGAAGTGCATGAAAGCAACGAGGTCACTGGGCAACCGGTTGGGGCTGGGCCCAGGGGTCGGGGGCATCCCTGCTGCTGGGGGGGGGGGGGTGCAGGGGGCGCGCCAAAGAGCAGCAGCCAACACTCATTCTCCCAAACCCAGAGGCTGGAGATGCCCCTCCATGGCCCCGCCCACCCCCATCGGCCCCGCACTGTTAGTTATGTCACAGTTTTCTTTTCCTCGAATCACTGCCTGAAATCACTTTCCTACATGAAAGCTCACCTCCCACCCCAAAATAGCAACACGACAGTGGTGCCGTCCAGCCTCTGCCTGCAGGCCGCTTGGAGCCAGCCCCTCGTTCCTGGTTGGAAGGGGGAGTTAGAACCCTTGGAGGAGGTCAGACACTCCCGTGTCCACTCAGTCTGAAACACTGAGCGAGCAAGGATGGGGGCTAACCACCAGCAGAGGATCTGAGGGCAGTCCATGCCGTGTCCGTGAACCACTAAAATGACCGGCCCTCGGCCAGCGCCCCTGCCCGCAGCCCCTGACTGCTGCCTGTCTCCCCCCAACCCCCCCACCCCCACCCCACCCCCCACAGGTCTGGTGCCGCTGCATCACCACCGTCTTCAACTACTTCGTGGTGACCAACTTCTTCTGGATGTTCGTGGAGGGCTGCTACCTGCACACAGCCATCGTCATGACCTACTCCACCGAGCGCCTGCGCAAGTGGCTCTTCCTCTTCATCGGATGGTGTGAGCGTCCCCGGGGGGGGTGGCAGGCCAGGCGGGGAGGGGGTGCGACTGCCAAGGTCACTTCTCTTCATTGTGGGTCCAAGCACAGACCCGCAGCCCTGCCCACCGCCCCCAGGACAGTCCCCGGCGCAGCCAGACCCCCAGGCTGGCCAGGAGGAAGCAGATAGTCCCTCCAAGGTGCCTCCCACCAGGGCCCTGCTTCCCGTCCCGAGTGGGGGTCCAGGGCCTTGGGCTCTGGCTCTGGACGAGAAGCCACCAGCAGCACGTCTCTGTCAGAACACCCAGCCCCTGCTCTCTCTGGCCTGCCCCGAGGGGACGGCTGAGGGTGCTGGAGGGGCAGGGGCCGGGGTCTAGGGACAGGCCCTTGGTCACGGGGGTCTGCAGTGGGTGATTGGGAACATGGTCTTGGGCCCCTTATGGTCCCCATGCCCTGTGTTCTGTAAGAGGATACCCTGTCCCCCTGTCTGTCCACCTCTGTGGACATGTCTGTCTTTCTTCCAGGCGTCCCCTGCCCCCTCATCATCGCCTGGGCCCTCGGCAAGCTCTACTATGAGAATAAACAGTGAGTCGGACAGGCCAGCATGGGGCCAGGGTCAGGGGTGTCCGGACGGGGCAGCTGCGGGCTCCACGTAAGGAAGTGTGGCAGCCGCACGGGATAGATCAGCTATTCCTCATCCTCAGGTGAAAAAGCCCGGCCCGGCACCCGGAGGTGCGCCTGTGGCCGGCTGAACTGAGCTAGGATTCCTGGCTCCTTTAAGCGCCCCCTGGCCTCTGGGAGGGTTTCCTCCTCAGAACGGGGGCCGGGGAGGAGGCCAGGGAGCCTCTCTCACAGACCCTGGGGCTGCGGTGTGTCCCAGGACTTACCTGCGTCCGAGCCTCTGCCATACGAAGCCACAGCACAGAGGGCAACCTGGTCCTGGGTCCGACAGGGAGCGGCTGGGAAGCGGGCGCCATCAGCTGGGAGGAGAGAGGACAGGGGACCGTCAGTGTCTGCACACAAGTCTCCAGGGCGTCCCGAGGCTGGAGAGAGCTGATGGGATTTGGGGGTGAGGGGAGGAATGGGGTGCAATCCAGGAACTCGGCATTCGGAAGCGCTCATAAGGATAAAAGCTACTCGAGAACGAAGGGGCAGCTTCCAGCATCGTGCGGAATGGGAGGGAGCCTGGGGCCACAGCGGGTATTCGAGCGGAGACCGGAAACCCGGCGCTGGGAGGCAGCCGGGAGATGCCTGTCTGAGCCAGGGGCACCGGGTGCCCTCTGAGGGGGCAGGGACAGAGGCGACCAAAGGCAGCCGGGGTGAGCACAGTGGTCAGTGGGGCTGGGGCCATCCCCTCGGGCTGCTGGGAAGGTGCAGCCCTGGGGGACGGGTGTCAGGAAGGGTCCAGCTGGAGGCCCCTGGGCCTGAGTCTGCGGTGGCCCCCCAGCTGTGGCTCAGCCGGCACTGACAGCCCCGCCTTTGCAGGTGCTGGTTCGGGAAGGGGCCAGGCGACCTAGTGGACTACATCTACCAGGGTCCCATCCTGCTCGTGCTCCTGGTAGGTGGACCCTGGGGAATGGGGGGGGGGGGCTGGGGACCAGGGGAGCAGCCGAGGACCCGCCCAACAGAGACATGAGGGAGCGATGTGGCATGGAGAGCCCCTCCCCCCATACCTCACCCCACCCCACCCCCACCCCCCGGCACACACTCCATCCATGCCACCGGCTTCCTGACACCTCCCCTCCCAGCTCGCTCTCCCTCGCTCCGTGTCCTTGCAGCCCCTCCCCTCCCTGGCCCTGGGCTCTTCCTCTGGGCAGAGAATGGGTCTGACTGGCCAGTGCCCTCCCACAGGGGACATCCCCGGGCCAGGTGAACGCTGAGCCAGGCAGGGAGGGGGCGGTGGTGGCCAGAGAAGGGTGTGCAGGCTTCTGTCCAGCCCGGACCTGTACTCCCGTCCTCCCCATCCCCTCACACACCCCCCCCACCCCGTCTTCCCCCAACCGCCTCCTCGGGGCCCCGCCCAGCCCCAGCCTGGGGCCCTGGCACAGAATGAAGTGCAGTTAGCTGTTCCCGGTCCATCTGCCCGCCCTTTGCCAAAGGTTTTGAACCTGTGGTACAATTGCCCCCCGTCTCTCCTCCACAGCGAGCTTTAATTAAGGTGGAGGTTAAGTAGGGGCTGCATTCTGCAGAAACGAGCCCATTGTATGTCACACATAAAAGAGAGAGACGCACAGAAAGGCCCCTAAGAAGTTGACATTTACGTAAGGCTTATTTCAGGCTCGGTAATTTCGGGCTCCTGGAGGTAGGTACCAGCCCTTGAAGGGCCACACGCCCCTGAGCTCTAAGAGAGCGGCACCCACCCGCCCCTCGCCACAGCAGGTGCCGAAGGAAGGCCGCCTTGGTCCGCCGTGAGGGCGGTGACTGTCTCTCTCTTCCATGGCCTTACTCTCGTTGTTGTGACGTTTCCCGGGGTTCATCTGACCCCCGCCTTCGGAGTGAACTTGATGACTAAGACGGTTTCTCACCCCCGGCCTTGAAACTGCACCATCAGGGCTCTGCTGTTTCAGAGGCAAAGCCAGCCCGCGTCAGCAGTGCGTGGGGGGAAGGATGATGGTCCTTGGAGTCCCAGCGGCAGTGAGCCCCTGGCCCCCAGGATGAATGGGGACTCCGTGAGACCCGGTCCCTCCGGGCCAGCTGCTGAGGGCCCTCCTGGAGGACAGGCCTTGGGGCGAGCCTGGGGCCCAGCCGAGGAAGGCTGGCCTGGGTGGGGGACCAACGATAGTGGGGAGCAAGCAGGTGGGACAGTGGCTCCCTCCAGGATGCTGAGAGCTCAGAATGGAGGCCAGAGGCCCTTCCAGAGCCTCCCGTGGGCCTGGCGGCTCCTTCATCTTCACTGACTGTGGGGTGTCTGCGGAGGGCCGAGGTTGGGGACTTTTACGGGCACAGGGGCGGAGGGTAGAGTCATCGGCCCTGCAGCACCGGGTTACCGGCCCCCCGCTGGCCCGTCTGCGGCCCAGGCAGGACTGTCCTCAGTCAGAGGCCCTCCCCCTGCCACCAGGAAGCGGCCTTTCTCCAGGAAACCCTGGTAGTGAGGGGGCAGGGTCCCTGTAGCTGGGGGGGGGGGGCCTCCGGCAGAGTGGGGCCCGGGACTGTGGAGTCAGGTGGCCTCTGCGCCCTCCTCTGCTGTCCGGGGTGGCCTCCCCTCCAGGAGCCGCAGGTGACCGGCAGCTGAGCAGAAGGGGTGCCCGCCTGTCCCTCGAGAGGAGCAGGGGCCGGGGGACCCCAGACCGGACTGGGGTGATGAGTGTGCGGTGCGTGCGCGTGGAACTTGGGCTCGCAGTGGCTCACAGCGGAGGCGGCTGCCTCTCAGCGCAAACCACCTAGTCCTCCTTCCCCTCTGGCCCCCTCCCTCCAGATCAACTTTGTGTTTCTGTTCAACATCGTCAGGATCCTGATGACAAAACTGCGGGCATCCACCACGTCCGAGACCATCCAGTACAGGTAGGTGATGGGTGCCCTAGCCTCCCCTTCCCCGCCTTTCCCCCACCCCGTTCCCCCCCCACCACCACCACCACCACCGCCACCACCACCACCGCCGCCACCACCGCAGGGAGAAATGGCGGCCACGTGGGCCTGCACCCGCCTCTGGGCAGGGCCCTCTGTCTCCCCGGGGGCTCTCACCGCCCAGTGAGGCCCCCCCTGCGTCACCCTCCCCCCTCCCCACCCCCAGGAAGGCGGTGAAGGCCACCCTGGTGCTCCTGCCGCTCCTGGGCATCACCTACATGCTCTTCCTGGTCAACCCCGGCGAGGACGACCTGTCGCAGATCGTGTTCATCTATTTCAACTCCTTCCTGCAGTCCTTCCAGGTGGGCCGGCTGAGGGCGCAGGGGCTTCCCGACCGGGCTCTCAGGGGCGCGCACGGATGCGAGCACACACTGAGCCCCCACCCCGGGAGCCAGGGGGGCCCGCCCTGACGGGTCTGGGTTGCCCAGCACCTGCTCTGGGGGTTCACGCCACCTGTCACACATGCACTGGGAGGGGTGGCCCCAGCTCTGAGCCTCTGGGGTCCTGAGTCAGAGTGTCCCCTGGTCCCCTGGCCCCCTCCCGGCTGGGCGATGCCCACGCAGACCCCTGACCTCCCTCCTTCTTCCTTTCCAGGGCTTCTTCGTGTCTGTCTTCTACTGCTTCCTAAATGGAGAGGTAGGAGGCTGGCCAGGGCCTGGGCTCCGAGGGCCTCACACCCACTCCGGGCAGCTCCCCCAGGGCCGCCCAGCCCCGGGGACGGCGGGGTCCCTGCACAGAGGAGGAGCGGGGAGGGCCGGGGAAATCGCCCACCTCTGGGGGGACAGGAGGGCTGCCCGAGGGACCCCCGCGGCTCAGAGGTCAAGCCCGCAGCCAGGAGCAGCCGGGTCCGTGCCTCCCCGCAGGTGCGCGCGGCCGTGCAGAAGCGGTGGCACCGGTGGCGGGACCATCACTCCCTCCGAGCCCCGGGGGTGCGGGCCATGTCCCTCCCCACCTCGCCCACTCGGATCAGCTTCCACAGCATGAAGCAGACGGCCGCCGTGTGACCGCAGTCACCGCCTCGCCGCCACTCCCCGCCAGCCGGCACAGCTCCCCGTCCTCCTCCACCTCCAGGGCTCTCCCTGCCCGAAGCCCAGAGGGACAGAGGGAGGGGGACCAGCTCTCCAGCAGGACCAGGGCCAGCGGCCGAGCGGAGAAGTCGCTGGAACCCCGAGGAGAGCAGGACGGCGGGTGTGGGGCGGCAGGCATTGGTGCACACCAGCTCACACAGACCCTCGTGGAAGCCCCCTCACCGATGAGGAAACTGAGGCCCAGGGCCGGGAGGACCTGCCCAAGCCCCACAGCTCGTTCCACTCATGGGGCTGGCCCTCCTGCCGCAGCCGGAGCCCGTTAGCCACACTCAGTGGCGCCCTCTGCAGTTGGGGTGGAGGGGGTAAAAGGACTAGTTTGGGGGCTTGATCCCGGGCCCCCAGTCTCGAAAGCCTGGTCTACACCACCCCTGCCCCGGGCTTCCTGAAGAAGGCGGACTCCTTTCTGGGAGACCTCAGCCACGTCCATAGATGCCAGGGCTTGAGGGGGGGGCGGGAGAGAGGAGAGGGCCAGGGCCAGGACAGCCACTCAGACCAGTAAAGTGCAGGACAAAAGGGAGAGAAGCCGGGGGACGGGCAGGGACGAGGCGCGGGGTAGACACAGCAGACACTGAAGTGCATCTCCTGTGATCGGAGCTAACTGCCCCCCTGAGCCTGGGCATCGGCCGCCCCTCGGACACCGCCCCTGCTCTCTGTGGAGTAAACCATGTCTCTGGAAGCAGCCCCCACAGGCGAAGGGACCAGGCAACCGAGGGGCGCTGTGGGCCAGGGGTGCTGGGCTGGGTCCGCCCTCCCTGCAGACAGGCCTGGCCTGGGCCGGCTCTCTGACCCCGCACCGCAGGCCTGACCCTAATCACTCCCTAGGCCAGCGGTCAGCAAACGCGTTAGTCCACAGAGCCGAATATCAGCAGCACAAAGACTGAAATTTCTTTGGAGAGCCACATTTTTTAAACTTAAACTTCTTCTAACGCCGCCTCTTCAAAATGGACTCGCCCAGGCCGTGGTATTTTGTGGAAGAGCCACACTCAAGGGGCCAAAGAGGCGCATATGGATCTCGAGCCGCGGTTTGCCCACCACAGGCCTAGATCCATATCTGCCTCTCCTCCCCAACCGCAGGCCGTTGGATTCAGCAGAGACGAGAGGTCCCGTGCCCACCCGCACACCCTGGCCTGTCCCTGGTCTGTTCCAGAGGCCCAGGCTCTGGGATCTGGAGGGACCGGCTGACAAGGCCTGTGGTCTCCAGGAGCAACAACCCCCTGGGCAGTTGCCTCGGGGTCCTGGCTCCCCGCTGCCCTGGCCTGCCGGAGGGGCCCGGGCCTAAGGGTGGGAGGAGCCATGAGGCCAGGGTTCCAAAGGGCTTTTGCTCTTGGTACATCCCCTTCACCCCTTCCCCCCACCCCTGCCCAATTTTTAAAATTGTATATGTCTTGTCTTGTGTTTTTAAGTGGACGTCTAATGTTGTTTACCTTAGATTTTAAAAACACATGGGAAAGGTGATGTCTGGGACTTGGTGACTTTTTGCTCGTTAAAATAAAACTGCCACAATACGTTAGAAAAGCATACAGACTCCGAGCACGGCGGTGATGCAATGCCGACCCTCATCCGTCAAAAAGAAATTACAACCGCTGCTCTTGGCCGGCGGAGAGCGACCACGGTTCCTCTCCTCTCGGAACTGTGTTCCCGTCCATTCCCTCCCCGGGGGGATTTTATGCGAAGGAAGTCTTTTTACAGTTGCAAGCCTTTCACTGCTCACCTCACCCCATTCCTCTGCCACAAAACCTATTTAGAAACCGAAATAGAAATATTTAATTTCCTGTGACTGAAGGTTCTAAGGGATTTAAAAAAAAACACAAAACTCTTCTAAATAGAATTATCAGTTATTTTTTTCTATAACAGGCAGTGTGTGTGCTTGAGGAAAACAACAGGGTTGCTAAGAGTGTTTAGAAGGAATTGCTAAACCGAAAAAGGGAAGCCATTGAAAACACATCTTCTGAAATGGATGGGGGCCTAATTGTCGGTGTCTGCGGGCGGGTGTTGATTGCCAGGAGGGAGTGGGCCTCAACATCCTCTCCGCTCTTTGCGTTTTGTATAACCGCATGGGGCGGCTTTGGCACGGGAGTCAATGGTGTCGCTGGGCTCTCTGCACTCCTGAGCGGAATTGCCCAATGCGCAGTGACCTCTCCTCCCTCGGCCCGTCCGCTGGCCGCTGCAGAAGACCAACACGGGGACGGAGAAGGACCAGCCTTGCCAGGGCTTTGCTGCCCGGCAGGTGCCTGTTTAATGTCTCACTCTGGGCGCCAGCGGGGGCGTGGTGCAGGGTAGGTACCAGGAGGCACTACAGTCCGTGTCCACTGGGAGGCGCTGGGATGCCCTGACTGTCCCTCTCGTGCGGGTCATGGCAGGACTGTGTGCACGCATAGGCGGCCGGTGGCCACCTTCTCTAGCATCCTGGGGGGCTGGTAGAGCCGGAGCCATCCACGGCCCGGCCCCCAGAGGCCACCCCGAGAGCCTGAGGCCAGCAGAGACCGAGGGCTCATCAGAGGAGCCACCGGAACGCAGGCCTCCGCAGAGCCTCAGCGCCAAGACCGGACACGCATCCCGCTCCTCAGATGCAGACCCATCACCCACCCGCCCGCTCCCTGGAGGCCTGTCCCGAAGGCAGCAGTCTCCAGCCCGGGTTTTTGGCTTTTTGTTAAGCCTCACTGGAGGATACTTCTTCCATGGATTTTTAGAGAGAGTGGAAGGGGGAGGGGAAAGAGAGAGAGAGAAAGAGGAACATCGATGAGAGAGAGACACACCGATGGGTAGCCTCCTACGGGACCAGGTATGTGCCCTCGAGCAGGAAGCAAACTTGCGAGCCTTCCGTGTTCGGGCTGACGCTCTAACCACTAAGCCAGGGCTCCACCCTGTTTTCAGCAGGGGGTTGCCCCGTCCCCACCCCCCTCCAGTTTGGTCCCATACTGACCCTTCATCTCCTCATTACGGGGTGGGGGAGTTCCTGGTTACGGTCCCTGCTGGACTCTGGCCTTGACATGCCCCCAGGCCATTAGGCCCCGCCTCCCCCACACGTTGGCCTCAGTGAGCACCTGTCCTGGCAGCCAGGCCCGTCCCCACAGCCGGAGCTCCGCACCCAGGAGGAGCCCTAGAAGGGCAGCCAGCCGCTCCTAGGCGGCCACCAGAGCTGGCTGCCGCCCAGGCCGGAGCCCTGGCCAACCAGACAGACCACAGGCGCAGAGCGCCCAGCGGTCTGGTCGCTTTGCAGAGACGATCCCTCCCCGGCTCCATGCCCTCCACCAGCAGAGCCGAGGCCAGGCCCCGACCCTTCCGCTGCCCACGTGGACAGCAGACTGGGGGAGGAAAGCCTCCTACAGCCCGCCCACCGAGATGCCGCTGCAGGCGTCCATGGAGCCACCCCTCCCTCCAGGGGCCCACGCGGCCGGATTCGCCTCCACCCCGCCCTCATCGAGGCCAGTGACTGTCACCTGGTGTGGGGACAGCCCCCCTTCCTTCTCACAGGAGAACCATCAAGCATGTGGGCCCCCCACACTTGTTGGCGGGCACAGGAGGGGCCACGGATGGTCGCTGGAGCCAGCTGGGCAAAGGGTCCAGGTTCGCGCTGTGGCCGAGCAGAGGGCCTGCGGGCAGCTCCGAGCCCAGCCGGGTAGCGGCTGCGGGACAGATGAGAGCAGCCATGGCGGGAGGGGCGGTTCTCGCTGCGGGAGGAAGTGGCCCTCAGCTGCCGCTGTGCACACAGCACAGTGATTACCGTGCTGCTCGGTTCGCTGTGCGGGGCAGCGAGCGAGTCCCCTCTGGCTCAAGGGGCCCAGAGCTGACCAGCAATCCAGCGTCATGGCCCCCGGAGGCCCCTCTGCCCAAGAAGCCGGAGCGCCCAGCCTGTCCTCTCGCTCCTCCCCGTCCTGGCTCCCCTGTCCTCTGGGGAAGGCTGGTGTCGGGCCAGAACCCCCGGCCACCGCCGCCCCCCCTTCCTCTTTCCGTTGGACCCAAATACCTCGTCCCCCGGGCTCTTCCAAAGCCTGCACTGCGGAGCCACACCCCGAGTTCCTGAGCCACGGACGCCCCAGCCACGTCTCCACAGACCTCAGTCCTCGGGAGAAACACCTGCTGGCTCCCCCTCCCGCGGCGCTGCAGACGCAAGCAGGCCTGCCCAGCTGCAGGCACAGGAGGAAGAGGCCCCTCCGTGGAAACGATGGGTTCCTTTCCTTAGGAAAACATAAACGTCTGAAATGTAAAAATACGGCGTGTTAAATGGTGCACGGAGTTCCTGCAGAAATCCCCAAAGGAGCCAGGGAGCCAGGTTTAAGAGCCAATGCCCGCGGGAGAAGGAAATACGTTCTAACGTAGCTCACACGTATTCCCAGTTGGCGGCGTGGGGCTGCCTGTGTATCAGGAGCCCAGGCGGGCGGCTTAAGCCTCCGGGTTTGTGAGCCCACTCCAGGCCTGAAACGGGAGGGTCCTGGGAGCCACCAGCACACAGTGTGCCCCCCACCCTGCCCTGGGGCAATGCGCCTTTCCAGGCCCGCTCTCCTGGGTGGACACAAGCCTGGGTCTGTGAACGGCTTGGAGGCAGGACCTCGTGGGTCCCAGCCCAGAACCGCGAGTACTGGGGAAATATTGGGGTTCCAAGGCAGGTCTCATCTGAACAAAGGGTTTTAAAAGCATGAGACAGACAATTGTAGTGCCTGGGGGGTAGGAAATCGTCTTTTAAGTGAGAGACCTTCTCCAGAAGCACAGTAGAAAGAAACAAGACTGGTCACAGTTGGTGCACACAGTAGGTCCAGGTGTATCAGGGTCACAGTTGGTGCACACAGTAGGTCCAGGTGTATCAGGGTCACAGTGCACACAGTAGATCCAGGTGTATTGGGGTCACAGTTGGTGCACACAGTAGGTCCAGGTGTATCAGGGTCACAGTTGGTGCACACAGTAGGTCCAGGTGTATCAGGGTCACAGTGCACACAGTAGATCCAGGTGTATTGGGGTCACAGTTGGTGCACACAGTAGGTCCAGGTGTATCAGGGTCACAGTTGGTGCACACAGTAGGTCCAGGTGTATTAGGGTCACAGTTGGTGCACACACTAGGTCCAGGGTGTATCAGGGTTACAGTGCACACAGTAGGTCCAGGTGCATTAGGGTCACAGTTGGTGCACACAGTAGGTCTAGGTGTATCGGGGTGGTGGCCTGGTTCTGAACACAGACTGGGAGTGGAGCTGATGACCTGGGCGCGGCCTGTGAGAGAAGTCGGGGCTGGCATTGGAGCTGTCACGAACCGAGGGGACAGCTAAAGGGGGCGTGCCAACCCGCAAGCTTGCTTCAGAATTTTTTTCAGAAAAAATGGAAGATCTGGTCTCAGGTTTAAAAAGACCGTTGATAAAGATTTTTTAAAGCTTGTCAGTGTTTTTCCCCTTCCCACAATCTCATCTCACTATCAATTAGCTCCCACTCAGATGCAGAGCAGTGGGTGTTGATGAGCCGAGAAAAGCTCTCTAATTAGAGAAAGTGGTTTTAGTTAGCACAGCTAATTGTTGGTGATTGATTTTTAGGGCCTAACGAGGGCAGGCACTGGCTGGAAAAATTCTATGCGGGTCACTTCTGCACCAAGGCCTGGCCCTGAACGAGGGGCAGAGAGCTGTGGCTCCCGGGGAGAGGAGCCAGCCTCAAGCTCATGAAACGACAGGCTCTGGGCTGTGGCGGGAACCAAGGCAGGGAGGGTTAGCACGGGCCATGCCAGCTGGATTCTACAAGAATCAGGACTCGGATCCACGATTTCCAGCACGGAGCTCCCAAACCCTCTGTTCTTCAGCCCCAACCACCCCATCTAACAAAATCATGGCGGGGTCAGTCCAGCTGGGAAACTACTCTCCCACGCTCACCCACCACCTCACACCTGCCTGTCTAATTGTCTCAGGAAGCAAGAGGCTTGTATATATGCTCAGGCTGAGGCCTCCACGGTGGCATGGCTCTCCCAACGCGCTTTCCAAATACCGCTGATGCCCAGGCCCCGCCCTGCAGACGCTCATGAACCTGGGGTGAGCGGGCAGACAGCACTGTTGTGCGGCCAGGGCTGAGCACCACTGTCCCGGCACCTGACACCACTGCCCCAGGCGACAAGGGCGTGTCCCGGACCTGCAGGGAAGATGCCCTTCCAGCCGGCAGAACAGCCCGTCACAGCGGGAGGGAGAGCCACGGGCTGCTTCTCAGGCCGTTCCCGCCGCAGCTCCCAACCATATCCCTGCTTCCGGAAGAGACATTGCCTCCGTCCACGTGGTCTTAACACAATTACTGCTTCGAGGCAGCGCAATTACCAAGAATTATTGAGAGGCAGCAAGAGGTGAGTTTTGAGGCGCAGCAGAATCATTCATCTGTTCTTTTACTGCAATTAATTTCTGTGGTGTTGGCCGAATGCCAAAAACAAAAACCTAACACAAAAACCCTGCCTTCATCACAGACCATCAGCAGAGATGCCGGTGCCAGGCTCTTGAGTAGGAGCAATGCTATCAAAACCTCTCATCCTCTCCCACTCAAGAGATCCAGAGTAAGACGTCCCTGGTGATAGGAGGCTCACGGCAATGCAGAGAAATCCAGAGATAATTTACATTTATTTCCAAGGTATCTGGTACTCTCGTGAGTAGATTCCACGGGCTAAGACGGTCACTGCCACCACCGTAAGTTTGTGCTGGTTAAGGGGACAGTAAAGGAAGGTCTAGAACGAACCTATTTCAAGAGATTTATTGAAAAAAGCATTCACAAGTGGTTGTCACCATGAACTTTGGACATCCCACATCGCTGGCACAGCCTCATGCAAGGAGTGAGATCGTTTCTAGGCAATGAGTTCCTTTTCTGAGACGGCCATCTATATTCAGTGCTTCACTGTTGTGAGCTGTGAAGGACATCAAGGCTCTCGACTCCGGGAGCAATCAGGCACCGACCACCTCTCTAAACACATAACCGAGGAGCAGTTCACTGAATGCCCTGAATTCCAAGCCACAGTAAGTTTTACTGGAACTACAGTCCATGGAAACCAGCTAGAATCGGAGCCTTCGCCATCACTATTTGTGGGGGGAGATTTCAGGAGTCGTTTCTCTGAGACAGTGCTGTTTATCCAGCTCTCCCTGAGCCCAGTCTGATACATCAAATAGGCCTCACAGAGCATCGGCCAGGAAGACCTTGGCTTTCTTGAACTACACACTGGGCTTGAAAAAAAGAGGTGCGTACGTGTGTGTGTGTGTGTGTGTGTGTGTGTACGTACGTACACAGCTTGCATACAGAGCCTTGACTTGTGCTAAGAAGCAAGCAAAGCCCTAGCTGGTTTGGTTCAATGGATAGCGCATCAGCCTGCGGACTGAAGGGTCCCAGGTTTGATTCCAGCCAAGGGCACATGCCTGGGTTGTGGGCTTGATTGCCCAGTAGGGGGCGTGCAGGAGGCAGCCAATCAATGATTCTTTCATCATTGATGTTTCTATCACTCTCTCCCTCTTCCTTCTTTTTTTTTTTTTTTTTTTTTTTTAAAGCACACGTGGCACAGACAGAACCAGCGAGCTCTGCCCACCCCTCAGGTGATCCATCACTTTCCAGACAGCGTGTTCTTGGGAGAAAGGCCGCTGGAGAAGGTACAGGGAAAGAGAGGGCTTTCGGATTTAATATACAGCACCTTCCTCATGACAAAGGTATTTGAAGTCAGAGAGCTTGGTTCCAATCCCTTTATGACCCAAAGCAGGCAAATCCCACCAGGTGTTTAATGTATCGTTCCTGTTAGTGAGCTGGTAACCATGTCTGAGGTGGTGGTGACGGACCCCGGCAGCCGTAAGAGAATGAATGGGGAGAAGCAGAGACCACTCCCAGTAGAAAGCTGCAGCACACAAGGTAAGAGCGATCAGGAACCGAGGGGAAAGCAGTCCCCAGGAAACAAAAACCACGTGTATGTAACGTCTCCCTCTAACAGTGAGGAGCGCTCTAAAAAGCAGCAGAGAGAAATGCTTCAGGACAAGACTTTCTGCCCCGAGAGATTGGTTTAGAATTTCAAGACTCACCCCAAGTCTGCGTGTCGAATGCCTCGCTGGGCAGGGCTGGGTGGGCATCGCCGAGATGTGATGTGAAGGAGAGCAGCCCTGGGGACTCTCCGCTTCCGTTATTCTTTGCACCCGAGACAAACACGCTTCCCGTCACCCCCTCCCCCTCCCCTGCGTGAGAGGAAGTTGGGACACTAGGCAAGGTCTCATCTCTGCAGAAGAGGAGGGAACACATTCGCACACCCTGGAACTGTTACCCTAACAGACAACCCTTTGTGCTGAGTGGTCCATGCAAAAATGTAATAGAAGTGAGGCCCTCAGGGAATTCCTAGGCGGGAAGGCAGACACTGCGGTGGCAGGAAAGTCGGATGGGCTCAGGGGTGCGGTGAGTGCCAGGGCTACTGGGGAGGCCACAGCATCTCCTGCCCACAGACTGCCTCCCGGAGACTTTAAAAAGCTAAGACTGCCCTGGCCAGTTTGGCTCAATGGCTAGAGTGTCGGCCTGCAGACTGAAGGATCCCAGGTTCAATTCGGGTCTGGGGCACATGCCCAGGTTGCAGGCTCAGACCCTGGTGGAGGGCATACGGGAGGCAGCCGATCAATGATTCATCGTTGATGTTTCTCTCTCCCCCTTCCTCTCTGAAATCAATTATTTTAAAGAGCAAAGACTGTGTCTGCAGAACACTCCCCCACCACACACACACCTCCTCCTGCTCTCTGCTGCCCCGGCCCCACCTGGGCCTTCCCACAGGCCGTCCCCTCAGCACAGCGCCTCACCTTCTCAGGAAAAGGAGGAGCAGGAAAGGCGTCGTTAGAGAGTAGCTGAGTGGTGGCTGGGGCTGGGGCTGGGGTTCGGGTTCGGAGAGCGCTTAGTGCACATTTCTTTTTGGGCTGAGGGGACTGTTCTAAAACCCGAGTGTGGCGGCGCTTCACACCGTGAATCCTCTAACATTACGGACTTACACACTCCACACGGCTGAGTCCCATGGTATGTAAACGATGCCCCAATAAAGCTGTTAATTATAAAAAAGCATCAGTTGTGTTTAACGGTAAGGTACGAGCATGGGTCCAAAGTGGGAGCGACAGCTTTGCCGAGGACGCGGAAGCAGGAGCAAATGGACAAGACTGTTCAGAGTCCCTCCACCTTTAATTGTGGGGCGAGATCAGGCGGCCGCTGAGGATAGAGCGCAGTCCCCGGAGCAATCACAGGCTCTTTTTGTAACGTGGACACGATAAGAGTTATTTTTTTTATTAGCGAAGTGGTCAGAGTGGCTGAAATGGTCCTCATTCCTCCAATGTCTCCTTTTTACCAGTTTCTTGCCCCTCAAAGAGAGGGTACCTGGCCTCCACGTCGGCCCACGAGAGGCTGCCACTGGCCAGGTCTCGGACGACGCCGGGCAGTTCGGAGACCTGGAGAAAGGGAAGAGAAGGCCAACGTCAGCCCTTCCATCAGACTGTCAGGAAGGGCTGACCCTGAACGCAGGAGCCCTCGCAGCCAAACCAGTGTTCAACAGTGACTGGAAACTAGTTCCCACAGGGTGATCCTGTCCTTCCCTCTGCAGCCGCCTCACTTACCCATCCTCACCTCCCTCAACCACACTCACCTCCCTCCCAGGTCCGGGTTCCTGCCCTTCCGGCCCAGAACGCCCGCCAAGCCCCACAAAACCCCGTTCTCCCACAGCCTTTCCTCATTTCCCCCGTCTCCTGTCACATGCAGTGACTGCATGGGTGTCAAATCTAACTGAGAACAGGGGCCACCCAGGGGCCACTCCGGGGGCCGGGGAGGCTGGCACAGTGGGAGCCCCAGCCACAAGCACAGACTGGCCACCACACAGCAGCCATTCTCAACCCTGAGCCCAGGACCCCCTGCAGATCTGGATGGAGCGGTTCTGCCCGCGCCCCGACCCCCAGCTCTGAATCAGTGGGTCTGGGCGGGCCTTCTGCTCCTCGAACAAGCTCCCAGGTGATGGGGCCGCCGCCCAGGCCCGGCCTCTGAGAACCACTGCCAGGCGGGAACCAGGCCCAGAGCAGTGAGACCTGGCTGTGTAAAAGGACAAGCCAGACTTGTGAACTAGACTGTCGTCTCCTCTGGGAAAAGCAGTCTTTCCCCTGCTTCCCCCACGCCCAGCTCTCTGCATCGAACTGAGTGATTTCCAGGCTCTAAATAAAAGCCTCCTCGAGATGAATAAACCAGCCAGGTGGTTGTCAATTAACGTGGCCACTCTTCCCTTCCCCTCCTGCACTTCCCGTCTCCACTGTTACCTTCTCATTAAGTAAAATTATGACACAGGCGCTGTTCTAACAGGGTTAACGTGGAAAAGCTTGTGCACACACATGTATGTATGTATGTATACAGAAACGTCCAAGTCCCTCCAAGCCCGCCAATAAAACTATGGCAACCACCGCGTGGGAGCCTATTGCTCTTGCCCAAATAATCAAACAACTATAAAAGCAAACTGCCGGAGAATGAGCCCAGAGTGATCCGAACGGCTATAAAACATTAGAGATGTGTTCACGGGTATTTTCATAATGAAGCCAAGGGGACTTGGGAGTCTGTGCTCTGTCTGATACAAGCCTATGATTAAATTAAAAAGGAAAAAAGAAAGGGGAGCAGCAACATCCAGCTCGAATGAGAAGGAACCCGCACACGTTTCTAAGTCTGCCACGGCCGAGGGGAGGGCGGGCACCTCGGCTCGGATCTGCCGCATGGAGTCCCGGTCCCGCAGGGTGGCTGTGTGCGGCGTCTTGTTCACGGTGTCAAAGTCGATGGTGATGCCGAAAGCCACGCCGATCTCGTCAGTCCTGGCGTAGCGTCTTCCGATGGAACCCGAGGAATCGTCCACTTTGTGGGAGACGCCGTTCCTGGTCAGGGCTTCCGCTACCCAAAGTCAATGAAATAAATTCAAAATGAAATAACGGAGAGCCCCGGCGTCAGCTACATGTGGCCTTACAAGCTGAGGAAACTTATAAGAGGAGCTAAGACAGGAGAGCAGTTCAGTTACAGACCCAACAGAGGGAAAGCCCCAAAGGGAAGTGAGTCCCTTGCTGGAGCCCAACCCCTCCCTCGCACCTCACACAGCTGCCGGTGGGGGAACGAGCATCAGACCCACGGCCAGGGCCGGTGCCGGCTCCAGCACTTTCCCTGCAAGACCCGGAGCTGCTCAATGGACTCTCCGTTTCCCAGCACTGACATAGGTGAGCCACACCAGGTGACCAGGGGCCTGTCGGTGCTGGGGCCCAGGGGGAAGTGAGCTGGAGAAGCAAGGCTGCTCAGTCTGAGCCCTGGTCCCACCTCCGCTCACCCAAACCCCAGGAGGACACCTCCTGAGCAGCACGCTCTCAGGAATAAGAGCAGAGGCCACCACCACTGAGATTCTATTTTCTTAAAAAAACACTTCCTACAATCCAGTCCACTTGACAGGGCTCCCATGAAGGCTGCTCAGTTGGATTTGCTTACATAATTCCCTGACAAATGGCACGAACTCCTGGTTCTGGCTCAGCGGGAGGACGGAGCATTTGAATGGTGCGACCACGGCCGGGAAACTGAAGAACTAGATGAGAGAAAGGAACACAAATGTGTTAGTTCATAAAAATCTAAATGCTGCTGTCCAAACTTCCCTATCAAGACCCCAGGACACACGCCAGGAAAAGCAGTGTGACGACAGAGAACAAGCAGGCTGACCAGACTAGACCAGAACGGTCTGCTTTTAGCTCTGAATTCGGAACACTCAGCTGAGCGCTCTCTGGCCCTCAGTCTCTCCCACCTGCTCTGCGTGCCTCACAGCGGTGCTGTGAAAGTTCACTGACGGGAAAGCACTCTCAGAGCCACCATAGAAGATGCCAATCTTTTGGTAACCCATAAAAAGCCTTAAAGCCTGGATGGTGTTGCTCAATGGTTGAGCATCGGCCTAAGAACCAAAGGTCACTGGTTTGATTCTCAGTCAGGGCGCATGCCTGGGTTGCAGGCTTGATCCCCAGCAGGAGGCCTGCAGGAGGCAACCGATGTTTCTCTTGCATCAATGTTTCTATCTCTCTGTTCCTCTCCCGTCCTCTTTCTAAAAACGAACAAAAAGTCTTACAGCCTTCCCTCTTTCTGTGGAGACCCCTAAAGAATCTCCCTCCAAATGACCAAATAATAGGCAGGAGGCCCCGAAACAAAATCCCGTTCTGTCCTTGAAGCGTTTCAGCAGGCCATCTCTGAGCCTCAGTGACCGCGTAAAAAAAGAACGTTTAATCAGCTCACAGATGTCTGTCCAAACGGAGTCCTATGACGCAGCGCTGGTGGCACAGTGGTGAGCACAGATGCCAAAGAAGTCCTATGGCACAAGCATGCTCTGTGACCCCACACGGAGGAGCCACACCGCTCCCACTGCTCTGAGAGGCTGCGGGCGCTCAGACGGGAAAGGAAGCGAGGCTGGGGAAGGCAAACTCGTCTGCCTTTATGGGTTGGAAATGAGTTTGTTTTTTTTAAAAAAAATATATTTTATTGATTTTGTACAGAGAGGAAGGGAGAGAGATAGAGAGCTAGAAACATCGATGAAAGAGAGTCATCGATCAGCTGCCTCTTGCACACCCCCTACTGGGGATATGCCCGCAACTAAGGTACATGCCCTTGACCGGAATTGAACCCAGGTCCCTTCAGTCCCCAAGCCGACGCTCTATCCATTGAGCCAAACCGGTTTCGGCGGAAACGAGTTCTTAAATAACATTTTTAAACAAAAGGTTCGCCTGAAGGTAAGAATATGAAACTCAGAATGAATAGGTCCCATAAAAATAATAACACAGGACCCAGTGCAGCCACCCCAAAACCTAATCAACTTCCGATGCCAAGCAACGGTGAACACCCACAGGGAGTAAGTCCCGGACTCCAGGGCTGCGGCTGCCACGGCCACATGTTCAAGTCCGACCCCTTGCCTCCACCTGTGATCACTATTGGTGAGCGAGAAATTAGGACCTGCCTTCCTGGAAAAAAGGTTATCTTACTGACAGTGTTTTCATACCAAAGCCACAGGAAAATGGGTTAGGAACTCCGTGCTAGTCATTTTAAAACATTTTTGGCTTCCCACAGCCTAATCAAATGCCTCTTCATGACAGGAATCTCTGCAATTCATAAAACGCTGTCGCTAATTTCTTCTGGCTTAGCCCTTACATTTCTACCAGAACTCTAGTTTCATAAATATTGTTAGATTCAAAGGAACAGCTAAAAGGCTTTTTAAAAAACGATTTAAAAATAGACAGAGAAGCTTGAAGCAAACTTGACATCTGCAAAGAGCACCCTCCGTGACGGACTTCATTGCTGCTGGAGGAGACCAGCCTGCAGCCTGGTGCCAGCCTCACTCCCTGAGGGAACGAATGAAAAGCTGCACCTTCAAATCAGGAAATACAGATGCAACGTTAGGGCAGAGAACAAAATGGCGACTTTAGTAGCTACCTACTGCCAACAGTGAGTATGTCAGATGTACAGTGCTGGCACCAAGAGCTCAGCGGTCCGTTTTTTAAGGCTAAATGTCCCAGAAAGAGCTGGTGTCCAACACGATGCACACTCAGCTTTAGAATGCATGGCCATGCAGATGAGAATGTTCCTCTGGGTTACCCTGACACAGACAGCTGCCATTCTCTGGCCATTCTCCCCCTGACTGTCTGCTATGAACTCAGGAGTACACTGTCCGCAGGCAGAGGTGAGGTGAGAAGCTGAAGGAAGGCAATGCTTGAGTGACAGGAAGGGCTAGCCCCAAATGCCAATGCCCAATGTAAGTCACCGGGGCTCCTATAAAAAACCAGATCCCTGGATGGAAGGCCTAGTGTGGTAGTCTATGGCTCTGTTGACTAATGAGTCTGCCGACCACTGACCCGGTGAATCAGTATCCCTGAAACAGAACCTAGCAATTTATGTCTTTACCCCAAAAGTACCCCAGACAATTCTATGCCCTTTAGGGTTCCCTTAAACGCTTTATGCGTTTGGCCAAATTCTAAGAGCCATTCTTGGTTTGGCCAAATTCTAAGAGCCATTCTTTCCTTTCCAGTTCTCTGAAAACATGAGTATATCCAGAAAGTATTATTCCTTCCATAGATGCAATGAAGATAGTTCCCTCAAAGTGATATGTTGTGTCTCAGAATAGAGAACATCAAGCAACTGAAGTAATGGCATCGAGAATAACCCGCACACCCTAAAGCTCCAGTGGAATAGCATGAGGCAGTGCACTGCTCTGCGGACAGTCACACAAAGACGAGGAGTAGCAGCTAACTGGCCACTCAGTCTCCTTCACGTCCTGCAGCAAGTTTAATTCCCACCCTGTGAGAGAAGACACGTGCACGGGACAGCTTACCGTTCTCTGCTCGTCTCCCTCGCGCACGTGGAATGTATGTTCGAATACCGTATACATGATCCTGCCCAGCCCGAAGGAGGGTTCGATTACATTCGGAACAACTTCTTCCACTGCAAGAGAGAAACTCAATAACATCCTCTGAAATCCACGTGATGCGTCTCAGGGCCTCGCTAAATAATCCTCAATGGCACTAAGATGACCTCTAGTCTAGGTGAATTTGGATCGATTCTGTACATGAGAATGAAGAAACATTCCTGAGAATGATTTGCTGGTAGGAAACATGATGCCTTTGAAGAGAAAGTTGGAGTGAAAAACAACTTCATCGAATGTATTAGGTGTTCATATAGCACACCAGAGACACCAGGCCCGAGGGGCTGCGCCCCCGGTTGGTAAGCTATGAACAACAGCGGCTACACGCTAACGTCCGCCGTGCCTCTGAAGAGCGTATGAGAACCCTGGAGCTTTTCTAAGATTGTGCTGGGATGGACAATCTATCATGAAGCTGGCAAATTAACAAGAATGATTCCCACACCCACAAGGGCCAGTGGTGTGTGGATGAGAAGTCTGACAGAGCCAAGCTACTGCCACTGCTGTTCTGGGGCAGGAGGCCCTGAGACAAGTGTGCTCAGGGACCAGCACTCACTCAGACATGCACCAGGGCCCACAGCATTTCCCACGGGGGGAGGCTGTACCTGTGGGACCCACAGGAAATGTACTCATTAGTACATTTGACTCAGAAAAACAGCAGGCTAAGCACTGTCCGGGTCTAAGGCAACTGACTTTAACCTTGGAGAGTTTACATTGCAAGGAAAATGAGTTAACCAGAACTAAAAACTAATATACGGGGAAGAAGAGAGAGCCTATTTGTCTGTGATGAAGAGTTTTTGACGGATTTGGCTCAGTGGATAGAGGGTCGGCCAGCGAACTGAAGGGTCCCCGGTGTGATTCCAGTCAAGGGCATGCACCTTGATTGCTGGCACCTCCCCAGTGGGGAGTGTGCAAGAGGCAGCTAATCGATGTTTCTCTCACTGATGTTTCTAACTCTCTATCCTTCTTTCCTTCCTCTCTGTAAAAAAAGTCAATAAAATATATATTTTTTAAAAAGAATATCATTTTAGAAGCATCACGGAGGCATTTTGGCCCATCCTTCCGTGGCATGCGAGCAATGGCAGGACGGTGATGCCGTCCTGAAGCAGCTACAGGACGGTGATGAAGTAGCCCCTGCTCACTGTTGCCACTTCAGAGCGCTCACCCAGCTCCCTGCGGCCCAGCTCCAGAGCAGGCCAGGCCCGTGGAAAAGCAGCCTGCACTCTGCCTGGCAGGAGCTCTGTACCCACCACTCCCCGCTCCCAGAGCCTCCCTGCAGCCACCATAAACCATAAGCATCCCCCTATGTTCCACAACACTCACTCCCAAACTCACAGAATTTGTTCTATAAAAAAATCATCTCATTGGCTTTTAAAAAAGCATTAAAGATCACTAATCTAAGTGAAGTTTAACAAGTTAATTTGCCAATAAATAAGTAAATAAATAACTAACTAAATAAATAAATAGAAGGGGTGAAATTCCTCTTTTGCTTAGGAAACAAAAGCACTTTTCCTTAAAATGAAAAAATATTTTAAATCAGAGATTTTCTTGATATGCACCTGAGATCATAGGAAATATAAAGATGGCATTATAAATTATTCTCCAGTATGAGTACAATTATGTTCTTTAAAAAAGGCCCAAGATAATGCCTTAAACATACTCATCAAACTTAGGGTCATGGCGTTAAGAATTTATTTTTCCTCTTCAAATTTTCAGTAAACTGGTTATGTAATAAAAGTAGAAAGACAAACAAACACAAACAAAAAACCTTTAAGGAGTAATAATATTTTTGTTTGTTTCTTAATTATTTTTACAAACTTACCATGTAGTGTTTTCTGGAATCTCTTCACATTGACCATGTCTCCTGTTAACTGAAATGTTTTCCCTTCAGTTTCAATAGTGAATTCCCTACAAAGAAACATTACAGATTAGTGAAAACAGACATCCCTGTGCCTTCATACAATGGAGCTTTACAGACCGCTGTTTTCCATTTTAAGTGGAATACAACTTAGTCAACTCTCGAATATAATAGCTGAAGCCAAACTTAAATTACTTCATTAGGAACACCAAAGTATTATTCCAATAAAGGCATCAAACAGTATTCTGGGAATCATCCCAAAATATGACTAGTTTTATAAAGTTCCCTAAGTGGCTTAATAACCAATTCCTTTGATTCTGAGATCAAGGTTAAAACCAAAACCAATGTTTTAAAAATTCAATTTTAGAATAATTACAATAACTTTGTCAAACACAGGCCTGTTGACAAAAGACCACTGTTCTCTTTATTGTCCCAACAAATATAAGAATGACCAGCTGGTCATTGCACAGAAAGTAACCTTAAAACTCCTGCTCCATTTTCCAAACAAACATTGGCATTTATGGTGATGAAGATGAGCTAAAAGTTGAGTGATTCTGTTTGATGTGTCAATATAAAATATTATCCCGCTGTCCCCAAGTAACTGACTGCAGTATGTTCCCATCCTGAGACACACCCGTTCCGTTTCGGGAAATAAGACGAGGCATTTCCTCACAGCAGGAAGATCAGGTAGGGTCTCTCACAAGCAGTTTAGTGTTGGGAGAGAGGGCCCTCGGTTGTCTTTGAAGCTGTATGGCAGACATGGGTTGCACTGCATTCTGCTAGTTTCTTGCAGTGATGATTTCATGCATTACATGCATGATTTTCACTGATCCCTCTCCAACTGTACATTCTGTCTGAAGTCTGTGCGTGTGCACTAAAGAGCCCACTCCACAAACTGTATTGTATATATTCTCTCTGCAAGCACGGCCTAAGTATAGAGTAGGTAATGGTTGTTAACAAGCTGAAATAAGCAAGGAGGAAGCCATTATTGGAGAATAATTAAAAAAGAAAACTGTCTTACTTGTAGCTGATAATATCTAACTAGTGATCTATGACCATTTTAGTAAGATCTGAAATAGATAACTGTATTCTCACCTACAGGGACTCACCTTGCAATAGTTCTTTTGACGAATATGTACATGCACATGCAACCACCATCGCTCCAGAGGTTGCCCTGCCCCTTATCTCAATCCCCTCCAGCCCGTTAACCACTGCTGTGCCTCCCATCACTGTAAGCTAGCCCTGTCTTTCCCAGGACTTGGCATATAATCTTTCGTGTAAGACTTCTTTCACTTAGCCTAATGTCTATGACAGTTGTTGGCAAACTTTCTGTATAGGGCCAGATATAAAATATTTCAAGGTTTGCAAGCCATAGACAGTCCCCTGTATTCTTTTCCTTAAGCCTTTGAAAATGCAAAATTCATCCTTAGCCGGAGGGCTGTATAAAAGCAATATGAAAGCCTGGTCTGCATGACTCAGAGGTTGAGTGTCGACCTATGAACCAGCAGGTCACGATTCCTGGTCAGGGCACATGTCCCGGTTGCAGGTTTGATCCCCAGTGTGGGTGCATGAAGCAGCCAATCAATGATCCCCTCTCATCATTGATGTTTCTCTCTCTCCCTCTTCCTTCCTCTCTGAAATTAATATATTTTTTAAAAAAACAATATGAACAATGTTTGAAGTGTACTTAAAAATGTGTATTCTGGTTTTTAGACATTATATTACTGACATTAAATTAATAGTGATCTACTTTTATCTATTTGCTCTACAATTACTGAGAAAGGGGTGAAAAAATCTCCAACCGTAATTATGGATTTGTCTATTTTTCGTTTTAGTTCTGTCAAGTTTGCCATACTCATTTTGAGGTTGTTTATAGTTAGAAGTGATTCACCTTCCTAATGAACTGACCCTTTAACACTGTGAAATGCAACTCTACGCCTGATAATTTTCCTTGTTCTGATGTTTACTTCGCCTGATATTAATAGAACCACTCCAACTTTCTGATTAATGTTTATATGGGAACATTTTTTTAAACCTCTTTGTGTATAACAATTACAGTAAGTTTCCTATAAACAGCATTTAATTGGGTCTTGAATTTTTCAAATAGTCTGACCATGGCTATTAATTTAAGGGTTTATAATAAGAGATTTTCAACATTTATTTATGGCACACATAAACTAATTACAGGCAATCTTTGGGTTACATCGGACTTGATGTTTCATGGTTATGCTGCCATCTCCCATTTATTTATTAAAAAAAAAAAAGTTCCATCATTTCTACGTATGTACATATATGCTTTATGCTTTTTATTATTTATTTACTGTAAGTAAAGGTCAGGAATTGTTATCTTTCTTTTAAATGTTTTTTACTGTTTCACTTCATTACTGCTGTGAATGTGCTCCGGGTGAGTGATATAGGTGCTTACGTAGGTGGGTTCCAACTTACGGCAAAAATCACGTTACATCGAACCGTAGGATCAGATCTCCGACATAACTGAGGACCTACAGTGCTAAAATTTTGCAGTACACCAAAAATACGTTTTTACCAACCTGACCAACAAAGGTATATTTTGATTTACAAATAATAATAATAATAATAGCAATTACTACCCTTTTTGCTCCAAAGTGACTTTTTAAAAAATCAGGTGCCTATACTTGTAAGATTTCTGGTACCAAGAATTAGCCAATCAGACACAACCTTATTATGCTACATGATTAATAAGATGCAACTCTATTGTATGATCTATATATTTATGGTTTAAGGCAGGGCATTCATACCAGAATGCTATTGTGTTGGCTGCTGTCATTTTTTATTGGACAATTTAAGGGAGAAGAGGTAGTCAGATAGTTCATGTCTTAAAAATTCTTGTGGCACACTAGTTGAAAATCGCTGGTTTGAATTATTATATTACTGTAGTTATTGAGTTTAAGTCTACCATCTCATGGGTTACAATAGTTTGTATTTTAAGTCTACCATCTCATGAGTTAGTTTGTATTTGTTCCATCTGTTCTTTGTTCATTTTTCCTCTTCTGTCTTTTCCTAGAGTATATTTTATTTTTCTACTAGAGGCCAGCGATCGGGATCAGCCTGCCACGGGGAGGGACCGAGGGAAGTCAGACCCAGCAGCAAGCTAACCAACAACCAGTTACGTGAGGAATCATGCTCCCTCTCCCCCCCCCCCTCCTGTCTGGGTCCGGGTGTGGGTGAACCAGATTCAGGGCTGTCGGGGCCACAGCAGCAAGGTCTAGGTCAGTGCACAACTGGTCAGCTACCAGCCAATTGTCCAGTCATTCTAGTCCTTCTGTCATAACGGTCACTTTTATATATATAAATTTTATCTCCCTTCTTGGTTTATTAGCTATATTCCTTTGTTCTTATGTGTGTTTTTTTCCAGTGAATTGCTCTAGAATTTACTCTATGTACTTTTATTAATTTATCAAAGGCTAATTCAAGTAATATTATGACATTTCACTTATAATATACACACCTTACAATGGTCTGTTCCCAATGCATCACTCTCATCATTTGAACTATTGATGGCATACATTTTACTTCTATATATGTTGTAAGTTTCACAACACGTTGTTATTGTTTTTGCTTTAAACAGTGCATTATCTTTTAAAGAAATTAAGAAACGTCATTTTAATGAAAATGTCATTTATATCTACCCATGTATTTAGCATTTCTAGAGCTCTTAATTTCTTTGGGTAAATTTAAATTTCCACATTTCTGCTATCAATAGAAGAATTTTCACACTTCTGCTTGAAGAACACCCTTAACATTTTTTGCAGGTAGGGTTGCTGGCAATGTATCCTCTGAGCCTTTGTCTGTCTGAAAGCACTTCCTCTTCATCTACGAAGGATATTTTTGCTGGTCTAGGATTTTTGTCGGTAAGCACTTAAAAAAAATGCATTCTATTTTTTTTTTTAATTTTATTGTACTGTGGCTTGCCTAGAGTTTGATGAGAACTCCAATCATTCCTCTCTGTTCCTTTTCATAAAAGGACCCTTTTCTCCCCAGGCTACTTTAGAGTTTTCTATTCATTACTAGTTTCCCGCAAATTGATTCTGATGTTCCTTTATGTGGCTTTCTTTGCTTATTCTGCTGGGATTGAACTTCTTGAACCCCTGGGTTTATAGTCTGCATCAAATTTGGAAAATTTTCAGCTACTGATGTATCTTCAGATATTTTTCACTATATACTCTCCCTGTGACTCACAATTACACATTAGACTGAAAATACTTCTCTTATTGTCCCAAAGAACATTTTTTTCTCCCAGTCTCTTTCTATGCCTCATTTTAAATAGTTCCTATTGCTACATTGAGTTCCATACTCTTTTTTTTCTGCAAAGTTTAGTCCACTGACTAAATGTTAACCCCATTCAGTGAGTTGAGATATTGCCTCTTATATTCCATTGGTTCTTTCTCCATATATATTTCCACCTCTCACCTCAGATGCTCATGTGCTCCCTTGCGTCTTTAAGCATATAAAGCATATTTATAACTGTTTTAAGATCCTATGTATTTGCTCCATCATGTTTGTCATTTCTGGGTATTTCTTTTGATTGACTCTTTTCCTCATGAGGGGTCACATTTTCTTATGTCTACACATTTTTATTGCTTTTCAGACATAGTAAATTTTATACTCTTTAGTGCTGGATTTTGTTGTATTCCTTTAAAGATTCTTCCCTATTTTTTATTTTTTTTATTTTATGCTTAAAACAATTACAGAGACTACTCCAAAGTTCAAAAACAGAGCACTGACTTGAAGGCAGATCTGGTTTCTAATCCTTCCTCAGTCACTACCTTGGACAAATCTCTTCCTTTAAAAAAATTATTGGGTGGGGTTGGGGGGATCTTTGTAGTCCATTTCAAATCTATTTCTGGCCCTAGTACCTAAATCTTGGCAAGCCCAGTCCTGTAAGAGTAGCCAGAGCTAAAACTTACCTGCAAAGAATCTGTCAGACAGTAACTTCACCCTAATCCTCAGAACCTGACAGAGAGGACGGATTTGCCCGGAGCCCATATACAAGCACACATCTTAAATCTTACCCTTTTTCATTCAGTAGTTTCTCCATTTCTGTAATGTAACACTCATCACAAATGGCAAGGTACTCCATCACCAGCTTCGCATCCTTCTTATATGCCTTACCAATTGCTCCCTTATTGGGTTCAAACTGAACAACGTTAACTGTTTTGTATGAAGTAGTCAAGGAATCAAAAATTGTACAACTACCTCAGTATTTTGGAAAATGATCTTGAGAATCACAAAATCATTCAAAGTAAGTAAACCACATCAGTAGAGTTTTTTTCAAAGTTACATGCTATCTAATCAGCAATAGAAGCTGATATATAGCATGGTAACTTCTGATAGTAATTTATTCATTTCTAAAACATCCCAACACCATTGGGCTAGCCCTAAGATCAGCTCACAATTTCTACTGTGCTGGTTAACAGAATAAGGAAGCTCAATTATTGTTTTATCTATCGTAAAATGACATCCATCTTTTGTTAGAAAATGTATTCACCAGGTGCTCTTTATGCGAAGAGTATGTAGGTGGGTGCAGGTGTGGAGAAATGTACTTTGGAAGTGGCTGAAATGCCCTGAAAGATATTTAGAGCATTTTTCTGAAAATACTTCTTTTAAGAACCAAACACTGCCGAAACCAGTTTGGCTCAGTGGACAGAGCGTCGGTCTGCGGACTGAAGGGTCTCAGGTTCGATTCCGGTCAAGGGCATGTACATTGGTTGTGGGCACATCCCCAGTGGGGGGTGTGTAGGAGGCAGCTGGTTGATGTTTCTCTCTCATTGATGTTTCTAACTTTCTATCCCTCTCCCTTCCTCTCTGTAAAAAAATCAATAAAATACATTAAAAAAAATATTTAAAAAAATTAAAAAAAAAAAAGAACCAAACACTGAGTGGGCACATGTCAGATTATACGTGGCGAGAATAGGAACGGAGCAGTATTGGGTGAAATAATAGGTTTAAGGAAGTATTACCCCAACATCAAACACCTCAGTTTATCCACAGGAACAAGGCACAGAGCTGGATTGTCTGCTTCCAAGATGTTCACACGTTAGTCCTGAGCTGAGAGTACCGGTAACTAGAAAGGATATGGGCTCTCTCAGTGGCTTCTCTGCTACAAGTGGGACTTTGGTGGCTCGCGCATGACAGGAAAGGTCATAACAGGACCGATCAGCACATCCGACTATCTCAATCCAACCCTAAGAAGACAGGATGGGTAAAAACATTTATTCCTTACGTTAGGTTCGTTCACAAACCCATGCAGCTTATAACTAACTCTTTCACATACTCAAGGATGACTCAATTATAGAATTTCCACTCCTAACTTGTATAAACGTATGAAATGGGGATTGTCTTACACACCAGGCGGCTAACAATCCTATCAAACATAAATCACACATGTACACAAAGTAAATCTGTTACTTTCTGGACAGATTTACTTTGCCATGCTATGAATGTGGGCTAAACTAACAAATTCTAGGGCTTAATAGTGGCAATAAAATGTGAACCTAGGGAAAAAAACAGGCTTGTTTCAAATCTGTGAGCAGGATTCAAAATAAATGTGGTAGAAACTCCTCCGCTCTTTGAAGGAAGTGTCTATAGCTCTCACCACTCGGCTTCATACGGCTGCTTTCCACCCACCAGAAGAACATTCAAGTAAGAGCAGGTAATGTTTAGGCCACAGACTAAAGCTTAATAACAGCATGGGTACCAGGTTCTGTTTCTTGTTAAAACCTAAGACACTTTTCAAAAGCACAATCTAAATTGTTTTCAAAGACCCTGAAGAACCTGTTATTTAAACAAGAACAAAAGAGGTCAGAGGCTTATTTTAGTTGAGTATCTAGTTAGTCCTCATGAATATTTATTTTTTGCCTTTGATTTGAAGAGTTTGAGGAAAGTCAACCATCATGAGCTTTCCAAGTGCATGAAATAAAAAGAGCAAATATAAAACTCATTTAAGCTCAGAAACCTCAACACAAAACAAGCCAGGAATTAAAGAACAAAACCTGAAAACATGTGACATGATAGTCACTAACACGTCAACTTAAATGTACATGCTAACTGTATAAACTTGGTGGTTATCATTTACCAAAGATGCAAATTAACCTATTTATGTACTAAGAAGTAAAATTACAAAATTATGCCTGACAATGGTAAGCAACTTTAGGACAGTGGTTGCTGCTGAGAAGGAAGAAGAGAAGATGGAGCAGGAGCAGTATCAGTAACTATTTTTTAGTTAAGAACTAAACTAAGGGCACAGAAAGAAAGTATTAGCGTTTCAGTGGCGTTCTCTCCTCTCCTAGATTCTGTTACCTGGGAGCTTCTGGTTTTGCTTGTCCTGTCTTCCAATGACCTTACACAAAACACTGTAGCCTGATCTCAATTCTAGGCCAACATCATTTTCTTAAATTTTTAAAAAAATTTTTTTTTAATTTAGGAATAATTTACAGATAATATATTCGTTTCACTCATACAATGTAACGATTTACTATTTATATATTGCAAAATGATCAGCATTTTGCAATCTATATATATAAAAGCCTAAGTGACCATTCAACTGTTAGCTATGATGCTCACTGACTACCAGGGGGCAGACACTCAACCCACAGGCATGGAAACATGGAACAGTCTGATGAATATCAGAGGAAAGCGGGGAGGAGGGAGAGCAGGAAGAGATTAACCAAAGATCTTATATGCATACTAGAGGCCCGGTGCACAGATTTGTGCACTGGCGGGGTCCTTCGGCCTGGCCTGCAGGGATTGAGCCAAAACCAGCTCTCCGACATCCCCGAGGGATCCCAGATTGCAAGAGGGTGCAGGCAAGCTGAGGGACCCTACCGAATTCATGCACTGGGCCTCTCGTATATATAATAAGTCTAATTAACATTCATCACCATTAATAGTTACAGAATTTTTTTCTTGTGATGAGAACATTTGAAATCTACTCTCTTAACAAATTTCAAGTATGCACTACAGTATTATGAATTGTAGTCACCACGCTGTCCTTGGGGCAATTCACTCCACTATTGGGCCCACATTTACTGATCCCCAATCCCTACAGGCATGGCCACAGCACTCAGAAGAGGATGAGCAGGAATGTAGAGGATTTACTAAAGCCACATAGCACAATGGTTGAGTGTGGGGCGGAGTCAAACAGCCTGGTTCTTGTCCCAGTTGCACCACTCACTAGCTACAGAGTGGAGCAAACTAATTAACTTCTCAGCACTTCAGTTCCCTCAAATTATTGTGAGGATTGCATAAGATAACAGGTGAAGCCCTTAGAATGTCATACAGCTCTTAACAATCATAAATGTTGAATGAATAAACAAATACTAAATAAGATGAAATCCAGGCCTGAAAAAGAGACAGCAAGATTCTGCGTCTGGTTTAACTTGAACTCAGAGTCAAAGCAGACTCAGAAAGGGAACTGGTATGGAACAAAGAGAAAAGGCTCACAGGGCTGAGAATGGCTTTTACATTTTTAAAGGGTTGTTAAAAAAAACAAACACCCACCACCACCACCAAAAAAGATCGGCAACAGAAATTGTAAAAGCCAAAAAGATTTACTACAGAAAATGTCTAATTTAAAAAGAAACATGAAAAGCTTTGGGGGAGAGGCATACAAAAGGCATATTTCACTTTCTGACATAAAGCACACAAAAGGCGATTTTGATATCCATGCTTCTAAGGTAACAATGTGAAAATCACATACTAAAAACCACCTCACGCTACTTACATAGGACGTTTTGGATTCAGCGTCCCAACAGTCACAGGCATAATGGGCCATCTCGTTCTCCATGTGCTGCCGGAAGCGGAGTTTATCTGGAGATACTCCAACCTTCGTGAGGTAGAGGTAGATGCGGCCAATGAAATAGCCTAATACTGAGTTGTTAATCACACCCTAAAATAAATGAATAAACAAGTAAGTAAATAACTATGCAAGCAAGCATGGAAGATAGAAACAAACACATGTCAGCACTTTGGAAGGCCAAGAACCATCTTCTATTGAGCTGTTCATGGTCTACTGAAAATATTTGAAATACAAGGTAAGCTAATTTATCTAGCTTTCAGAATCATCTCAAAACCCAGTAAGAGGCTATTTTTAAAGGGGTTAATGTCAAGTTATCAAACTGATAATAATGGGGGTTATTCACAATCTTTCTACCATACTCACTGAGTCAACAAAAATTCAACCTAATACCTATACCTTCTAGATCTACAATGCTAAAAATGACATTCACAATAATGCCCTAGGAATGGCAAATACATTCCTTCTGAATTAACAAGAGTAACAGGACATGTTGAGGGGATTTTAATGTATTCTCAGCCACTGAATAAATCTGTGAGCCCGTATGGCATATGTAGTCTCACCATTTTAGTACTGGAAGGGTCTTAGAAACCATCTGGCCCCATTTCCTACCCACTGAAGGGCTCTTCTCAGCAAAGTGGCCAGCTAGTTACCACCCAGCTTCTACTTGAATATTTTCAGAGGCAGGAACCTTATTGTTCCCTGGGGCAATTCACTCCACTATCGGGAAGCCATTACTGTTAGAAAAGTTCTCACTCACAAATTTCTCTAAGCAAATAATTACAGAAATTCTATTATGTGTAAGACTCTCCCAATTGCTATGGGTAACAGAGAAGAGTTTAAAACCCAGAGGGCTTGCTCTCTGTGGGTCAATATGCCTCCCCGAAAGTAGCACATATTGCTAGAAGTCGGACTGATAAGGCACACAGTTCAACCCAGGATCTCTTTTCCATGGGGTCTCCTAAACATTGGTTTTCATGTTAGCCCAGTGGCCCACAAATGCTCATGTTTGGGTAATTTTCTCCCACTGTAATAACAGTGTATAATCAGACTGTATAAAAACAATAAGCTGACTGCTAAAATAAAATGCTTTGCCATCCAGTACACAGAATTTGCTAAGTGCTACAAAGCCTGAGAAGATATAATGCAAATTAAGTTACCTATGGAATCTTACCTGCTCAACAGCATCCCCGAGGCGCATTTTCCGAGCAGACTGTCCGCTGACTTGGGCTTTTGCCGAATACAAGTTAAGATGGAGGTCTGCCACACTCTGGAACTTGGGATGGTTTTTCTCGCTGGGGTCTACAAAGTGCTCGATTTCTGCCATTGTGAACTCTCTGAAAGAAAAACATAAGGGGCAAAAGTTGCATGCTTAACTATAAACAACAAACAAGGCCCTTGTTCTCAACTTAATTCTACAATGATGTGCCCTCACACTGCAGGAAATCTCACCACTAAACCGGAAATTGTTTCTTAATGGGATAGCAAGAGAAAAAGTTCGATTAGTTTTGTCTAGGTGGTTGTTAATTTTAATTACACTCATGAAAACTTTACTACTCAGTATTTTAAATAAACAAACACAATGCAACTTCTCTCAGACATTAATTCCTTCTGTGTAGTGACAAAGATGCTTTACTTCACCAAGTCTTAGTCAGGCCCTGGACCTTCTTCGAGGCCCATCAGTGCAGTTCATTGTAAAATCCAGTTTTAGCAATAATCCTGCTGAAATAGTTCAATCAGAACCACTCCCGCTAGCTATCTGGTCATCCTCCTCCTCCACGAAGCCCCAGGTAACGTCTGATGCCCTGGCCTGTCTTCAGCAAGAGTCCTATCAGGGCAGTTTAGCCAGAATCCCCTTATTCCTACTGTTCTCCTACTGTTCCCTCTTAGTAATCCCCATCTCAATTAGACCTGCTTTCTGATGTAGCTAAACTTTTTCCAGCCCAGTGAAGTATCTCAACTTCTCTTTCAGGTAACTGTCAGCAACGCAGCAGTAAATATCAACATGAAAACTGTTATTGTAGATCACCCAGGGAGAACAAAGGGTGAAATATTTAACTGCAGCAGTGTTTGACTGTATTCTGCACAGTGAGAAAACCTGAAGTCATTTTCAAGTTCCACCATATCTTACTTCTTTTCAGTCAGGTCAAGTTTCTAAACTTTCTAAATCTTTGTTTTTCAGTTAATGAAAAGAAAATAGGATTCTACTGAGTCTCCTATCTACCTACTCCAGGACTTCTGTGAGGAGCAACTGAGACGAGACACTTGGTTAAAGTTTTAAATCTTTCCACCTGGCTATAAACCAAGTGGTGTTCCTGAGCTGAGGCAAGGAACACCACTCCACGGAGGCAAGTCGTAGCTAGGGAGAGGAAGCCGGGCATTGCTATGTGATATCATTACCTGGTGCCCAGAGACACCTTTTGCGGGCTGGGCTGAGCTGTGGGCCACATTTTGTGCCATGGGGTCTTGGAAGCATTGACTGCGATTTGGTGGGCTGTCACTCTGGGGTGGTGGCAGGGCCTGTGTCCCACTTGGGGGGAAGCCGATTGTTGCTTTGTTGGTTACTGTTTCTTTGTAAATGGCCAGTGTGTTTCTTGGCAGCTCCTGCATTGAGCGTCTACCCTCTGGTGGTCAGTGCATGTCATAGAGATTGATGGGATGGTCAGAGGGATACTTAGCATATTAGCCTTTTATATAGAGACACTAGTGGTCCCATGCACTAAATTTGTGCATGGGGGGTAAGGGGGGAGTTCCTTCAGCCCGGCCTGCACCTCTCCAATCTGGAACCCCTCGGGGATGTCTGACTGCCGGTTTAGGCCCGATCCCTAAACTGGCAGTCAGACATCCCTCTCGGGCCTAAACCGGCAGTCAGACATCCCTCTCACAATCTCACTGCTGGCCCCTAACCACTTCTGCTTGCCAGTCTGATTGCCCCTAACCACTTCTGCTTGCCAGCCTGATTACCCCCTAATTGCTCCCCTGCAGGCCTGATTGACACTTATTTGCTCCCCTGCTGGCCTGATTCACCAGGGGTCGGGGGACATATCCCCTGTGGATAATATTGGAAGACTGCTGTATTCAGAATTGAGCCCTGTTCTATACTGAGGTCTTTCTTTCCCTATTGCAAGAGTCCTGAATAAAATCTAGTTTTTACCACTTTAATTACTATTTGTTTTTTTCTTTGACACTAGATGCAACCACAAAAGATTATTACTTTTAATGAAAAATAATTTTTAAACAACAGATCAATAATTTTCAAAACTAGGAAAATTTAAGCAAAAACCGGACACAGAAAGAAGTAAAATACGGAGCTGACTTCCAAATAGAATAGTTTTCCTTAAAGCATTAGCAAGTCTGGTATTTACAAGCTCCGGATATTTACTTTTCAAATAATGAGAAATCAATAGTGAATTTAAATTGTTCTCTAGCTTTAAGAGTAGTTTGATTTCTTCTTTTTTATTGATCTGAATAAATAAATGACTGACAATGGCACCATATAGCTGGTTTCTTTGGAGTAATAGCTTCTTCAATAGTGTTATTCAAGGCAGATGACATAAGGATTGCGTTGAACAATCTAACATCAAGCTAACTGCTTCATGACAAAATAAATATGCACATAGTAATGATTTTCCAGAGAGATTCCTCTGAATGCCAATTTAGTAACTACTGGAGGGAAAAGTGTTTTTTTTTAATATAATGGTATCTCTTAGTCATGCAGCACCTATGTCTAGATTATCTTTCAACAATTATGAAATATCGTCTGTGTGCACAGAAATATAAGAGAGAGAAGAACAGTGTCTGACTTCATAGAGCTTAGAACTGGGCTGAGAAACAACATCTAAAATGCAGGGCAGATCGAAATAAGGGCCTCGCCCAGATTCCCAAAACAATCTGCTGCCAAAGTCTTTGCATCTGTGCTGTCAAATCATCCCACTCACAAACGGGAGGCAGAAATCAACACTTAATGCCGATTTTACCAGCTGCCTCATGTCTGAGTTCGGAGGATGTACCTGGGGCCATGGAAACTGGAATACACACAGGTCCAAACTGGAGTCACTGTTCCTCTGTGCAGGCTCTTTCCTCCAGGAAGTCTCCCCTTCTAGATCCTAAGGCTAAGGGCTTATAGGCCTGGAGATAAGTGTGGTCAGAACACAGGCCGTTTCCTCAGAGGGAGTCGGGGGGCTAATGAGAGCAGGCAGATGGCAGGGTGCTTTGATGTAGAGTCTGTGGCTGGGATATGCTGTGACTGAAGTCTATAATTACAGCAAGGAAGAAAAGAGCGGAAATGGGTGGGGCAGTGGGACTGCAGAGAGCCTAAGTTGGGTTGACCTACCTACCCTATTTTTTAGACAGAATTTTTTTAAAAATATATATTTTTTATTGATTTTTTTACAGAGAGTAAGAGGGAGGAATAGAGAGTTAGAAACATCTATGAGAGGGAAACATCGATCAGCTGCCTCTTGCACACCCCCTACTGGGGATGTGCCCGCAACCAATGTACATGCCCTTGACTGGAATCGAACCTGGGACCTTTCAGTCCACAGGCTGACGCTCTATCCACTGAGCCAAACCGGTTTCAGCTATTTTTTAGACAGAATTTATTTACCCTAAGATAGTGGTCGGCAAACCGTGGCTTGCAGCCAACCACTGGACTAGACAAAATGCTACCGTGTAGTTGGAAGCTGTGAGGATTAGGAAATTGTGGCATATTGTGTGCACAGAGGTAAAGGGTAGTATATGACAGTGGCCGGCAAACTCATTAGTCAACAGAGCGGCAAACCGCAGCTCTCGAGCCTCATGTTGCTAGCAAGCCGCAGTTTGCTGACCACTGCCCTAAGAGATGACATCAGTGAGAAAATACATAAAAATCACCAAAAGCTTAAGTCATAAACAGATAAGTCATACTAAGTTTCCAAAAGAAAATGTAACTAAATAGTGCCCGCACGCCTTCCCACACATTCCTGGACACGTCTGACAAAGGGAGGGCATTGGAATAGAGCCTCTAAACAAGAGCGGATGTCTGAACAAGAGCGGACAGTAGTCACCTTGCCAGCTGGCCTGTCAGATAGGCCCCCCAAATATCTAGAAGAACACAGCTGGTTACTGAAACACTTCTAACCCCACAATGCCGTCCTGGAATGACCTTTCTGTCACAACCACCACCCCATCCCTACCTTACCCTACTCTTATTTGCATCACCACCGCTAGAAAATGCTTTGGGTTAGATAATCAATGTCTTGCCATCCTCAAACCACATGATGTCCCAGCCAGTGTGGCTCAGTAGTTGAGAGTTGACCTATGAACCAGCAGGTCACGGTTCAATTCCTGGTCAGGTTACATGCCCAGGTTTCGGGCTCAATCCCCAGTAGGATTGTACCTCTATGTATTTTACTTTTCATGGCCCCAGGAGGGGATGTGCAGGAGGCAGTCAATCAACAATTTGCTCTCATCACTGATGTTTCTATCCTTTTCTCCCACTCCCTTCCTGTCTCTAAAATCAATTAAAAAAAATTTTTTTTAATCTTTTAAAAAATCACAAGCACATGATGAACAAAAGGAAAAGTCATTTTGGAGCAGGGAAGACACTTAGGCTCTTCACCCTCCCCACCCTTCCCTTCAAGTTCACTTTCGTTACTCACAGCTGCCAGTCATCCCAGAGATTACATCTGGAGATACAAATGTAAAACATGCTTTTTTGTAGCATAAAAATAATTACATAATCATGAAAGAATGAGACCGAATAGCAAGTTTTCATGTCCAATTCAGTGCCAAGATCACTTACTAATTTTACCAGAAGAACAATGTTGGCAGTACCTGACTCTGATCAGTCCAGACCGAGGGGAGATCTCGTTTCTAAAAGAATTTCCAATCTGGGCAGCAGCAAACGGCAACTTTCCTTGGTTGAATTCCAAAAGTCGTTTGAAATTCAAGAAAATCCCCTGTGCAGTTTCTGGTCTCAAGTACCTGTACATTAAAAATCAATCAGTCGGTTATAAAGAAATTAAGTTTTCCTTTCCCAACAAATCTGAAATTCTATATGCAAATCCTAAAAGTCCTAAGTGTACTATTTGCACAGAAAGCTGTACGAGCCCTATAACAAAGTTTTAGAAATAGTTATTTCCTCGGTAGCAAACGTTACCAAGCAAGTATGAGAGAATGCATTAGGTAACTTGTATGGCAATACTCTGATAGAAATGGCATTTTATTTAACTACTCCAGTGAATCAAATACCACCTCTCTCACCGTTTCCCTAAAACACCTGCCATTCTTCCTGGCTAACCATTACATGGAGGCAGATGGCAGTTCCAGATCCTTCTGAACACCAGACCCGTGCATCAGTGTACCCACATGTGAAAGCGTCACCGTGGGCTACCCTTCCACACGAGCGCTCACTCATCACAGCATCACGCGGAGCCAGGGAACTTTCGAGGTTTCTCATGTCATGTTCTTCTTCGTGGTGCTTCAGATTTTCAGCCAGAGGCTTCTAATATTTCTCCATATGCTAAAGATAGAGCCAAGCAAATATCCCCGGTCCCTCTTCTGTGCAAAACAACTCAGAAAGCGTTCTCAACAGCCTACTTCACAATACGTATTTTATGGAAACAACTCTACAATGAAGACAGAAACAATAAAATCCTACCCTCATCTCTCTCACACACCAAACACCTTTGATTTTTGTCCTCCTTTGCACATTTCACCCAAACAGAAGTACAGCTACAGTTATATGCAGGTTTTTAAGTAGGATGTTAAAAAATTATGCATTCTTTCATTTATTTTATACTTCTCCAGTTTCTAAATAACTGAAAACTTCTCATATTCAACAGCTACAGAGTATTCTACCGAAATGTTCTACTTTGTGTCATTTATTTCACCATCCCCAAATTATAGGATAAGTAGGTTAGCTGTACTTTTAATTTATACACCCTTGACAAGTATCACTTCCTTTCCTTTTGAGTTACTTTTTAGATAAATTCCTAGGAGTGGGAAGACAGACCAGAGGATATGGCCCGTTTTATGACTCTGGGTATGTATTGCCAAAATGAAAGGCTTACCTCGTGGCCTCTCTCCACAAATATCTCAAGTCAGCCCTGTGTCTCAGTAAAGTAACTCTAGTAACATTCTGTCTCAATTAATTTTTATCACTCTTTAGTTTCTACTCTAGGAAACATGATCTATTTAACTTCATCTTGCAAAAACCTACCCTTCTCTTGCCCTTTAAAATGAGACCATTAAATAGATAGATAAAATAAATGAAATATGATAAAATGAGACCATAAGGCCGGGACCGGTTTGGCTCAGTGGATAGAGCCTCGGCCTGCGGACTGAAAGGTCCCGGGTTCGATTCCGAGCAAGGGCATGTTCCTTGGTTTCGGGCACATCCCCGGTGGAGGGTGTGCAAGAGGCAGCTGATCTATGATTCTCTCATCGATGTTTCTAACTCTCTATCCCTCTCTCTTCCTCTCTGTGAAAAATCAATAAAATATATATATATTTTTTTTAAAAATGAGATCATAAGGAAAATATCTGGAGCTATAAGATGGAAATGGGCAAGGAATCTGAAAATACAGAGCCAAATCTCTGGGTAATACTATAAATAGTCCAGGTTTTCTCTGGTCTGTGAAAATCAAGTCTTTCAAATCAAAGCTAAACTGTGCTGTCCGATGTAATGTAAATATTTAAATTTACATTAATTAAAATTGAATAAATCTTAAAATTTCTTTCCTCAGAAGCACTAGCCCAGTTAAGTGCCCATCAGCCCCACATGACCACCACACTGGACAGCACAGACTACAAACATTCCCCTCCCTGCAGGCCGTCTGCTGGACAGCGCTCATCTGGACCGAATGGCTTCTCCTCTCCTTCAGCAGCAAGTTCCGTGACTTTCAAATCACTCTTCAACTGTCTTTCCTGTATATGCAGTATAACTAAAAGGAATGATGATCATACCTTTTGTTTATTTTCTAGGCCAAAAACATCAACATATATACTAAAAATCTAGAAGAAATAAAATGTGTCTGTCATAATTTTTCCTTAATATTGTACTTTTTATACATCACTTTCCATCATTTCCCCCTCATGGCTAATATTGATATTTACCTTTTAGGACAAGCAATGTTAATAACTTTGACACATAAACAACAAATGATACATACCCAGGCATGTTTCCTCCAGGCCCAATGTAGGTTTTGAACATTAAGTTAAAAGCTACTGGAGGGGAGAGATCATTTCCAGTAATGGGGGATTTTACATTATAGTTCACAAAAAGATCCCCAAGCTCTTGCTGTCCATAGTTATCAAGCTAAAAAACATGGGGGGGGAAAAATAGTATAAAAGACTGAGAAAAAAAACAAGGCATAAGATAAAATATTACGTATTAAACCCCATCCACCGTTAAAACTCATCCAAAATAACCTGCAGATATCCACATAAAACCATAGCCAGTTTACACAGATTTCATTTACCAACAGGAAAATGAAGTATCTTTCTGGGAAGGATCTAAAACTTAACATTCATCAGAGGTTCATTTTTTTTGGGTCAGCAAAAATGGACAGAGAGGAGAAATAAGAGAATGAAATCTGGCTGCTGAAGCCACGTAACAGGAATAGAGCTTTTCCTACCACAAAGGGAAGCTAATGCCTTTTAAAGAACCTGCCATGCTTTGCAAAGCTGAAAAGGAGTCAGAGGCACTAAAATGTGCTCAGGCAAAGGATGGGCCTTCAGGGCCATGTCTAAGCACTTCCCACGGGTCCCCAACTTCTCACTGAAAGTTACACTGGCAGCTGTATATACAGCTGACATGACAAATCAGAAAACAGGCTGCTCTCCTAGAACGTGGATCTGGGAAGAAACAGGAAGTCAGTGCTCAAACTATAAAATATGACTTAACAAATCAACTAATTACTTCCTGCGTCTGTTAAGTTACTTGGGAATAAATGAAACTGTTATGATCAAAGACATACACACAAAACCTTGGTAACTCTAGCATTCAGAATAGGAAACAGTAATTTAAGGGTAATTAGACATGCGTTTCATATCTTTTTCCTAATAATAATAAGAATAATAAAGTTCATGCCTTTGAGGGGGAAAAAGGAAATAAGAAATAAATGTGTAGCTATAACAGTGTCAGAATAGCCGAAACCGGTTTGGCTCAGAGGTAGAGCGTCGGTCTGCGGACTGAAAGGTCCCGAGTTCGATTCCGGTCAAGGGCATGGACATTGGTTGCGGGCAAATCCCCGGTGAGGGGAGTGCAAGAGGCAGCTGGTCGATGTTTCTCTCTCATCGACGTTTCTAGCTCTCTATCTCTCTCCCTTTCTCTCTGTAAAACATCAATAAAATATATTTTTAAAAAAACAAAACAAAAAAAAATAGTGTCAGAATACAAGAATTGACAATGAGCATCAAGCAAGGAATAAGATATACTTCATGAGAACCTAAAATAAATGGCTAGATTAAGAAGATTTTCCATTTAAATGACGGAGAAAATTTCTCCGCTAATGTTGGAAAGCTAGATAGCACAGAGAAAAATTAGCTTGTTACAAAACAGATAGGGCAACAGTGAGGAAATACCCAGTAAACTCTCATGAGAAAAGAGGAAAGGGTTATGTTCTCAAGTGATCTGTGACCCACACAAAGGTAACATCTACTTCTGCTATGGAAGGTATTCCCACAGTTGGGAAAAGTCAGAATAGATTACTTCTATGGTCTCTTCTGTCTTCCCTAAAATCAGTCAGTTTGGCTCAGTGGATAGAGCGTTGGCCTGCGGACTCAAGGGTCCCAGGTTCAATTCCGGTCAAGGGCATGTACCTTGGTCTCGGGCACATCCCCAGTAGGGGGTATGCAGGAGGCAGCTGAACGATGTTTCTCTCTCATCCATGTTTCTATCCCTCTTCCTTCCTCTCTGCAAAAATCAATAAAATATCTATATATTTTTTAAAAATCGGTCAGCTTAAATAGAAATTTTAAAACTGTATTGGAGGCCGACCCATCAGATCCTAAGAATGATATAATAGGGCAATCAGAAGCAGATCAAGTGGCTGACAAGAGCATTCTCACAAAAATATCTACCCCCAAATCGCCACATCTACACTGAACCCTGCTCGTCATTCAGCCCTCCTCTGGTTTTTGCCATTAAACGGAGAAAACGGGTTTCAAGGAGAGAGAATAAATTTTATGCCTATTTAATCAAACTTGCTGGTTTTGGCTAAAATAAAGGGTTAGCCAAAAAAGTAGAGAGAAGAAAATAAAAATGTAATTGGAGATGCTATGAGAGAGACAGGTAAAGTTGGCTTGATGACCACCTCGGCCAGGGTCAGCACCAAGTGGAGTTCGACAGTCATCAAATGGCGGGAGAAAGACAGCACCTATCTGAGGTGCTGTGACAGCGTCTCTCAAGAACTCACCTGAGCCAAGACACTCTCCATCTCTGATTTCTTCTCGGCAGAGCACTTCTTATCAGACATCAATTTCTGTAAATGAGCTATAAGACATGTTGATACATGTCAATTTCAGCCAATGAGGAAAGGGGACAGTGTATTTTTTTCTTCTATTTTTGGGGACAGTGTATTTTTGGGTTTCAATGTTGGATAGGTAAAAAGAATGTATCCAAGAATAATGGTCCTAATTGATATGAACCCCTTGGTTGATTAACAGGGAGTCATGATACTGGCTTGACCCTTTTTGCTGACTTAGAGAATTTCTAATTATCTGTATACATTTTTTTAAAGTAAGGGGTTTTATCTGTATACTTAAGATCCATGTACTTTTTAGCCTTTGTATATTATGCACCCCCCAAAATTTTAATAGAAAAACATTGAGGAAGGTTTCATCTAAACCCTTTGTTTTGATCAATCCTACCTGAGATGAAGAACCATACCTTTTAATAGATGGTCAGCACGAAAACACTCTCCATTTTTCACATCTTTCACCATGAAGTCCGCAAATTTGTCCACATGGCCAGAAGTCCTAAAGTAACAAATGCCAAGCCAGTTTGTTATTTTCATACAAATTAACACATAGCTTTTACCTCATAAGACAATCTCCCTTCTATATGCTTATCCATAGTGTGTATGTGTGAATCTGAAAGATGGAAGCTCCTACATCTATAGTAATGCATCCATGTAGATGATAATGTATGCCAGAGAAAATTCTTCCTTCCGGTAGGAAGAAAAACATCACCTAGGTTACACTTTTTCACAAAGTCTGTGCTACTTCGCAGAATCAATTAACTCACACCTATCCTATTATTAGTTGTAATACAAGCAAAGGCCAAACCATGGCAAACGTGGCTAGCTAAGAACTCTTATCTCATCATGTATAATAAAAGCGTAGTATGCAAATTGTCCCTCAACCTGGAGTTCATCTGGGAGTCTGACCAGGGGGCGGGGCCAGCCAGGGAAGGGAGGGAGTACCTGGCCAGCAGCAGGCAGCCACTAGGGACCCTACCAATGCATGAATTTTGTGCATTGTGCCTCTAATTATAGATAATGCACCTTGGTTCTCTGCCCCTGAAACCTGCATGGACACAGTATTATCTCTACACAGTTCCCATTAGTGGAGCAAGTAGCTCAAGAACAGGTTCTCTTGATCTTTTAGATTAGGGGTGTCGAACTCAATCAGAGAAGGGGCCAAAATCTAAAATCCAGCCTAAATCAAGGGCCGAATGGTTTACTGAACAGTCATAAACTGACAATGTCATAAACTGACAGCGGAGTGCAGTGATGACAGCGCGGTGCAGGCCACATTGCAAGGCCTGGCGGGCTGGATTTGGCCCGCGGGCCTTGTGTTTGACACATGTGTTTTAGATCCATCATCTAGTGTTAACTGGCTGAAATTATTAAGAGAAAGCAGAGGTTAGAAATGGAGAGGAGGGGTGTCAATGGGGAAATAAGGGGACATCTGTAATCTTTCAATAATAAAGATAAATTAAAAAAATAAAAAGAGAAAGACTAAGGGATGCAAACAGCAGAAATTAACTCTTTATCAGGCAACATTAAATGAAGTGATATACAAAATGACAAGAATTCCTCTTTCAGTTTTATATTCAAACAATCCTGCTCTGCTTTCAACAATACTGGTAGGAATAATCTAAATGTCTGCATTGAAACTTCAATACAAATAGCAGTTTTTGATTAAAAATGTATTTACACCTTTGTCCAGAATTTCTAAGAATTTATACTAAGGAAATAATCAGGAAATATGTTTAATGCAATAAAAAATTAGAAACTACTTAATTGCCTACAATGTGGACTAGCTAAATAAAGCACGGCACACCCATAAAACAGGATACTATGCTGTTATTAAAAATGATTTAGAGCCGGGACCGGTTTGGCTCAATGGATAGGGCGTCGGCTTGGGGACTGAAAGGTCCCGGGTTCGATTCCGGTCAAGGGCATGTACCTTGGTTGCAGGCATATCCCCAGTAGGGGGTGTGCAAGAGGCAACTGATCGATGACTCTCTCTCATCGATGTTTCTAACTCTCTATCTCTCTCCCTTCCTCTCTGTACAAAATCAATAAAATATATATTTTTTTAAAAAGTGATTTAGAAAACTAAGGACAGAAGTCAATGTTCACCTATGTTACATAAAAGCAGCAGTGTGCTACCAACATGGATACACATAGAGACTTAAGAGAAAAAAGACAGGAAGGATAACTACAGTGACCTTAGCATGACTATCTGTGAATAGCAGGTGAATACTTCCTAGGTTTTTCCCCCTAGATTTTTATAACGAACATGGGTAGCTTTTTATAATCAGAAAAAGTTCTTAAATGTGCATATTAAAGAATCACAGCCCTCAAACTATAAATCTTACTTTAAAACTGGCTCCGGGGTGAGCATGGTGCAGTCAATTTCTAGGATCTGCTCCTCTTGGATAAAGTGCTGTCTCCAGGTCTGAATAATGTTGTTCTTCAAAGCACAGCCAACGGGCCCAAAGTCGTACAGGCCACTGACACCTGCAAAAAGGGAACAAGGGAAACATGCACGTGACCCTGTCACGCTGAACAAGTAAAGGCAAGGAGACATGGGACACGGATACCTGTGAGACTTCATATTCTCCCTAGAAATATGTTCAAGTCAACATTCGAATCCCTCAGTACTAAGGGCCTTCCCTCCACTAGCTGACAGAGGTAAAATTAAAAAGCTCCTACTCGTTTACTTTTGCCATATTAAGAATTTCAAGTAGAATTAGCAAAAAAAAAAAAAAAGAAAGCAAAAGAAGTTTGTCCACGTACAAGAACAGAATGAGAAAAAAAAATTTTTTCTGCTACAGAAATTAGACAATAAGTTCTTGTTTCAAGTGATAATAATAATTTTAGCACCCAATTCTCTCATTTATTCTTGGGAATTTGAGCCACTATATTAACCTCACGAAGTTAAACATTGAGAGATCTGTTTAGCCAAACTTGAACCGAGTCTTCAAGAATAAGTAGGGCAGAGGGAAATAAAAACGGATTTCACATCAAATGGTTGACGCTAAACAAACAAAAGAAAAATATCCATCCTTTGCTTTCGGTGACCTCAGACAAGGAGGTGTCCATTGGAAGCCAGTTTTTACTTAAGAATAATATTAAAGCCACGAACAGCACACCTGTTCTTTCCATCACTAACCCCCTACCTCCATAAATAGCGAAAGCTTGATCGTAGAAAAACCTCCTCTTCAGGGTATCTTCCATCTTTGCTCTGTCTACAATGTCATCTTTGGGCTGTAATGCCAGCTCCTACACGGGTTTTTAATGGAGAACATGATTAGAGAGAAGGATGCGTAGTAACATGAATTTACACATGTGAATTTAGTTTACTCCTCAGCAAAACTCAATATAAAATTTCTCAGACAAGATTTTGATATCCTTAAAAAATAAGAGACCTTGGGGTTTCCCCCCTATCTGAGTTACAGAAAAGATATCTTTACTTAATTATTTAGGAAAAATATGTGATCATTTCCAAGATTACAAGACTAGGCTTACTTAGGTGCAGATACAGATAATATCTAAATTTGTAGTGGGTCACAGTAGCAAAATAATGACTTCAAACACCACACTACTTCTGTTTGGTGGTGGGAGATTTATCATTTGAAAGATTTGGGAGCAGGTATCAGATGGAGAGACCCTTTCCTTAAAAGAAAAAACAGAAATGTCAACACAAAACCATTCTTCCCAGGCATGGGAGGTCCCCTGAGGAAGAGAAGCACTGTGCCTCCCATAGAGATTCATCGGGCATGTTGAGTCTAGAATATGGGCGGAGGGGTAGGTCAGGGGTCAGAGGGCTTCAAAGAGAAGGTGAGATTTTGAGTTGCACCCTGAAAAAAATGAGGCGGGGTAGAAGAGGAGAGGAAGGCATCCGGATAAATAGAGATAAAGCAAATGAGACTTGCTATGAGAGTTTTCTATGTCTTTCCCACCCACAGAGATGAAATAAAGATGGATGATCCTATACCTGCGTACGTTCCTGTTTTAGAGTCTCACGGCTCACCTTTGCTTCCAGAATCCTCTTCCGGGCTTTAAGCTCAGCTACCGCTCGGTCCACATCGACCTGGGGTGCTTTCTCTTCTTTGAGTTTTCGCACCAGATCTCCCTGGCCAACAGAGAGAATTTACGGTCAGGACTGAAGTCAAGAAAAGTTAGCAATGCGTCTTCGAGCACGCCTTTTAAAAGTATCTGTATAAGAATAAGGCCGCTCAAATGTCTAGTATATGAGAGGTCATTAAGAATAATTGAAAGTCTCTGCCCTCAGCATTTATAGCCCAGCTGAATATTCAAACAAGTACACAGGGTTTAAAGTGGTTATTACTACTGTTTTAGAGGTGGTGAGGGAAACAGGCGAAGAGGAAGGAGAGAAAGGCATTGACAAAACGAAGGAAAGAGCAAGATTAGTATAGAGAACACAGAAGAACCAAAAAGCAGACCCATTATCTCCTGGAATCTCTCTCTTCTCTACTTATAAAAAAACGACCATCTTCGTCACTGCAGGATAGTAACAGAATTCCAAAGCATCTGGTGTAAAAGGGGGCACGGGGTCTCAAAGTTCAGAGCCACTGAACTAGCTCCATCCTGACCTCTCTAGCCATCTTCTCTCGTTATTTCAGCTTCTTCATTACACGTACAATATCTGAAGTCGCCCTATCAATGCAGTGGCTTACTTACGTACATGCATTTTATCTGTCCCTGTCTTAAGAGAGGAATTATGGCACGTAAACAGAATTCTGGCACTCAAAATATTTGTTGCCCTAACCGGTTTGGCTCAGTGGATAGAGCGTCGGCCTGCAGATTGAAGGGTCCCAGGTTCGATTCCAGTCAAGGACATGTACCTTAGTTGCGGGCACATCCCCAGTTGGGGGTGTGCAGGAGGCAGCTGGTCAATGTTTCTCTCTCATCGATGTTTCTGACTCTCTATCCCTCTCCCTTCTTCTCTGTAAAAAAAAAAAAATCAATAAAATATATCTTTAAAAATTATATTTGTTGACTGATATCACAACCTAAACCTAGCACAGTGCCAAGCACTTAAAATTCACAACTATTATTAAGTTATTCTTTATTCAGTGTCCTTTTTCCTTCCTCGGCTTGTCAGAGCAGCTGTCTCATAAATGCTCACTCACAGTGCTTTCGGATGGGGATAAGAACGTGTGAGAGCCTTTGTTCTGAAAAGAGGCCGGGAAGTAGTCATTCTCACGAACGTCTTGAACTTGGTGAAGATGTAGGCAAGCAGTTCTTTTGTGTGTCTCCCACTCTGTGTCAAGTACTGCCCCTCCCACACATTCCACCCACGGTTTCTTCTGGAGCTTCCTGGTTGAGGAGAGAGCAGCGCACAGGACCAGCGCAGGTGAAGGTAAGGCAGGGAGTGTTTAAAACCGATTTCCTTGAATCACTTTTAAAATCATGATTTATGATGATCCAACCCCGAAAACAAAAGAATTGGATGTGATCTAAACATGGATGAAAGTACTTAAGGATTCCTAATTTCTAATTATTTTTCCTCTTGTCTTCACTACCCAACTGTGTGTGTGTGTGTGTGTGTGTGTGTGTGTGTTTAATGAAACTGATGTGAAACGCCATCTACATCACCCTTAAGAAACATCAAGTAGAAGCTTGGTTCCTGGGTAAATTGTTACCTGAAGACATATATCTGAAATAACAGCCTGTGATTATAAAGCAAAGTAATTATTAGATGAGAAATCATTCCACAGGATCCGTATGTCATGATGCATATTCAGCTGGCCAAGAAAAAAACAACAAAAACCCCGCCGTTGTAAGGGGTGTGCTTTCACACACGAGGGTTCTTGTTAAGATTAATGAGTCTGTCTCAGATTTCCAATGTTCTCCAGCTATTGACAATGATGTCATGAACTTTTCAGGTGCCCTCTGCGGCTCAAGCAAGAGCTGTAATGGGCACACTCAGTTCAGAAAATCAAAGGAGAGAAAGGCTGGAGCTCTTCACCCTGTCTCCTTACTACTGCCACGATCTGGATTCTAGCTGTCTTCCCAGGTACAGTAATAGAAAAATAGGAAACACTGAAACACCAGTAGTGTTATTCATTCATCTATCCCGATCCCAAACAAGACACTCCAGGACTGAGTTTTCATAATATATGGTAAAAAAAAAAAAAATGCATTAGATATTTTTTAAAGTTAAACCTACTAAATATAAAGGATGAGCTATGGCTTTTCTTTTTTGTATTAAAATACTCTTTCTTTTATGAAATGAAAGCAAAATTCAGATGGCAGTTTGGTGATTGTATTAGTTTTCTTAATGTCCTTATTTGGCAAAATAAAGACGAGGCCACTCTATGTTAATACCTCATTTAAAAAAAAACAAAAAACTCAATTGTCCCAGGGCACCTTTCATCAATGATGATGATGATGATGCATTTTTTCTTGGTGTTCTGAAACCCTTTTAGGAGTCCCATAACTAATTCTCCAATAAGCAACTAAGAATATGCCACAGGAACATGCATTTCGGTCAAACAAACCTAACCTCCAAAAAGCAACAGCATTCACATAGCCTAGCAGATTTGCAAGTTTATATGAAATACATAATTATATGAAACACATCTCACTAACACGACTAGTTGTTAAGCACCTTAAAATCCCCAAGGATGTCTCCAATTGGACAACTTCGCAGTGTAAAATATAGAGATGTGATGTGTGCCTCATTTTCTCATAAGCAAAAAAAAAAGGGGGGGGGGCGGGTGAGTAGATGATCCTTAAACCCCCTTCCAAATGACACTGGAATCGGTGTGATTCAAAGTTTCAGGTAGTTAACTCCTATGTGTGGTCCTGGAAAACTAGATAAAGAATCTAACCTAACTGACACAAACTTACATATTCAAAAACTATCTTAAACAAAAAAGTGAACCAGGTCAGCATAAACAAGATGCAATACAGTAATGGCACGGGAACCGATGGCAGTGCACTTAACTGCTTCCACAGTCTCGCTGCAGACAGATAATTTGCACTGCAGTTCCAGCTAACGTGGCAGAGGGAGGGGTTTGGGAACGTGGTGTTTTTTTTTAGGTTTTTTTTTTTTTTTTTTTAATTTAGATGCTTTCTCCCTTCCACAGTGAAGGACATAAAACAAAAATTGAGTTACAGGAACAACAAAGGAACCACACCTAATACGATTCAGGGAGAGTGGGTGTAGGGAGATGGAAAATAAGCATTCTGATACCCATCAGAAAGGAGAGAAAAATGAAGCTCACAGTGAAAAAGCAAAATAAAACACTACTGAGTGAGTCAGGCTCATATAGCAAGAAGCAGAGACCGCCAAGTGGAAGGGTTTGCTGAATGTGTAGCAGAGCTGCCCCCAATGAATGATGGAGGGAGGGTTCCACCCTCCCAGCTGAGACAAGCTATTGCATCAGGCGCCGCTCGTGCCGGAGGAGAAACCCGTGTGTCGTTTACTACAAGGTCATCGATCCCAACCTGCCCGTTGTTTACTACAAGGTCATCATCGCCAGCGCTGGGCTCTCCCCGCCTGGACATGGGAATCCCTCTGACACAGCCTTTTCCTTCTCTTCCCCAGGCCCTGGCCCGGGAGAAGCCGGCCTGCGCACACCGCCGAGTCCTCCGGCGCAGGAACCCTCCCTCCCTCCCGCCGGCAAAATCAAGTTTCAGAAAGTTCCATTCGGAGGGCCGGCTCCGCCAGGAACCCGGCAGCATGCACAGTTTCCCGGGCTCGCTCACTCCCAAGGGCCCTTTCGGAACCCGACAAAGAGAAGGACCAAGAACTCCCATCGTTATCAGAAAGGGGCCCGGTCAACACCTCCCACACCCACGTTCCAACTTTTTCCCCCCCTTATAATCTTCTCGGCCTGTCATTCGGCTAAGCAAGGAACGCAGGAAGGTGTCCAGGAGGATACATGCTGGAGATTAAAGACAGGAACCGCAGCCCCAGCTGAGCAGGCAGCTCGCCCCCCGGGGCGCACAAAGCCCGCAGCCCAGGCTGGAAAACCGAAGTGGAGGACCCTGAGCCGGGATCGGAGGGACCGGGGGGTCCAGATCCAGCCCCGCCGGAGAGACGGAAGGAGGGAGGGAGGGAGGAGGCGCGGGCAGGAGCCAGGACCGGGGAAGGGGACCAGATCGCGGGCGGAGGGAGCCGCCCACGAGGAGGGGAGGACGGGGGGCCTCGGGAGGGAAGGTGGCTGACGCGCGCGGGGGGCGCAAAGGTGATGCCAGGAAGCCGAGGGCTCCCAGAGAGGGGTCGCCGGCGAGGGGCAGGGATGCGCGGGGAGGAGGGCACCGGGAGGGAAGGGGAGGCAGCGCGGGGGGAGGAGGAGGGGAGGGCTGCGGGGAAGGCGCGGGACGCCGGTACCTGCTGGCGCACGGCGAGCCGGAGCGGCGCCAGCACCTCCTCATCCCCGGCGCCGTCCATGCTGCTCGGGGAGGCGGCCGCGGGGAACGAGGTCGGGCCGGGGGCGCGCGTGCCGAGGGGCCTGCGGGGCGGGGCCGGGGCCGGGGCCGGGGGCGGGAGCCGGGCCGGGAGCCGGGGCGGCGGCGGCAGCAGCAGCGCGGCGCGGGCGGCTCTAAGCAGCGCCGGGCGCGGGCAGGGCATGGGCCGGCGGGCCTGGGCGCGGCGGCGGCGGCGGCGGAAGCGGCGCGCGCGGCCCGGCCCGGAGCATGATGAAATCGCCGCGTAAACGCCGCGGCGCGCGCGCAGCCGCACTTTCCACACGGGGGCGCGGCGCGGCGCCGGGTCGCCGCCGGCAGATTCGACACAGAAACCCGGAAGGGCCCGGGATCCTCCAGCCCCTGGGAGGCTAGGTTCCCCTCGGGGCGGCCGGGAGAGCTGTGGGGACTCAGGGAGCCCCCCTTGCGAACATAGTTGCATAGGGATGCGCCAGGTCACCCCAGTAATGTGGACATTCCTGGACGCAGCTCCATCCGAGACTTGCAGAAGCGTCTGATCTCTCGTCCCTTGTGCTTTCCAGGGTCATCAAACACCGAGTCGTGTAGGGACTTAGAGTCAGTGCTGCTCCAGCTCAGCCGTCCCTCAGAGGAGGAAACAGGCTGGAGAGGTAGGTGATTTGCCCTACTCCACTCATCCTTGCCTTGCCAAGGTCCAGACAAAAGCTGGGGAAGGGAGAGGAGGAGCACGCACGGGCTTTTTGGAGATCGGTACCCTTCAGCGTGTGCAGCATTTAAACCAGCATAGACGAGGAAAGGCTTGGGGCAGAGAGATGATAAACGGCTGGGAACATGATGATGCAGGGTGTGGCGAGGAGCATCCTGGGGCGCGGGACTCCTGAGTGGCCCGGCATCAGCGGACCCGCCTCCTGTGATAGGCCACTGCCCTGCGATGCCTCACTCCCTTCCTCCTGGCCCCAGGGTAGGCTGGCCAGCCAGAAAAGCTGAATTCCCTCTGCATCGAGGGAGTACAAAATAATGTGTTGGGCCAATTTCGATTTTTTCATTTTACATTCCCAGTTTTTTTCTGTACTCTTTCTTCTAGGAGGCAATCATTTTGTTGTTTTGAAATGACTGGCAATTGTTTGGTGGCAGCTTTCATCAGCTCTTCGGCAGCATTTTCCTTTTTAAAATATTTTTATACAATTCCTTTTTTATAATGTGTGTGTATGTGTGTATATATATATATATATATATATATATACATATATATATATTTCAGAGAGGAAGAGAAGGAGAGAAACATCAATGATAAAAGAGAATCATTCAGCCGAAACCGGTTTGGCTCAGTGGTAGAGCGTAGGTCTGCGGACTGAAAAGTCCCAGGTTCAATTCTGGTCAAGGGCATGTACATTGGTTGCGGGCACATCCCCAGTAGGGGATGTGCAAGACGCAACTGGTCGATGTTTCTCTCTCATCGACGTTTCTGGCTCTCTATCTCTCTCCCTTCCTCCTCTCTGTAAAATATCAATAAAATATATTTTTTTAAAAAAAGAGAATCATTCATTGATCAGCTGCCTCCTGCATGCCCCACACTGGGGATCAAGTCCACAACCCTGGCATGTGCCATCTGCCTGACGGGAAATCCATCCCTGACTTCCTGGTTCATAGGTTGAGGCTCAACCACTGACCCACGTGCGCTGGGCTATGCAATTCCTTTTTTAAATTAAATTTCTCGGGGTGACATTGCACAGCAGCAATTTCCTGGTGACGATTCTGCATCTGCCACACGCTTTGCCTGTCCCTTCTCTAAGCTTCTATATTTACTAGTATATAAGAGAGATCCTTACATATCAGAGAGAGCCTTTGCGGCTTCCTTTCTGAGGACTCATCTTTTGAGTGAGTGGCATTTTTCCTGGACCAGCACTTTGCTGAAGCCTCACATGGGAGAGGTGAGGCCAGTGTTTCCCATTAGCTGGAATTTTCCTCTGGACCCAGGGTTTTAGATGTGAGCTTGATCAGCCTTCGGTTCTCCGCACAGGCTCCTCTGGGCACCCCCGGTAACACGAAGACACTGCCTCCGTGAATGTTTGCATGATTTAAGTTTCACTCATTTCTTTCATTTGCTGCCTAAATGATGAGAGGGAAGTGTATGTCCCAGGGCTGGGGCAGAGGAGAGGCAGAGGGTGGGAAGGTTGTACCTCGGCCACACCACGGCCACTTTTCAGCAGCGTGGACAGGAGCTGCAGCGGCGGAAGACACAGCTTCTGCCACGGGTCCATATGTCCACATCCCCGGGTGAGACGCCCCAGCCCAGGAGGACAAGAGCTTCTCCCTCTCCTGCCAGGGACGGGGGCTCACCACAGGGGCCGAGGGGACCACAGCAGGCTTCAGCATCATGTCAACTGACAATCTTAGGTTACAGGGGACAGACACCAGCCCGGCCAATGCATGGACACCCAGCTTTCCTTTCTCCATCCACCTTCCACATGTTCCTGATGTAGCCACCATCACATCTCTCCTCCACCTGGCCCTGGATCCCAGCTGGACCAAGAACCTTTTCAGAACCAGTTAGGAGTCTGAAAGCTTGGACATCTTAATTCCAGGATAATCTAGTGTGGATCCTGGAGTCAAAGGAGCAATAGAACACCAGACTGTATTGAGGGAGCTGCTCTGGACTTTCCATGTCTCTCGGGGGCCTCAAGTTTCCTAGAAAGAGAGTCTATGTTTACCAACCAGAGGAAAGAACTAAAATGCATTAGCTAACAAAGGCTAATGTCAACTATTTTGATTTTACTTTCTATAGAAGAAATGTAGGAGAGGCATCATGCTTGAGTTTATCCGCCCAAGAGAATGAATGTCTGACTTCACTCACTCAACATGAAGATCAAAGGAGCCAAATGCTAGCACAGCCAAGTGTGATCACCGCTAACCCTACACTCTTTACCATGGAAAAACCCAGCCACCCTGTCCACCATGGGTTTCAAATTAAAATATGACCCATCTCTGGAAATGTCTATTTTATAAACTATCCATATGCTCTAGGTTCTTCTGGCCCTTGGGTCTTTGTGTGGCTATTAAAAAGATTTTATCTTGACTTAATGACCCCATCCATATACCTTCCTGCCATGAGCGATGTGGAGTTCAGGTGAAATGCTTTCTGGAGGTCTGCCTAAAACCAACTTGACAGTCTAAGCCTTAGACTCTAAGGCAACCTTTCGGACCTCATGGACCACCAGTGGTCTGCGGACCACCGGTTGGCAACCGCTGGTCTAAGAGGAACAAAAAAAAAGTTGCCTCTTTGAGAACTCTTTAATAGTAATGTAAAGGGGAGGAAAGAATTCTTGGTCACACTCTTGAGGGCTCAGTGACCTGAAGGCTGTGCCTGCTGGTGTAGTGCTGCCACCTGGTGGAAATGATGATTTAGGACACTGTGTCCATCAAGACCAGTTCCAAGACAGACATTCCCTGGGATGGAAAAGGGAGAGATTACATGGAAAGAAATTTGCAAGGATTTACAAGTCTTGCATTCTCAGGTAGGGACAAGAGTTATAACTGCTACAAGACTCCCTAATTCTCCCCACATCCTGGTAAAGGCTGGAAAAAACCTGGTTATGTATATTTTCCTATACTTATAAGAATGTTTTCTTTTATACGGTATTATAGGTAAAACCTCGATCTCACAGACTAATTCGGGTGAGGGGGTGTCCTTTAAAGCTGAAAGTCCATTATATAATAAAAGAGGTTTCCCACATGCGTATGTTAAAAAATTGGCACATTAGTTTGCCTGTTTTTAGTTATGAAGACAGGCTTGTGTAATTAAATTTAAGTCTGTAGAAAAGTTTAATTTCACAGAAGAGTTTTTTATATGTATTACTGCCGTGAATAAACAAGGAAAATCGGTCGTTTTCTTTTTTGTGCCTATCTTCCTTTACGTCAGACCCAACCACAAAAAATCACACTTGCTGTTACAACTAGATCAGGCTCCATGGAATGAGTATTCATCTCAAGTATGAAATCTGGGCAAGCCTGACACCGCCCGTGTGGGCCATCTGCTGATGGGAGTGCAGAGCTTAGGATGGCTCATGCTCACCTTGGAAAAGGACTCCCTGCTGTCAAAATGATTTGCAACAACTATACTGAGGAAGAGGGGCACGCTACCAGAGGAAAGTACGTTAAGAGAAAAATCAACAAGCCTTATATGTATTCTGCAACAAACATATTGCAAAAATGGGAAACCCACAGGCTCGCACTGCCCTGGGCTCTCCAAAGGCCCACCAGGCACTGAGTCACTGTGTCTCCTTGCAGAAGGAGAGATCCTACTCTCCCTGGGAGCTTACCTTCTCTTCGCAACGATTCTGTTTGCACATTGGGAAAACTGAAACTTCACTGCAAAATGGGTACCTTTTCTCCCTTACACAATAGAGGCCATTCATCTCTTCATCCTGTCACTCGGTTATGGAATTATTTAGTGACTCATGTAATGCCTACTCAGTAATGGGACAGGTATGTACTATGTGCTGGGAAGAAAAAGATGACTACTCCTCAGTAGTGAGCAGAAGCAAAATGGCCTGCTCACTCGTAGTAAACACCCAATAAATACTTGTTGAATGAATGACAATTCTGCCCTCTGTAATAATCCTGGTCTAGTAGGGGAAGGAAACATGTCAACAAATAAATTGTCTTAATGAAATAGTAGTCAATCAAGTATTATAAATATAGAAGACTGTATTTACCTGGAAGTTAGGGATGGTTTGATAGAAGAGGTAACATTTATTTAATTTTGATGAATAAATAAGAAATTTCCAGGAAAGTAAAGAAGGCCAAGACTTTACAGGCAGACCCGAACTACTCACAGTTCCTATTTTTTAGCAGGATTCCTTCCGTTCCGGTCTAGTCCTAATTTGCTGACATAAATATTAACAACTATTTTGCTAGGTTTCAGTCTTTTGAGTTTATTTTTACTTTTGTTTCCTAGGCATTGGGAGGTCAGCAAAGTTATATGCAAAACAACTCTACAAAACAGATTATTTTCGACAGAGTGGATGAAATTATTTAAAGGAGAAAAAAAAAAGATGTGTTCTGTTTCATCCTAAGAAATGTTTTAATTCCTCATAATTTTATGAGGAATTAAAACATTTGGGAGATATTCTTCCTAAAAATGATCTCCCTCGGAGGGAGTCCCAATGGAAGGTGACAGGAGATCTGACTTTGAAGGGTGGACACAGGGTGCAGTAGTCAGATCAACGTAGAAACCCACACCTGAAGCCTATATGTTCGTGTTGACCAGTGTCAACCCAATCCATTTAATAAACAAACATATTTTTCAAATGATCTCCCTGTTACCTCTAAACCTTCCTCTCTGGCCGAGAAGCCAGAAAACACCCCTGCTCCAACGACAGACATGGCCTACTATTTGCTCACTGAAATTATTTCAAGAGATCATCAGATATTGTACCCTCTAAACCAGACTGGCCTACTGCCAAATGCAGTCATCTACTTTGTATTAACAATTCATGTAATGATACATATTGAGGCGATTCTTAATTTCTTGACAGCATGAAAAATCATATTACTTGCGAGTAGAACTTGCTAAGCCAACAATTTCCTCCAAATTGGAATTTGGGAAGATTTCTCATTGGTAGTGGGAAACATGAATCAGTACTGACACTAAAATGTTTTAATGAGCAAGTTGAAACATTTTAAGAAACTACTAGCCCAGTGGTTGGCAAACTCATTAGTCAACAGAGGGCAAATCGCGCTCTGCCGACCACTGTACTAGCCTAACAAGAGCAGCTGCTGCTACCAATGCTGCTAATTAGGTACATTTCCATGAAGCTGCCTAACCTGCTCTACAACCCCTGTAAACTGCTTTGACAACCTTAAAGGAAACAAGAAAGAGCAAAGGAAGAAGGATGGAAAATATTAAGGACCAAGGAGCCAAACCTTTTCCAGTTTGAGAATTTTAAACTCCATCACATGTTTTTCACTCAGCCTGGCAATCAAATTCTTATTTTCACCAGTTTGTAACCACTATTGCATGTAATAGAGGTTGATAGGTATTTCTATATATAACTGCAGTTTCAACCTGATTATCAGGAATTTAATCAGCAAAGGCAGGCAACATTTCTCAAACAGGCCAGTAAGCCAAGACATGTGGAATGGGAAAACTGAGACAGATAGCTGAACCGACTGGCCCAGCAACTTACGCAGACAAAGAAGGTCACCTCCCTAAAGATAATATCTAGGCCCCGGTTGTATTTTAGCTCCAGGCCCAGACCAAGTATGCAACAATAGGGGCAGCTGCAATGACTAACAGTCCCCTGCCCTGGCACTAACCAACCAGTAGAGACCTCAACCCTGAAAGAGCACACCTGGAAAATTGGTGAATATTCTGCTGAAACCCTCCCCTAAGATTCCCACCTGCAAGAGAAAAAAACCCTCAGGACAAAGGACCCAGTGTGTGCTCTCCCTCTGTGCCTTCCCCTGCCCCCTTTGCTTTCCCCCATAGGCATGCACCTCTTAAACTCTAAGGGACCTCATGAAGACTTGCAACTAGGCGAGCAACAGGCAGCGGCAGCTCATCCCAGGCTAACCCCCTGAACCTCTCTCTCTCCACGGCTCCTTTTTCTCTGACTTCCCAGTGACCTAAAGCAGCCCAGCCTACGCTCTCCTGAAGGCCTTCCATTGTTTCTCTGTTCCCAGCTTTAATAAACACACCCTCAGTCACCTGGGCTTGTATTGTGAATTCTTTTCTACGTGCAGCCAAGAACCCACACACTACCCACTGGCCCTAGGCAGACCTGCTCAGGGCCAGCTTCCCTGTCTGGTAAGATTTCAAGGACTGGAATTGTGATAAAAGGTTGTATCACCCACCAAGCCAGGCAGCAGCAAACCAGAACAGTACGAAGATTTGGAATTCTCCCCTTTAGTGTTATGTTTTGGCGGTAAAATTATACTCAGAGACTAATTTTGTCTTTGCCAGCCATTTATTTAACACCAGTTCATTGAGGGAATGTCAAAAGCGTGCGAATAGCATCCAGGATAACGTCTCTTAAAAAGATAGTAACTTATGCCAAAGCAATGCTAGATTAATTATATTATTATTCAAGCAAGGGAAAGTGAGAGAAATAATGCCCAAATTTAGCTGGGGTGGACTTGTTTCTACAAGTAGGCACTGGGGAGGGCCACCCTTAACCAACCTGGAGCTTGACTTCCCAGCTGCCAGCACAAAATGTAAGTCCACTGTTGCCAGAGCACGTTGCTAAAGAACGTGTTAGTGGGCAGGATGATTCCGCAATGGGGTCGCTGCAAGGCTTATCACCATCTTCTGTGAGGCAACACCTCACCAAGACAGGAGCTAACGCCCAAAGTCTTCAGAGAGCTGGCTCAGCAAAGTGCGCCTTGCCCAGACTGCCTCTCGAACAGTCCTCACATATTGTATGTATCATACTCTATATAAAATACTAATATAGCTAGGGTTGCTTCCCCTAGCAGATGAGCTGCTGACAGCTTATCAACAGAGGAGATACGCTGTCCTCTTAAGTTGCTAGGCCATAAACAGGTCGATTAAAACAACTTCGTTTAAGTCATCGACAAATGGCTTTGAAATCATATTAAAGCAATAAATAACATCTAGCCAACATCATTGCTTGTCTTCAATTTTCCGGATAATATAACGGTTTAGTTAATATGATCCTGCAAGAACTAAGCAATCATCCTTCAAAAATCAAGGCATTTTCCAACATGCTCGGTAACATGCTTCCCCACACCAAAGGTTTGGGGACGTCAGGACTTAACAGAGCTCAGCAGGTTTCTTCCTGACAGGTATCCTCTGATTCCTTCCTGTGGTCATGGACCCTGGACTGTCCAAGAGGAAGTAGACCAAACAGTCTTTTCCAGCTTTGACCACAAAACCATTTTGGATGGAAGACGTGTGAAAAAGGGAGTTACAGGGCACTGTGTGCAGCTGGGCTATTAGCCCATCGCAGAGAGCTGGCTCCCTGGTTAAGAGGTGCGTCTTGTCATATTCTAGAGATCCTTCAGTAGTCCACTGCAGACTGAACTAGCTTGCATCACACTTTTGGGACTACCCTAGGTAGTCATGGACTGCTTTATATTATAATTAAAATCTGACCCTCTGTCTTACATCCTCTTATTTCGCAAACCACACTTTCTTTCACAGCACTCACAATTCTCAAGATGAGAAGTTCTCACTCTTCATAGAACAAAACTATATTTAAGAAACCAGTTATGAAAGATCAAATATTGAATAAATTCAATTAAAAGGACCAGAATAGGCAAATCAGAGTCAGGAAAGTGGTTGCTCGGGGCTGGGAGGCATTGGGGGAAATGAGAGATGACTGCTAAAGGGTTAGTTTCTTTTGGGGATGATAGATAACACTGTTCTCAAATTGACTGTGGTCATAGCTGCGCAACTAGTGATTATATTACAAAACCACTGAACTGTATCTTTTAAGTGGGTGAGTTATAAGGAATATGACTTATATCTTAATAAAGTTCTGAAAGGAAGACAGCCCCAAGAAAAGATTACAAGAGGCCCTTGGGAATCTAGTCATCCCCAAGGAAACGCTATACAACCTATGTAAGGAGCTGTTTCTCACACACAGTTTTGATTTTATCACCACTTTTAACCCGATTTCACCTCTATAACTCTCTTGTAAGTTATTCTAGGTTATTAGAAGATTTCCAACTTTGTTCTCTTTAGAGAGCAGAGCTAGTATTCCACAGGTAGACTAGGTTGGCATAACAAACTAAATAAAACAACAAAAGCCCAATGACAAAACCTGGGGCTTTGGGGCTGTGTTTCCAGGCAGAACAGAAGTGCTAAGGTTCATTTCTAGAGGAAAAAATGCCATCAAGCGTAAGGGCATCATATAACTCTTGCCTAAAGCTCATTTCCATTTCAAATCTGCATAGTTATTCCCTTTACATCTATACAATTCCACATAAGCAATGTTTTCATACCTGAGAATTCAATAAAATCTCTCTACCAAGAAATGTTAAGCTTTCTGCAGATCAAAAGGCTAGTCAAATTTCCCTAAAACTAAAATCACTGTTCCTAAAAAAAGTACTAATCTGTATCATCTTCATCAACGTACAACGAAGATGGAAAACTGTAAGTCTCCGACAAGCCAGAAGCCACAAAAAAAATTCTTAAATGTTATGAGAAAAATAATTAAAGATAGTAGTTCCAAATATTTAAACCATTTTGGGCCCAATTCTTTTAATGAGAAGTTTATTTTTACTAATTCACTAGTGTAGAATGCAATAAAATAACAGAATTTGAATAAATTAAACTGGCTAATGACAAATAATCAGTTTTCCTCAATGATTCTTCTTCTACATAAACAGGATAATTAAATCCCAAAGGGTCTTTTTGGTGCACATTCAACATTCTTACACTACATAACCAATTAGGGACAATTTTTACAGATAAACAAAGAGTACAAGTAGCTTTACAGCAAGTTGAGTCTATTAAGTAGATTTGTTATAACAAAAAATTTCTGACACAAAAATTGCTCACTGCATACGGAACTCCAGAGAAGTGATGCCAGGAGATGGCTGATGTTAGAAGGTATATGGGAGTCCGGTGGAGTGAGAAGTGAGGGATAAATTAAAATCTGGCAAGTAACTCCTGAAGCAGAGCCCCTTTTTAGAGGGCCTACAAAAAACTGATGTCACCTTTTTAAATCTCTGCAGATAAGTCCACTTGTTAAGAACTGAAGACCATGCCGAAACCGGTTTGGCTCAGTGGATAGAGCGTTGGCCTGCGGACTGAAGGGTCCTAGGTTCCATTCCGGTCAAGGGCATGTACCTTGGTTGCAGGCACATCCCCAGTAGGAAATGTGCAAGAGGCAGCTGATGGATGATTCTTTCTCATTGATGTTTCTGACTCTCTATCTCTCTCTCTTCCTCTCTGTAAAAAGTCAATAAAATATATTTTAAAAAAAAGAAAAAAAAGAACTGAAGACCATTTTATTATCATTCATGCAGCAAAATGCAGCAGTCACACTGTTTCCAAAAGGGTCCTAAAAACTGTAGTGCTAAGGAAACGAAATCTGAGAAAACAATTACAAACACATCAACATTTTTTTCCCAAAGAAATGTGTTCAAAACAGTGACTTTGACAAAAGATGCCTATTTGTTTTAAATGGGGGAAAAAGAACTCTATGAAAGATCAAAGACTCATTTCACAGCTATTTTATACTGCATCAATAATTTAACAGTATAAAAACCAGGGGCATCAACCTTTTAAAAATTAGGTCTGAAAGATCAAGAGAAGTATCGATGGGGGGAGGTGTTTTATAGACCCCAAACGCCAATATTCCAGCTCCGTGTCCTGTCCCGTTGTGATGATTGGTAAAAACCTCAGCGATGCAGTGATTCGAGTTTTCGTAACTTCAAGGATGTGCTAGAAGACAACGCATCTTGGTTTGAAGAATTTGTTGCATCCGAAGGCTGGAACAGTACTCTACCACGATGATTGAAGACGTAAAACGATGGGTGATTCCGTAATGTGTCGAAGGTCTTATTTTTTAGTTCTGACGTAGCATCCATGTCTTTAAACTCCCCTGCGATATGAACTATGCCGTAACAGGTAACTGCGAAAGCCAGGAGGATCTGAAGAACTATATCTATGGGCAGGGAGTCATCCTCCTTTTCTGTTAATCGCATGTAAGAACGATGCTGGGCGGCGGAGAAGGCTGCATGGGCTAGGGCAAAAAGGCCGACGCCCACCAGCCCCTTCCACAGCGAGGGCACCATGGCTCCGGACAGGAAGCAGCCCAGCAAAAGCAGCCTTTATTTCATTAAACGACACTGGCTTAACTGAAGAGGCTAAGCTATTTGCTCTGCAGTCCGTCCTAGACTTTGCTTTAGATTTTTCCTCTTGGTGTCATTTTCCTCCCCCTTTCAATCCTGTAGTTCCTGCTTTATGATGTTGAAGTTAAAGATTTTTGGAAATGATACTCACAGACGGATGCTGGAGACACAAAAATGTCACGGCCCACGTTCAGTGGTGGTAAGATTCATCAAGGCTAAGATGGGAGAGGCCACATTTTTCCACTGTTATCGAGTAATTCCTGGGGAATAATGGTGCACATGTTAATATTCTGTTCCCTTTCACCCTTTCACCAAATGGTTTTATTAACAGCTGTTTTGACATCAACTTGGGCTATTTGATTACTTTGAAATACACCTGCAACTAGAAAGGCAGGATAAATTTTTTTTTTTTTTCCACTTAACCGCTTTTCAGAGTAAAGAGCTGGTATAATAGTCACCACCAGTAATATGACAAATGGGGGTTTCTAGAAATTTTTTTTTTTTTAAGATTTGGCTCACTCTTTCCAGGAAATGACTTTTACATGTTTTACATTTTCCATCAACTGCAGTCAGTATTTTTGACCCTCAAATTGTTGTAAGTTTGGCCAGTGGGCTTCCCATCAGGCTGGCTCCCGGGTCCTTTTAAAAGAACTCCCTTTTCGCCCTGGTTGGTTTGGCTCAGTGGATAGAGCATCAGCCTGCGGACTGAAGGGTCCCAGGTTCCATTCTGGTCATGGGCACATGACTAGGTGGCAGGATTGATCCCCAGTAGGGGACGAGCAGGAGGCAGCCAAATCAAAGGTTCTCTCTCATCATTGATGTTGTTATGCCCAAGTGTCATCAACCCCAAAGACTACCAGGGAGCCGAATCCTTTCAATTGCAGAAAGCCTGTATTTATTTCGGACTAGTCCGAGCCCAGTCTCACCTACACCAAGGAGGGCATGGCGAGAAAGAGGAAGAACTTAACATATCAATGGGTTTTATAGGGAGGGTGGTGCCGCTACCTTGGCTGACCTGATTGGTTGGGTTAGGCCTAGGGTCCAGTTACCTGGAGCTGGACCCGCCCCACCCTGCCCTCTTACCCCGCCCTGCCCTCTCAATGTTTCTATCTTTCCCTCTCCCTTCCTCTCTGAAATCAATAAAGGTATCTTTAAAAAAAAATTTTTTTTTTAAATATAAGAACATCTTTTCTCTTGGATACTTCCCAACTTCCTGTCAGGAGATATTCCAAGAACTCCCTCATTCCCAGCTCTTGAACGGGCGTCAGCCCCTTCTCCATGTACCTTTTTGTGGATAATGGTATTTAGGAGTCAAAATGTGGGTGCAGAAGATTTGCTTCTAGGCCTGAGTTCATATTAATACCTTCACTTCAAAGTTAGCAAGATAGGGTTTTATTCCGTTGATACTTTCACATCTTATTTTACACGGGGAGGGGGGGTCTGTGCACTTAATGGCAATACTTACACCAACCGGCAGCGTCGGAATTTGAACCCTGCGCCGCACTTCCGTCAGGGAAGGGAGTCCGAGGCGTCCAGAAGGACTTCTCCAGGAGGCGAAGCGTCCCTAGAAAAGGAATCGGGGAGACAGACCCTCAGGGCTGGGGGTGCGGGGTGAATAGCCCCGTCCTGGCCGACTCATCCGAACCGGGCCAGAGGCGAGCTGCCGGGGGAGGAAGCTGCCGTCGCCAGGGCCGCTGTTTCGCCCCAGACCTGCCCACAGCTCCCCAAAGCGCCCCCACCGCCGCCACCCACACGCGCCCCCCGCCCCGGCCCACGCCCGAGAGGGAGAAACCTGGTGGCGATCCGCGCCGCGACCGCCGAACCGAGCCCACGCGACCTGACCTGACTCCGCGTAGCACCCGACCACGCGCCAATCAGAAGCGGCCTTTGACCACGGAGGCGGGACAAGAGAAGGCGTGTCCAATGAGGAGCCAGACCCCGGTCGCCTCCGGACTGAGCATTTCCGAGTCCAAGAGGAAAGTGGATCGAGGGCGGCGGGCTTGGCCAATCAGCAGGGGCGACTGGCGTCGTTGGGGGCCGACAGCCAATCAGAAGAGCGCTCGCTCCTCGCCCGGCCCACACTTCCCACCTTTTCCCCCCCAAACTCCGGGGGCGGCGGCCACTGAGCTGGGGTCGCCGGGGCCGCGCCGCCGTCACCGTCCTCTCCTCCTACCCCGGCTGCTGGCGCGGGGCGTCATGGCGAGTTCGGGCAGCGAGGACCCGCGGGGCCCGGAGGAGGAGGAGAGTGTTATGTACTTCGCCTATGGCAGCAACCTGCTGACCGAGCGGATCCACCTCCGGAACCCCTCGGCCGAGTTCTGCTGCGTGGCCCGCCTGCAGGTCAGTGCTCCCCGCCCGGCCCCTGCGACGTGGGGCCCGGGAACACAGCTCCCACCCATGAGAGTGCGGCTCATCTTCACCATGTGTCCTCCTGGGCAGGCCCACCCGCCCTCGCGGTCTGTGCTTGACCCCTGAGCGCTGCCACCCCAGCATCGGTGCCCCAGGCCGCCGTGGCTCCCCTCCTGTCCTATCATGCCCTCCAGCTGCTCCTTCTGCCCAGTTCTGGCTGCCCCTCGTCCACCGACTTAGGGGCATCCTCTCAATCCATTCCGTTGACACCTCGGAGAAGCTTTCTCCCACCCAAGTCAGGGAATCAATTGCCTTCTGTTCTGGGAGGTATCTTTGCTACCTGGTATTGTAAAAAAAAAAAAAAAAAAAAAAAAAAAAAAAAAAAAAAATCCTTTTTCTGTCTTTCCTCACTCATCCCTCACCATCCCTCGAACTTGAGAGGCCCTGGAAGCTGGAACCATGTCTTATTCCTCCTGAAGGGCTGTGCTCAGTTAAGTGGCTGGATGAAACGGAGCCAACCTGGGTAAAAATCATGCTCTTCCGCTCAGTCCATTCATTCCTTTTTCTCCAGCACTTACCTGGAGACACAGAGGTGACTGAGTAGAGCTGGCTGCTTTGAGGACCTTCCAGGCTGTTAGGAGAAACACGCAGACAAATTATGTTACAAAAGCTTTTGGCACGTTGAACTTGACAAACGGCCTCTGCTGTCATCGGGGTTCTTAGTTGCATGTTTTTCCAGCACTTACCTGCAGACACAGAGATGACTGAGCAGAGCTGGCTGCTTTGACCTTCCAGGCTACAGGAGAAGCACGCAGACAGATTACGTTACAAAACCATTTTGCTTGTTGTACTCGACAAGCACGGCCTCTGCTGTCATCATCAGGGTTCTTGGTTGCAAGCAACAGAAAGTGGCTGATTTAAGCAGAAAAGGAATGCACTGAAAGGCTGTTGGAGAGCTTACAGAATGACCAGGAAGTCAGGACCACAAAGCTGACAAAACAGGCAAGCATAAAGGGAGGCATGGCGATGGTAACGCAGCCAGTGCCACGGACAGGAGCAGCCCCGGAGGCCGGGCTGCACCCCTGCTGAACTGGGTAAACGTGGGCACTGCCTCACGCAGCACCAGCGCCATCTGTGCTGGACCCTGCCTGCTGCTGTCACAACACCCCTGCAGATCCTGAAACCCAGATGTGGCCGCCACCACCAGCGTGGAGTGTCTGCTGTCCTTGGGCATAATTCAAAGACTCAGGGGGAGTTGTCCAATTTGGCTAAATCTTGGCCACGTGCCCAAGCAAAGCTGGGAGAACCAACTTCTGGTGTTCAAAGCTTCAAAACTGGGAGTTGGGCTCTGGCACTCTACCCCCCAAGTGCATAAGGTAGGGAGTCCCCCAAATGTGGGAGAGAAGTCAGACACTTGATAGTTCAGATGATGAGAAAAGCTATCAAGAAAATGATCATCCAGTTATAGGTATGGTTAGTCTTAAAATGGAGTTTTACCCTCATCTCAATTTTGCTGTGAACCTAAAATTCCTCTAAAAAAAAAAAAAAGGCTTTTTTTTTTTTTTTTTTTTTAGGAGAAGAGTGTATGACATGGAGACCTGACCTAACCAGAATGTTCAGTAAAGCTCTTCTTGAAAATGTGATTGCTTAAGCCAAGACCTGAATGGTCGGGGGAGGGCAGGAACAAACAGGAGTGGTGTGCACCAAAGACCTCCCTCAGGAGAGAAGCTGGGTCCCCCAGCTGGTGAGGCTGGCGCTGAGTGTGTGAGGGAGACTTGACATGGGGGCTGCCGAGGTAGGGAAGGGCCACCTGTTGCAGGACCACAGGTCAGAGAAGACTGGTTTTATCTTGGGAGCATGAGAAGAGCCACTGTGGAACTTAAGCAAAGGAGAGATCAGGTTTACGTCTTTAATTTACCTCTTCTGGTTGCTGTGGAAAATGGCTTGGAAGGCGTACGGGTGGCAATGGAGGGTGTGGGAGCCCAGTTAAAAAGCTCCATGCTAACGATCATGGCACCGTGAGTGGTAGCAAGGGAGGGTAGATGGGTTTGGGGGATATTTAGGAAATAACAGTCATCATCTGCCCACGGACAGCAGAAACGCCACGTTGGGGTGGGGGTGGGGGAGATATGTCAACAGTGATTGCCTCTGAAGGCAGGAGAGATAATAGGGATGACTAAGGCTGTTGGTGCAATAACAGGGTGGGTGATGGTGGTGTTGGTAAAGAGGAGAATCAGGTTTGGGAGGGGAAATCAAGCTTGATTTGCACGTACTAAATTTGATATGCTGGTTTTACATCCAAGAGAGCAGAACAATATTAATGAACATTTATTAGATACTCGGAATGTGTAGGCTTGCTTTAAGCACTTTTGAAGCCCAGAGAGAGATTTGGGTTGGATTAAAGGTGACTGGAATATTAGATGATATTTGAAGTTATTGGAGGGTTGAGATTGTCTTGAACAAGCTTCTGAATGAACAGAGAAAAGGCCTAAGCTGAACCCTTGGGAACTCCAACATCTAAGACCGGGTAGTCGAGGAGGAGTTGGCAAAGGTAATCGAGATCAAGGAACAACCTGGAGGTCAGGAGAAAGCAAATCAAGACAGGGTGGTGTCAGAAGCTGCTGAGAACTGGGACAAGACGAAGATTGAAAATTGTCTCTTGCCTTTAGCAATAGGCAGCCAGTTCCTAGTGTGGCGGTGACTCCTATCAGATCCTTTGAAGGGACACTTGGTGCTAGAATATCCAGGATACCAGTGGAAGGTACTGGTCACTGAAAACAAACGAACACTTTTTCCTAAAACATCTGAGAAGGTTTTTAAGAAAATAAAGTTGACAAGGATAACATTTAAACCTTAGACTTATTATTGAGCCCGTCCTTGTTCACGTTATCATTAAGGGAACTAATTTCTGGGAAGATGGAATGCAGTCTTCCTAGATCAAACAGCCACGTAAGGATTTTTCACCTTCCCCAGGACTGTGGCCTCTCTGTGAGGAAAGAAGCTAAACTGGAAACCTGGCTCCATTACTTATTAGTCGTGAGACCTTAGGCAAGTTGCCTGATTTTGTAAGCCACAGTTTTTCTTGCTGTGAAATGGGTATAATAAGTTTATTAGGCAAGATACAAATGAGAGTCCATATAAAGCTCACAGCACAGTACGTATATAGAACCCAGTAATTTTCCAGTGTGTTAGTTGCTTTTATGATAATTATAGATATATTAGTAGAGTTTATGAATATTAGATTAGTGCTCATTGTATACAAATTACCCTCAAATGCCAGCTCTCTTAGGGCAAACATCATGATATATACTAGTCAATACTCCTTATGTCCATAAAAATAGAGACTATTATAACCCCTATGTAGCTTACACCAGTTTCAATAATTATATACACTGTCATTGCTTCTAAGTTAAAAATCTATCCGTAAGTAGACTGAAAAGTAATTTTCAAAAATGAAAATAGAGCTGAAACCGGTTTGGCTCAGTGGATAGAGCATCGGTCTGCGGACTGAGGGGTCCCAAGTTCGATTCCAGTCAAGGGCATGTGCGTTGGTTGCAGGTACATCCCCGGTGTGCTGGTCGATGTTTCTCTCATTGATGTTTCTAGCTCTCTATTCCTCTCCCTTCCTCTCTGTGAAAAATCAATAAAATATATATTTTTAAAAATGGAAATAGTTGTTAAGGCATTGGGATTTATGGGATTTTTCTTCCCACTTAAACCTTTTGTTTATGGTAAGATACTGTACCTACTCCGTATACATTTCATTTTTAAAGAAGAATATGAAAAATACATAACAATCCTTGAGATACGGGTTTTTGTTAATCTTTCTATTTCCATAGTTTCTTACACATAGAAGGAACTCAGTTTACATTTTAATTGCATAAAGTTCAACGTAAATCTTTTTTTTTCTTTTTTGAGGAAATTTTGGTTCAAGAGAACATTGATCATGTCCCTTTGGTTTTCTTTGTAGGATTTTAAGCTTGACTTTGGCAATCCCCAAGGCAAAACAAGTGAAACTTGGCATGGAGGGATAGCCACCATTTTTCACAGTCCTGGCGATGAAGTGTGGGGAGTAGTATGGAAAATGAACAAAAGCAATTTAAGTTCTCTGGATAAGTAGGTGGCTTCTAATTCTAAGTTAAATAATTACAAATTCTGAAAGTGGATCATATGCAAGGATGTGTATCTATACGTGTTTTTCAAAACCATATACGTACTACAGACGGACGTATTCTTTATACTTTAGAGTTAAATAAAAGGTATAATGTGCATTTCCTAAAAGGAAAAGCCTTGAGGGTCACGCTTTCTGATTGAGATTTGGGGGTGACATGTGTAATCTCTTCTGTAAAAGATGGAAATCCTTATTTGCATCCTGTTGTCTTACATAAATCTTCTTAGTGTCATATGGTAAAAAAGCATGAAGATTTTTAAAATTGTTACATATATTTTATTTATTTATTTATTTTTTTAATTGTTACATATATTGATTGATTTCCGAAGTAGTAGTTGTAGAGCCAGTTTTAAAAAACTAATTCTTTATGGTGGCAGTTGAATCAGTAAAAAGAAATAATAATTTGTAAAAACCTTTAACATACTAGGAATGCTTTGATACTTGAAGAGTCTCTGTGAGTGGTGAGGCAGAGCATTTAGTACAGAGGAAGTTGGCAGAAATGAGTAGGATTTGCAAAGAGCAGATTATCTGACACGTGTGGTGTTTCACTCACCTATGAGCGAGGAAGCCACGGACTCTGCTCTGCTCGGGCTGGATTCCCGCCTGCTCTCAGAACACAGTCCACTTTCTGTAGCCTAGAGACCCATGTCTCCAAAATATACAGATGAAATAGCTGCACTGAAGCATGTTTTTACATAAAACAAGTACAGAGATCTGTTAGAAGTATAACAAATAATAGTAACCTAGGGTTTTCTAATTGAAATGCTAAGTTTACTTTGGATGCAGTAGTATTATAATATGTTCTACTATATCCCAAAATATAGAGGGAGCAAATACATCCATAGGTAGCTAAATTCTTAATCCAGTAAACTAGTTTGGTTAAGTCAAGTATGATTAAAACTCAGCTGTTCTGGTTTCAGACAAGAAGGGGTTAATAGTGGAACATATGCCCCAATGGAAGTTAATGTTTACACTCAAGAAGGAAAAAAAATAACCTGTCGAAGTTACCAGATGAAAAATTATGAGAGTGCTCCCCCTTCGCCCCAGTATAAAAAGGTAAGCTACTTATTAAGATTTTTGGGGATTTCTCTTAATTTTCACTGAACTAATCTAAAGAATATCTTGGTTTTTAAAAGCTTTATGTATTTTAAATTCTACATGAACAATTCATTTTAATAAAAAAAATTAAATAAAAAAATGATAGTTATTTACCTGAAATATAATGTTCAGATTTATTTGTAACAATAACACTATATTCCAAAAACTTTATTTTAAAACGCTGATAGAAATATATATGAGTCATGATTCTAGACATGTATTTCCTTCCTACATGCGGGCTTTTGTAATCAATTTTCTCTCCACAAAACATGAACACCAATATGCATTGGGAAAAATATATAAAATATTGGGGGCGGGGGGGAGGTGGGTAGAGACCTCCACATCCCTTATCAGAAACCCCAAGTTAGGAATTGCTAGCAGGCACAGTCAGGAATGGCACCCAGAGGGGTGACCCAGTTCCGGGCCAGCTCTGGAATTTTCCAGAAAGAACCTAGCGGATCAGCCTGCTGTGGGTCTGAAAAGTACCACCGAACACGGTGGCCCTTGACTCCCTCGTGTCTAATTCATCAGTGGACTAGACTCTGGGATTCAACAAAAACTGCTCCCTATAAACTTTAATTTTTTTAAAGAATAATGTTTTTTCTTGAAAGATTATGCATAGTCTATAAATAAGGTTTTTGTCTTAATATAAAAATTCTTTGTCATACTATGTTTAGAGTTGATATTCCATGAGGACCTAGCAGGTGACTTTGGAAATTCCCAACATTCCTCCTTACTGTGAAAGAAGGGTCCGTATCTCCATTTTGTTCTAGAATTGTTTGTTCTAAAGTTACTCTAAAATCATCTGAAAGCTAATATTTCATGCTTTGACACTGCAAATAAAGCTGTGGTATACTAAGTTAAATACTAAAAGAGTTGTTTTTGTTTATTTTTACTATTCTAGGTCATTTGCATGGGCGCCAAAGAGAATGGTTTGCCCCTGGAGTATCAAAAGAAGTTAAATGCGATAGAGCCCAATGACTACAGAGGAAAGGTCTCGGAAGAAATTGAAGACATTATCAAAAGCAAGGAAACAAAAACTCATTAGGACATAATAGACTCTACCTCTGGCTATTTTCTCTATGTGCTCATTTACTGTATTTTTAACCTTTGGAACAGGGAGCTGGGGTATCTCTACGTTTAATATATTTTCAACACTGCTCCGAAGGGATATCTCAGTTGAGCGGTTCCTTGTTTTTGGACTATGGAAAGAAACCGGGTTAGGAATTCATGGTAAATGGATGTGGGTCTTTCTGTGAACACTTTTCTGTGAAATTATTTTCTTGAGTTGATCTGAAGTGTATTCTTGCTCTGTGACAGAGGATAGATCTGCAACTTAATGATGGTGCTGGTGAATCGCTCTGCTCTGGAAATCTTTTATCAGCTTAATAAGAGCAAGCAAGCTGCAGAGACAGTTGATAATAAAAAAAAAAGTTTAAATTTAAAAACTGGCATACTCTTCCTCAAGGACTATCTGTATGTGTGGTTTATCCTGCATTCCCCACTAAAGTACCACATTTCATTTTGTTAGATTCCAATCATCACACATAATGGGTCTGCCCTTGGCCATATGCAGTGTATGCAGTTAGAGGATTACTGCACAGACTCGGGAACCAGACACCACTCTCTAGCTGGGAGACTTTGGGTTATTTGACTCTCTGCCTCGGTTTCCTCGCCTGTAGACTGAGGACAGCTGAAACACTTAGGTCTTAGGATTGTTTTGAGGAGTAAGTATATGTAATGCACTTAGAATAGAACCTGGCATATAGTAAGTATTAGCATCATGCTTGTTCTTATTGAAGAATTAAGCTCGTACAAGGCCGCCCTTGGAATGGGATTTTAAAGCAGAAGAAGCAAGATCAGAAGGAAAAATGTTTTCTGGAAGTTACAATTCTTGGCTTAGAAAGAAATGATCACCTTCTTAACACTTACTAGCTGAATAAGTGGAGAAAAGAAGAGTCATGAATAGAGCAATCCTGGTTATAAAAAGCTATCCTCTGTCTCAGAAATGTAGGGAGCTGGACCTCCAAACAGGTTCCTGGAATGTGAGTGAACTAGCTGCAGGAGCATCGCACAAAGATTCGGTGTGTTCTGCTGGGAAAAATGACCACAGGACTTTCCAGCCACAGCTGTGATTCTACAGTGACACTGAGCCAGAGCCTGCTGGTTAGACCACGTTTCGTAGCTGTTACACCTCACCAGTTTCAAGCATACCCTCCAGTAGTCTGGTTTCCTCCAGTTCTCAACTCCTCCAAAGAAGACCAAGTTTGCTAATACAATTATGGTAATAACAGTGAGCAAAGCTCAATTTTGCTTAGATACTAAAAATCTAATATTCCAATGATCTAGCTCACCTAAAATTATAACTTTTTAAGTAAGAATTTAAAACACTAGCAAAATATATATATGGTGACTTTGACTTCTGGGAAGATAGAGTAGACATACTCTTCCCTAATCCTTTAGTTACCTACCACTAAAATCCCTGAACATTCTATGTACAGCAAGACTGAAAGCTGGAGAGAAGGCGGACTAGCCAGGGACCTCAGGACCCAAGGCATGACGTGATACTGAATTCCCTGGGTTTTCTTTTGCTTCACACATCTCACTGAGGCTTGTAGCTGAAAAAGCCAGTAACCCAAAAGCACTGAAGAACACAAAAAATAATAGATAACAGTAATAATAAAGCCTGCTGTGTCTAGCAAAATGAGTAGAAAACAATCTATCAAGACAAAACTTTTAGAGAATAAATGCTTTACTCCAACCAAACCACAGAAAAATTGTGGACTCCTTGACTTGTAGCCAGCAAAGGTCAAGAGGGAATCTAGATTTCTACCCTCACCAGGCTGTAACAAGGTACCCTGACCAGTCCCTGGCCACCACTAACAGGGTAGTGACAGAAAAGGCAGAGTAGAGAGCCACCAGCAGAAATGAGCCCCACCTCCCACACCTCCTCCCCATAATGACTTCTTTAACATCGTGCTGGAAGTTCTAACCAGTGTAATAAGGCAAGAAAAGAAAATGGAAGGCATACAGATTGGAAAGCAATAAATGAAACAGTCCTGATATATAGATGACATGACTGCCGATGTAGGAAATCCCTAAGAATCTACCAAAAGCATCTCTTAGTGTTGAATGGAGCAGAGACCACCCAAGAGGCAGAGACCCCTACCCGGGAAACAACTCCAAATAGCCAATTGCGGAGTCAAATAACAAATTTTATTACAGATTCGAATCTGGGCTGCCGCCGCCAGGATGGAGCAGGCAAAAAAAAACAGCAGCCAGCAATTACAAATCCAGCTTTTTATGCACATTTCAAAAAGGGGGGTGGAGGTCGTTTCTATGGTTGCATGCATCGGCCAGATGGCCTAAGCTCCCTTCTTGGTTTGTCCTGTTCTTTTAGCCTTGACTAACCCAGCCTGCTGATTTGGCCTTCAGCCTTAACTACCCCAGACTGTTGATTTGGCCTTCAGGTCCAGGAGGGGTTAGTAGCAACTTTCTACCCTCCAGGCAAGGTCAGTTATTTTCCATTCCTCATTAGAACCAATAAATGAGTTCAAGGTCACACACAGCATAAAAGATAAATATACAAACATCAATGGCTATTTCATATAAAAGGAATCATTCAATATGTGACATTTTGGTGTGTGGCTTCTTTCACTTAACATAATGTCCTTGAGGTCCACCAACATGTAACATAAATCAGCACTTTAAAAAAATATATTTTTTAATTGATTTCCGAGAGGAAGGGAAAGGGAGAGAAACATCAATGATGAGGGAGAATCATTGATTGGCTGCCTCCTGTATGCCCCACACTGGGGATCAATTCTGCAACCTAGGCTCATGTCCTGACCAGGAATCAAACTGCAGCCTCTACTGAGCCACACTGGCCAGGCAAAACTTCATTCTTTTTTATGGTGTTACTATATTCTATTGTATGAGTATACCACAATTTATCTATTAAACTATTGGTCACTCATACATTTATAGGTGGGAATATAAAATGGTACAGCTACTCTGGAAAATAGTTTGACAGTTTAAGAAACTAAACATGTAACTACTCAGTTGGACTCCTGAGTATTTTCATTCCTAGAGAAATGAAAACTTACGTTCACATATAAACCTGTACATGAATGTCTACAGCAACTTTATTCAAAATAGCCAAAAACTGGAAATCACCTAGACGTCCTTCGACATGTGAACAGTTAAGCTATCTGTGTGGTAATATTGTGAAATACTACTCACTCACTAGTAAAAGGGGAAGTACTATTGACCCATGCAATGACCTGGATGAATCACCAGAGAATTACGCTGAGTAAATAAATAAAAAAATCCCCAAGTGTTACATACTGTATGCTTCCATTTACATAACCTCTTGAAATGACAAGTTATAGAAATAGAGAACAGATTAGTGGTTGCCAGTGGTTAAAGAGGGATGGTGTGGTATAAAAGGACAACATGAGGGATCTTTGTAGTGATGGAAATATTCTGTATCCTAACTGTGTCAATGCCTAATATCCTGGATGTGATATTGCACGATGTTACCAGTAAGAGTACATGCATGGATCTTAGCATTATTTCTGAAAGCTACATTGCAAATTTATAATTATCTCAAAGTTTAATGAAAAGCAAAAATTAACTACATATGCATCTTTTAGAAAGTGATGGAATCAGCAAAGAACAGGAGCCTTAAAAATGACCAAGACGTTCCCAGGTTTCAGCACCAAAAAAAAAGACCAAGAAACCCTAACTGATTTGGCTCAGAGGATAAAGCATTGGCCTGTGGACTGAAGGGTCTCAGGTTCGATTCTGATCAAGGGCATGCACCTTGGTTGCGGGCACATCCCCAGTGGGAGGTGTGCAGGAGACAGCTGATTGGTGTTTCTCTCTCATCGATGTTTCTAACTATCCCTTTTTCTTCCTCTCTGTAAAAAATTAATATATATATATATTTTTTTAAATGATCAAGAAAACTAGAGAAATAGGATCAAAGACTCTTAGAAAGCAAATGTATTATTGTTGAAATTAAATATTCAAATGAATGGTATATTGATTTCCTATTGCTGCTGTAACAAGTTGCCACAAATTTAGTGACTTGACACAAAACAAATTTATTATCTCCTGGAGGTCAGAAGTCTAAAAGGGTCTCCCTAGGGCTAAAATCAAAGTGCCCGCAGGACAGCGCCTCTTCTGGAGGATCTGTGAGAGAATCTGTTTCCTCTACTTTCCCAGCTTCCAGAAGCCACACTCATCCCGTGGCTCACAGCCCCATTCCGCCTCATCCAAGCCAGCAGCATCAGGCCACGTCCTGCTCTGGCTGCCATCTCTGGTTCTTCTGTCTCCCTCTTCCTCTTATAAGAGTGTAGGGAGCAGCTATCGGGTTAAGCCTCAGACTGGCCTGTTGGCAAACCCACAAACAAGTCCCAGTTTAGAGGGCACAGCCCACTTAGCATAATTATGACACTCCCTAAATCCTTCCCGAGGAGCTAATGGGCTGTGGGAGGTGCAGCAAGTGCTGCCAAAACAAGTGAAACTCCTAAGAACACTGTAACTATGGTGACCACTACTTTGTTTATTTACCTCTGACTATAAAATAAAGCATCATCTTGCCTTCTGGATCTTTTCTCTGTGGCCTCATCCAGGCACAGGAGATCCACCTAGATCCAGCTTATTCTCTTCTGTCTTTTCCACATCCTTCGCCAACCACCCTTCCGCCCCCCCCCCCCCCCCCCCCCACACACACACACACAGTCAGGCTTACCGAACCCTTGGCTGTGCTGGCAGAGCTTGTAAGAGCTTTGTGATTACATCTGGCCCACGTACACACAATCCATGGTCAACTTCCGTCTCAAAGTCAGCCGATTAGCACCCTTCATCCCACCTGCTACCTTACTTCTCTGGTCCCAGGTCTAGGAGGTGGGTGGACCTCATGGAGGAGGTGCAGGGACTGGTCTGCCTATCCCAGACAGGTTAAACAGCAGGTGCAAATAGTTACAGAATCATTAATGCATGGAAAAAACAGAACGGGAGAATTCACTCAGAATGCAATAAAACAGGATATGGAAAAAGAAAATGAGAATGAAAAGACAGGGAAAACAAAATGCAGAGTCGTAGAGGCTCACCCGAGGGTAAACTGGCGGAATTAGTATCGTTAGCATCTTTTTAGTGCCTAGAAGTTTGCACAATGCATCACATCAATTCCACTTTTTGCCAAGTTTCACTTCTGAGTCAGGAACATTCTTTCCGGGAAGGCAGCCTCTGCCGGGAATGTCAGTATTCAAGAGCCTGTGCGCCCGCCCGGGACTGAAGGCGTTTTTGTGTGAATAAGCGACAATTGTTTTACAGCCTAATGTAGGCTTCCCCCGTTTCAAAGGTTTACAATATTTTTATGGGGACATTTATTATGTTAAGGGTTCCTTTACAACTCATTACAGCAGAAACGTGCGGAACATAAAATGCACACCGCCTGGAGCCGATGTACGGACTGGGAGAAGAAGCTTAGACTTAAAAAAGTGTACCTCCACGCGTGTGCTCGGCCTTGAACAAGGTGGATGGCTCTGAGCTCGGAGCCCTGGGAGAGCTCGTGGGGACGAGGGCCCGGGGTGGATGGCGGAGGAAAGGGCTGGCCCGGGGTGGATGGCGGAGGAAAGGGCTGGCCCGGGGTGGATGGCGGAGGAAAGGGCTGGCCCGGGGTGGATGGCGGAGGAAAGGGCTGGCCCGGGGTGGTGCGCGGAGGATGCGGCGTGCAGATGGGGTTGTAGACGCGTGCACTTTCTCCAATGTCACCCCACTAATTCAGCTGGGGAAAGGAAAAAAAGAGTTTCACTGCCGTGCCCGGGCGTTGCCTCTCGCTGCAGCTACTGTGTTGGCACTTTTAGGGTGACGGGTCCGGGCTCTGGCCTCGGCCCCGCTGGAGCGACAGTTCCCTGCCCCCCTCCCCGCCGGGCGGACGCTCGGGGCCGCCCCTCGCCCCTGCGCGGCCGGACCGCCGGCTCCGCTGGGACCGCCCAGGGGCCGCCCGAGGCCGCCGTCTGCGCTCCCGCCTCCCGCCCCCGCCCCCGCCCGCAGGCCCGCCCCCGCCCCCGCCCGGCCCCCGCCCGGCCCGGCGCAGCCTCCGCGGCCTCCCCCACTTCCCGTCCTGCGGCCGGCGGACCCGCCCGCTCCCCTCCGCGCCCCGCTCCTCCGCAGACCTGGCGGCCACGTAAGTCCCAGCGCCGGGCGGGGAGAACGCAGCGCGGCTCCGGGTCCGGGGCGGCGGGTCCCGCGTGCGGGGAGCGTGCGGGGTGCGGAGGGAGAATCGCAGAGCGGCTCCGGGGTCCGGGGCGCTGGGCGGAGACGCCGGGAGCGGGGGGGTGCGGGGGAGGTCCGGGGGCTTGAACTTGAGCCTCCGCGGCGTGCTGAGTCCCGCGGCGGTCGGGCCGGGGCTGCTCGGCCTTGCTGCACCTTAGGATCTCAGGGGCTTTGAACACCCAGATGCCCGGGCCGCACCCAGACCAGTCCCATCAGCGCCCCTGGGCGTGAGACCAGCTCGGCATCGCGGAAACTCTCTGGCGATTCCAACGCTCAGCCGGGCAGCGGGCTCCCCTCCGGCCCCGGCGTGGGAAAGGAGGGGTGTGTCCGAAAGAGCCCCGGCAGGTCAGCCTTGGGCATTTTGTGAAAAACAGGAGGCATGCGGGTTACCTTGCGGGCTCGGCTCTGCATTCTGGGAAATGCCTCAGTTGCTGGCATTTCACCTTTAGCTGGGGGAAACCAGGAAACCCGTGGCCCGACGACTTCTAGGTTTCCTGCTGTAAGGATGAAGCTTGCCACAGGTCGGTCCGGCTAAAATACACCTAAGACTTACCATGTTCAGGGAACCATAGTCTACCGTGGGTTTTAGGAGCGCACAGGATGGACCCGCCTCACCCTGGGGTAGATGCTGGGGGCAGAGAGCTGTGATCCCCCCAAGCAGGTCCCCCCCACCCCCCTCCCGACCGGAGACAGGCTTCTGCCGAATATGCAGGGCAGATAAGAAAGGTGGATTGAAAACAAACCACACCTGAGACCTAGGAGAAGCGTGGACTTGCAACGGGTCTGAGGAGTAGGTTTTGTTTTTGTGGAAAGGAGAGAAAGAAGTTCAAGCTTTGGAGCCCATCCCATGGGACCCCCAATTCAGAATCTGTCACGTGTGGCCGCTGTCCAAGGGCAAGTTATCTGACTCTCAGAGCCCCCGTTTTCTTACCCGAACAGCGGGGGTTAACACTGCAGCTGTCCTGGCGCGTCTATAGTTAAATGAGAAAATGAGTATCAAATGCCCCAGCAGGTGGCACATGGCGGGCACGCTGTCTCAGGCACAGCCGCGGCGGCTTGTGTTTGGCAATTATCTAGTTCAGCCAGAGGAGGGCAAGTGTTTGTCAAAAATCATCTCCTTCTAAACACTGCTCCCCTGCTCTCCTCCTCCCTGCCCGGAGGAGGAACCTGGGTCTGGGTGCTTTGAGGTCTGGACTCTCAGACTGCTTCCCGCCAAGAGGACTTATTTTTTTAAAAAAATATATTTTATTGATTTTTTTTTTACCGAGAGGAAGAGAAAGGGATAGAGAGTTAGAAACATCGATGAGAGAGAATCATCGATCAGCTGCCTCTTGCACACCCCCCACTGGGAATGTGCCTGCAACCAAGGTACATGCTCTTGATGGGAATCGAACCCAGGACCTTTTAGTCCACAGGCCAACGCTCTATCCACTGAGTCAAACCAGTTTAGGCAAGAGGATTTATTCATGGCTCTGGAATACAGTTTTACTCCTTGTGTTAGGAATGAGTTTTTTGATGAAAGAAACTGGCCCTTCCTCTGGAGACTTCTCTGCCCCATACCACATACATCAATAAAATGGCTCCCGAGAGAGCGGAGCCAGCAGTCTGCGGGGTCTCGGAATTGCTGGCAGCTTCCTTAGGCCACACCTGTTTTGCTCCTGGCTCTGGCTCTGGGCCTAGGAACAATGAATTCTGGGAAGACCAAAAACAGTCAGGAATTTGAGGAGGAGGGGACCCACATCCTATAATTGTCAATGACGGCATTCCAGCTGAATATTTCACCCTGGTACCACTCCATATGTCATCCGCGGTCACTTGGGTAGTAACAACAGCCCTGTTAAGTCATTAGAAATACAGTGATGTACTATAGGTGTAAGGCCAAGTGTTTTTACAGTATATGTGCAAGCATGATTTTCAATTGAAGGAGAATATCAAATTCTTGTCCCTTTTTATCCAAATAAATGAGCTCAATATTTCTTCAAAATCTAAGGCAAAAGTCTGGGATTTGAGGTTTAAGATACCAGTTTCCTTATGATTCTTCTTTTTTGGGGGGGATTTTAGGCAAGATGAAATTAGAAAAACTAAGATTTTTATCTGTACGAAACTTGAGTCCTGCAGAAGCTATACGTATTTTGCAGGCTTCTGGAAGTCCTGTTTTCTTTTATCTTCTGGGCACAGTCAGTTGTGTCTCACACCTAGGGCCTCCTTTCATCCACTTGTAGATTCTGAACTGCTTTGGAGGAAAACTCTTTGGCACATCAAATGCTCGCTGAGGGCACGTGTTTTCCCCAAACCTGACTCTTGTACTGAAAAGTGAGTAGTCACTGGCATTTCCATTAATTGATGGTTTTTATGCAGTGCGAGGAAGCAAGACTTCCTGGCTTGAATTCTTACTCTTGTGTTTCACTCAGGACTGCCCCAGATCAGATTGGGCCGAGATTACAGTGCAGAGTCAGCCAAGGCAGACTTGCTGCCACCCCCTCTTTTGCTGTCCTCCATCCTCTGGAGCCAGGGAGCAGCCGGGTGGGGGATGCTATCACTCTGAGGGAGGCCTGGCCCTCAGATGGGGCAGAGTGACCGGGCCAGAAATGTGCTTCCTTAGCGTCGGCAAGGCTGTTTTGTGTTACACGCCATTAAAATCAATAGGATATCTCTAGTAAACGGAGTAGGCTGCCAGTTTGAAATTTGTTTTCCTAAATAGTCATGTTCCTATCCTATATAATAAAAGTCTAATATGCTAAGTGTCCGGTCAACCGTTGGCTGTTCAGCCAATCAAAGCATAATATGCTAATAATGTGCTAAGGTGCTCAACTGCTCACTATGACTTGCACTGACCACTAGGGGGCAGAAGTTGACAGATTAACCAGTTGCTATGACATGCACTGACCACCAGTGGGGCAGACACTCCGATCAGTAGGTTAGCTTGCAGCTGGGGTCCAGCCAATCGGGACTGAGTAAGATGGGCCGGACACGCCCTGGAGCTGGCCCCTTGATCCCTCTCCAGCTGGCCAACCTCACATGTCCCTCCCTGGCCCGATCTTGCACCAATGGGGTCCCTCCACCTGGCCTGTGCCCTCCCACAATCCGGGACCCCTTGGGGATGTCAGAGAGCTGGTTTCTACCCGATCCAGCAGGCCAGGCAGAGGGACCCCCACTGGTGCACAAATTTGTGCACCAGGCCTCCAGTAAGTTATAGAAAACTGTAGTTTAAAGAGCTAAGGTAGGTCAGCATGAAGGCCCCTGTAATTGCAAAGAGAGCACCCGGTTAGCACCAGGCTTTGGTCGGTTAATGTTTTAATAAAAGATGAAGTTGCCACTGTGATACCTTTGTTTTGGGATGCAGAACGAGGTATCACAGTGTTCGCACCACCATACAGGTTGGGGCGGTAAAGATGTAGAGACTGAGGTATTTTCAGTAGAGCCACGGGTAACTGGGTAGGGCAGCCACATATTGCTGAGGGAAATCCTTCCAGGGAAGATCTGTGAGCAGATGATGATTCACTTGAGAAAAATATTTGTTCTAATTCCCAAAAGATAAAAGTCTAGTGGTTCAGAACTTTGTGTGATTTGTTTCAACCCACTTCCCAATTGCTTATCTCGGCTCCTCAACCCAAACTTTCAGAAGGAACTGGATGGGAAACTAGGCTTTTACGGCCGGAGAGCTTAACTCGTTACAGCCTAGGACAACAGATGGTCCCTTGATGGAGAGGGCCATCCCTGGACTTTGTTTAACAAGGCTAGGGTCTCACATGTAATGTCAATTCAGGCACATTGATGATTTCAGGTGGAGATAAAAGATCGATAACAAAATACCAGACAGGCAGGCCTTTAGTGGGAGAAACCATGGGTTTCGGTGTCAGCACTGGGACCCGGCCCCTGCTTTATTTCCTGAATTACCATGTGACCTCAGCCAACATATTGAACTGTTCCAATCCTTTGTCCTCCTTGTAAAAACAGTTATAATTCTTTCCTTAGAGCAGTTTTGAGCAGTTAATGAAATAATTGATGTAAAGTGTTTAGCACACCAAGTGGCTTTCAAGTAAATGGTGCTTATCCTATATAATAAACAGCTAATATGCAAATGGTCATCACGCCTTCGCGCCCTCACGCCTAGGTGCTAGGGCCGGGGACCTGAGGCTGCGCCCCCTGCCTTGCAGGGATTGACCGAGGTGGGGCTGGCCGGGTCTGGGTCTCGAGTGATTTCAAGGTGCACGTGGGTGGGTGGGGACTTGACTCTGGGTCCCGTGGTGCGTCCCAGACTCTGACAGGAGGGAGATTTTCATATATGTTTTACTAATTTTCTTTCATCACTGACACTTCTATTATAAAGGGCAAATAGCAGTATTAAAATATTTCCTCTAATTATTTCCCTTTTAATGTGCATGAATTTCGTGCACCGGGCCACTAGTCATGTTAATAATGGTTATGATGACTCCTTTGGTTCCAGGGCTCGTCTTGTCATCTCCTAGTTGTGTTGCTTTAAATAAGGTACTTAATCCTCATGAGCCCCGGGTTACATCTGTCAAATGGGGCTGACTCTACCTGTGTGGAAGGTTGGTGTGAGGCTTGGAAGGAATTAAATGACGATGCAGCTGATCTGGTTGGTAGACCCTGGATAATAACGGCCAACACTTACACAACTTAATGTGTACAACATCTCCAAAGG